>NC_051200.1:3309249-3910499 GCF_015220075.1 Falco rusticolus | reverse complement strand
TGAATGTGTTTTTGAGAAGGGAAGGCTCAAATGAGTCTAGGTCCAGTAAAACCTGCTTAAAACTTCAGTTTTTCTAAATGTTCCCCTTTTTTTGTCCCTCCTCTCACCACAGCACTTGCTTTTGCTTTAGTATATTTTCATGAAAGTAGGGTAACATTCCTTCTTTCTGTTGCAGTTTGAAAACAAAAAATATCCTTTCCTACTGTGGATGTTTGTCTAGCGCTAAATACTGTGGGAGAAAGCTTTTCACTTGTTTGCCACACTGTAATTTATCATTTATTTAACTAGATTCAGAAACTATTGTATAGTGATAGCCTGGATTGTTGCTATGAATTTATACTTGTGACGTTTTGGGCTAGCATGTTGTTCCTGAAGCAGTTTCTTCTGCTACAGAAACAGGAGAAAATTCCAAATGTATACTTCTCTTAAAACAGTTTTTGTGTTGGGTTGTAGTTCGTGGCACAGTGTGTTCTTAATAAAATAAAAAAGTAATAAGTAATAAATATTTTCCTTTTATTTGTATTCTAAGCCTAGTACAAAGCTGGGAATACTACAAAAAAGTCAATCGATACCTAGGTTTCTCAATGGGAAAGCAGATCTTTATTTTTTTTAAAGAAAACCCTCGTAGGTGTGAATTTCTTTTTACTGTGTTGAGGCAGTTAACTTTAACAAATGTTATATTTAAATGAGAGGGGGAACCTGCTCAGGGCTGTTTCAGCAGCAGCCATTTTTTAATTTGTCCTTTTGCTAGCTCTGTAATCTTTGCTCTGATTTTCCTCCCAAGAGTGTAAAGAAGTAAGGACAGATTGTCCTGCAATTTTTTTTCCTGACATGAAACCAATGTAGTTTACTAGCTTTTCCTCCTCCCCATTGCTAAACTATACACCTGCAGCTCCTAATGAGTATTTTTTCATTTTCATTCAGTGACTTTGTTATTGTCAATGCCAAAGCCTTTTCTCTGTCTGTTCCTTGTCTTGTTTAGTAAAGGAATATAACATTTCCTGGGGAAAGATGCATCTCGCAGAAAACTCTGCCATCCTACTAGAGGCCTGGTGGGAGAATCTTCTGACCACCTCTGCTTCAACCTTGGAAATCTTACAAGCCTCTCTGAGCACTTTATCGATCTCATACTCACCATGTCTTCTGAGGAGAATTTTGAGTCTCACCTTAGCCATCACTAAAGAGTGAATCAACTTCTTTTACTCAAGCATCTCAATCCTATAGTCCTGCTTCAGAGAACTCTATATTTTAAATTGTGGTGCAGCCAAGGACTGACTTCAGTGCAAAGACAAAGGGCATGTGAAGTGTTAAGAGTCCTATGGGAAACCTTGATGGGTGCTGCTTTCCAAAAGAGTCAGGCTTGCATGTGTGGGTGAAGTTAGTGCAGGCAGTGGTGTCTATGCCAGCAGCTGCCCATGGGTTTCACTAGTTGTGACTAAAGATAACAGGTTTTTTCATGATAATTAAAGTATTTGGGTGAACTGATTGGCTGGTGATGCAGTGGGAGTGCTCCAGGATGAGGAACACAGGAGCATTTTGGGGATAGCAGTCTTAGCTGTTGTCTGGGGTCTGCTCCTTCCTTTAAAGCTTTGTTTGAGCTTGAGATAAAGCTGGCTAAGTTTTGGGAGGGAGCAGCTTGACTGTATGGCATAGTACAGTAGCAGGTCTTCAAAAATTACTTTAAGCATGCTAGGCAGAGCAAAAGGTGAAGTGTGTCCACAACTGTGTTGCCACAGTCGAGGCACATAGGAATGGACACACGTGGTAATTCTATTAAGTTTTGGTTGCAGCAAGATTGGTCTGCCAGCCTGTTTCTACTGTGCGTGTCTGTATGTAGAGTATGGAAAGAGTTTAAACTATTTCTAAATATACACTTTTGACTTTGCTTTTTAGAGCGAAGGTAGCCCTGCTCCTGTTGTTCATGGTCGACCAGGATTTTGGTTAGCAGGAAGAAGCCCAAGCTCTGCTCCACCTAACAAGCAGACCCTGAATTCCTCAGAGGAGGAAGAGGAAACAACCGAAAATGGTGAGTTCTTAAAGGATTAGTGGGTGAAAAGAAAAGACAAGTTTAGAAGATCCTCCATATGCTTTTGATTGTCAAAGTAGGTTCCTTACATCTCCTTAATACCTGTTTAGTGCAAGTTTGAATATGTGTGTAAGCACGTTGTTTTTCTTTGTTGTCTGATAGAAATGTGTTACTTCTGTTTAACTTGCTACGTCATCACCCTTGTGATTGTGTAGATCTGTAAAAAACCAAGTTGCTCCTTAAAAAAATGCATGCTGTAAATTTGGAAATGGCAACATTGATACTTGGTGGAATAACAAAATGAGAGAAACACTCAAGATACAGTACCTCTTCTGCACAAAACAAGATGATACTGAAAACAGCACATTAATGCATGCACTGAAATGTAGTGGTGGTAACTTCAGCTTTAGGCTTTTTTGTTTGTGGTTTGTTTGGTTTTTTTCTGAATCCGTTTCCTGGTCTCTCCCTTGTAGGGAAATTTCATGAGGAATATATCTATGCACCTCCAGGTAAGTAAAACTTTAGTCTTTACTGCGAGAACACTCAGTGAATGTAATGCACTCATTATGACCTTTTTATAAGTTTCTGAAGGATTAGAATTCTACTTGTTTGGTTGGGGGTTTTTTTATTAATTTTGCCTGTACTCTCCAGATCCTGACTGTGAAACTGCAGCAGTATTTAGTTCAGCAGAATCTACAGCAAACTTGGTAAGCTTTAGTTGCTGTCTGTTCAGATTAGGAACCCTTGAAGTGTGTGGCATTCTTCATAGAAACTGTCCTTGGATGCATGCTTAACATAGGAGGTCAGAGACTTCTTTTGGAAGAAAGGAATGATAGTTTCATTTATATATTCATCCCCCCTTTTCCTCCCTGAATGGTAAGGGTTTTATCTGAGTCTGCAAGTACAGTCTAAATTGTACTAGCTATATTAATGATTTTCCAGCTTCCTCCCTGCAAAGGGAAAGTGTGTATGAGTGCTGTTTACTACTCTTGCTGCTCCATAAAGCACTTGTTTTTACCCTTCAAGTCCTATTCCAGTTAGTCTTATTCTTCCTCCACTGTGGGATTAGAGAGGTCTCACCTCTGATAGAACTGACTTTGGAGTATTGTCTTTTTGTAATCTGAAACTAAATCTTTAGTTACCTAGTGGTCTGCAGTGGGTATGAAAGCCAGTCCTGTGCATGTTGGAATAAAACTGCTTTTACTTGAGTTACAAACAATCCTCTGTGTGTGTGTTTAGTTCATAAATAAAAAAAATTAGGGGTGTGGCATGTGTGCCTTGTGACTACTTTGCCTTTTAAATGGTTCATGTTTTGCTTTGGAATCCCTTCAGGATGAAGGGACTGTTTCTGCGTCGCCTCAGAATGGAGTGGCTTCCTACAGCTATCACCAGAAGGTAGTATCTAGTACTTTGTGGTAAACCCACGGGGGGATGGCCGCTCGGCCTGCTTAGTGTCAGTTTGTGGGGTCTCTCTACCTGCCCCTTACAGCATCTTGTAGCAAAGAATACGATTCCCTATAAATCTAAGCAAAGCAGAAGGGTGAGAAGATGCCTTGCAGATGTCCACAACTCTAAACTGGTATTTTCCAGCCAATTTTTAGAGAATGTGGCTAGTTAGCTGCTGTTACAGCTAGGACTTCCAAAATGCATTTGTGACATGAGATTTGTTGAACTATGTGGTATTTCCGTAGGTGTTGTCAAAACCAATTTTGGAGGCAGTCTGACTACTGTGACTCTCTTCCAGGTGATGGTGAACTCTGCAGCAATCTCAACCTCCACAGGTGTTTATACTGCTCCAGCTACAGGCTTCTCCTCCAGTTCTGCTGCCTCCACTCCAGCCAGTGCCACAACAGCAATTCCCCCACAAACAGCAGTTCAGCCAGTCACAGTATCTCCCCTTTCTGCAGGGAGGCCAGGTAGAGTGCGCACACTGCAGCTGTGGACTTGGGTGTCTTCTGGTTTTGGTTACATCTTCACTCCCCATTTTTTTCCTACGTCTCAAAGAGAAATATTAAAAGTCTTTTTTTAAAAAAAAAAAACACGTCACTTGCTTTGGCTTAAAATGACTTAGTTGTAACTTCAGTGCTGACTTCTTGCCTTCATGTTTTGAAGGGGACAGCTGCCCCTGAATTTGCATGGGAATCAGAGTTCTGTGCTTTGTGTTCTCTCCTTGTCGTCTTTAGCCATCAACGCCAAGTATTCTGCTAAAAAGTTCTTTTCAGAAGGCAGAAGCTCCCTTCACCCTCTACTTCCTACAGTTAAAAATTTCCTCTTGAGTTGAGATACTGGTCCTGAGACTTTACTGTCCCCTCCAAAAGACTAACTGGCTGCAATGGTTCAGGATCCACACAAATGTCTGATGCATTTTTGTGGCCCTTAGGTTCTGCGCTTAGTTATTTCTGTGCAAGGAGATCAAAATTGTGATTTGTCAAGTGGTGCACTTACCTGTATCTACTTTGTTCTTGTGAAATGTTAAGAAAATTTTTTTCCCTTATTATAGAGAGGACTTTTCATGTTTTCTTTAATACTTCATTTAGCACCCAAAAAACTATCGCCCGTCAATTCTGATCAATTCAGTCTCCCTTTGCGTTATTTTTTTCCTTGTTTTGTTTCTTCCCATTCTGCATGAGAGTTTAGTCAGCAGAGTTCTCTAGCTGTCTACTCGCTGATGCCATTACAAATAACCTGCTGGTGTGTTAGAGTTGTGGGCCACCTAATGAATATTTAACAGTAGTCTGTCCAAATTATTTTTATCCTTGAATATCTTGAACCTTCCCCTATATTTGTGGGGTTTTTGTCACACTTCTGGTTACCTGAAGTGATTAGTCTGTTCCCTGTTGTTCTAGGACAGACAGTTATGTAAGGAGAGTCTGGCCTGCCTTCTAGTATGAAGAAGCGATTGAAAAAGACATCTATCTGAACTGCGTTATGAAGCTTGCAGATAGACATATGGTTAAGGCTTGTGCAATTAGAACCTTCCCATCTGGTTTTAAGGTTTCTTCTGGACATCTTCTAAAGTGATTACTAAAGAGAACTTTGTTAAAGCTTGAATTTAGGGGCAGTAAGATAATAAGTGCGTGCTTAATTGTGTAATTCAGCATCTTGCTCATTTGACATGCCATTGCAAATTTGACTTGACTTTAGTTTCCTTCTGATTGTAGCAGTTTCTTCGGTGCCGTTCCCAGTTTATTCAGCTCCTCTTCCTCCAGTTAGTGAGGTGGGAGAAGCTGGTGCCATTCTTCCACCTTATTCTTGTGATCCCAGTGGCAGTGATCTGCCTCGAGGTAATGATGGTATTTTGTGCTTTTACCACTGCTGTTGCTCTTCGGCACACTTCTGATTTGTGTTCTCCATGGAAACTTAACAGAATACCTATAGTGAGAAAAAAGGGCTCTTTGCAGCTTGCAGGGAGTGAGAAATAATATGGATGCTTACACTAAAAATGTTTTTAATTCCCAGTTCTGAATAGCAAGTTCGTATCTGACTCAAAAATGGGATTACTGCAGCTTTAGACAGTGTCCCAAAGAAATGAATACCAAGGCAGAGGGTGCTTGGTCTATGTCATGCTTGTTCTTGGTGGAGCATTTTTCCGGTAGCTGATTGAAATACACGCAAATCTTTGTATTCATAAAATGGTGCTGTTGCACAGTTCAGCGGTACATTGTGTGGCTTTCCTGTATGGCTCCAAGATGTTGTTCTGTGGTATCACAAACCGGGGATAAAGTGTAGGGCCATCTGCAGGGGCATAGCATTTTCATATACTGTCATTAATTTTAACAGTGTTTAAGGTATATTTCAGCTATTAAGCGACAAACATAGAACCCACTAGCAAAGAGCTCAGAAATGGCTTTCAGTTTTATCAGTTTAACATGGACTTCATTTTGAAAGTGGTAGTCTTCAGTCACCTTGCTCTTAGAATTTAAAAGTATGGGCATACCATGCAAGGTTGCATCAGACAGCCAAGCTTGCTAAGCAGTACAACAGGCATATTCATATTTGATTATTTTTTTTGTTATTAATTTATCCCCTCATTCTGTCATGTTTATGGTTCACAAAGCATAAACTGAGTTTGTAATTCAGAGATTTGTTTAATAACCCGAAGATCAAGCTGTCTGCTGTCCTTTTCATGAAGTGCCTCTTATCTACAGGAGTAACAGTACTGCTTGCTGTTACGCTACATAATTTGTTTTTCACTAGGTGGGGAATGCTGTGAGGCCCAAGCGTGCCACCATTGCATCACTGCACACATCCTAAGAGGCAGATAAAACTGTTCTGTGGTGCACTGTCTCGCCTTAGCTGATAAGGGTGGCTGGTTGTGCGTAGTTTTGGACAGTTGTAGAAAATGCTCCACTCTGCACATCCCCTTGCTCAGTCTTTTGGCAGCATATTGGTTCAAACTGCACTAAGGGTTAAGAACTTAGAAGGGCTGAAAAAGAAAACTTAGTTATTCAGCCTCCTTGTCCTCTTGATGGCAAGATGCAGCTTGTCCCTATGTGTAGCACTCAGACTGGAGCAGAAGTCCTCTGGGTAGGAGTGAGTTCATTTGTGGTTACCTGTGTTGCCACTGCATCATGTACAACAACTTCAGCTATTGCTGTGTTCTCTGGCAGGGAGCATGGGGGGAAGCTGTTTTTGGCAGTAGTGAGGCCAAGCTAGAGGTAAAGCTGTAGCCTACTTTGAAGAGCAGCAGTGCAAAACTGGCAGGCTGTTTACGTTTTTATTGTTCAAGTAGTGGGTCTATCTCTGCACACTGGTTTTAAGTACGCAGCCTTTTTAAATATACTCCCATACACTGGATATATTGCAAGTCTGTGCATCGTAGCTGGCTTACTGTAATAGCTGTGTGTAGACACAGCAAATGACATGATTTTGTCAGACTTACAGCCTTTAGTTCAAATTTCTGAATCTCCCATGTTCCCTGTTGGCGTAGAGTATAGCTTTTTATTTTGGGGTGAGCGAGGGGAAGATCCAACTGCATATATGTAGAGTCTGTGAAATCCCAGGTGTTCCCTTTTGTGCTATTTGAAAAGTGGTTTCACGATAACCGAGTTGATCTCCTCCCCGCCTTGCCCCCCCCAGAAAACCCCATCCTTGTATACTTTATTTCAGGTATATGGCAGTAGGAGCTTCTATTGCATCAGAATGTAAAGCTTTTGGCTTTTATTCTAATAAAATACTTAAAATATTTTAGTAGTGCAAGTTGTTTTCATGCTTGATTCAATCTATTGCCATCTAAAGTAGCTCTGTGGTCCCTGTGTGGGAGAGTCCTCAGTGTGCTAGTCCTGGAGGTCTAATTTTTGGTAAGATAAACAGCAACTTTTGGTATCTACAGTTCAGCTAGCTACATCTGGAGGTGCAGAACAGCTTTGGGCTGAAATGGTATGGATTCTTTCAGTTGAATTTACCATGTAACATGCTTGTCCTACCGGAAGTTGATCTGGAAAAAGGCAGTTTCCAAAACCCTATGGCATGGCTGCTCAAAGCTCTGCTGCTTTCACAGATGCTGCTAATGTGCTCTGCAGTAACTGTGCTCTCTTGCAAATGCTCTTGCTTCCTGGTTTTGTTTATCTTAAATATTCTGTTTTCCACTTTCCTGCTGCAGTATTATCACTTTAGATGATACTATGCACACATCAGAGTTAATGGTTTTCAGCTTTAGTTGAATGCCCTTAACTGAGGCTTTCAGCACTTGGGAGAATTGGGTGTTAAGTGTACTGACAAGAATCTGGAGTGGATATGGATTAATAACCTCTTCAGACCCTGCATGTAGCTCTTCAGCTGAGTCACTCCACATAATATTGGCCATGTCCTTCTTGGCATAGACTCCAGAAATTTTTTTTAAGTATTTAATGTTGGTAGCTAATAAGGAATTGCATGTACCGTTTGTATTGTCACACTGCTGTAGTATAATCTAAATGGCCTTTAAGTTAAGAAATCCAGAAGCTTTGGAGTAGTGCAGGGTAAAGTATGAGGTATACTTGACCTAGAGTTCTGTGCACTTGGCTCAAGATACTTGCCGGCCTGGTATAGATTGGGAGCGTGGCTTGTCAACAGCATGAAGGAGGAGAACCTGCTACGTGCCTTACTGTTACTTGGTACATTTGTATCTGTTGCAGTTTTCAGAGTCTCTTGGATCTTTCTTTGACGGAGCTTGGGACTTGTGAAGTGTTTATTCTACCCTTGCCTGCTCCCTTGCATTTGAAGGAGCTGTTGAAAAAAGGCCACTTGATATTGCTGTGTTCCGGAGCCTGCAGTAGTGGTCAGGATTGACCAGAGCTTCCCATCAGCACAGTAAAAATTTTATCATTATTTTTGTTCTGATGCATTGTGAGATGAGATTTTTATCAGTAGTTCACGTGGTCTTTATGTTTTCACGTCAGGGTAGTTTACTATTTTTTGGCTTAGCTATTGCTTCATAAGGTAGTCATGTTTTACTGAAGATTGAGCTGACTTCTAGACATCTTAGAGGAATATAAACAAAAACTGTCTCCTACTGTACTGGCTTCTGTTCCAGCATTCCACAGATGTCAGTATTTCCAGTATCAGTTCGTCACTTCAGCCTCCCAGCTCTTCCTTTGTACTGTTATCGCTGCTATGAAGCAGCTGTTTCATTCAGCTCTTACACTTGTTTTGCATAGACTTGCATAAACAATTGAAGAACAAAATCTGATTTAAAAAAAAAAAAAGGTTCCAAATGTAGATGCGGTTTCAGCTAGATACTAAAAAGTTAGCATTTATGTGAGCCTTTGGGTTATTTTTAATATTTCTACTGACTGTGGTCAATGTCACAGCCAAATCACCCAGCACTTTGAGGAGCGAGCTTACAGCTGTTAGATGTAAGGAAAGATCTGTGTGCGCTTCCTAAAATAGCTGCGTGGATTTTTGCCCTGATCAAATATGCTGAACAGTGAGAGTGTTGAGAATTGGCAACAGCAGCAGAGGAACGAATCCTTGTGTATTTCAAGACTGGGGGCTGCACTTTTGATGCTGTGCCTGTCTGTAGCAAAATATGATACGAGACACTGAAAAAGAGCAGGGCTGGGAAAGTGTGTGTGTAGGGGGGTGGACAGGGAAGCAATGTGGAGCCAAGGCCCTGGTCTGTATGGTGTGTGTGGTAACTCTGGAGGCATTGCTAAGTTGAAGTCCTTAGTGGCTTGCTCCTTTTGTGTCATTTCCCAGCTTTCCCTGTCAGCTCCAGCAGCACTAAAGCAAAGCCTGTGTGCATGCACACACATGCAAACCCACTGCTGTTGTGGAACAGGTGACTTGCTCTTCCCAAGCCTTCAAAACAAATCTGTATTGGAATCTGAGCAGCAATCATCAATTTTTCTCATGCACAGTTCCAGAACTGCATTATAGCCTTAAAACATGCATTGTCTCTGTTTTTACCTTTCAACAATCAACTTTAAAGGTTTAAAACTGCTTTGCTGTTTTTGGACATTTGGAAACACATTTCTAAGTTCAAAACACTGTTGTTCTTGGAGAGAGCTTTTAAAGTTCTTCCACACATCTGGGATTGCTTCTCAGCCTATCATGTATTTGCCTGGGGGCAAATTATTTGGTACGTGGAAGACAGAAGTAAAAGACTACTTGCAAGAAAGCAAGGAACTGACTACCCTTGTGAGGAGGGAGAAGGAAGGAACATATTCCTTGTATACTTCCCCCTACCCCTGTTTTCTGACTCGATACAACGATTTGGGGGGACTCCCAAAACTAGGTCAGGAGGTCTTAGGATTGCCGTGTGTGTTCTCCCCATTGGCACGTCTCTGTGGTCATTGCTCAGCAAAGCTGTGAAGGTGGGGACAGTGGTGGAGTCAGACTTAACAACGGGCAGTGTGAAGCTGGAGTCTCTGTGGAGCTGGCCTCTTGTCCCTCATACCAGCCCAGAACGGTGGTTTGCAGTATGTATGCAGTGTGTGCATATGATGTGTGGGTGAATTGTCACTGGTGTATAAGAAGTCTGCCCCTCTGCCTGTCTGCGTGCTTCCAAACCCTTTCTCATTTCTGTAGTGAGGAAGGGAGGGAGTGCATGTAGAGGTCAACTTAATTTAGGGGCTCATAATCAAATTTTTATTTGAAAAAATCTTTTTCCTCTAAAACCCCAGCCTTAGTAGGAAGCCAGAATTGCTTACGTCCTAGTTGCTTAGAGAGTAGAGGCTTGTAACAACACTGACAATTATCACTTGAGTAATCAAGATGAATAAACCAAAATTAAAGCTAATGTAATTGTTGAAGTTTATTAAGTTGGTCAGACGAATGCTCTATTACACAAATATCTAACTGGATTAACTTAAAAAGATAAACTAGTTTTAACAACTATTTATGTTCAAGATATATTCTTTATCCTCGAAACTTTAAAGTAGTGCTAAAATACTGTTATTCATGGAGTAACTGAAAATAAAATGCTCTTAATGGGTGTAAATCTCTTTTGCTTCTCTGTTCATAGTCTTCTATTCTAATATCATGTCCTTTAATTTCAGATACAAAGGTCTTGCGGTATTATTTTAATCTGGGATTGCAAGTAAGTGCTTTTAAAATGAGTATAGTAAATTGCTTGTAGAAATTGCTGGTTTTCTTGCCAAATGTACTGATGTATTTAAGACTTCCAAGTGTGATAAATGTGCATCCTGTGCACTTGACTATTAATATGTATAGGCTTGCTTGGTGAAGATTAAAGTCAGCTCGGGAAGTAAAGTTCTAACTCAAAATGTGAAGCATGCTAGTATGATTTTTAGCTGTTTTACTTTGGGTTGTGGTGGTGGGTTTCTTGGTTTTGCTTTTGGTTTTGCACAGGATTGTGGATAAATATTGTTCTTTCCATGAAGATAAGGGGAAGAACCTGAGCCATTCTTAAGAAAATTTGTGTACTTACACACGACATCAAAGACCTTTTAGTGATGTGTGGTTTGAGTCTTCTAGGACTTGTACAGCTGTGTTCAGACTGGTTAGCACCATTTCTCTGTGTTCTGGGAGCTCTTGCTCTGCTGAAGAGTATTCTCTGCACAAGCAGTCATATGCAGTGTCAGTGCTGCTGCTCAGGGAAGTAAAAGAAGTAATGTCAGCTTCTTCAGCTGAAGAAATAGGAAAAATCTCTTTGAGTATGACAGTCAATAGTTGAGAATTTCTTTCTCTGTAAAGATTTCCGACATGACAGCAGTGTGGAACCAAGGTGGCTATTGCTGCAAGTGTTAAAGTATCTTTTCTGGTAGGCTGTATTGGTTTTTTTTGGTGTGTGCAGTATCTTAAGGGGCTAGGAATGGAAAAAAGCACTTCTTCCTTACTTTAGATCTGAAACTACTAGTCATTTGGAGGAGGGCTGGAGATTATGTGGTTGTATGTGTGACGTTGTATGTTTTTTTTTCCTTTTCTTAAAGTATTACCATCAGAGCTGTTGGCCTTCCATGATGTACATACAGCCTGTGCTGCCACCATCACCTGTAGAAGTTTATCCAGCGTATGCTGAGCCAGCTCCTGTCCTAGATCAGTCAGTCCCTCAGCTCTACACGGATGCTGGGCGACCTGAATTCCACCAGGTTCCCTTAGAAGCACCTGCAAATGGTTAGTATTTGGGTATAGGACCATGTACACAACTAATGAGAAGTGAGGGAGTAGGTTTTCAGGGTGTGACTGCTCCGTAGGAGCTACTTGCCTGCAGATTTGCTGTCCTGTAGGAAGTGTGAGGTTGGGAGGACAGAGAATAAACCTTGTAAGGGGTTATCACAAGCTCCTCTGCCATTTGTGGTACTACTTAAAGTATGTCAGAGTCACTGGTGTAGCCACCCATGTGTCAAGGGCTTTCTAAAGCCATACAAAGGAAGAAGTGAATCCTTCCTAGGCCTGTGCTAGGTACTCTAACTTGGGAGATTATTTTTTTTTTTAAAACCGTGAAGGAATATCTTTGCTCATAAGCAGATAGTCATGGTATCAAAACAGAATGCTTGTATTTGAAGTAAAGGAGACAGCTGAGTTTTGTCAAGCACTGAGCATCGGTACTTCAGCTCCATGGGAATTTTTAAAAGGAGTATGTTGCAAACCTCGGGTTTAGGCTCGGCATGCTGAGCTGTTACCTCCTGAGTAGCCGTCCCGTCCTGCTAGCCGCATCTCTTACTGTGTGTAAAGTTTACAGCAAAACTTAGTTTCACCTAACAGCTTTGTAACAAGCTTGTAGGTGTGCCTGGCAGTGAATAGGAGGATTGTATTAAATGAGGAAAAAGATGTCAAAAGTCAGATGCCTAGTTCATTAAAATCTATGGAACACAGCAAACAGTCAGTATTGGAGAGCATCATAACGTAACTATTGCTTGGAGGCATGGCAGCTTATAGCTCTGATGATGCTTCAGCCTGTTGAGCTGGGGCGGTTCTTTGGCATAGATCAGTGTCATATCGCCAGAGATCAAATGGAAGAATACACTAGCGCTCTACTTGAGTCCCGTTTGAAAAAGCTGCCACTTGAAAAAGCAGTATGTTGCTAAGTAATTCTTAAACATTTTAGTGAGAAGATGAGCAAGTTGTCTTCTAGTCTAACTTAAGACCCAAAATGATTTTGACCTCTCCATTAGGAGGGACAGATACGGGCATAAAACTGTCATCTAAATGAACTTTCCCTTTTGGCCACCAAAATAATGATGTGTTTATGGTAATGAAGGTCTGCATTGAAAGGCCATAGATATGGTAAAATTTGGTGTGTGTGTGTGTTTTTTTTTTAAGGTAACTTTCAAAATGCAGAGCCTCCACCCCTCTCCTATGGGCCAGTATATTACCCCATCGTGTCGGACCCCTTCAGTCAGCAGTCTCCTCCTGGGTTTGATTCTTTAGTGCCTGCCTATCGCTATATTAGTACCTGGCATCCAGTAAATCCACCATATGGAAATGCTCCACAAATCGCTAATGTCGTAAATTCTGGACCGCTGCACCAAGTCAGCTATGTTGCCTCCCCTAACCCTTCACATCATGATGTGTCTCCAGGAATGTAAATATGGAAGCTATACGATCGCTTCTTGGCCTTGATTCCTCTTGTGTTTTGTTTGTCAACTATGTGTTAATACTGTTTCATAAAGGTTAACCTGTCTCAGTGAGCTGGGTCAGTTGATTAAACTGCATTCAAATGACATGTTTCTCTTTAAGATTATGCTAGCAATGATGTGGCAGGATGTTGTTCTAGTCAGTTATGTAGGAAAGCATAAGAAAAGAGTATACACAGACTATAGTGCAAGGAACACAGTTTGAATTTGACTACGTAAAGGGTGTAAAAATATATATGCTATAACTAAAGGAATGTGGCATCATGTACCTCTGAGGGGTTGCACTATAACACTTGGACGCATGGTTCTTGTTGAAGCACTGAAATAGGTTGTCATTACAACTATGGATAAAAATTGGGCACAGGGTCGTTAGAGGGTGAAAACTTTTGAAATGGGTTGGATTTTCGGATGTCACAAAACAAAACCTCTTTGCCACTAGTGGTCACGTATGTGTAATGGCTGTATTTCTTCTGTTCCTTTTCATTCTGTGTAGTTTCGTGACTCTTGAAAGTGTAAGAATACTGTTTTCATCTGTTGTACATTGCTGTATGTTTGTGAGACTTGTTTTTTGAAAGCTGTTGCACAAATGGTGGTAGTCTTGGTGTTTAATTTGCACTGATAGCACAAAATAAAAGCATTGAACACATGAAAAGGAGTGGTCATTTGTCACTGGCAGGTTACATTCCTGACAATTAGTCATCAGCGGGCTGGACTGAAGAAGGGTACTTGTGCGGGATAAAGCTGCTCCAGCCTTCTGTGAGAAAGTAGCGAGAGCTTTCAGCATGAGAATGAAGTGCAGTGGAAAGCTCTGGCTGTGCTTTTGTTGATAAGGTTAGGAAGAAAACATTGAATAGTCTGCGTGCGAACTGCAATTCTTTCAAATGCCTGTCTGCACAGGCTCTGTCCTTGATAGAAATGTGCACTGCACATGCAAAATCAACAAGAAGCAGGTGCAGGTTGGGCCCTGCCGCAGCCCGGGGGACATTGTGGTGGCACGGCCCTGTCCTGGGGTAACAAACAAGGGCACAAGTGTGGGTTATGCCGGCTCAGTGCCGGAGGCCCTGAAAACCATCAAAGACACTTAACACATTTACTACTTTGTAGAGGCAGTCTGACTACTGTGACTCTCTTCCAGGTGGTGGTGAACTCTGCAGCAATCTCAACCTCCACAGGTGTTTATACTGCTCCAGCTACAGGCTTCTCCTCCAGTTCTGCTGCCTCCACTCGAGCCAGTGCCACAACAGCAATTCCCCCACAAACAGCAGTTCAGCCAGTCACAGTATCTCCCCTTTCTGCAGGGAGGCCAGGTAGAGTGCGCACACTGCAGCTGTGGACTTGGGTGTCTTCTGGTTTTGGTTACATCTTCACTCCCCATTTTTTTCCTACGTCTCAAAGAGAAATATTAAAAGTCTTTTTTTAAAAAAAAAAAACACGTCACTTGCTTTGGCTTAAAATGACTTAGTTGTAACTTCAGTGCTGACTTCTTGCCTTCATGTTTTGAAGGGGACAGCTGTCCCTGAATTGGCATGGCAATTGCAATGGGAACTTGCATGGGAAAAAGTCTGTGCTTTGTGTTTTCTCCTTGTCATCTCTAGCCATCAAAGCCAAGTGTTTTGCTAGAAAGTTCTTTTCAGAAGACAGAAGCTCCTTTCTCCCCCTGTTTCCTACAGTTAATTTTTCTCCTGAGTTGAGTTATTGGTTAAGGCAGTAAAAGAAAACTTGGTTATTCAGCCTTGTCCCTACGTGTAGCACTCAGACTGGAGCAGAAGTCCTCTGGGTAGGAGTTGCCACTGCGTCATGTACAACAGCTTCAGCTATTTCTGCCTTCTTTGGTAGGGAGCATGGAGGGGAAGCAATTTTTGGCAGTAGTGAGAGGCAATCCCCTGTTCGCTGCGTGGCACCTCACAAACCCTACCGTCCTCAGAATCCTCCTCAAAGACGTAACCGTGGATTTGGGATGCCAAGGTACGAAGCCTTGAAAACCTGTCTTGAGATCACTGCTTGTTTTCTGTTCATTCTTGCTGCAGACTAGTCAGGAGAGACTTTGTGCTATTGAATAGGTAAAACTACAGTGAGTTCCATCTGAGAGGCACTTCCTGGTAATTGCACCTTTTGCCCTTTAAACTTAGGGGATCTGCCCGATTTATAAACAGGCACAACATGGTTGGCCCTCAAATAGCATTCTACCCCAGTCCAGGAAAGAGATGCTATGAGAATTTCTCCTGCAGGTCCTGGTAAGTGACTACAAACCTCTTTACGAAACCTTGCTCTAAACGAGTTGGGGAGGATGGTGGTGTGCGGAGGGCTGAGTCGGCTGTCAGTGGCACAGCATGAAGCAGCAGATTTATTGGGCCTCTCCAAAAAGAGCTGAGTTCAAACTGAGCAATGAAAGCAAGGTGGGACTGCAGCTGGTGGTGATTCTTGACCTCCTCTCGTGTTTCTAAAGCTCCTACAGCCGTAGCCGCCGCCAGCTGCAGTGTGTGAATAAGGAGTGTCAGTATGGGTTTGTCCCAGGGAATGGAGAGGAGCCTCAGGGACCCGAAGAAACGATAACTTTCTATGAAATTGAACGAGAAGACAGCGCTGCTTTTCCTGCTTTACCAGTAAGTTATGAAAATGTGGTGTGTGAAAATCTCGGGGGGTGGGTGATGTGGGGGGAAAGCTGTACAAATGCGCAGCACTTCTTAACCTAAATACACAGCAGCAGTGTTTTGTGTTATGGGGGCTCAGTGCTGGAGGTCCCAAGAACCAACAAGGACACTTATTTAACAAGTAATTTTGTCTTTCATGTGACTTCAGTGTTTCGGTCTCTGAGCTGGATTCTGAAAGCCATGGCTGCCAGATCTTGTAGGGACTTTGAGTCCTCGAAATGCCACCAGCCTGCTTTAGATAAGGAGGTGAAGTCAGTAGCTTCAGACAGTGCCATTTCCCAAAGCTGAGATCAAGTCTATGGGCCCATGCTACTGTTTAGTGATTTATTTTTTTTTACTTTTTTTCTTTGTTCATCACTTAAGTGCTGGTGAAAGTGGGATTGACTGCAGATTTGGGAGGGGAAAATGTGTGCTTCCTTTGGTATCCCTTTTAAGTAACCATGAAAGGAAAAACATAGTAGGAATACATGACTCCTTATAGGTTTATCTTAAATTGGCGCAGCACTTTTATTTCCTTAAAACTCTTGAGACTTTTTTTCCTTCCTTAAGAGAAGATGTTAATATAATCCTGTGTTGGGAGGGTTGCAAGCTTGGCTTTTGGTTTGTCTCCTTAAATCTTTTAATTGCTGTACATATAACTTG
This sequence comes from Falco rusticolus, assembly GCF_015220075.1. NCBI lineage: Eukaryota > Metazoa > Chordata > Aves > Falconiformes > Falconidae > Falco > Falco rusticolus. Next base: position 3,894,159 of record NC_051200.1, on the reverse strand, counting down.
GCAATTTAATCACGGCTTTTCAAGATGGAAGAGCCAGGTGAAAAGTTAAAGCATGATGAGAATGACCCCTGACAAACTAATTTTATTATAAGCTGCTTTGCTGGTTTTAAAACAATAAAAAGACAGGCAAGCAAAATTATTTTACAATGTAATTGGTGGTGGGTAGGACCCTGGCCTTTGTATTTCTGCCTCTAGAGGAGCACTCAACTTGCACAGACCTTTGTCTAGAAAGGGAGAAGGTACCACAGGATTATTTGCATCCTTTCTCTGAAAAAGTATCCACTGGACTAATCTCTGAAGGAACTAGTAAAGCACGTGACTTCTTTTATGAACTTTAAAATGGAACAGACTCCCAAGTACGGTCTCCATGATGGAGTCATAAAGTGTTTCCGTCTCAGTCACGAGTGCCATCAGTCATATACTAAACGGTTGCTGTCAAGCACAGAAGTGAGTATCTTCCACTTTCAGCCTTTAGCTATGAATAATGCCTCTTTTCTTCTGCTGTCACTGAGACGGCCTTGCGCTTTTTTCTGCACAAATGGTTATCATAGCGAAGTGTTGGGGGTTTATCTTCTGGTATTAGTTTGACTCCTAAAGTATTTTTTTTTTTTTTTTTTTTAATTAGAAACACTGACTGATAATTTGGGTACCGAGTGAAGTGTTTTGCATGGTTTTGCTTACCCTTCTAGTAGCTGGATCATTCAGTATTAGCCATGGCTATTGTGGCCACGTTGGCCACTTTGAGATACATGAAAATTACATTAATTGATATAATAACATATGTAATATGTGGCCGGTTCACTTACGGTTTTGATGTCCTGAGGTACGTCTGTGACTTGATAGGTGTACTTTTGCCAGGACTGGTTAGGCATAGAGTGAACCTTTGGGACTGGCAGGCAGGGGCCGTGGGACGCGGTCGGAGCGTTCCTGCTGCTGCCTGGGAACGCTCTCCGCAGGCTGGGAAACGCAGCCGTTTCGTGGACAGCAATGCTGGAGTCTCTTACTTCCAATTCTGCTTTCCAGAGTTGAGTTGCACTATAGTAACTCTACGGGTGCTGCCACCCCCCCCAGCTCTGCCTACACCACGGCTGCCCTGCGCCATACCTCAGCCATTTCCTCATCCAGAGGTTACTAGCTCTGGCTGCAGGATCCCTCTACTAATGAATATTCCTAGTTTTGTGCTTAAGTGTTCTAGTGGCTAATTGCTACAGAACAGTTGCCTTCTCAGAAGCTATGAGATAATTCACATCAAAATTACTCAGAATTCCGGGGGTTTGTTGGAGAGGGGTTTTTTTGTTGGGGGGAGTGTGTGTATGTGTGGTCTGTGGGTGCCAAGGTGTGGGCTCAGGGTCTTTTATTTTTTTTATTATTTTTTTCGTGGGGAAGCCAGTGTCAGCCAGGTGATCATCCAGACTTGTTTACCTTTGCACAGCGTTGATGATTGCTCTGTTACAATTTGGTACCAGAGCAATGCTCTGGGTCTTTCCTGCCCGGCAGAATCGCAGATCTGCTGTGAACAGGGGTAGCAGGATATAGCTTGCAGCCATAAGCATATTTTATCTTTAAACAGAAGCGCAGAAAAATCCATGAGTATTGATTTCTATTGGGAACAATTATTTTTCTCCAGATTGATTTCCCTCCTCCCCCACCCCCCACCCCCTTTCTTTAGGGTTTTTTGAAGTATGTTGCATAATAATGAATTTTTAAAGCAAGAATTTGATCCTGAAATATGGCTTTAATTTTTCTTCTTTTTTTATGGATGGCCATTCAGCCTTTAAAAGGGAAAACAGAAGAGTCATGCAGCCAAGTCTGCGCTAGCCATGCTTGCCACCTCCTTTTCCACACCGTGTTTTTTATATATGAAAGGCAGGGGCTCAAATTAACACCTGAAGGCTGTGCGGGAAGAATGCACGAGCTGGCAGCACCACCGAGTGCTCCGTGAGATGGGAGCGCTTCGGAGCTCGGAGCCCTTCCGAACAGCCACAGAGTCAAACCTCTTCTCTTCTGAAACTGCAGGATGAAAGCAGCAGTGATCAGCCGTAGTTCTTGTGTGCTTGGGTGCGAGCTGCTGGTGTTTTAAAGTATGTCGGTCTTTTCTAAGCTGCTGCAAATCTTTCTGCCCTCAGAAGGAGCGGGTTTCGGTCTGCCTGCGTTTCCCTGCAGGCTGCCAGGCACCAGAGTGCACCTCTGTTCTCCAAACTCTGTGCCCAGCCTGTGCCCTGTTGCAGTCAGGTGGCGAGTGTCACCCTCCCGGCGTGTGCCCTGCGCCCCCTCCCCAGTCCCGCACCATGCAGCCCTCCTCCGTGGCCGGCGTACTGCTAGTCCTGCTCTACTCTGCGTGCATTAACATCCACTGCGTTACTGCTGCTCGCCAGAGGCATGATTCTGAAGTCTTTTGAATTGTAAAATCCATCTGTTGTTGAAGATAATTATTATAAATACTGTAGAGAAAACGCGCGCCGATTCCGCCTGCCAGCAGCATTAGCCTGCTGGGCTATCGCTGGCTATCGCTCCTGTGCTCTGCTTGCCCCTTGGCCACATAAGAACACCGAACCCCTTCCTACGGCAAGTTGTTTTTCTAGCTCAGTTTTGCTCACTCAGCTTCCAGTTCTCTCTGCAGTGCTGCTGGATGCCTTTCTCTTTTATAAAATTACACTGTCAGAGACTGCATTATATGTGGAAGATATTCAACATATAAATCCAGACCCAGACTTCTAAGTAACTGCTTTTTTTATAAGAGAGGAAGATAAAACCTTTGGACCAGGACTTTATAGCTTTGAAATAAGATCAGAGTTTAAATGTTGCAGGGCAGGCCTGTATCTAGAAGCTCCTACGTGTGATCAAGTCGTTGCTGCTTCCCAGATTTCCCAGTCAGCTGAGTTGTGGCAAGTGTGAGAGTTCAGCAGGTGCGAGCCACAGGCTAAGAGCATGTACGCAGGCAGCTACTGCTGTTCAGTCATCTCTGCAAGTGGGGCAGTCTGCAGTGACAGGAGCACGTGCCTGAGTCCTGGCAGGGTGTTCTTAGGCGTTAGGCTCAGTTTATGGCAATACTTTTATTCCAGATGCTGAGTCTTGCCTTCCCTGGAGCAGGTGACCGTTTTGCTGCCAGCTTCAGGGTGCTGGGGGCTACCCCAAGATAAAGCGTCGTTCTGTCCTCATAGCTGTGACGACTGCTTGGTTTCGTTGTGTTAGAGAAAACTGGCTTTTAAGAGGAAGTGAAATATCCTCGAATGATGAAATTAGTGGCCCATCTAACTCCCTTTATCCTCTCCTTTATGTATTTTTCCTGTTCCCTACTCTGCCTGTTTGCATTTTCCAATCCAATCGAAAACTTTGGTTTCTGACTCTTTAAATCAGTACCTTTTTTAATACTTGTCATAGTTGAAAGCAAAAAACGTTTGTTTTAATGTTTGTGGTGATCAGGTGAATGCGTGATTTGTGTTACTTGTCAGGAAGCACAAGTAAAAGGAGATAAAATACACTGCAAAACTTCTTCCACTACCTGCCGCCTCCCTCCCTGGGCCAATCCGGTACTTTCTGCTGCAGCCCATCCGCCTCTGCAGGTGCCGCTGGGGGGATGGAAGCAATTTGGAGGTGCAGTTTGGTTCCTGTTTCTAGAATAAGAAGCAGAACTGGGGACTCGGAGTGCCTTGACTTTGAACTTCTGGGCTTTCTGACCTGCGTGGGAATGTGCACATCCAACTTTGAAACGTCCTTTTCTATTAAAACAAAACCAAAGGTCACTGCCTGTCTGTATGTGGGTCTTTTACAATTCTGTAGCTGTGGATCACGGTGGCCCTGGGCTTTGCTACAGCTTTTGGCGTGGACTGTGTGTGTTTCTGTGGGTGTCTGTGTTGAACCCCTTGTGCTGCGAGGATCTCCTGCATTTCAAGGGAAGGGATATTGTTGTTTAACTTGAGGAAACTCTTGTTTTACTGGAGGCTTGACCAAGAGCCTCTGGTACTTAATGGAAACCTGTTGAAATGTATCTGCACGCCTGCAGTACTTTTAATGCGATTTGCTTGGAGGACAGCTTTACATGAGCAAATTATGTTAATACAGTTATATGTTGTTGCTTAATGACTCTTTTACACCATTAGCTATATTGCTATATTCCAGTGCGGCTGATGTAGCTCCGCTGGTCTAAGGATATCTTTGGGGAGCAAATTAAAATGGTATTACACTTACTTAGACTTCTTTGTAGAGGAGTAATTGCATTCATGCAGCGCATTTTATTTACCAACACTTCCAGTGGTTTGCTATTTTCTGTTGTAGACAGGCTATAATGAATGTTTTGGGGTGGTTTTTTTTTTGCAGCCGGGTGGTGTTCAGCCCTTGCTCATGAACCTCTGCTTAAATTTGGGCGGTCGGCGTCACTGTGGGTACGCAGGACCGGACCATGGCTTTTTTATGTAAAGACCAATGTAAGTCTCTGTAGAATCGGAGCCCTTAAGTGCTCCTCTGACCACTGACAGCCCTTGAGAAGTCTGTGCTGAACATGATTTTAAAAAACTATAAAACATCAGATTTGTTGCTGTTCATAAATATTTATTATCAATAGGCAGCTGGAAATGTTACATCTGAAAAGGTAGAAACACCTTGAATTTCAATAGGCTTACATTTTTGGGAAAAAAATTAAATGCTTTTTATTTTTTCAGTTTATAGTTAAGCTAAAAATACACATAAAATAAATAATTTTATTTATTATGTACATAATTTCATTTTTACATGTTATACGAGGGTATGACATGGAGTCTGCACTACGGACAGAGGAGATGCAAGTAGAAAAGTACATAAAACTAAGCGTTTGTTTTTGCTTTTTGCTCTTCCCCTTTTCTTTCCCCCCCTTTCTCTAGGGGTGGCTGTTACTACCCAACTGGCAAATGCTGAGGTCCCCACTCTGTCTTCACATATGCAAAATTCTTAAAACATCTAAAAGCTCTTTTGCCTGGAAAAGGCCATCAAGTTTTTGACCAAAACTGAAGTAGAGGAGGAGGAAAAAAAAGCCTCACCTTTTTTTATCCCATGAAGTAAAATGGCATTTGAAAATATGCTCAGGTGTGAAGCTGTTTCTGTGATAGCTTTTTTTAAATGAAGATTTAATTTGATATTAAAACTCGATCGCTTAAAAAAACTGCTTGCAGAGTGAGCCCGGGTCTCTGGGGCTTGCCATATAGAAAATAGAGTACTTAAGCATCTGCTACTATCCTTTGCTTCCCAAAGAACCCTAGCCCTCTAGTTCCCAGACCCGCCTTAAAAACACATTCAGTAGTTTTTTAAATAAGACTGTACAATACCCAAAAAATAGCTAGACCAAAAAGTGCCCCCTTGCTCAAAAACAACTATTTATAGTCAAAAGGCATTTCGCTCTGTTGGGTAAAGGTATCACAGTGTTCTGTTAGCTAATGTGCTAAAAGGCCAGCGCCTTGGTTGATCACGTTTTGTCCTAAGCGCATCGTTTCTTCTGGCTTAGGGGTTACTGCTGATATGGAAATGCTTTAAATGGGAGAGGAGGGGGGAAAAAATCCCCCAAATAAACAAAATAATCCGTGCTAAAGGAGGACGTGCTAGCCAGGAGGAATGGGCCACACTGTTTTCCGTAGCTGGTGAGCCACTGGTTGAGAAGGGTCGGGATGTAAAGAAAGAACCGCAAGATCCGTTTGGCTTTTAAAATTGTGGGTGGTTGGAGCTGGGCGAGGGGGTCTCTATTGCTGTTACGGTTGTTTTGTTTTGCACACCTTAAAAAACCAGCGCAGGTAAAAGTGTTTCCCTGAAGGATAAAATACTGTCAAACATTCGGAAGATAAGGATCAAACACTTCTGCCTTTTAAATATACTTTTTTAGATAAAGCATTGTTCTCTTTTTCAAACAGTCGGTCTTGGTCATGAATTTACTCCAGAGCAGTAGTTGTTCCGAGTGGAGGCAGTTAGGTGTATAGTATATAAATTATTTGTTTGTAAAAGTGTAATGGCCTGAAATGGGGAAAGAAGTAGTGTGGAAATGAAATAGAATCAAACTAGAAATGTTTAGAAAATATGGTAACATGGCTAGCACAGAGAGCTCCCCACCTCCTCCTCCAAAAAAATAAATAAACCAGCAAGAGACTGACTTTATAGTTGTTAGCTTTCACGTTGCACATTCGCTGAAATCTGTGGATTATTTTAGTAACAGTTTATTTTAGATGCTCCTCCAGTGAGCTGATTTATTATTCACTGTGGTCTCACTGATTCCATTTAATCTTACCATGATGTGAATGAGAGTCACCAGTGCTCCCAGCACACCTGGGCAGGCTGCAACCAGCTGTGCCGTCTGCCTGGCCGGGGCCACCGTGGCCACCGTGCCGATGGCCTGGCGAGTCCCTCGTGTGAGGCTGAGGTCCTTACAGCGCCGCCCCCCGCAAAAAACAGCTCCAGAGGGTTTTAAGTTAAGTAACAACTTTCATTAATTCGAGGCAGCCCTAGCGGTTTGGATGGTTTTGGCTGTTTTTTGCCGTTTTGTTTGACTGTGGAATTGCAGCGGAGGTGGGAGGGTGATCCTGGTTTTTTGGAAATCCGCCTTTGAAGCTGCACGGATCTTTCTCATGGATGTGTCTGTGGGACAGTGTTAGCACACTGCAGGACAAGTTACCTGCTTAAAGGAGAACTTGCAGAAGTTAAACCAAAACTGAAACTTGTCCTGGTTGATTGGAAACTTGCTTGTCTTTGGGATATTGGCCTTTTGAAAAGGAAAGCAGAAATAGCAAAGCAAAGCTGAGAAGTCCCAAGGGAAGTGGGACATACACGTAATGGTGTGAGAGCAGCAGGTGCTCATGGAGTTTTCTAACCGCTACAAAACCCAGCAGTAAGTCAGATCCTTGCTTATGCTGTTAGTAACTGTCCAAATACCCAGTGCAAACACCCTGCAACTGCTCGTGTTCCTGGAAGGGAGCTCAGAGTGCTCATTGTGCCCTTCCTGGGCAAGTCAACTTACAGCTCCCGTCACTCAAACTAAAGACCTTTATCCTGAGTAAGCGCTAATGAAAAACAAATTCCACCTACAGAGAGGGCTGGGCAAGGAGCTCCCCGGCAGGGACACTCCGCTGCCCAGGAAAGGTTTCTCCAGGACCGTCACGCTGGGAACGCGCCGCTGCCCGAGGTGCGTGTCCGGGAGCTGCCTTACCCTGCTCCTCGGGGCAAAACAGGTAGCAGGGCAGTTTTGCTCCAGCCCCCTACCCAGCGTGCTGTGCACCCTCCTGTGACACTTTGTCACCTGTGTCACTTGCTGCCCTCGCCGGTGATGGGCGGGAAAGTGACAACGGAGGAGGTGATGACATGGGGAAATTTTCCTAGAGCCCTACTCCAGTATCCTGCTGTGTGCGTGTGCATCGGTGCTGGGCTGCCTGCGGAACCTCCCCGTGCTTAGAAATCTGTTGCATCAACCAATTTTAACCTCTTTAAAAGGTAAGGTATTTATACATGAATATATTTATTTAAATACTCTTAATATTTACAGTGGCTGTTTCTGCTAAAAATTATGTTACATGTACCATCAGAAAAAAGGATGAAACACAAATACAGTAAAGGTGACATTAAGGGTGAAACATAAATCACGAAAGCAAGGGTGTTGAAGAGTTTAGGCTTCCAGGGTATGCTGCTCCTGCTCTCTGTCTACTGCAGAAGGCCCCTAAATTCCCGTCATGGGAAACCATGCTAGTTTTCTATGTGGAAAACTATCGTAACGGACATACAGTTAAATCCTAACCTGAATTAGTTGTAAGAAAATAAAAGTACATACTACTGCTACGAATATTAACTACTTATGTATATAGCGCCTTTAATTTGAAGATCTGAAAGTGCTTATAAATAATGAACTAACCCCCCCTGCGAGGTAGGTAAATATTATTATCCCTATTTTACAGATGGGGAAACTGGGGCATTAGAGAGGCTGAGTGACTTGCCCAAGGTCACAGGTGAGGCAGGGGCAGAGCTGGGACTGGACCTCGGGAGTCCTGGCCTCTAACCCTGTGCTCTGCCCGCTGTGCATGCTTCCTCGGGAGGGACCACATGTACAAATACTTGAGTATTTACATATATACCAGCAAGTGAATAATGTACAGTTATCCAAATAATCTGCAGAGATATGTCAGTTAATTTCTTGTTTCTGAAACAATTGATTTAATCTCTGACCTGAGTACAAACACCTCCTAGCTCTACTTGAGATTCTTAGCCCTGGATGTTATTAACTTTTTAATTGGTGATCATTTGTAGGTGTGCTGCTTAAAAAAGCCAGGTGAAAATGACACCGGGGATGGGAGGTGGGAAATGAAGCAACTTCAAGAGCTACAAACCTAAAGAAAGGGCAAATGGTTGAGATCTCTGTTGTTCCTAATTCCAAATTCCTTGCATATGCATAAGGTTTATTATTGAAGTCCACAGGATAAAGGCCAGGCTATACCAGTTAGAGCACAGCTGTGCATCTTGAACTGAGGCCAAAGAAAAGTTTAACTCCTGACAGGAGAAGCTCCAAGTGCCCCACCAGCTCCGGCCCTGATCGCCTGCACAGACAGCACAGGGGTAGCGCACCGAGTCCTCTGAAGGAAAGAGTAACTTTCACTAAAACACATTTCCTTTTGAAGCAGTTGAAAATGGAAAAATGCTAGTGAAATCCCAAATACTGGGACTACAAGTGAATTAAAAAAACACCCCAGGGTTTGCTTAGCAAATGTGTTTTTCACAAGGTATTTTAATTTCCCTCCCCTGAAGCTTCTGTTTTAGAGTAATTATAATTCACCAGCTGCTGTAAAGTCTATTGCTACACCAAAGGGGATGCATAGATGCCACCAAACAGAACTTTGCCTTTTGGGGGACGAATTTGACAGTTTTGTAAACTCCTGGACACATGTATTAATCGCAGCCAAATCAAATATTTGTGTTAAATTCCAAAGTCAGCTCAGACTGGCTCCTAGCTGGGAGCTAGGAGGTATCTGAGTCATGAAACAAACCCCAGGGGAGCCCCAGCCAAGCAGCCCTGTGACGTACCTCTTGCCTTTAACATCACGTTAGTGAGAGATTTTTTTTGCAGGCTGCATTATCCCTCATGCCATTCAAGTGTGGCAGCTCCTACCCCTGCCCTTTCAGGACGCAGCAGGGGAACGTGACTCACGCCGTTTGCACAGAATAGATTTGCGCTGCCCGGTGTCACTTTTACATTTTTGGGAGGCACCACTGCAGAGTTAATTGCGTTCCTTTTTGTTATTTGTACCCGTTAATGCAGTGCTGCGTTTGGAGGACACGATATAATCATCACCAGCAGCAGTGTGCTTGCCTAAAAGCCTTTCTGCTGGCCAGGGATACAAACCCTGCTTCTGTCCCAGCCCCAGCCGCGGTTGATGTAATCTGCATAACCATACCGGCATTGTTTTAATTCTTGTTACGCAGGAAATACCATAAAGGTCTGCTGGCCCCATGTCAAGTAGAGTTTGTAAGCTGCGGTGTGGTTAGGTGAGGCAGAAAATTACTCAAACCCTTTCCTTCTCCCCTTTCCTTCTTCCCCCCTGTAGTAGCTCTTGCTAATGTTTCTTTTTCCAGAAATGTGCTCAGTTTAGTTTATTAAACTGTAGGGCTTTTATTGTTGAGCCGCTTTGAGAATTGCTTTCAGCTGGTTCTGACTGCAGCTCTCACGTACTGACGGATTTGCCTCCTAAAAGACCGGGGTGCTGGATTTCTTCATGAGTGACCGGCGCGCTGCTGCTGACCCTCGTGTTTTGCAAGTCTCCTTGTGTAACACCAATGTCAGTCAGCTCAGCCTTTTGTAAAGCAAGAGGAGATGCAGTTGTCAAAGACAACTCTAACCCTGCAATTAGCATGAAAGCCTAAAATCTGTTGATACAAAAATGCTTTTCACTCCGCCTTAACTAACACACCTCGACGCTTAAATCTTTGAGGCTTTATACTGCGTGCCGGTAACAAGACTGGTGGTGTTTGTAAGCAAGGAGCACAGAAACATTTTTGAGTCTCTGCTCCTGCTGCTGCTTTCTTTTGACACCAGAGCTGGCCTGGAGCCACAGTCTCCGCCTCGAGGTCGGTACTGAGCCCTCGCCGGGAGGCCGGGCTTGGTACCTGCAGCTCCGCTCCAGGAGCTGGGGGCATCCTTCACGTTCCTCTCCCTGCTGCAGACTTTCAGGTAATGCTGTGTAGGTGCCCAAGGGAGAACCTAACAAGGTTCTTAACCAAGAGGAGGGAGCCAGGTTTAAAACGCAGGCAGAGTATCCAGCGGCAGGCATCCCAGCATCTCTTCTGCGGGGGACTGCTGCAGGGAGAAATCCCTCTCCCGACCCTGCGCACCGCTCGCACCCCTGGCTGGTAACATCTGACCAGTGCCAACGGTAGGTGTAGGTTTTCCAGCATCATGCTTTTACAAATGCAGTTCACAGAAGAGGTGATTTTTGGCACCCACCCTTGGGATACGCGCTCACGTCACCTCCCTGGGGAGCAGGGCCGTGAGGGTGACCGCACAAGCAGTAACGAGGCTCTGTCGTACCGCAAGGCCGTTCCTGAGCTCCCGATCAGGACTTGCTTCTTCCAAGAAAGCGGCTGACTAATAACAGCTCTGAAGTGGTGGTAAGTACGTGCCAATCATCTGTGTTTCTTAGCAACACTGCAGAAGAAAGTTCAAGTATCACATTGTTTAAAAAAAAAAAAACACAAAAAACCCCAACAAACCCCAAAAAATCACTATTAAAAAATTCAACCATTTTGCCCTTGATGGGGTTGTCTTCTCCGGACAAAAGCAGTGACAGTGCTAGGCCCTGTCCAGACACTACCACAGCCGGGGAAATCAAAGAGAATATTTACTGCCCCACTGCTTTTTGTTGCACCTTAGAAAAGGAACTGCAGAGACCTTCCAGGCTGCCAGGTGCAGCCCGAGCTGCTCTTGCTTCGGTTTCTTTTCAGAAATGCTGCTCACCGGCGCAGGGAAGATGCTGTCTCTTAGCACTTGCCATACACCAGGAGGATGGTTTGCTTCCGAAAGCCTGACAGCCATCAGAGAGGCAGCAAAAAGCAAATGCAGCAGTGGAATTAAGATAGGAATTTTTACAAAAAATCCAGATACAGCTTGAGGGCCGGGGGTTGGTTCAGCTCATTAGAAATGTGAAAACCAGACTGAGGTTTGTGTTCGAAGCAGCCACAGCTTGTCTGGGGTCAATTCGTCTGTGCAGAAGTTGGGAGCAAGGCTGGGTGCTGGGTTCCACCATCAGCCTAACTGGAAGGTCAAGCTGCTCACTACAGAGGGAATTTCTTATGGGAATTAGTTAAATAAGCAAATCTAACATGTTCTAGCTGGATGATCAAATGGGTCTCTTATTCAGTAACGATTTACAATATTCATATAATAAACCACCTGAAAAAACACACACAACTGAAAGAATCAGAGGTCATATTGCTTAAAGAAAACAAAAAGCCAGTTTTGTTTTGAAACCATTTCTAAAACCATTTTAAATATGATTCTCGGCCTTCTGCTAAGCCACTGCTCACCAGCTGGTTGTGTTGGCGAGGAAAATCGAGCAGGACGCGGAGCCGATCATGTTGGACAGCAGCAGCGATGACCCAGCAGTGGTGGGACGATGCTGACAGCGCTGGAGAAATCCTTTACTGGGCCACCAGTGCGTCTGAAGTCTGTGTGGGGCGAAGACTAAGACTGCATCTGAAGGGACTGCTGTGGGGTACAGTGACCTTATAAATGGTGAAACCTTTAGTATTTGTGAGTGTAAAAAAAAAAAAAAAAAGTAAATTAAAAAAGGTGTGGAAGGCTATAAAATAGGCTAACATGAGTAGTTTTACACTTTTTTTTCAGCTGTGGACAGAAAGGAAATAGTAATGCTGGATTGGATGACAGCAAACAATTACAAATAATTGGCTAAGTTTTCCAGCGAGTGTTAAGATAGCTTTACTTATAGCCGAGTTGTAACGTGATCATCCTGCCCGTCTTTCCACTGGTTTATAAACAAGTCACAGGCCTGTCCCCATGAATCAAACACATCCTCTGATGAGTCTATAAGTTTGGAATTAGAGGAACAAATACTGGAAGCACAGTGAAGGGAGCTGGTACAAACCACAGGGCACTCCTTGCTCTGTCCTGTAAGTCTTGTGTTCCCACTGTAGTCCACCTCACTGAGGTTAATTTCACTTTTGGAACAATTCTCTTCTTTCTCTTTATCAATCTGAGAATATTTAATGTCTTTCCACATGTAGTGTGGCTGAATAATTCCGTCTGAAATAGTGTACATGGGTTCTGAGTTTGGTTCTGGTACGTGTCCGTTCATCTTGGAGAAAAGCAGGCCCAGTCTCTTGAAGGACTCCTTCTTGGAGCTGGAAAGTCTCTGAACTCTGTTCCCGTTTCGGACAAAGGAGCGCTTACTGATCCCATTGCTTTTGGGCTTCTCTTCCACCATATCGATCCCAGACATAGTTTTAATTAGAGCAGATACGTTGAAGTCCTTTTTTTTGTTGGCTACACTGAAAGACACGCTCTTGGCTTTGGATTTTTCCCCAGCACCATCCTCATTTGTTTCATCCTTTTGGGACACCTCTGTGCTGCTGGTAGAGTAACTTCTCCTCTGGGGCTTCCTGTTTCCTAAGAGGTCAAGAACTTCATAGCGAAAACTTGAGATGTCCTGTTTTAATTCCTAGGGCAAGAGGAGAAACGAGTTATGCTCAGCGGCTTTACCTGTGACACGAAGTCGCACTTACAGGAATACCCCACCTTCATTATTCAGTGACACACACACACAACACATATTGGTAATCCTGGGAATGGGAGACCTCGCGAGATCTTTCTCTCCAAAGGCTTCACAACCAGCCCTTTTGGCCAACCCCCTCTGCCCACCCTCCCCCCCAAAAAAGTCAAATAAGGCAGTTAGAGAAGAGGGGCAACACTGCTGAAATGTAGAAATAGGGCAGGAACCCTGTTTAGCTGATAGCCCCAACTTTAACTTCATTGGCAAGTGTTCCCTGTGTGCACTAACCCAGACTCGTTCCTTGTCTCTCTCTGGGTTAGGAGTAGGAATGTGACGTTGACTCAAATCAGATACTTCATTCCTACCGTTTTCCAGTGCTTCTGTCTATGTAACATGTTGTATATTAAAAGCTGGGAGGCAATCATATGAGAAGACAATAATATTCTCTGCTCAACGCCCCCCCCACCCCGCGCACATCCTATATATTCTCAGCTCCAGTAATAGCCCGATTTCCACAGCAGGTTACAAATCATCTTCACAGTCAGTGTGAAGTCTGCAAATGACTTCTTGTATTAATATAATAAATTATTATTAAGGAATAATAAATTACCTTGAAATTTTCTTCTGTTAAACCTTCATTGGTTTTGGAAGTTCTTATCATTGCCGCGACATATCTTTTTACAAGATTTCTTATCACTTCCTGGAATAGGAAATAATACGAGTGACTCAGCTGCTGCCTCAGAGCAGACTCTGTTCTTAACGGCATTTCACCGAGTTCTGACCGACAGTGGCTGTCCCGACGCTGCTGTCTAAAAAGAAAATCACTTACCATTCAGACCAAAACACTTTCTTTTAAACAGAACAGACCTTTGGAAAGGGTAATACACCTTCCTTCTCGAATGCTCAGTTGTTAACTACAGTGAGCAGGTATTTTGTACTCGTTTTGTATATGTAAAAGTCGCTGAGAAAAATTTCTTGATGTTCTTAACTGTCCTCAAGCCATTTAACCTCAGCTGCTGAGAGTTTTTCAGGTTACCGTTCTCATGTGTATATGCTGTGTATCCTGACAGGCTAAACTCGCCATTTGAAAGTTGTTTATCAGGTATGTGAAAGCCAGGGAGGGTACGCTGACAACAAATAACCTGAAGAACAGCCAGGACCCCACGGGGCAACACACATTCATGTTAAACCACATCTGCCAGCTGCCTGGGTGTTCCCTAACGGCAGGTTAGAAACTCCTTCAAGGCTGCTGCCGTGTCTGTGGACAGCGCTGGAAGGACCAAGTCACACCCCCAGGGCCTCCTCCGAGGGCTCTCGTTCCTCTGCGGTACCTGGGCTGTTGTTACGGTACAGCTTTGGGGCAGGATGAGATCCGTCCTCTGTGTTCGTGCACCTCCGTGCTGGCTTTACAGATGCAAACTGGTACTTTGAGCTTGTCCGTTTATCTGTGCCAGCCAACATACACGGAGGTTGAGCTCCACATACAGAAAATACTCCAAACCTTCCCTTCATTCCCCCCCTTCTCATAAGAAGGGATAACGAGCCTGAGCAGCACCAAGCATGAAGATGGGCTCCGCACCAAGGTTTTCCTGGGAGGTTTTTTAAGAGATCCCACTGTTGGTGCCCGTAAGCCGTGCTGTGAAGTCAGGTAGTACCGAATGTCTGTTGTCAAAGGCGATTAATTATGTTAAACATCAACTTCAGATAAAAATACTCTTCAAAAAGCAGGAGGTGTCTTAAGTAAGACAAATTACTAATGGCTTTTGACAGCATAGCCTGACGTACCACCTAACATTCTGGAAAGTTTTTTTTCCTTCCAGCACGCTGGCATAATACATCACACTGAATTCAAGTACTGAAGCTGCTGGTTTTAATACCGTTTCATCCTTTTGTAGGTTGGCTTTAATGAGCACTTGATGTCAGGCAGGCGGAGAACAAACAAAACCAGCGAGATTCACAAAGGGACCATTCCTCCTTCCTGAGCTGCCCAAAGGAAAATCCCAACCAGTCTGAGTTAGGGATGCCTTACAAAAAGAGCAGGAGAGGAACAACTCGGGAGCGCGTACAAATGCTGCAGGAACAGTTCTAATCGGGACAGTGTGTCAGCCTGGTCCCCCGATGGCACTGGGGATGTCACTTTGACTTCAGCAGCCAGACTGATACCTGGCAAGTTTTCCACTACTTCAGAGGGGGTGAAAGGCTAGGAGTGATTTACTGAGCCATTGGGAAACGGTTCAGTAATTATTTAGGAAATGTTTTAATTCACGATAAGCAAAATCTTCTTAGCGGACCTATACTTATCAAAATACATTCTAGAAGCAAGCAAGAATGGAAGTATTAGAAAATGAGCAGGAAGAAAAACCAGCAAGTAATAACTTTATGTGCTCAAAAGCGTACCTGGTAATGTTGATTCTGAATCAGGTTGTCAGCGTGCCGTTCCTGGAAAGAGAAAGGCACAGATATGTTACCTGTTCAGTCCTGTCTTTAGAGCTTCCGAAGGCTCTTAGCACATTACGATCCAGCAACCTTCCTCCACACCAGCAGCGTGGTGGCCCATGCAATCCTGAACATGCATGAGCACCCTCGAAAAATGAAGTATAAAATCACGCAGCTCCTTACTGTGAATGTTTTGAGGTTCTCATGCCTCTTCTGTTCATTGTCGGAGTCGTTGCCTGGGCACAGCTGATTGTGAATCCACTTGCAAAGGTACCAGACTGACTTGGGACTCGGGACGATGTTAAAAGGAGGGGGCAGGGTGGCGCCTTCATCAAAGTAACTCATCCAGAGCTTCGTCCGTGCAAACTTCCACTCAATATCCGCATGGTCCTGTGACAGAAGGAAAGAGACTATCAGTAGCTTCAGGCAAGCTTTCCTGGAGCAAATGTCCACAGCTGAGGAGGTGACACGTGAGCAATAAAGGATTTCTCCAGCTGCAGGCAAAGCAGTATCGCTTCTTCCATCTCCCTCGCTGGGGGTGTACTTAAAAAAATCAATGTGAAACGTGGCTAGAGTGCAAAAATACCAACCACTGAGAAATGAGATGACAGCAACATTCAGCAAAATGAATTTCACAAGCTAAAGCCCAACTTTGTCCTTTAGAGGTTGTGCTTGTTAATTGCCAATACAATAAGCAAGAAAACACATTTCTTATTTTGCTTTTTCTAGCACTTTTATTATCACAAACTGTTGTTTCTCATGTCCAAATCCAACGAATTCTCACATTCCTCCCTGGAATAAGATCTTCTGTAATTTTTTTTGATTTGTTTCGTTTTTATAGCATCCATTAAGTCAGCTCTTGATGAAAGTGACACATTTTAAATCTTGCCTCTGCATTATCCTTACACAAAACAGAAGACATCTTACTGCACAGGTTTTGTGGTGGTTTTGGTTTTGTTTCATTTATATTATCACCATGCTAGCTTGCTGTGCTCTAGTGTTTTTCATCCCAACAACGTAAAGGTAGAAAATCAGTAGCATCATTTTACAGCTGCACAGATAAGCATACAGTCCCTCCAGTCATCAGGACATGAATACTGAGTCTATGCAAGACACTGATCTTACAGACTGCAAAACGGTGATCTCCAAATCAAGTTATTTGCAGTGTAATCTGTGGAGCCAACAGGCTGATCTGCCCAGTAACAGACTGCATATTCCCTTCAGCATCAGGGCAGAGAGATCTACCTACAGCCTCCGTTCAGCGACAGACTGCAGCTTTCAAAATGGATGTCATGCTGGTTTGCACTAGTTTTAAGTTAAAAGATGCCGCTGTTTTGCATGTTCTGCAGAAATTCTGACATTAGACAGAGAAGAAATAGTTTGAAGCCTTCAAGCCAAGCAGTGCTGAACACAGCTTACAACAGTACACTGAATTTAAGTGGTAAATCTGTGTATTGTTATCACTGCAGAGTATGGTGCATGACATTTTGGCTGTTCAGCATTTACGTTAACAGTATCTGACATGAGATTAAGCCAAAGCCGTGATGATCTAGGCTAAGTAACAGCACCAGGCAGGAGAAAAGGACAACGCGGGCCTTTAAGTTTCTGAGGAGATCTCAGCCAGGTTGGAACTAGCAGCCCTCTTGAGTGAGGGATGCTGGGCTGCAGGGCAGCAGCTCTCAGAAACAAGCAGTAAAGTGTAGGACAGGGAATTTAATAAAATATGGCTGAACATCATGCCCAAAAAATTACTACACTGGCTTCTGGCTACGCTCCAGTACTCTGACATGGGTAAAATATGCTTGCATTTTGACCGTGAGGGGCAGCTGAACTCCATTTTAGTAGCGTATTCAAATTATGCACAGCTCTCAATTTAAAATGACTCCCTCAGCGGCCCAGGAGCACATTAGTCTCTGCAGATGGTCTGAATCAGCCCAGAATACTATTATCCCCTGCCATCTTACCGAAAGGGCTGGTTTCACGCCATGGGTAGACCAGAGAAGCAGCCTGCCATGCCTTCTTTTTACCTCATACATTATCAGACCCTGTAAGCCGGAAAATTGCAGCACCACTGTGAAGTATTAGAATCCGATGCTGGTGGAAATGAAGTTCTAGGTAGTAAAAACGTAGTTTGCAGCAGTAGGAATAATTGCCACCAAAAAAAAAATAATAAAAATAAAGAGGAAAAAAAAAAGAGGAAAAAAAAAAAGTCCTGCTCAGTTTTTCTTCATTTGTCTACCTGCAGGCTGCAGCACGCTCAGCAGAGCTCGAGGGGAGCAGGGCAAGCTGTTCCTCCTTCCCAGACCCGGGGTTAGTGCTCCGAGCTCCACAACCAGCCCACAGGACGACTCCTGCCTAATGACTGCCCAGAGTTAAAGGCAGAGCTGTCCCAGCCTCTTCCAGAAGCAGGGCTGGCTGCTCCCTGCTCAGTCCCAATGGCTTGCTCATGCCCATCATTCTACCTGGAAGTTTCCTGGTCCGGGCAACTTCAGCTGGAACAGTCGTCAGCAGAAGGATGCCCAGCACCACACGCCAGGCGAGCCAAGGGGTTGAATTTTTAACAGCCACAGTGTCTCTGGGGAGGGCACCCTGCCTGCAGGGGAGGCAGGAGATCAAACCTGGCTTGCAGAGAAGGGGCCCGAGCGGCAGCTTTCTGCGCTCCACCTGGATGCACCCGCTACCAGGGAAAACCCAGCGGTGGCAGCATCTTGAAAGGCTGCGGACAGGAGGGGCAGCGCTGGTTCAAGCACCTAAAGCATTCTGCAGGGGAATAGCTGCCTGACACCAGCACCGAGCTACTCAGCCCTGCTGTGAGTAAGCCTTTCTCAGGGTGTGCAGGAACTACGGACACCTGGCAACACTGATAGCACTATCTGGGGCAGCTGGAGAGTTTAGGGCAAGTAGGTAGGTAGGTAGGTAAGTAGCTGAAGGAGAGTGCAAAGACTGTCCCTTTGGATAGACATAGACATATTTTATGTTCTTTGTTAACACAGAAGTAGGTGTAAATGTCCTATTGAGAAGTCAGAAAGGAGAAAGTTATAAATCCACCCTTCCCTTCTAGAAAGGTCCAGGGCTGGTGGCGGGGTGGGATCAGGTGCAGCGACTCGGCAGCCGTTCCCTTCAGCACGTTATAGAAAGGGCATGTCCTGGGCAGAGGCCGTTGAGCAGTGATGGTGGATGCTGTTTGTAGAGGATAAGGCAAAACTGTAGTTTGGGGATTGCAAATTAGTTTCTGGGAAAGGAAGGAAGGAAGAAAAGGGCTAAAAGAGTTTTTCTTCACAGAGTGTTTTCTTTCTGTTCTTTCATTTAACGTAGCCTGAGGGGACCGCATGGGCTTGGCCAGGACTTGAATGCAGATGCTGGGCAGCGCTGTGAAACTTAGTGGGAGCTTCCCATTGGGAAGTGTTGTGGCTGGTCTGAACAAATCCCTGTTGATCTGAATGTGCCTGTGGCTGAGGCTGGTGGATGCTGGCCTCAGCCCCCACCTGTATTTCTTCCTGTGCAGTCTCAGTCAACAAGTGCAATATAACCTCTCTTAAAAGACAGACCCTCTGCACAAAGCTCAAAGTATCCCCTCTTGCTCCTTCTCCCCCTTTGCTGCTGCTGTGAATCCCCCAGGGTTTACAAACTCAGGCTGTCTCAGTTACTCACCTTGATGTTTTGAGAACCTGAGTAAATCAGATGAGAGCTCCTGGCAGCAGTTTTGTGTTGGAAATATATAGCAGAGAGACATTTCAATTTTACTGAGGATGTCTTTGCGTGCCAGGAAACCACCGTTTTCTTGGTTAGAGCTCTCTTTAGTGCTGTAAGCAGTGAAATCTCCACACAAAACAACAGCTTCCGTAGCTCTCCACCCTCTGTCGAGTACCAAGAGGACCATGCTTCGGCCATCGTTCGATACCCAATTCAAACCTGAGGCCCTCCGGAGCTACAGCCAGCGCATCAGTCAGTGCGTGGGCTGTGAGCGCAGCCCAGTGGACCACCAGACGTGCTCCAGGCTTTTTGTGCCTCTCCCCAGTAACTGCAGGCAACCGGGCAAGATCCACATTTTTGAGAACTGCCCGAGTCTGAGCCTGCTTTGCATCAAAGCTGTTGCAAAGACTGCACCTAGGTGAACCCTCAGAGCAAGCTCCTGAGCAGCAGTACAGCCAGAGTCCGCACGCAGACGGTGTGTGGGAGCCCGCTCCCAGGGACGGCCAGCAAGGACGTAACCCTGGCAGGCTTCAGGGGAGGTGGGTTTCGGAAGGGAGAGGCCAGAAGGAAGCGCAGGTGCTCTGCCCCTGCACGGGGAGCGCTGGCAGAGGGCACGCATGCACCAAGGGGAGCTCAGCGGTGCAAGATGTGCCGTGCGGCGCTCCGCCGTGGCGAGGGGCTTTGGGCAGACGCACTGCGCAGCGAGGACAGGATGCTCACAGACCCGTGCTGTCTCATGCAATGTTCTTAAATGACGTGTTTTTGGTAACATTTATAATAAGCTAAAGAAACATACCCACTAGCTTGGCAAGTGTGACATCGTTGTTTTAGGAATTTAAATCCAAGCTTGGATTTCACTGTCCTCTCTCTGAGCTTCTTTTGCTCTTGCCCTTGTTCCTGTCACCATTTTCTTTCAAGCGCTGCTCCTCATTTCAGCTATAAAACACTACTTCTTAAGAGGGCTGAGTCCTCAAGCTCAAAGAACACATGAACTCAAAGAAACAAGCGCTCGGCTTCTCTGTGAGAAAAAAAACCTGTATCACTATCACAATGCGAATGTGTCATACCGGCCACATAATCCTCTTGCAAATCTCTGCCATTTGAAGTGAGAATTAATCTCCCATAAAGATTTCCCCGTGGGATTGCTGAAGCCATCTTACTGTAGCAGTGTGAGGATTTTCTAATTCAGTCAAAGTGATGTATTCACAGATGTGCCAGATTTTAAATAATTACCTGCTACACTAATTATCCAGGATAATTCAAGCATTAATCTCCATCTTCATCTCTGTGTAGAAAATCTGTTGTTTATATTTTGTGAAATGTTTTCTATAAAGATTTCCATCACCATCTCCTTGCTGAGCCATATGGTTTCGATCCTACTTTGCCAAGTAACCGCCAGCTTCTCAGCTGGTGCTGACCCAGCCAGCACAGACCCAGCAAGGGAGGACTGTTCCAGTTCTCTGCGCGAGGTGGCCACCACTGCCGCAGCCACTGGATTCCTCAGCCTCTTCATGGGTTTAGTATTTCAGCTCCCTTGCGGCTGAAAAGCTGAGGGAGGAAAACACTGTTCCTTTTAACTTGGCACCCAGGAGGTGAAGTACAGGGCTGCCCTGTGGGAAGCCTGTGGCAAATTGGCCACCATCTCGTGGACTCTTGAATTAGCATCCCTGAAAGCACTGGGATAGTCCTGAGTTTCCTTTAGCTCAGCTGGAATGGAGCATGGCAGCTCCCCGCACTCTTCGGTTGGCTCTGGATTAGGCAGGTGTACAGCCGTGGCACTAACACGCAGCTGAAACCTAACGCTGAGATGACGTAACTGGGCAGCCAGGCACTCTGGCATCTCCATCTTTCCACTGGTAAACAATCACAAGATAATCAGTTACTTAAGCTCCTCTCCGCTACACAGAGGTAGGTGCACAAGGGCTTCTGCCCCTTCCCCTCAGTCCGTTCCTGGGATGCAAATCCTCCCCGCGCCCCCTTGGGAAGGATGGTGTGTCACGACACCTCGCATCTTTCCAGCCGGCACAGGAAGGGCTGCGTGTGCCTTTCTTGTGCTTTATTATACAACAGTCAGTGGGCTAAGCTGGAAATCAGGCTGCTGCCTGTCAGCCGCAGATACAGATGGCTGTGACAATGCCCTCAGGACCAGGCTGGCTGGCTGTGGCTGAGTGCCTCCGAAGGAGTCACCAGAAGCTTTCCAGTTGTGCCAAGAAGGCTGGCAGAAGCCAGCGTGATTTCTGCATCAGTAGTGGGACTGCTTTCTGCTGCTGTCCCAGGAGGTGCCAGCAGCAGCCCCCCAAGATTAGGAAGTGCCCAAGCTGTAGTACCTTCCTCTAGGACGGAAGCAGGAGATGCAGTATTCACCTTTAAAAGGTGCTTGCTGACATCCCTTGTTTGCAGCATATCGAGTAAGGGAGGCTCGTTGCCTTAGAGGCACAGGAACTTCAAAAGTGCTTTTTTGCTGTGTAATTAGCTGCGCTGCAAACTGTAGGAGAAATCATTAAACTCTATTTAGTATATTTCTCTCTCACGTGCCTCTTTCTTGCTCTTTGCTAAACCCAGAGCAGGAAACAGCACAGAAAATATATCGGTGATGGCTTTCAAGCAGGCTAGCATAACAAAATATATACCCTTGTGTGTCCTGAACAGAAAGCATTGTAGAAGGAGGGCTGGGAGAAAGTTAATCTTTACAGAACCTGACACAGACAACTCTTGTGCACTTTCAAAGCTGTTGATTTTGTAATAGGTGTTGGGCAAACTGGTAATAACATCAGCAGAGCTTGGGGGTTTAATGACAAGCTCAGAGAAGCAAGCAGCAAAAATCCAAGCAGGCTATTTGAGGTAAATGATGATTGATATTTTTCAAAGAAAAATATGTCATAGAAAGAAAAAAAAAAAGTCTATGAGAAAAATCAGGGACCTACAAAGGCAATTAATGCATAGGTAATTCAGCTGCAGCTGACAACAAATGACTTTGCTTTCAAAGCTGGGGATGACATACTGAAGGATAAGAACTTAATAGGATCAATTTCAAAAATAATACAAGAAAAATTACTAAAGGAGGACAATCTAGCATTAGAAAAAGCAATTAGAACAGTTAGGGAATGAGACAGCCAGAGAAGAGATGAAAGTACTGGCTGGAGCAGAATCCCACGCTGCAGTGGGCAGAGCAGACCGAGTCCTGACCAGACGTTCACGCCAGGGAAGCTGGGGTGGCCCCACGGCAACACACAGCTTTGAAGAGGAGCATGTGGCAACGCTCTGGGGACACCAAGCCCACGGCAGATGCAAACCACCACATACGAAGTGCAGGAGCACCCAGAGTGAGGGAAAACATGCCTGGAGAGCCGCAAAGCAAACCCCGTGCACGAGCATGTTGCAGGAGAACGGGCAAGGGCAGGGCACGCGGCACGGGAAGGGAGCGCGGCTCCCCGGGCAGCAGCTCAGCCGGGGGCGCAGGGCGTTCTGGCTCTGGCACCCAAAAGGAGAAGGGCATTCGTGAAGCGTAGGCAGGTCCTGAAGAAATACCCATAAATTAATACCAGCACTGGGATACAAGAAAATTAAATTCTTGGGCCAGGATACAGGTAAAGACTTGATTTTGGAAAAGAGCTATCCTTATCTGGTAAAAGGCAGAAGGCAGCGAGGCCCTGAAGTGAGGAAATTGAACAGCACAAGGGAGAAAAAACTCAAAATATGAATTTTTACATAGCAGACACTTCAGATAAGCCATCAATGGGATTGTGAGCCTTAAAAACTTGAAAGCTGGATGAAGATCCCAGTCATGGTAGAGCCCATAAAAGGACTCACTGTAACAGAGGAAGTCAGGAAAAGCTTCCTTAATTTTGCCGTGCCCGAGGTCCATCACTTCAAACACATCAAGGGAATGGCCAGTTCAGTGTCAACAACACACAGCACAGCGACTGCATTTATAAGATGAATAAAGGACTCCCTCCTGTAAGCATAGGCAAAGAGGCTTGGGAATTATGGAAATGGGGTAGGTCACTGGTTGTAATGGCAAAGAAAACCACTGGCTTGTGAATACAGAAGGTCAGGTGAAGAGCAGAGCTCTCCCGCCCGAGTGACACCGCAACAGGCCCATTGCATGAGCTGTTCCACTGGCCATTGCTTCCCCAGAGTGGACCTGCACACCGTGAGCTGGCTGATTTTCCCAGCTCTGGGGAATCAGTTTGTACTTGGAAAATGCATGCTTTAGCATCTCTGCCATCGCTGCTATTTATATCTCGCATGTGCAGAATATATTCATAATTAAAATTTTTATTACAGCTTGCAATGCACTACGTTCCACAACGTATTTAGGTTGTATGTATGTATCAATTACCTTCCATCTCCCACCAGCATACTGGATGGAAACAACGATAGCTAATGAGAAGGCCAGGGAATATTATATTTGAGAAAACACAGCAAACTGTGGATTGTGCTGGTTTTAGTGCAGTTAAATTATTTGAACTGACACCTTTTTTTTTCCTACAGTCATATTCCCAGCAAAGTTCAGTTTTTATTTTAATAGTCAAATAAATCAGAGCAGTAGGAAGGTCAGGCAGAAAAATAGTTCTCTAAAAAAGTCTCAGCAGGAAGAAACAATAAGAAAGATATCACTAAGGCTTTGTTCTTCCTGCCATCCATTCTCTCCCCTTTATCACTGCCTGATAAGAGCCTCTTTTCATGCTGAAAGTCAGAGAGATAAGGTGCATCTATGCTGATAATGTTAACTACCTCCAGCCAGGTCAAAATCAAGTAATTCACACATGCCTGTAGCAGAATGGTGGGCTGAAAAGGTATGTCTAGCTCAAAGTGCTTGAATGTTGATGACTCTATTAGTACCGCGGCAAAAAAAAAAAAAAAGAACTTTGCCTCATTTCTGCTTGCACGATTTCCAGAATATTATCTCTGATCTTTTTCTGCATAGCCAGTCAGCCTGGGATTTGACTCTTCCAAGGAAGAAGAAATGTCTTGAAATTTATTGCTGGACTGGTGGGAATCAGACATGAGGGAGAATCCAGTACTTCTCTATACCCCTCTTTCTTTATTTCTTGGTTTTGTTTTGGTTCCCCCCCCCCCCCCCCCGCCAAAAGAAATTAGCCCCAAGAAGAAAACAATCCCAGTTTGGATCCACATGTGAATTTCAGATCCCAGGGTCCAGTCTGTACATTATAAGGATGTGATTTCAGCTAGGAAATCTGATGTCAGCTGCAACAAAGGTATTTAAAGTTCTAACAGTTTAGTTAGCGTGTTATTTAGGGCCATTTGTAACTTTTAGATCTGAGCCCTGATTAGGAATGTCACAAGGCACATTTGACGGTCTTTGCCACTGACTCTTCTGCTACAAAAATGTTTACCAGAATATCTGCTCACATGGAGCTGACCAGAAAGATAGTAACACAGTGGATTCATGACTGGTCTGATGCTGGGAGCTGGCTTCATGTGTTGCTGGATTTTCCCTGAATCAGAGCTCTAAGCCTCACTGTACCTCCTTATGCTTTACAACCTTTTAATGCTCATATATACACAGCCTTTATATCCCTTCCTGAAGTAAACAAAAGAATAAAATTATTATTCCCAAACTTCCATAGTTAAGTAATGAAACCATGTATGTATATTCAGGTACCAAATGCTTTAGTATTTTGCTCTTTTATGACCAGTCATAAACTGCCTTTTCTCAGCAAAGGAGTGGAGATGGACTATGTCTTTTATTGAGCCTGTAAAGGTCACGGCACCAGTGGGAGAAGCAGGTGCCCGACACCCCTGGAAGTTGCGCAGTCACTTAAGTGCAGTGCATGAGCTTAGCTGCCAAAAATTGCTCAAAAATGAAAAATCCTAGCTAAACATCCCAATCATTTAAATATATCCTTGAGCCAAAAGAAAGGGAACCCTTATAAATGGATGAGATCACTCCAGCCTCTAAGTGAATCCCGAGCGTGCAGACAGCACTGGTTCAGGAGGTGAAGCCCCTCTTTCCTCCCCAGATTCTGAAAGCAGGGTCTGCAGCTGGGGAGCTGCGGGGGACTGGACCAGAGCACAGAAATGCAGACAAGGAGCCACAGCATCCAGCTTATTAGAGATCTTCCTGTTTAATTGGATGGAGATGTACGTATCCTATTTCACCTATATAATCAGCATCCACTTATTTGCTAGATTGCAGCGTGTTGAAAAGGAAGTCTGTGAAGAACTGGCATCTAAAAAGTCACATTTCAGAGGATGCTTAATATAGCTGTTTCCATTGCTCAGTACCAGGTGAAAGCTCTTCCCAGATACATCCCTTTCAGTTTTCCACTGCTTTTTCCCCAGTGACATTTTCCCTTTATCTTTCACTTTTCCTCTTCTGTCTTTTTAACAAAAGTCCCCTTGATCCAAAAGCACAAGATAATGCTGACTGAGTTTGTCAGGCCTAAATAAAAGATGGGATAATGCAGGGGGCTGCAACCTATGTGGTTCCATCTGGATACTTCAACTTCTATCATGTAGCAAGAGCAAAACTTGCTGTGCTGCTTCGCACGTAATGGGCAGAGAATTATTGACCTGTCATGTGGGGCACTGGTGTGTTAACTACACCAAAGAAAACACAACCCACCCGTATCAGTGCCAGCAAATTCCCTGTAACATCTCAAATCAGCCAGGGGTCATCTACAGATTGCAAGCTCATCTTCTTTTTTACTTAAATGTAATGTTTCTGCTCCTCTAAATAAGCCCCGGAGTGCTTTTGCCATGGTGGTACACAGGGTCAGATAAATATCTGGGTTTTCAAAGATCAAAAACAACAGAAGGGATTAACCTTCTGATCCTGCTGATAATGCTCATATGAAGAGGATTTGCAGGATTGGGCCCTAGGATGGAGAATTAGCTTTGTCTAACAACAGAAGAAAGATGCAGCATGTGAAGTCAGAGCACATCCAGTGCTTCCATTTAGAGGCTCTGCGAACACCAGATGAATATTAACAACTTGATTCAAGTCCATGGGTTATATGTAATTAGGCCAAAGCCAGCAAAAAGACAAACAGTTCTACACCTTCAAATGAATACTTCAGCTTGCTAACAAAAAGCAATTAAGCTGCCTGCCAGTCTAGAGTGAGGCTCCAGGGCTAATTTCGCAGGCCTCTCGCTGTATGCTAGCATCACAGCACGCAACTGCTGCAACGTATTTCCCTTCACTTTCAAATAAAAATCTGCTGGGAGGCCCCCACATCCAGCCACAAGCTTCAGGGAGAGCGCCCAGCCTTGGGAATCAATCCCACTCCTCCAGAGATGTGCTACACTACTCAGGAGGGAACTAGAGAGCAGGGGTCCAGCATTTCTTCACACGTATTGCACTCTGTGGGGAAATGGAACAGCAATCTGCCTGCCCAAATGTCACAAAAGGCACCAAGTAAGTTCAGGAGAATTTGCCATTTCAATTAAATGTTACTGATGACACAGATGAGTTTTGGGAGTGCAGTAATTGAAATCTGGGGAATTACAGTTGCACTGTAGAACAAAAAAAAAAAAGACTTGAGGGTATTACTTGCACCTAGAACACAGGGTCTGCACATGGACAGTGACCAGCAGGATGTGTGTGTTGGTCAGCTGGAGCCCCTGAGGGCCATAAAACCACGGGCCAAACAGCCAGCAAACAAAAAAAAAAGAGGCATTTAAGCCCCTTTCTAGAGCCTAGTTGTTTTGTTACACCATAAAAAGCTTCAAGAGACATTAATTCCAGCTCATATTGGCAACAAGAGTACAGCAAGAGCATAATTTCATTTCCTGCAGTATGACGGAGTTAAAAAACAAACATATCTTAATTACTCCTAAGAAATTCGAATTAATGGTTCTGAAATGGGGTTTGTGACATAAATGTTTCCTGATGCTTTACAACAGCTTCGATTTCAGTCCAGGCTTTGGAGCTGGCCTTAACTCTATCTGGGTTATATGGGGGACAATCTCCTACCCCAAAACCTGCCACAGGTGGGGACTGTCCAGCTCTGTATCTTGAACTAAGTTTATTGATTCATAAAATTCTTCCTTAGCAAAACCACCAAGAACTATGCAGGTCATGAAAGCAGAGGAGGCACATTTTTTTGACAGTCCTGAGGATCATAGATCAGAGTGGGGAAGAGAATTTCTACTGCTGTTGTGAATTAAACTGGGTAACAATTACTGTCACGGTGCTGCGGGAGTTCAATTGGCGCAGAAAACTAGAAGAATTCTTGTGTTTTGTAGACCAAGAAAATTTTGACATGACTTCCTGGGGAAATCCAAAGTTATCTTGGAAACAATGTAATAGGGAGCTGAAAAATCTTTACATTCCCCTGTGCTTTAATTTTTAAGCTCTTTACTCTGCAAAAATTGAGCAAGTTCCATGTACAACATCCCTACACTTCGAATCAAGATTTCCTGAAAGTGATCACTTCTTCTTAGCTGCACACACCGTTTCTATTTACTGTACAGCTTTTGTTTTGCTATGCAAAATATTTATCATTTTCACTCCTGTCCTCCAGAACACATGCTAATCCACGCTATTTCATTCCATCATTTCAAACTGCACCCCTAGTTTGGTGTCCAGTGCCCATATTTCCCAATCTGAACACTGACAACTACGTTTCGATTCGGTCATATGCTCTGCTCCAGACATAGGCTTAACAAAATTAAGCATGCAGCTGTCCTCTGCAGTAACAGCTGTCCAGATGAATCAGCTTGAAATAACAGACACACACAAACCAACAGCAGGATACAAAATACAATATACAAAACAACTTCATAACTTAATACATACCGCTAGGATGAAGTCATTATTCCAGCATCACACCTACACCACATATTACACACTTGAAGCTGTAACACCATCCCTTTCATGCACAGCAGTTAAGAGGTGATTTTTCTCAGACCTACTTTGGTGTGACGCTGTCCCTAAGGTATATTAAGCATCATTGTACTTTCCTAAAACATCTGAAAGCTCTCTCCTTAACCTGTCAGTGGGATGCCTAGTGCTGCAGTGCTGTTGTGCACCACTTATTGCTCTAACTCACCTGGAACTCCGATTACGAGTTCACAGCCCTATGGTTTTGCTCCTGAAGATGGGTCTTAGTTGCCGTTCTTCCATCGATCTTGATTCCCATTGTTCCTTCGGCTGCGGAGTCAGAACTGTTGGTACAGTTCCAGTGACTAATTCCTGCATGGCTTCCCAGAATATCATGGATGTGTCCATAAGGAACATGCTTTCAGAAAATATGCATAGATGGCTAATTCCCTGCAAAATAAACCTGCACCTAGGGCACCAGAAAGGCCAAAACGCACCTGCACCCCAGGACCCCCTGTAACATCCACTATTACATTGTTTTGAAAAAAATTACAAACTAGCAGAAGGATTGTGTAACTTCAGATGCAGCCAAGTGGCAATCCTATGAGAAATAGCCTATCACATAAAGTGTCCTCATTACCCACTCCGTTACTTTCTGTCATTTTACGAATGATGGAGCCACCTGGCTACTCTCAGATAAGTTGCATTGTCCTTCCTCTTGTCATCATGACGTATTCCTCTTCTATTCATCAGGTGATGGTATTTCTGTCACGTCTGGGAAGGTATTGAAATGAGAGACCTGGCAGCGCGTAACATCCAGTTGCATTCTGTGCTGCTTGTATAGAACATTCTGATCTTCACATATTGAAACAGCGCAAAGTGTATGGAAATTCTGGTGTGCATTTGGATTTTGTTTGCTTTGTCAGTGAAACCAACCAGCTCTTGACAATGGTTTGGCAAAAGAGAAAAATGGGCTGTATGAAAAAGCCCAATATTGAAACTGCTTCAGGGTACCCCTAGAAAAATATATTCATTCAAGTCTGAAATAGCTTAGTAAAAACCCCAACAACATTATGGCAGAAAAATTCTTCCTTCTGAATCAGAAATCACTCAAAGCCTTGTGGAGGTTTTACTCTTTGCTTGCCTTGCTCTGTCTTCCACAGACACCCTGCGGTTTCATGCTGTGTGCAGACAGCGCTTAATTAACTTTCCCAGCCCTAACCCCCATACTGGGGAGGCACAACGAAGAGCAACGAAGGAGCAGCTAAGATTCTCCTTTCTCTAACCTCTCAGCAGAAATTCATGTATGTATGAGACAACGGGGGAAAAGCTAACCTGAAGAGTAACTGCTACAAAAGTATTAACATATTTGTCCCTGGAAGAAAGTAGGGGAGAGAGACTGTTTACAATGCTGCAGTGCCACTGGCTCATTAACAAGTGGAATTAATTAAGATGTCCTAACCATTCTACTGCAGGGAAATCAACTAGCAGAGATGCACTCTCATCCCTGCTATCTAGCTCATTTTATTTCTCTGCAGAGTCCTGCACACGGCACAAGATTTTCTACTGATGTATTTAAGA
This sequence comes from Falco rusticolus, assembly GCF_015220075.1. Taxonomy (NCBI): domain Eukaryota; kingdom Metazoa; phylum Chordata; class Aves; order Falconiformes; family Falconidae; genus Falco; species Falco rusticolus. The sequence continues at coordinate 3,864,942 of NC_051200.1, read as the reverse complement.
AGGAAGACCTCCACCCAGCTCCAAGGGCTGCTTTCCCCTCCTCCCTCCCTGGAATGCTGTCATTCCATGGGTATTCGATGTGATATAAATACCAGGAGGAAGAAATGCCCAGTCTAGCAATCAGTCTACTGTGATTCAGAAAGGGGTAGACCTGATTACAGGAGGTTAACAAATGACCCACAGATGTAAAGCTCAACACTTATTAATTAATTGTTTTCTTCAGGGAAGAGATTAATTTATGTTTGCCCTTAGAAGACACATGAAGAAAACTTGTCCCCGGGAGAATGCTGTGAGCATGCAGAAATACTGGCTTCCAAAACCAAGCTGCATGCACTGCTCAAGAAGAGGCTGGAAGTGACTGCCTCTTGCCTTCCCAAGAAATGTCACTGCTCTCAGCAGCAATTGCAATATGACAGCTTAAGTGACAAAGAAGTGTCCTGTAGCATTTTCACTGTCATTCTGAGTAGGGGGCTCACGCTGAACTGCATGTTATGCCTCGGTTATCTGGTGAGTTCAGTCCTTCACCCTCGGGTCTCTCCCAAGCCCACTTCCTGATGGAGCAATTCACTGTTCCCAACGGCTCCATACACAAAAACATTGATGTAACAGTCCGCTCTGGACCATTCACTTCAGTTAATTGTTATGATGGGTCTCTCTAAGTCATGTGAGATTGTTTGTAATGTGTCATTGCATCACTCAAATTATTCAGGGAAAAGAATGATGAGTGGTTTGCATCCCAGTGAATAGCAAATACTGCTATTCTTACGCCAATCTTAGGTTTGGGCTTTGTGTCAGTGACAAGCCTGTGTGATGACAATAAAGGAAGGGGAATGGGAGAAAATGGCCAAGGAGAGTATCTTTGTTTTCTGTCCCTCATTCCAGTCTCCCTGGAATGTGAGGAGTAGCACCGAACAAAGAGAAAGCACTTAAAGCATTGAAACAGACTGATAAAGCAGTGATGCCTTTGTGACAAGCTGCTTTTCAGCTCATTTGGAAGGTCAATGGTCCAGTTTTTCTCATACTTTTTAACATGATAAAGATCAGGTGTCCAAAAGCATCACCGATTTGACTGGGTCTGTGCTCAGTTTGACTAGATAACTAAATTCAGGAGCCACTTGAATCAGCAGATGATCAACAGCAGTTGTGGAACCTGTTCAAGCAGAAAACCCGATGCTATCCTCCTCTGTGTGCTTTAGCCAGGAAAGGATCTCACCCATGTACTTCCCCAGAGATTTGTCCAGGAAGTTGTGAATGGAAATAGTAGGAGAGCTGGTGCTCATTCTTCTTCTCCCTCTTGTTTTGTCTTCTGTCTTCTAAAGTAAATGCAAGAGTCACCCAAAGCAGAGATGTCTCTACTCTGCCTGTACTTCTGAGTGACCAGCTGAGGACACTAATGACTTTCCTAACTCCTGTAACTGTTCACGGATGAGGTAACACTCCATCACCTCACTATCTCTGAACCTATCATGTGTAGGTGTCAGGTGTGGAAAGTAAGTGCCCACTGGTTTACCTTAAGCACTGTGCACACACTATTTATCTTCCTTCCATACCGTTTCTGTGTAGCTTACCTGAAGAGCCTTAAAATGCTGCTTTAGTTTTCAATCTATTGACAAATTTAATCCTCAGTGTACACATTGGCTTTTAGGTACACAGAATGAGATTACAGCGGAGACACCAGTTCTGAACATTCAGAGGAAGATAAAGTTAAGCTTGAAACTGTCTCTAGAGCCAAGTGGCAGCCCTGCGCTGCCTCAGCTCAGATCCGTGCTGCACTCACTGAGGTTACCCAGGAATATGAGACTATGGGTCTACAGAGTCAGCTGCCATGGGACTGGCTGGTGCTATAGATGGAAATGATTAATTTTCAGTGGGAAGACTGGAATAAGAAATTACAGGACCGGGCTCCTGACACCAAGTTTTCAAACAACAACAGAAAAACAGTAACAGAAGAGAGAAAGAAAAAAAATACACCACCCACCACCCCAAGTTAAAACCAAACATCAGGAAGCAGTGGGAGGGTTTCCCTTTATATACCCTCTCTGCTACAAAGTGTATCAGCTGCTAAGGATAAGGTGATCAGTGAGGTTACTCTACAGGAGAAGACAAGGGCAGATCACAGCAGAGAAGCCTTTTCCAGCTAAGAAGCATTACAAACAGAGCAAAACCTCCTCCGCTAGCATGATTCAGGCTACCGAGCAGAAATCCCAACTATATGCTGTCAAAAACTGGGGGCAGCCGTCTCCAAGCATCCCAGAAGATACACACTTGCTAGAAGCCAAACAGATGAGGCACACGGAGAACAACAAAAGCAAAAAGAGAGAGAATGAGGTAACTTACAGCAATGAGCTGGTAGGAGTTGTTCATCATGGCTATGAGCATGTTCAGCAGCACAACAAGGGAGATGACATTGTAGGTCCCAAACATAGTGGCCCCAACAAATTCCGTGAATTCATGTCTGGCTTTCACGTTGGTGACGTAGAGATTCAGCAGACCGAACACAGACCAGAAGAGTGACTGGAGGGTCTCGAAAAGTCTGCAAATAAAACCAGATATTTACTTGGCTACTTGACTCTGGGGAATGGAAAACAATGCAGGTGGGGAACAGCTAGACACAAGGGAGCCTGGGACACCACAGAGCGGCTGCTCAGTGCAGCCATTTATCCTCCCTGGGAGGCAGTCTGCACTCCAACCACAGTGACCCATGGGCCAATGCATGTGACAGCTGTGTCACATCAACATTTGCTACCCACCTGAGAGCCCTGTCTACATCCTTGTGAGATGCAATGAGCCCAACTGCCCTGAAGGAACCCAAAGTTGGCTCTACACACATGCAAAGAACAGCCACAATATATTCTCTCTAATTAAATTGCCGTGCTGGGATATTGTTCTTACCTATAGATACAAACTCACCTGTCTAATCAGTGACTGCATCGTTAACATGTCTGCAGAGTAAATGTTGAGTGAACAAGTACAGCATGACCATGGCAGTTAACCAGCGCACAGTGCACAACAAGGCACCACAAGGTAGGAAATGTGAGTAAGCATGCCCACTTGCACCTTTTTGCTCTAAAGCAGGCTGAGAGCTTGCAATTACTTCAGCTGCAAGCGCACCAGGCCCTGCACGTGGCCCAAAATGCTGGTCGCTCCGGCTTGCTTGTGCAGCAGCTCCCACGCACCACAGCGCAGTGCCCTCGGTAGCATGCTGCAACAATTGATCAGTAATGACTCAGATGGAAGAGAGTCATCACATTAATCCAGCTCAAGAGGTTTTCTTCTTTTGAAATCTTCCTTCCATAGATGAACTAGACCTGACCTCACTGTGCTTTACAGCTGATGAGATCATCCCAGGTCTCTATTTGCTTCAGCCACAGACAACTGACCTTTCGCAATCACGTCAAATACATAATCAGCAATCTAAATAATTGCTCTATTTGGGCATCTTTAGTTTGGCTTTCCAAAATATGGCATTTATATCATCAAAAAATGACATTTATATGCCTGTTTAAGAGTTTCCATTTTGGCCTGAGGTTAGTAGGTATTTTCAAATACTACTACTAGAAAAATCAACACAAATAATTCAGATACTTTATTTGACATACCAGGAATCTGTTCTCCCAGCTTCTCTGGGCATGTGTTCCACTTGCACCCTCGTGCTTTATATGGGGATTTAGTTTCTTTATATTTTCTGGACATATCTTAAGTTTTTCATTGGCCAAAATTATAAAGACTTTTCAAAGCAAAAATCCTTTCTCCCAGAACTCAAGCTCTTTGTTAGATTTATTAAATAAGTGAGGTGGTAAAGTAAGGATTAACCAAAGAATGCTAAAAATTTATCTATCAAAAATGATGGGGTGCTAGCTATCTTTTAACTTACTTTAACTATTAGCAGCAGAAGTACTGATTAGGCTGTAGGCTCAGGGAGACAGAGGTTCCTGTCACAAAACTGAAATCAGTCTTAGCAGCAATCAGTGCATGCTCTGAATTCACAGTATTCACCAGGAATGTAATTTGGGCCCATACTAAGGCAAACATATCCACACATGGACACGTAGCTCCTCTTGAAAAAGACAGCAACTGGGTTCTGCAACTTTGCACAGACCTAAGGCTTGGTTACTCTTTTCTTGGTGTTTAATGACAGATCAGAACCACAGTCTCTTCTCAATGTGTTTCAGGTGAGTCTCACACTGCTTCAGAGAAGCAGCTTTAGAAAAAAAAAAATTTGGAAATTGTGAGTGAGAGACTATCGACTATCCCCTCCTGCCGAGTATATTTTGGATCTTAAGCAAATAGGAGAATCATCTCAAAGCTCCACCACTCTCCAGGGACTTAGAGACAGCAGGTGCTGCCTTCTGCCACAGGAACCCTCCCGACCTCCTGCAGTCCCTGGAGAAATGGCCCCAGCAACCAGCATGACCCTCCAGCGAGGATGACACAGCAGGCAGTCAGGTGTGACTTCCTCAACCCCTTCCTCCTCTTCCTCTCCCTCTTCTTCGGTTGTCAGAATCACAGCAATAAACATATTTCCAAATTGTCTGCCTGAGCAGTAGACACTTTGCTTTCTAAGGGATGGTGAGGCCAAAGCATAAAACCTTAAATTATTCATGACTTCACCTCCTTGCTGTCACAACAGAATATTACTTTTCCATGATCTGTGTTTGCGAAGCAGAAAATTTCCTCACCAAGAAAATATTAAACCCATCCTTTGGGAGTAATAGGAAACAATGCACCAGTAAATAGGTGTCACATTTTAAACAAGCTGTACAAACACAAGTGGCATCCTGCTTTTCCTTCCCTTATAAAATTAGATCCTATTGTGTGACTGCCTAGAAATGCTGGTAGAAATCAGAGGGTATTGACTGAAAGCTTTTTACATTTATTCTTTCATTAGGGATGAACTATGAGCAAACTTGGAGGTTACACCAGCTCTGACTTGAATTCACTCCAGCCATGTTTGCTCTCCTTAGCCCAACAACATAATTTTCTGTTTTGCAGGTTGCTCGCACTTAGCCAGTCACCCATGCTGTGCATCTGCTCGAGGGCCAAATGTCAGCTTGTACTGGGGGTGTTAATAACGACTATTTAAACTTTTAAGAACATGTTAAATAAATTTCTTAAGCAAGTCTCAAACAAAAAGTAACTGCAGAGCATTCCATCCCCTGCCAGGAGACCTCAGTCCTAATGGATACCCTCCCACTGCGATTTTGTTTTAAACAAACCTCTGCCATAAAGGCTGAGCCCCCTCAATTTCCTTTCTGTGCTACATTCTCCTTGGCAGGGGGTTTAAACTGAATGTTAGGGTGGGAGAAATTGTGGTCTGTATTTAAGCGGTTCTGCACACTTTCTGTTAAGTGGCGTTTCTTAAGTGGTATCATTTCTAGTTCCCAAGATATTACATGTTCTTACAGACCTGAGGATCTTTTTTTTTCTTCCTCCTGACCCAACACTCTTTTTCTTTAGTCAAATCCTGCTGTTGTTTTTTCCACTAACCTGCCGACAGTGAAATCCATAAAACAACTGGTTTACAATGGAGACAGGTCCAAACCAGCATGCAGAACTGAACACATCTGTTCACCTAGCTCCAGGGAAAGGCAGGCTCTAGTCCCGAACTTCGTGGGTTTGGCCGTTTTGTGAGCTAGAAGCTGCCACTTAAGAAACATTGTGCTTGCCAGACATTTCTCCCTCTGGCTGCTGCATCAATATGGACATAGATCAAGAAATAGTGTTTGTTATTTAATTCCTTTGCAAGGGCAGCACAACACGTTTCTGGGGCAGGCGAAACAATTAAAAATAGAAAAAAGACTGAAGTCTATAATTCTGTTTTTTATTAGCACAGTGCAGTTCCATTCACTTCCTCCAGATACAGACAGGTTTCATGAGAAAATTAATCAAGCCTATGGTGTTCCTGCCCCGTCCTGGAAAACAGCAGCTCGTCTGGTCTAACAGGTCATGCTGCTCTGCTAAGGCTGGCCACTTCTTTTAGGGAGGAAGCCCAAAGGACAATGCTAGAGACTCTTCCAACCCAGTCATGTGGCCTCAGCCATCATCTGCTTTTGATAACGCTGCAAATACGTCACAGATCCCTTCTTAACCTCAAGCCTTCAGCTGAGGAAGGGTGGGGAATTATTGGGCATTATGACAAGTTTTATTTAATTTAGCATAAAGTGGTGGACAACAGTTTTGTTTTGCTTGTTTGCAGGGCGTAGGCCTTTTTCTAGACCGTGCTTTATTTATTTCTCTTCCCATTGTGTTTTAAGTACTGTGCAAGCAGCAAGAACAATCGGGGGGGGCTGATTATTATAATTATTTCCACTATTAGTAATTAAAACAAATACATCAGAAAGACAATTCATGTTATTTTTCAGCATGTGCTATCTCTTTCAGCCCTGCCAGCTGTCATCACAGCAATTGCCATGCCAACATCTCAGTAAAGTAACAGCATTTCCACCAAAAAGTGTTTTGCTGGGATTTTAGCTTCACCCGGATGAAAAAAAATCAGAGAAGTCTGCAACATCATGTATGCATAAAAATGTCCTACATGAGATTGTTGTTGTTGCTGTATCACATTATTTATTAATACCTTTTTTTCATAGGTTTATCCAGTTTCCTACATTTTGTTTGGCTTCCCCTCCTCTCTCCAGAATCAGACAAAACAATTACGGCAAAAGGATATTTGCTTTCTCAAATGTACTGTAATTGCATGTAGCCATAATAAAATTTAAGTTGCAGGATCATGTAGGGAGCCTCCTTGGTCCAGAACTAAAACAATTGTCTCCCGCTGCCAGACCTAACTAAAAGTCTTTCTGACAGCAAAGCTCAGCAGAATGTCTGCCCCAGTTAACTCACACATTTCCTGCATAGTCAACGAGCTCACCTGATATTTGCAAATGAATAAATAAAGGCGCTTTCAGTGCAGTGACAGAAAACTTGCAAAGGCAGGTAAGACAGGGGACAGTGGAAGTCAACCTTAAAAACAGAAAGGAAAGGATGTCTTACGTGGAGAAGGCATTGTTCTGTTTCTCACATCGGATCCCCTTGCAGTTGTTGGGTTCCTCCGAGGCACTGGTCTCATAATAAAAATAAAGCTGGTTCAGTCCATTGGCAAAAGCCAGAAGCACCAGACAGTAGATAAAAAGGAATTTAAGGATGTCTAGCAGCATGCGTCCCAGAGAAATCTGCAAGGGTCCCAGGTGTGAATTTGCTGTAAACAGGGATATGAGACGCAGGGAACTTAAAATGTTGGATATTGCAAAGAGGGCTTCTGCAATGAGAGTCGGGTGCCACATTTCCCATTCCTCCCTCGGACGAGAACCGTTGTACTGAAAGAAATGACAAGGGTATAAAAGTAAATTATGTTGTAATTACTCTGAGATTACTCAAAAAGTCACACCTACTAATACTAATGCTTCACATGTAAATACTAACCAGGTGCTGGCGACACAAGAAGTACTTCTAAATCTCAGCTACTGTCAGACTAACATTCGGGATTCAGGATTTAAGCTGACTTGATCAGGGTAGAGACTCAGGTTTAATAATGCCTTCTCATGAACTCTCCCTACTAAATCATGACCCCCGATATGGATAGCTGTGGGACTAGCTTTTCTTTAGAGGCTTCTGATATTTTGGCTCTTCTTAGCCTATATTTAGAAAACAGGCCTTTTGATTTTTGAGTTCACTGTCGGTGGGTTCTTCAGGTCCGTGGCTTCACAATCTCCTTCTCTTTCAATATTTAAAGGGGCTCAGACTGCCTGAACGAACCCTTTTAAGCAGGTTCAGGTTGGAAATTTCCGATTACTTCTTTTTTTCTTATTCCTCCTAAATATCAACTGCGCATTCAAAACACTGCACATTCCAGGAAGAATGTGAGGGAGGGAAGAAGGAAAGCAATGAACTATTAAGCATAAGAAGTGGATGCTTTCTTTCCCTAGTAATCTCAAAGTGTCAACAGCCCAGAACCAAAATGCTTTCTTCATATTAATTTTCTTATTAGCTAATTTGTCACGGCAATTTTAGGAGAGTTGCTAAAGCAGAGGTCATAATCACAGCTGAAACACTGGATACATTTGAGTGCATCAATTATAACCTTAACTTGGTTCACAATGTAACTGTAAAAGCAGAAACATTTTCTGAGCAACATGCAGCCAGATGCAAATAGGTAGCACAAAAGAGCTGGTCGCATAAATGTAACTACTCTGGCTTAACTACACAGGCACAGTACAACGGAGCCAAAGACATTTTAACATCAAGGAATAATTGTCCTTTTAACATTTGTCTCTGCTCATTTAACGTGTATAAAAAGGCAAAAATGTACTTAGAATAATACAGCTAATAGCGTAGCCAGCGTGTTTAGAACTCCTAAAATAATTTTTATACCTTTTAAAAGGAAACAGTATCAGTATCATACTGACGGATGAGTTTGCAGGGACTTTCTATTTAAATCTGAAGGCCCAATACACGAGCTCACAATTTTTTCAAGGACACAGCTAAAAGCAAGTTGATATTTCAAACTGTTCCTCTGTATGAAGGAGTTGAGACATGATACAAAGGCATTTCAGCATGACCTCTGATTGCTTCTGACATTTCCAAACTGTTCTTTATTACATGAACATCATGGCCAGAGCCTGTTAACTTGATTTGAAGATAGGTCTTAAAATGTTTACAAACAAGCAGACGTTAACTTTTTGCCAGTATCCAGCAGTGGGGGCGGACGGTTGCGATCAGAAAGCCTCACGGTTGCTCGCAATTCACATCTGCACGCTGACTGGACACAGCAGCCCAGGGGTGTTCTGCTAGGGTTTAGCACAGACCGCATGTGAACGTACATGAAAAAGTCTTCATCTCACATCTACTTGTAAAACAACTTGTTAGGGGCATATTTTGGCCCTTTATAAATGGATGGTATGTCCTTGCTTGGAAAACTAGTGTCTGTGGAGCAGCCTAGCATCATAGGCAATAGAGAAACAGAAGAGTTCAGAGGTATCTGATGAAGCTGGGTATCGGGGAAGGTTGGAGTTGTTTGGGTTAGGCATCAGAAGATGAAACACAGCAGAGATGTATACAGAACAGTACAACTAAGTTATCGCAGGCAGTCACATTTAGCCTTCCTCATTATGTGGTAATTCAATGCAGCAAATTAAAACTGATTAAGAAAGTATTTTTACCCTACAATTACCCTGAAGATTTCACTGGTATTGGACAATATTAGGGCCAGGTCTTAGAACCAGTCAAATCAAGAAAAAAAAAAGCCTCCACGTAAAAACAAGGATGGAAAACATTAGTGTCAGTATGCAATTTATTTTTTTGATATTTGGCAGAAAGCTAAATGTCCATGTAATCCTTTGAAGTTCTAAGAAGTGTTAGAATATGGTATATTGGCATATATCCCAGCCTATTCCAGCTCGAGGCTGTTCTATAAATAAAAAAAAAAACCTTTACAAGTCATGTTGCAAAAGGTTTTGAAGCCATTATCAACATTACAAATCCTCAAGTTTCAGAGCACACTGCAACCTCTGAGTGACACAGGTCAGAAGGGAACTTCTGTGAGCATGCTGATTCAGAACTACTCCTATATAAGATTTTATGCACCTTTCAGAATTGTCTGACATTGGTCCCCGTCAGGAGCAGACCTTAGATCAGCCACGTTTAATCCAAGTCTGTCTGATCTGTACTCAAAGAGACATATTCCTGTAAGCATTCTTTCGTGTGCTGGCATATAGGTCTTTGTAGTTAGCCTGTACATTTCTGTAGTTCTTACAGAGTATATAAACAAAGCTGTACTTCCTTCATATGCGTGGTTTGGCTGAGTTTAAAGCCCAGTATGTGACAGTAAATTTCTGTGGATGCACAGCTCTTCTAGTCATTTGTGTGTGAGAAAGAGAAAGAGCGAGATTGTTAACATTTTAAGAGTTGTTCATGAATCTTACAAGTTCCAGCCTTTTTCTGTATTGCTCTCATTTAAAGACCAACCTTTCAAGTCTGTAATGAATTGCTTCTGGTTTCTGAATTCACTGGTTCTGAATGCTGGGAGAAAAAAGATGTAATCTTTTCCTGCTTTGATGCTGTTACAGAGCTACCTCTTCAGGGAGCAGCAACTATCTCAAAGCTTTTCCGTTTGAAAAACTAAGTCACCACTATGCAGCCTTCTGGATTTTAAAAAGGCCCCATAGCAGGACTGCTTGCTAAGGAGTTATTTATAAAAGCCTTGCCATTTTGGAGTCAATGAGCTTTGTGAAATTTTCTCCTCTTTTCCTCTCTGCCTGCATACATGCTTGGGCAGGACAAAACCAGGTTGCTTTGGGGAAGCACTTGTCCTGGTTATTAGAGGCTGGGTTAAAAGAACTAGTACTCTTTTAGCAGGGCAAGACCAAGACAGTAGCACAGCAAAACTAGAAAGCGCGTAAGCGGCCGAGGAGCAGACTCCAGTTACTTGATTTACACTTGTGTAATTACACTAACTGCAGTGAAGCTACTGCTGATTCATACCAAGAAAAGAATCAGGCCAAGCACACGGCTCCAAGTGAAGTCAGAGAGCCATTGCATAAGGAGGTTTGCAGGAGGCCACTTGTGTCTTGTCTGAGTCTTTGAAAAAGAGACAGAAGGAAAGTGCTTCAGGCTATCCTCTGGCTTCAAAACATATGCATAAGCTGACTTGGAGCATCGGAAGTCTATAAATGTGGAAGGTGCTTTTGAGGATGAGCTCTGATGTTCATTCTCGCCACAAATGGAACATGACAGTGAAGAACCTACACGGTGTTAAAGCTCCAGCATGCTCCTTTATACTCCTTTGTCATTTCCTTCCCTGTGGTTTAAAACTATGTATTAAAAAGAATACATTGACTCCTTTGTATCAGATGGAAGCCTCCTCCAGCAGGCTTGCTTTTCTTAGGTTTTTCACAAACTTCTGATTAGTAATCTGCATATCTGTAGGACTACAGACCATAGATCTTGGCTGTAGATGTTTTCAGATAACCTATTCTTGTTTTTTCTTTACAATTTCATTTTAAAATTGTGTTTTCACTATGTCTAGCATTGTTGAAAGAGGTCCAGTGTCAGTGTGGAAAACAAAATGTATCTTTAGCCACTGAGTAGCTACAAAATGGACAAGTGAGGAAACTTCTACCCAGTGCCCAAACAATCTACTTCATTAAAGAGTCAGGATCAGAAGGATGATCATCCTCCAAACAAATTAATAAGCTTTCCAGGTGATATTAAAACCTGGACTGCTTAAAAAGCAGCTACTCTTTTCCATCTGTTATTTTGATTTTGACAATTTCTACCCTGCGTACTACAGTTCTCACAAGCAAGTTACAAATTCTCACTCCCAAGTTACTGTACCTTGACGTAGGCAACAATTTTAAGGGAGATGGTTGCAAGATAGAGGGAGTTCATTGCAAAATCCATCAGATTCCACCAGTCATGTACATACTCATTGAATCCACCATCCCACATTTCCTTGATTTCTCCCCAGATAAAACCTGTGGAAAGAGAGTTTGTTGTCATGATGAAGTATAACTTGCCATTAAAGCACTGTGTATATCTGATGTAATAAAAGACATTTTTAAATTAACAGTTTAGAAAAAAGTCTCATCCCTCCTGTCTTCTACAAGTATAATACTGCTGATTATGAGAAATTTTACAATTCTGTGGGGAATATAGTCTAGAGAGAGATGAAAAAGACCTTGGTTTCCTATCCAGGGCTTCAGATACACACACAAGGAGACTGCTTGAAACATATGTTAATTATTACTAGTATGAGTGGACTGGCTCAGATGAAATTTGTTATACATGAATTAATTATTTAAGCAACTGTATTTGGTATAGTTTCGAATAGATTTTCTGCTCTCATAGAAACTAGAAGTAATTAATTGCTCAGTTGGAAAATACTGATTTTTCCTGACTTTCTCTGCAGAACATGCAACACCAGTACCAGCTTCTGCATGCCAGCACATTTCCTCCCTGACCTGGAAATATCACGCCAAAGAAGGAAGAAGTTAATTCATTCTCCATGCTCAGTCACTGTATTTATGCATCTTACTGCACAAAAAGCCCATAGGGACTATCTGTGAAAAAAAGGTAAGACTCAGCACGAAAAAGGGCACTGCGGCCTGGCATCGCATCTCTGCAATGACTCACCTACCATCAAATACGGCTATGGGTTTTGTGAGGTGAATATTTGTTCCTGAGGCTACGGCCAGAGCCCATCATCTCAACTCTGAAATGCCTTCTGGTAATAATTTTTGGCACTTGCTAAACTTCACTATACCTCCTTGCAGCCAGAGAGGTGAGGGGCAGCTTCTGAAGTTCATTACCAGACTGCAAAACTCACCTGGCATACAACTCTAATTTTAAGTAACTTATATGTCCTTTACTGTACAATTGCTGAAGCATTTTTGAGAGGCTAAGTCCCATTAAAAAGTGGCAGCTGGGCTCCTTCGTCACCTACATGCTTCTGAGCCCCCACATAGTTTGAATTACCCAGTTTACAACATTATCCTTTAATGAAGACCTGAAATGTGTGAAAAGAGAAAACCCCAACAAAATACCCCTCCAGGTGCACTACCAACACAGTTACCCAAATGGCTAGCCATCCCTAACCACAGGACACTGCAGTGGTCACTGAAATGCCACTTGCAACTCAAGTCGTAGGATGTGAAAGTTCAATCTGAAGAGCAGATAATGTTTGAAATGAACTGCTGCAAACATCCAAATATCAATCTTAGCCCTTCAGCTGCCAGCAGCAGGTCAATGGTCAGGCAAGCACTATGTCAAGGCCAAAAAGGTAATTTTATTACAGCTGTCTCCAAATCTTTGCATGCACACAAAAAAATAAAATAAAATAAATCAATGGAGAGGAGCCTGCTGAAGAACTCGTACGCTGTATTTATAGTGAGTTATCATTGCTGGTTACTATAGTTACAGCAATGCTGTGTGTGCCTGTTCTCTCTCTCCTTTTATAGTGGAAAATATTTCTTAAATAATAACCTTTAATCTCATGAAACTGTTCTAATTTCTCCATTTAATAAACAGTCCCACAATATTCCTATTTATCTGAAACAAAGGAACTCAAAAAGAAGAGCAGACAGCTGTAAGAGGTGATTTTGAAAGGGTTTTTTTAATGGATTATTCTTCTTTCATCTGCAAATCAATTTTGCTGATTTGCCTACCATTTCCCTCAATTTTAACCATGAAGTTAAGGATAAAGTGAAGAGATCACCTAAGCTCAGAAAAGACATTTAACCTTCTCAGCTTATTCTGAAGCTTCTACCAACATATGCAATTCAATGCCATAAATCAGTTCAATAAGAAAATGAGGGTTCAGTTACCATTTGTAAGTTGTGGTAGAGCTACACAAGGAGCAAAGTGCCCTGGGTCATGATCAAAAGTGGTTTGTGAACATGTATGCAACTCTTACTTTCTTTCCTTGTTTTCCATCAGCAGTTTTAGGTTTGGCACAGGGAACAGCTAGTTTTGCTTAGCACAGAACCAGCCTGATCCCAGAGCCACCACAGAAACGAGGAGCTGGCGCCCAGTGTTACGAGGAGAGAAGAGCCAGCAGACACAGGAAAGTGGAGGTGGACCCATGAGGAGGGTTGGGGAGCTGTATGGAGAGCTCCAGAGATGGAAGTTTGTGAGAGGTGTCCTCAGAAAGCATCAGCGTGGCTTTCCAGGCCACTGATGTGTACTGGACAGTCGCATTCACTGTTACCTGACCTCCTGGGTTTTGCACTGAACTGCCCTGGGCTGTGCGGAGAGAGGCTGGACAGGAGCTATAAAGGTGTGGAAACCACCGCTCACAGCAGTGCTACATGTTAATGGCACAGCAAGGGAGGTGGCAGCTTAATTAGAGGAGAGATCGTGTTTCTAATGGAGTCCCCACGTTTTCACTTGCTGTTGTGTTGGAGCCGTTTGAAAGGGTAAATACTCCTCTGCCAACAAAACTAAATCCAGCTATGCTTCTCTGCTCTTCTCCCTCAGCGGCTCTACCCGCTTTCTCCCATCCCATCTTACCAGCTCACCGATACACCCTGCCCTCAGGAACACGGACACCTCCTTTTCTTCACAGTTGTGGTTGCCCAAGCCAGACAGGAACAAGAGCCTCATGTTTAAGCTTCTGATGATAAATACTCTCTTCTCCTGCTGCTTATATAAGATTGCTCGATACTGGTTTGGTCAGTGTTTATCAGAACAGGGGCATATGGCAGGGTAAGACTTATCTTCTCTTTCTTGCCTTCCTGTAGGCTATTTGGGAGTCTGGGAGCCAGGAATATACAGGTTTGGTACCTGCCTGCTGGCTCTGGGAGCAGATCAGTGTGAAGGCAAAAGCAGAGACAGGCTCTCAGTGCTGCCTTCTGCCACGTACCAGCCAGCAGAACTAAGCCAGCAGGAGAAGTGACACTATTTGTTACTAGCGTGACCCAGAAGCTAATTCCTAACCCGTTCCTTGCATGGGGGAAGCAGGGAGAGAGCTGTGCCTGCTGCGGTTTACTCAGGGTCATGTCTAAAGGCATGTCAGATGGCAATGTGAACAGCAGAAGAACCCTAGGCCAACAGATCTGTTGTTCCAGAAGGAGCCCAGCTGTTTCGTGCAGTTACTGAAGCTGGCTGCCAAATCTCTTTACATGCTGCTGATGCTGAGATCAGGACTGAGTCTCCACACAGTTGCCATGGGTGCGAGTCAGGTGACTGTGGCTCAGGCATTTTTGTGTTTTCGATTTACCTAGAACCCAGGGCAGGATCATCCACTCCACGATGGTGGGAGGTGGTCCCTGCATGTGAAGGTCAGTCCTGACGATGTGCTGTGACGCCAGCAGGAGCATGAAGAGGAAGGTTAGGTAAGAGCCGGTGTGGCAGATAAACTTTATAAATGGCTTTTTAATGAACAGTCCCAGCCTGCTCTTCGGTGCAATCAGATATGCCACGGATAGCACAGGAAATAGCAGTCCGATGGTGACACAGGTCAAGAGTTTTACTGCCCAGTGTTTCCGCCTCCATCCTGGAAAACCGTCATACCAAAGTGTTGCTAGTAGCTGCTGGCAGTTTGGCTGAGCAACAAACTGAGGAGGGAAAAAAAAAAAAGATTATTACTGACTGGTACTTCATGTGCACTCCCCCTCACATATGTGTTAAGAGTCCACATGGACCCTCACATTTTGAAGACGGAGGGAAGAAAGGAGGAATATTTCACTCTTATTTTTCTACATAGGATTTAAGATATCTTCAGTGAGGATTTATTTATCTGAAGCACCCTTATGTAGATCAGTCACTCACCACACATGAAGCCTTGTGCAAAAGTGATACAACGAAAATTACTACAAGCTTTTTCTCTTCCCATGTGTTTCTCTTTCGGCATGTTTCTTTTCAGAACGTTTCAGGTTTCAACCACCTCAAACAAATCACTGTCAGCATCTTTAAGAAGTGACTGGAAGATGAGACAGGAGGGAAAAGGTGTAAAGCTCTGAGAGAGAGTGTGTGAGAGAGAGGGAAAGGGAGAGAGAATGTCTCTAGAAGTGTGTGGGGTGTTGCACGTGGTTTTGTGCAAGGAGGCCAGCATATGTGCGTGTGGGCTGGGCTGGGCATGAGACAGCACGCAGTAATGTAAAGTTCAGCCAGGTGACATCTGTTGGGAAGCAGGACAGCACATTTGTAAACATGCCTCACTATTAAGGAAGAAAGCAGTTGGAAAATATAAGAGATTAAGCAGAGGCGAAATCTTTGATCATAGTACCAAAAGTGACACTTGAAAGTTTATTTACACTCTGTAAAAAAAAGCATTATGTTGGTGATCTATTGCACCTCAGTGACTCCACACCAGACATGCTCAGGTTGCAAATACTTCAGACTGTTCTAATACCTAACAGCCTTTGGAATTCCAAACTCAGGCCATGCTATTTCAGCCCCATGGTTTTCAAAACTTTTCAGACCCATAGCTAATTAGAGATATCTGCAAGACCAAGACAACTGTGTTTTTCTTTATGTATTTGATTTGTTATCCATCTTAATGAAGTTGTACTTCTACTAAATTCAGATTTCTCACTGGGCTCTGTAAGTTCAAAAGAAAATCTCAACCACTGTTCTGAGGATGCTTATTACACTTAGTTCTCTGTAATTAAACCAGAAAAACTGTCTTAGCATGGATACCGTTGCTGATAAACATACTCCCGTAGCAATATAACTAGGTCTATGATAGGACAGAGCATATCAGAAAGAATCACACTTCCAATGGACACAGTAGTACTAGCAGCATTTATCAAGAAGAGACCTCTTATAAAGGTGACTCAAAGTGGTGAGTAACTTGAAGATGACTACTGTTTATTACACCGGGCTCATCTATATTTAAAAGGGATCTCTGGGAGGGATGTAGTGCGACCACAGTCTTCCTCCCCCTTAGGGAAGATGTGATCAGGCAAAGCACTCTTTCACCACTGTAATTTAAACCAGCTCTTGGAAAGACTACACCATGATAGCAAAGGGACCAGCTTCTGTTTTGCCACCCCAAATTGGTATGATTTTTCAACCCTGGCAGAAGCCCCTATGCAGACAACTGCACTCAGTGTAGACGTGGCCTAAGCTAATACTAAATCAGCCATCACATGTGCATTTATGAGACTGTTACAAGGCTCTCCTCATCACATCTAAAGATACCTAGGCCTTCCTGCAGGTCTTAGTCACCAGGAGATCAGATTAGGTGTGAAAGAGACAATTTATTAATAACAGCTTTAGCACACCCCCATAACTTTAAATATTTGTTCCCTGCCAAAACTGCCCAGTATTGGGAGGACTTTTTATGTGCAGTTCTCAGAGCGCTCTATGCAAGCAGAGCTCTATCGCTGCCCTGTTCAAAATTACTAAATCAAGGTCAAGCAAAAAGAGAAATTAGTTGCTCAGACTGATGAAGCAATTTCTGTAGGTATTTTTAGATATTGTGATATTTTATATGCTATAACAAGCTGTTAATATCAGAATCAGACCATTTTTTGAATTGGGTAGTTCAAATATATGGACTGAACAAAACTGGTATAGAAAATAGGATGTCGAAGAGGAGATATCTGGCATTTACAAACCTGGATGTTTATGTGTTATTACTATAATAAACACAACTACTGCATCTAGCATACAAGTGACGCTGTGCTCCAGAGGGCATCTGAAAAGAAGATCAGAAACACATGTGATTTGGAATCAACCTACACATGCATGCAGCAGAAACTGGACAGTAGTTGATACAGTGATTATCTCCAGAAAAACGAAAGACCTGTTGCCTGTAATGATCAGAAAACGTTATTGTAAAATTATGTCTGGGGACAGTGATGAAAGAAAAAATTCTACAGAAACTGAAGAAACATCAAGCCTCGATTGTCCTTTGGTTGGTTGGGTTTTAATCTATGATTTCAGAAGGGTCAGCATGTTATGTCTGAAAGCTAGAAGAAACAGAAGGTTACCCTCTATATTTTCTCACTTAAGATCACAAACGGGAGCTGTGACTAGATGTGTTCTGTGGTAATTTACATGGTAATAGATGCTGCTTTTTCTCTGAGATGAGGTGCAACTTTTTTTTTTTTAAGGGGGAAAATATATAAACACATTTTCTCTTTATCATACATGATAGAAACCTCTACGGGGAGAATAAAACCATTTTCCCCTTGAGTCAAAGTCAGAGTCATTTGAGAAATCAAATGACTGTATGTTCCGCTGGTTGCTGTGCAACTTGCAAGCATCTTAAAAGTGCCTCTTCTCTGCCTAATAGCTCATTTCTAAAATCTGCTTTCTGTGTTGTATCTGATGTTAGTTCTTCAAATGGAGAGAAATTCACACATCATGAAAGAGCAACTTTAAAGACAAGCTTGGCAAAAGGGAATGGAAATGGGAAAAAGCCATTAAATTTTCCAATCAAGCCCATCCCAACCTCACTGAAAATGGCCTAAGGGAAATTTAAGCATACCACAGAAAGAAACTCCCTAATGTCACAAACATCAAATGCTGTCTTTGTTAAAGGTAAGGCTAAGCGCTTTAGAATGTAGGCTTTTACTGACTTGTAGTAGTCCAACTTACTAATCACAGATTTAAAATCAGTAAATACTGCAGTTTAGATCTCAAGTAGTGCAAGGACTACAGCTGGCTGAAAAACAAGATTTCCAGTGTGCCGAAACACTGCAATTTTGAATTATACTGAAGAAGTCAACTAATAAGCCCTTGATGTGCTGCCTAAAGAACCAATTGCTTTTCAGTAACTTTGTGTTAACTTGAAAGAATCAGAAATCAGCTATTTCCCTAAGTAGTCCTGTGAATGCTGGCCTCAGCTTTGCTTCTAGGTGTTGTTACCTAAACTAAACCATCAAATTAATTGATGAGACTAAGCCATTGAATGCTCAACTCATTGAAGATTGTCTAGGATACATACTGCTAAATCAATGCACATAAAACACAAAAAACATGAAAAAGCTCAGCCCTTTTAGGTGCAAAGTAGCCTGAAACTGTAATAATACCGTGGCACTTTTGTTATCATCCATAATTTCAAATTTCTTCAGAAGGTTAAGGAAATGATCTTATTTCTACTTTGCAAATAGACAGAACTGAGATCTGGAAAAGCAAGCTGGCTTCTCCAACACTGCTTATGCCAAGGCCCTTCCTGAGCACAAGCTCAATTTCCACCCAGGTAGATGTTGCGATTTAACCCCACCTGGCAATCACGTACCAGGCAGCTGCACGCTCACTCCCCTTCCCCCCAGCGGGATGGGGAGGAGAACTGAGAAAAGGTAAAACTCGTGAGTTAAGAAGAACAATTTAATAATTGAAGTAAAATACGATAACAACTGTAATAAAAAGGAATGAGAGGGAGAGAGAGGAATAAAATCCAAAAGGAAAAAAACAAACAAGTGATGCACGATACAATTGCTCACCACCTGCTGACCGATGCCTAGCCAGTCCCCAAGCAGCGATCGCCCGGCCCTGGCCAGCTCCCCCAGTTTACACACTCAACATGACATCCCATAGTATGGACTATCCCTTTGGCTACGTCGGGCCAGCTGTCCCTGGCCGTGTCCCCTTCCCAATTTCTTGTGCCCCTCCAGCCTTCTGGCTGGCAGGGTCTGAGAAACTGAAAAGCCCTTGACTTGGTATAAAATTACCTAACAACAACTAAAAACATCCGTGTGCTATCAACATTATTCTCACACCGAATCCAAAACACAGCACGGCACCAACTACTGAGAAGAAAATTAACTCTATCCCAGCTGAAACCATGACAGTAGGGTCCCAAAGGACAGTAGAGTCTCAACTATGTTTTTTTCACCTTTTGCAAAGCCTTTCATTTGCCATGGACAGAAATAGCGCATGTATATATCATAATCTTTTACCATGTCATATGAACACACTGTATGTGACAGGATTTGGATCAGTTAAAAGTTTCTGCACAATAAAAAGGACAGATTGCGATAATTTAAAAAACTGCGTATTGTCCCACTTTTGTAGATGATCTAGAATCAGAGGCAGACATACGGTACCAGAAGCTCTCTATGTGGTTAAGATGAGCATATGACTTGCAAACAATGTATTTCTCCAATACATAACAAGCATAGTATTGAGCTTTTTTTTTGAGGACTGCGACACTATAGGAGCCTCCAATCTCTATTACAATTGACAGCACAAGACATCATCCCACAGACATAATGGAGAATGTTCTGACAGCTGCATTAATGAGAAGAAATGCTTCCAAAAAGTGTCATTTATACTCAATTCAGCTAATGCTTGAACTAAACATTCAGTGCTATGAAGCCTGTGGTAGTGCTAGCATAACATTGTCCAGGATTGCCCCTTCCTGTATGCAAAGCTTGTAGATGCATTTCTGGGGGAGGTAATCCAAAGAGCAAGCTCCTTCTCCATCACCTGTTGAGCAGAACCTGTCCCTAGCTGAAGATACAGTTCACATAATGACTAGGAGATAAGATGCAACTCAGAGTACCTTCTGGTGAGGATAATGCCACTGTGTTACCTACCAGTAGACAAGATGCTCAGTCTCTTGGCTTCTGAAAATGGGGATAAGTATCTTTGCATCTTTGCCTTTCCAAGAAGTGAGATTAGCAACTTCAGTCATGGTTGGGAAGCACTCTGAGGGTAGAGACTACTGCAATACAAAGTCTTTTATGTTCTTTCTTTCTTCTTTCAGTCTTGCCAGGGTCTTTGTGTAACATTTGGCTTGCAGCTGGATTGTGCTATTAGAGAATTTCATTTTCAGTGTTCATCATACTCATTGTCACCTGCTCCTCTACCAAGGGGAAAATTTTTAAGGGAAAAAAGCAGCTGCTGGATGGAGTGTCTTTTTCTTAATATCTAATCTTTACTGATACTTTTATGTCACTTAAATTCTACTTCTCAGGAATTAAATGCTTTCTGCATGCTGTGCCATTAATATAAATATCAAACACAGAAATTATGTTCCACCCCACCTCCCCTTATCTATGGGGAAATCCCTTATCTCTCACAGTCATAAGTAATTTAGGATCAGACACAGATGGGCTGAGATGTGAATGCCTCAGGGAGCAACTGAAATAGCTCCCTGATAGACATCACAGGGGCTGAGCACAGTATCTCTCGGCATTTATTCTGATTATTGTGATGGCTGCCAACAGGCTCTTCTGTTTGGAGTTTGTTGGAGTTCTTTTCTGTACTCTTGCTGTGGATAGTGATAGTGAACGCTCTTCATAGATGAATAAACACTAATTTGTAACTGCAGAGCCCTGTGTTAATAAGCAGGACTGAGTTCTTCTATCAGTCAGCTACATCAGCTCCCAAGGAGGTTACCACTGAGAGCCAAACGTGGCACGGGAGCCATGAAATTAACTTTAGTTCCCCAGCCTGACACTCATTTCAATAGGTTAGATCTCACCAGCAGCACTGTACCCCACTGCATCTAAAACATCGCAGCTGAATACCTGCAAGGCTACTGTGTTTGGGGGTATTATTATATACTGCTGCCCTCTACAATTAAAGATATTTTGGCTTTGGGAAGGAAGATTTTCACGTGACCCGAGCTAGATTTTGCAGTCTGTGTGACAATCGGACAACTGCAGTGTCTGATATAGTAGCGTAAGTATATATTTCAGCTACATCTGTAAAGAATGTAGATTTCCCATGAATCCAATTCTATCACAAAAAGGATAAATGCCATTCTCCACTCAGAAGAAAGCCCGGTCCCATCCTGTGGAGGTACTGCTTTGCACCCTCTCTCTGGCAGGCTGAAGGGAGATATCTCTGAAGACACACGTCTCCCCCCAGTTCTGGCAAGTACAGTGTGGCCAGGCAGGACTGGGAGCAGCAGGTCTACTCCCCTCTTCATCCAGGAGCGATAGCAGGGGTGACCTACCCAGGCACAGAAGTACCCACCCCCCCACATCAACACAACTGCAGATGGACTGGGGAGAGCAGTCTCTCACACTTGAATTTTCAGAATGAATTGGCTAGAATTTCTTTCCTTCTATGAAGATGCAGGAAACTCCTACAGTGTCAGTCCTACCACAGGCTAGCGTTTATCAATCAATGCCAAATCTTAATGTCTTAACTCACAAAGCTTAATATACACCGTCCAATGGTCCAAACATACTTTAACACTTGGCACAACGTCAACAGGCACATGGGTCACACTCTGCAATGAAGTGATCCTCTTTTCTCTTAACTTTGGCTTCAGGAACATGAAATGGCACGCAAAGAAATGAACTTTTAAAATCCATTTTCTTCCTGCAGATGCTCCTGCTAAGAACCAAGTAGCCCAACACACTCCCAGTGACACAGACAAACCACTCTCCCTCCATTTGGTACCAAGGACAGGATCTTCTGAGGAGGAACGGAAATGCGGTTGTTGTATCGGTTTGATTGCTCTTAAAGGAAATTCCAGTGGGCAATACTCAAAGAGCTACATTTCTAAATGAGCCTATGACTGAAGAGAGAAACTATCTGTGGCCTAATTTGATGTCTGCTGCGGAGAGCCAGTAAGCCCTACGAGACCAGATATGCTACATAAGAATACCAGCCTCCTCAAGTTTGCAGTGTTGCAAACAGTGAGATGAATAAGAAAATCCTCTTTTGTAGCATACTTCTTTTTAAAGTTCAACCTTGTTAATGACTGCGAAGTTATTTACATTCTGCTGCTGAAGTGTGAGCTGCAGAGGGTAAACACCTAATGGTTGTTCATCCTGTTAATTAAGTACTTTCTGCAACAGGAAAAAAAGGAAGAAATAAGGCCTTCTGGAAGGCCGCATAACTCAGTGAGAAAGGACTTACAACTCAACATCCCTCATCAGGCACTCCCAAAAGATAATAGTTTTTTCTCAGGAAAATACAGGATGAATATCCTATCAAAACCACAGCTGCTACTCACGTGCCGATTACTACGAACAGCGAAGCACTGATGCAAAACCCAACTGCGGTCATTCCTGATTCAAAAAGATCACTAGCTGAGCTGGAAAAGTCCTTCGAGGAAACCAGGTGCTATCCAAATCGCTCAGTCCCTCTGCTGGTGAATAAAACAAACTCCTGATCCTCTACAGATGAATATATGGCTTCAAATCACACAGAATTTTGTCTTATCTGTTCTTAAAATATTTTAAGTGATGATGGCATATGAGTCTTAACTAAAGGTCTCCTATCCGTAAGACATCCCTTGATAGTAGCAGACATGAACTCAGCGTCAGCAGTAGCAATTGGAAATTCACCAGTGATATGAACGCTAGCAAAAGGAAAGCCTGAGTAATGCCTAAAAGCATGCTACAATTCCATCAAAATTCATAGTTTTCACAAATTCATGCTGGATTGGCTTAAATATTTAAATAAAAGAGGTCCCACATATTCTAGGGCAAAGGTAGAGGGCTTGCAAATCCTGGGTACCTACCCATGAAGGAAGCAATTAAGAAAGTATTTAAGCTTGAAATTAAATCCTACTCAGAGGGCTTAAACATGTGTTTGGCTATAGGTTTGTATTTATGGCCTGTGTCAGCAGGATTTAAGTGCTGGCATAAATTCTGCACTGAATAAAGGCAAGCTGCTGAACGGTGCTTCTGGAGGCCATCCTCTGCGAGCAAACACCCCACCAGAGCACAGTTCGCCTGGGTCAGGCCCTGAGCAAGAGTCCAGACATAAGCAAAACTTTTCAGCATTTATTTTAGCAGACAGCAGACTACAGTTGATACAAAAATTCCTGTGGGATGTATTTCAGCAGACACTCCAGGATACAGTTCAGTTACAAAGATTAAGTAGGTATAAGACTGGGTTTCCAAAGGCAGAGTGCTGCAGTACAAGCAAGTGCTGAGTATGACCAACATACCTGAGAAAGTCAGCTGATTAACAACACACTAACTGTTTCCAAGAGCTGACCAGGGGTTATTGGACACACCCTACAGAAGCACTGAAAAAACACTCAGGCTAAAAACTGTTTAGAGACAAATCTTGCAGAGTTTCCCAAGTCCTCTTGCAGGCAGCACTTCAAGAGTTACAGATCTTGCAAATGAATAAGAGGAGCTCTCACAGACTTTAGCTTAAGTGGAGAAGGTATTGACTTTTAAGTGAAAGGCTGGGTTTATTCTCCCTAGTGGATTTCTAACATTTACATTAAATAAGTGATAAGTAAAGCAAATATGAGCATTTTAAAAGTAATTCACAGATATTTTTGAATACATACCTACTTTACCCTGTTAGTGTTAATAAAAAGTTCTAAAAATATTTTTCATTTGCTTCCTTTCTGACCTGAGAAATATCTATGCTGAATCTATTTAATTTTGGTTTCTTTTTTCTTTCTACCTTACCTTTTCTTGAATGAGTAAATTTACTCCAATATCCAGGAAAGAACAGACACACATACTATAAACACTTCTCCCTAAAGGCTACCTCTGCTTCTGAGTAACATCACCTGTGTAGGGTGAGGAGGATATATGCTTTGCTGAAGGATGTTTACTCAGCCAGCTGGGGTTTGTAGAGAAAGAATAAGAACAGAAAAACTGCAGTCACAGCTTTTAAATGCCATTCTGCACAAGATCTCAGTATGGGGGTTATGATTAATCCATCCATCCACCTCACTTTTCTTGGAGTGGAAGAACTATGAGGTAACTGTGTTCTCAGTCATGAGACATCTAAATGGCTCATCTGGATGATGATGGATCTGATGTATACATGAGAGGTATAAGGGGAGTGCAGCCTCAGTTCTTTTCTCTGTAGAATATCCTAACACTTCACTAAGCCACAGAAGTAAAGCTGAAATTCACAGAAATCAGGTAAATAACAATGACCACTTCTGTATCCAAAAGGGAGAATCCATAGCAGTCACTGTTTGTTCCACAGAGTTTATTACTTTAGGGTATCATTCCAAGTGAAGTATGAAATAACATGATACACTCTTCACTATTGACGTAATGCTGACTCCGAAAGGCATTCAAGTCCTTCAGATGCGGTAAGACTGAACACTGGGCTTATACAATATAAAAGGTGTCACTTCACCTTTCCGGTTTCTGTTGTCTGTAGAAAGTCAATCAGTCATGTCCTGCACTTCAACTTTGGCTTCCCAAGCCTCTTTTCTTACTGGCAAGAAGACTGATGGGATACATAAAGTTAAGGGAACTGACAAACTCACTAAATCATTCTTGAATGTTCTTAAAACAGTGACAATCCCTTTAACTTTCAACATATTTCCAGTCTTTGTCCAAGAGATCATTCAAGTCAGAGGCATGAGGCACCAAAAATGACCTAACAAATGATCCAGGCATTTACTGCCTGCTATACATTACACTAACACAAACAGATTCCTTGTCCTTGACTGACATACCGATCTTATGTTGTTTCTTCAAATTTGTGCATGGCAAGATTAGTCAGAGATGATTTTGCTGTCAAAAGCTAGTCTTCTGCAGTTCTGTTCTGTGACAGCTGCAATATGTGGCTAACCTACATCAAGTTAGAACATTTTGGTGTTACGTGAATAACATGCCAAATAATACTGTCTCCTCAAATAAACATTCAAGTCCACTTTGTCAAGCCAATGAACCATCAGTTCTCTGAATATTTCTTCTTCTTCCAAGTTTGGAGAGGTTACACTTCAATGCTGCTTGTCCTAACTTTTGTAACACAATGCAGCTGTAGCGGTTAAATTTCCATGCTAATTTCCAGAACTGAACAACTAGATCTGGCAACTGCACAAAGTCATAAGAGTAGGGGCTCCAAGATACGCACCACTCACCCTGCTGCCCCACCAGTGATCAGCTGGAAAGACTGTTTTAAGGGTGCAAATGCAGATAAGTCTCCCCAGCTGCCACCCCAGAGTCCTGCTGCTGAGACTGTTGATAACAACTCAGTACTACATGCATGGACGATTTTGTAACATGGTCACCTGCCTGCTGGGATTGAGTCTGAGAAAAAAACAGCCTCATTTAGCATAGGTCACTGTTCAACACATCATATGGTAACTTTGCTGTATACAATGAATGAATGAATGCTGTTGGAAAATGAAAGATGGTATCTGGGCATTCAGCGCTTTTGAAATCCCTAAACTTACATTCATGTGTGTGGTGTAGAACAGATCTGGACATAGTGTAACCACACCATCCTCACCATCTAATATGGATGTTCCACATCACTAGAAAGGAAAAAAGCTTCTACAAAGAGCAGCTCTGCTTCCCCCATCTAGTCCTAACAAAGATCTTTTCATGACATGGTATGATTTCATTCTAGAAACCTGAAAGTAAAAGCCTGTTTATTAATCTTCTGAGGTGTGCAGGCTCACCCAGAAGCTAGCTTTTTATTGTGCCTTTAAAGAGCACAACACAAATATTCAGCCCTGTATCATTATACCTCCAGGCAGTATGGCAAGAAACCAGACAAAACCATGGGAGAATAACTGAGCACTGCCTGCAAGCAAAGAAAGCTCTGTGGCTATCCATCAAGATACCTGAATGGCTTTCAAAACAGGTAAACAAGGTTCAGTAGATGAGCTTTGATTTTTGAAGACCTTACACTTCATTTTTCATGCATCTCTGATATTTTTTAAAGCTCTTTTTATACACTTACTGAGGTGCCCTTAGAAATTTGCCAAGTTTATGCATACTCCCTGGAGAATGATGCTGTACTTCTAACTGCAGCCACACAGTTGACAAGAGTCAAGACACAGCTGAAAAATATGTGGCATGGCAGGAATGATTATTCATTCACTCCAGTACTGTACCTCAGGAGGTACTTGTCAATGTAAATGTCTTGGAAAAAAAGAACTAAAACTTTTGAAGCTTCGTCCTGAAGAGAAAACAGCATAGAGCACAGTTTTTAAATTAGAAAAGCAAGCAATTCTACTTCTCTCCTTTCCTGTCATTGATTATGAGTACAGTGAGTAAGAGAGTCAAAGGTTAAGGTTTCTGAGAGGCAATTTTATGCGCTCCTTTGATCTAATTCAGTGAAAGCGCTAAGCAATATGGTCAGAGGTAAAATACATTTTTTTCTGAGCGCCCTGCATTGTGTGTGTTTCTTACAGACATATAAACTAAACCTGCACAGCCATTTGCTACCAGTACCAGAAAAATGCAAAGCACTAAAAACCCACTACTGTGATGTTTCACTTCGTTTTGAAGTTGTGAATGACCTGTGATGGAGAGCAGGGAAGCAGTGACAGGCTGATTGTATACTGCTATTCTTGTGGCTCAGCAGAATGGTATATACAAGCAGAAATCTGCCCTTTTAGACCTGGCTCACTGCCACACGATGGTTGCTTTACATTATTTTGACAACGTAAAAAAAACTTAAAGGACATAAAGATTATATTTGCATTCTGCCTATGCTCTGATCCTCTAATACACCAATGGTACACTGTACATACAACTGTACTTTATGTGACTGGCAAGATCCTAAGAGATGACTTTTTCCCGTCTTTTCTTAGAAATGCAAACAAATTAACAAATGCAGAGCTAATTTGGTGCCAGAACAGCATAGTGAAGATTGATCTTCAACAGCTGAGCCATGCCTGAAAAAATTTCATTAATATGAAAATATTAAGTCTTCAGCACCTTTCTCCTTCCAGAATTCATCATGAATAACATACTTTGAAAAGTAATAATACGAAGGCAAATGCCATATACTACAGAACATTTATGAAAAGGCTACTTGTCTCTTAGACCACCAATTGCTGTGATCCTACAAAAATAATTTCTTTCAAATGTGGACTGAGAAAACTGACGTGTCTGCTGGATCAAATTTGTCATGTTTCACAGTGCATTAGAGCTGTCCTCATTTTTTTCTAATATTTTGTGACTGCCATGCAAACAGCGATCACAACTATTAAGTCCTTCCTATCTTCTGAAGAAATGATCAGTGCCCTTCTGTAATTTGAAACTGAAGACACAACCATTCTAGACTTAAGATGAGATGGAGAGGGAGCTTGTCAATTTGTACAGCATGGTTTTAACATTTACTACCATAAAATACACTACTAAGCTACCTTAGAGCACATTTTCATCTTTCCTGTATAACTGATATTTTTTCTTCTGTGTAAACAGTAATTTACCTTCTAGGATATATGGGTTTATTAAAAACAAACACAAAAAGCATGACATTTCTTCTCCACTGTTTTGGCCCTACTCCAAAGGACAAAGGTCTTCTTCCTCATGAGCAATACATTTGTCAGTTTATAAAATACTTAACACATGTAATATTTGGAGTAATCAAAACTTGTACCTCCCAGGCTTTTTTGTTGGGGGAAAAAAAAAAAGATTGTGAGTTTTTTTCTACCATTGTAAAGACAAAACCCATACCTGCATCATGAGGCAGAAATGCACTGGCAGTGGGATTGACCTGGGGATAGAGACCGAGGTGGAGCCTGTGTGATGAGGCGGGTATTCCTATGGAGGTAGGACTGAACCGAAGTGGCTCCCCTTGCAAATCCAGCCCTCGTCCAAGTTACTCACTGTGAAGACTGAGGCACTCAGGCCAGATCAGAAGATGAAGTTGTGTATATCACGATTATGTTTACCGGATTCAGTGCAGAGGACAGGATTTGTGTCCGTGGCAGGGCTGATTGATAACTGTTTGTTAAAACTTAAAGTACAAGACCAGATTTTTCTCCAGTAGCTAAGTGCCAAAAGATGCTGCTAATTCAGCAGTGGAATTTCAAAATGCCTCAGGAAGATAAGTGTCTAATCTCCGACAGGATTTAGGCACTTAACCAGATTATACTCTGTTTAAAGACTTACTGCCTATTTACCTGCATATTTAGTAGCCTAACTAGCTTTAAAAAGCTTTCCTCCAAGGGCCCAGTTGGGAGTGAAAACTGCCCATAGATGTCTAGCTTTTACCATCAGGATTTTTTTCAGTCCTGTATGTTCACTGCCAGAGATCACCAACCCGCACTAAGAATTTGAATAATGCTGTTACTTTCTGTACCTGGAACAAACCAGCACCTACTCTTCAGTATAGGAGTGCAATGGGGGAAAGAAAAAAGGCACAGTGGGTTAATCTGAAATGCTTTCAAGAGAAGAACACTGAATAACGTGTCTGGTGAAGAGTATTCTTGGATTCCCAGATCACTTACACTGGTGCAAAGAAAAAGTAACTTTAAGATCTACTCCCTACGCAAAACACACAGTACTGCCCCTCCATCCAAAGGCAATGATCTCTACCAATTCCCTCTTCATAACTTTGCTGGAAAGAATCTTGAAGTTGAACCTATCTGCCAGATTAAGCTGAAATGGAATCACTTCATATTTGGGGGGAAATTCTGAGGTGTATTTCACTCAAAAAGAAAAAAGCTGCAAGCAATTTTTCTAGCAATTTGTCAAAAATCAATGTGAGACTATGCATTCTTTATGCTGAATATAAAAAACTAACAACTGTGGCAATAATTTACAGCCCCAGAAAATAACTGAGGTCCACTTTGCATTTTTGTCTTAGACTACCAGCGTTTTGACTTGTAACTTTGTCTAAGATTAAGATTAAAAAAAAGCTTCTCCATCCAATCCAATCCTATTTAATGTTAAGACATAAAAAGCTTCAGCAGAGTGAGATGATCTACTTTTAAGAAGTCTGCTGTTTCTCTCTGCAGAACTGTCTTTCATGAAATCAAACTTGTTCCTATTCCCTTCCTGTCCCCACAAAAATTCTCTCAGTCTGATACTCTTCAATCACGATTAAAAGGCATTTCTCTATGCTTCCCTGACAAATGTTCCTACTCGTTTTTTTCAGACGCCAGCAATGACATTTGTATCTTGCTTGGTGTTTTGTATTGGACTAATTATCATGGTAAGAAAACCCCTGCAATATTTGTGGCATACAAACACCATCCTGCAGGATGCATCAGGTATTTGTGAATAACCAGGTAGGATGAGCAGGTTCACTAGTGCGCGTTTCCCAAACTCATTCATTCTGTCCCTGCCCACCAGTATTCTACCTGGAAACAGCTCTGACTTCAGCTGGCAACACAGACCATATTTGCTATCACTTCTATGCTGGAACTGTCATGAGTATGTCACAAAACATGGAATTCATCCATATGCTTGGAATTAAGTCAAATATGCCTAAAAAAAAAAAAAAAAGAGAAAAAAACTGCCAGGCAAGCAAGCGAAGATTAAAAATTTGTTACTTTAAAATAAAAACAGCTTCAGGACTGTTCAGCACTGCATTTCAACTATAGTGAACTCCTTCAGACTTGCAGTTTCTGAATGTGAACACAAGATAAGGGTAGCCACAGATTTATGCTTGGATGTGAAGAGTGAGCCTGAACTGTGACATCAAAGTCAGCAGTGACCTACACACAGCAGGGCCAGTGGTATCCTGGCTGCTGAAGGATGTATGTGGGTGCAGCATCTGTGGCTATCAGGCCAGCAATAGCAGTAAGTGACCACGTGCTAGAACCCAGAAAGCTTGAGTCTTCGGCTCCAGCTTGTTGCATCAATGGGCTGCTACTCAGGAGGTGTAACAGATCAACGGGAAGAAAGGAAAATCTGCCTCTTTCACTTCTTGACTATTGTACTTCGGATGACATGAGCAGCCACTAAGGGAGGCAGAATGTATCATATCAGGCTGTTCTCATCTGGGTCAATGCAAAAAACAAAGCATCAAATGTGGGGAAGACAGTGAAGAGTCATGTGGCAGGCTTTTCCACCACTCCTGTCCCCTCTGGACACAAAAGAATGTAATAGACATTACAATTCAGTTCCCCAACCACGCAAGCTAAATTCCTCCTTCAAATAACCTGGAACATCACTGGCTAACAGTAATGTATCATCTAATAAATTCTGTCCAGATTTGGAAAGAGAAAGAAAATCCAGAGCCAACTAATGAAACTGTTGTCAGCATTCTCTTTGGGTTCATGGCCTTTATTGAATCAACTTATAAATCTCTGGATTTGCAGGGCTTCTGAAAGGCTCTGTGCCCTTTAGCTGGAGTATGTCATTCCTTTCTGGTGCTGTGGGCAGGAGTCTGAACTTCTGGGAATTGCTGAGTTCCTAAAACATGGCTGAATCAAGGAACAAGAATCAATCTGAGGTGTCTCAGGTGTGAAGAAGTATTTGCATGACATGATCCACTTCCTTGCATCACAAGAGCATTTTCACCTAACAAAATTGCTGGTAACATGGAGGCCTGGGACAGTGAGAGTGCCCTTGATCTCTCCTGCTCTTTTTTGCTGCTGTCGTTTCTCTGGCCCTTATAAGCTAGTGTTGAATGGGTGCTAGGAAGTGTTTGGTGGCTGGAGGAAGTGAATTGTCTATATTATTTCCTGCAGTCAAGACCTTCATGAGCCAGGCAACCCCTTCTAGCTTTTCGTTGCTGTATAAAAGCAGCTACTGCCAAAAGCTTTTGGAGATAACAAACCTGGAAATCTCTGAAGGTTGTTCTTTGCAGGGGGATGGGTTACAATGAAATGGAATTTAAGTATCTTTGAAACAGGAAGTGTCAGTGCTGTAGAAGCCATAACCCACTGCTGCAAGTCCTGGCCCTGTTGCCCTCAATTGTCATCGGATTCACACTGTCACCAAGATGCACTGAATCTCCTGGTTTGTGACTAACATATTTGTACATGGTTCTTCACTCAACCCAAACTCACCCCTAATGGCTCTCAGCTTGCAACCCTGAATAAACCCATGGAGACTAGAGAAATGAATCATTTTACCCAGTACATGAAGCCTTCACACACTTTCACATGTAGATAATTCTTACCTCTTTCTGGTGATACTTTATTGCTACCTTTAGCTTTGCCAGATCATGACATTTTTGGGGATCCAGCTCTTCACTTTGATCATCTCTGTGATTGAGAATGATCTCCAATTCTCGGGAACTCCGTGCTTGATCCAAAAGGTCCTTAGCAAAACGTTTGCACTGCTGTGAAAGCTCTTCATATTCAGCCTTGAACTCATTTTCCACTTTGCTGAGCTCCTTCAGCTCCCAGCCCAGTCGGAAGGCCGTCAAGATGGGGTCCTCACTTGATAAGGCAATCAATGAAGGGCTGGCTAAGGCTTTATAGATGTTCAGCCTTGACCTGGAATGCCTCAGGCTGTCCACCTCTGAACTGGAGACACATTCCACACAGTTGCATCTGATCTGGTGTGGGCGTGGAATTGTTACCCGTCTTTGGACAAGCAGTTTGATGATTTCATAGTTGTTGGTGTGAGCCGCCAGCATTATTGGGGTGATATCTGGAGTGAATTCTGAAAACTGAGTGTCCATCATCAAGGTTGGAACCTATATAAAAGGATAAACCACCGTCATATTTCATGTGGAACAGCAGAAATCGGATGTCCCTCCTCCATACTTTTGAAGTGATGTCATAACAAAACAGAAGTATTTTAACACCATCTGTTTTTTAAATTCTATTGCATACACGCACAGGCACACACACTGCTATTCTGGCAAAACCACCTTCCCCCAAATCATGCCTGTCTGCCTCCCAAGCAGGAACCTGTGACCATTCAGTTCCTGGTTTGGTGTAAAAGTCAGTCACATTCCCATCTGATTGCTTTATATGTGAACCTGTTCTGGTATGGGTATTGGTTCATATACCAAAATGTGGACTTTTGTAGGAAAAAAGGAAGACAAAAAGCCCAGGTAATTACACAAAAAAAAAGGAAAGTCTAGAAAAGAGTAAGCACTGAATAGATTTCCATAACTAGCATTATTTGTATTATATACGTGCATTAGCAGGCCAAGAACCTGCTTGTAGCGGGCCCTACACAAACCAAACCAAACACTGGTCTGCAGCTGAGCAAAGCTCTTCCTCACCTTTTCCCTACTGTTTTTATTTGAAAATACTTTTTTGTGGAAGGATACATTACATAACTGCCCTCAGAATAGATTTGTGGTGGCTTTTTTTCAAATGGATTTGAAAAAATTTAAATGTAAAATTAATGAGCCATAGTCCACTACAAATAAGACACTACGGGGTGTGCATTATTCAGCTACTGTTGCACTTCTCAAAAGATGAGCTTAATGCACACCCTGTTGTGTCTTATTACTATATGCAGAGTGCAAAATTAGACCAAAATGCTCTTACTTCCCAAGCACGCAGTGTGTTTCCATTTGCAGCACAGGCAGCTCTCTTTGTTGCGTGTTAATCATTACTCAAGCATACTGTACTTCATGTGCCCACCACTCTTGCCCTGGCAGTTGGCATCCTGCTGCTCAAGGGGTGATTGCTGGTTTTGGTGAACAGTAGGCCTGTTTCCCCTTGCAAATGTCAAAGGCGTTTCAGAGAAACCATTGTCAAAGAGTCTAATGACAGGAACATTACTCAGTCTGTAAAAATCCAAAAGTAAAGCAGCGATAAAGTAGCACTAAGTAACTGGTTAGAAATCCTTCTGCAGGATATACCTAAGGTTGGTTACAGGTGAACCTGTAACCACTGAATCTGAGTTCCCCGGGGAGTTAAATGCCTCTACAGCACTGAAGAGTTAAAGACTCCTGGGCTGTAGTTGATTGATGAACCTCTATACAACACAGCAGCAGGACAGAGCCTGCTCACAATGCACAACACTCCCCCAAAGGTCAGCACCTCACTGAGATGCAGGGTCACTCACTGGAGCTGAGCTCACTGAGTGGCTAGAGGTACTTTTAGGAATAATCCAAGTCTGTTACCCTGGATGCAGCACGTGAGGAATTAAATCTCTGGCAGCCTACAGACACACAGGTGCAAGGAGGCTTTGCTAACAAGGCTGGTCCCTACAGAGGCAGCCAGGAGGGAGCCTATAAATATGCTCATGGGGAAGAAGAGGGAATGGCCATGAGGATTCCTTGTGGGTTGTGGAGAGCTTGGTGTCTCTTAGTGAGGTTGGATAAATGTATTTTCAGACCTCTAGTAACAAACAGCTGAAAGCAGCTCCCTTTTTAAGGTCTTTGACTTTTTTCTTTTCCTTTGCTTAGCTTGTTCAAGTAGTTTGTTAAATGTCAAGAGAAAGGTGCGAGTTTTCCTTTTTTTTTTTTTTCCCCTCTCTCAGAAACATTGTTTTTTAAG
Source organism: Falco rusticolus (assembly GCF_015220075.1). Taxonomy (NCBI): domain Eukaryota; kingdom Metazoa; phylum Chordata; class Aves; order Falconiformes; family Falconidae; genus Falco; species Falco rusticolus. The sequence goes on along the minus strand of NC_051200.1, from coordinate 3,831,497 downwards.
CCCTGATGCTTGAATAACTGCATTTATGTTTCTTCCCCTTCTTTTTCAGTCAGTAACTGGCTGCTGTATTCAAAGCCTCTGCCTCAAAGGAAGAACACTTTCCTCCTCTATCACTCCTATTACTGTCAAGTTTAATCTTGTTGTTCTACATGGAAGTTACTGTACCCAGGGCTGTGAAAAGGATTTTCAGTTTTACACGGATGAGGTATTCATGTTGCTCAGAATATGAAATGGGCACTTGCCGAGAAGGTAGTTATGTTACAGGTGGGGATAGCGCTACTCATGTATGCTCCTCTCTGCTCCTGAGGCTTTCTAAATCTGGATCTAGGGCTCTTAAAACAGTTGTCCCAAGGTTTGGGATCAAATCAGGGGTTATCTGTCAAGTGATCTTTCAACCTTTTTTCCAGCTCATATCACAAGCCCTCACTCCAAAAATGGAGCACTACTTTGTTAGGACTCGAGCAGCTGCTGTGTGGAAGGCATGTTTTTCCTGGGCAGCTTGCAGCACTTCTAATTAAGGGATAAGAAGGGCAACGGTGATGCAGAGACAGAGAGGCTCCCTGGGGTCTGGGAGCAGATCACTGTAACGCCTCAAATCACAGGAGCTGAAGCTTATTTCTGATTATAGCTGAGCAGCAAACCAAACCACCAAAACACAGCGCAGGAATAGTGTGAATGATGGCTGATGCAGCCCCTCTGTTTTCTATGCCTGCTTGACCCAAAGACCGTGCACTGGCTAACAATTATGCCTTGTGGTAAATATTTTTGTCTTGCACAGTGTTTTGATAACCTGCATCTTAATAAACTGTCTTGTTTCAAAGATGGGGCTATGCAAAGCAAGCCTTTGCTCTGAAGGCTGTGTTCTACCTGTCATCACTAGAGGGGCAGCAGAGATTACACCAATGCATTGTAATTGCTGATGTTCCTCCTGCACTACTCTGACAGGTTGAGCTCATGTTTAGATCAGCTTCTTGTATGTCTTGGGTTAACTTACAGTGATGGAAGCAGAAGAGGAATAAATTATTCTACCCCAAGGGCTCTGCTAAGCTCTTCCAAGGTTATTTTCATTAAGTGACCTGAATAACAAATTCTTTTCCATTAACCTCATCACCTGACACAAACTGTTAAGCTGAGTCCTTCAGAACCTTATTGTCACTACTTGCACAGAAGCATGTGCCTTGTCTGTATTTCATCTTGGTAATGCTCGCTTAAGAAATTAACGCTACCATTAACAAAAGTGACTGAATGCTTATTACCATCTTTCTAGACTTAATCTTCATAAAGCTAGGCTGCTTACTGCTGTACCGCTGCTTCTCTGAACGATACTGCAGTGAGCGAAAAATCTCCTTTATTTAAAAAGGGGGGGGTCGAGGGAGAAACAAGCTTAATTCATTAGAGAAGAAAATGGAGGATTAGCTCACATAAAAGCACTGTTCAGTAAAGCTAAGCTCTCCTCTGAATGGAGAAACAAATTTTCCAGTAAATAGTGCACTGCTGGAAAGAAGCTCTGGATAGGAAGAGCAGTACAGTCTAAGAGGAGCAGAACAACAGAGCAAAAAAACCCCCAAAACTGGCACCAAAGACCGGATAGTCTTGTAGTTCTTTTAGGAGTTTTACATTTGCCTTAATCTAGTCTGGTACCCGAGTGCCCCTGGAGAACGTCCTGTGGTTTAGTGTCAGGTGAAAGCCATCCAGCTCAAGCGCTCTGGGACTGCTCAGCAATGTGAATCAAAGTGCAGTAAAAATGGGAGATACAGCTCAAAAGAACATTCCTCAGCCAAACAAAAAGACCAATATGAATGCGTCTTTTGCCTTTTACAAACCATGTTAAAATAATATCCAGGTTGAAACACTGGAAGATTTCTAAGCAAGCTATAGTGTTTCCATAGCATCTGTCATCTATCTATGCATATAAAAAAAGGACAACTAGGTTGAAACAAAAAAAAAAAGCTGTTTTGCAGCAAAGGAACTTGCCAATCAAGTGCAAAATCTTGAACTCTGAGGAAAAAGTCTGGCTCTGTTTGGGGGTGGTTTTCTGTTTCTGTGTCTTATGCTTTTCTGCCCCTCTATACTGAGAGTCCTCCTGATTATGGTCTGCCAACCCTACCAGACACTAGTCTGCCTTCATGTTCAGGTGTCTCCTTCTTCCTGGTGCTCAGAGCTGCAGTCTCCCCAGATAACCCTATAGTGCTTCAAACCTGAACTGAAAAGAGAATATCTAGAAAGTAAAGAAAAGCCTAACCACAAAATTCTTTACTTTCTTAGTTTTGTTAATCTCTTAACTGTAAGATGCTTGAGTCGGAGGCAGTCTAAATATACATCCTGTCTGGCATTGAGAATGCCACTCCTTTTGCTTGAAAATAACCAATAATACTTTCACCTGTTACAGCTGGAATTGCCCTATTTTCAAGGCATCTCCGTTCCATAAACTAGCATCTCACCTGTACTAGGGTAATAAACTGTAACTATAACCATGACAGGCATAAATATATTAATCTGCATTATTTTCAGCTTGCATAACTTTTTGATACAATTGTATGTTATAAATGATTTTCTGATTGCCAAAACAATGATTTACTAAACAAAACAACCTTGCGCAACCTCCCTGAAAAACTTAAAATCTAACACATAGAAATGGAAGCTTGGATAGCTTACTGAGCAAGTATTTCTTATTTCTAGTTTCTTTATATGCGCGCAGCTCTATGGGGGAAGTGCACATGCCATCCACAAGTGTGGTAACAGGCACAGCCAATTTCTATCATTCTAAAGAGAAGATTTTGTACTACATCAATTTAGCACAAGGCTCAGTGGTCAGAAGGAGCTTTAGCAGTGACTGTGATCTTGTTCAGAATCACAGTCCTGTGATACTTCTAGCTGCAGCTCTATAAATAGAGCGTGAGAGACGGAGTTAGTGTTGCTAAGACTGCAGGTCAGCCATGTTACCAGCAAAAGGGTCTTGAAAAAAGCCCACATATTGTGACTGGCATGACCAATTGAATCCCGCCCCTTGCCTAAACCCACAAACAAATTCCCTCACTGACAGAACCCCATAAGCATTTGTTTCCTTACGTTAAGACTCTGGAAAAACATTACGAGCTTCTATAAATTCAAGCATTCATTTTAGGTGATGCAGTGGTACAGGCTTCAATAACTGAATATCTTAATCAGAGATGCCTTAAGAGACATCTCGTATCAGTGTGATGACAGTATCTGTATTAATAGGGAGGAGGGTTCTTCTGTAAAGACCAATTCACTGGCTGAAATGATATAATTTGGTTAATGAAATATAATGAACAACACAAACTGGTAACAAAAAATAACGTACTTTAAGGGCTTCTGTACTGGTTAGGAACAAGTTCATAACTGGTATAAAGCACACGTGGCTGTAGATGTACTTTTGGGTAAGCTCTGCCAGTGATTTCAATCAATACAGCTGTCCCAGAATATCCAGAAGAAAAGGCTCCTTCTAGTCTAAAATCTGCTCTGTGTCCTACATGCCAGTAAAGCCAAATAAAATCTCTGCCCCTCAGACTGATACTGCAAAACAGAGAAAATTAGTATTTTTTAGTGCCTTGTAGCAAGCCAAATGCTGCTAGAATGCATTACTACTGAAATAATGTGTGTGTGGGGAAAATTTGTGATACCCGTATAACCAAACTTCTTTCTCTATAACCAATAAACAAAAGCAAAATACAGGTATCTGCTCAAGATTCTTCAAGTTTCAATTTGACTTTTTATCCACGTGTTTAAAAAAATGAAGGTAGACACAAGGGATTAGTTTTCAGAGCTGAACTGAAACCCAGTGCATTTGACAGTGGCAGAACTGCATCAGAGCTTGTTCTGTTCAGCCATGTGTTTAGGAAATGCGGCACAGCCAGAAAGATTGTCAAAAGATGTCACCATTTGTGGTTGATACCACATAATAACTTCGCTTTTGTTGGGGATTAAAAAAGACGAATCCAGAGAGAAGCCTTCAGAAGGAAAGGATTTTGCAAATATGCATTTAAATGGCCTATGGCAACTTATTCCAGATACAGCACTCTCTCCTCTAAGCCACTCTCCCTTTCTGATGCGGGTGAAAGAAATAAGATGAGGCACTTGATGATGTGAGTGCAGTCAGTGTGGACTTCATTCTCCAAGTCACAGAGGAACGCTATTAAAGAGTTAGCTTGTGTTTGAACCTCTTGTATTTAAATGAAGTGCAGTCTTGAGGTCTGCTTTGTCCTGAATTCCTGTGTCTTGCTCGAGCTAAGAACTACTGAACGCAGCAGGAGGAGCAAGCGGCTAGCGAGTGCCTACCGTTGTGTAGAGCAGTAAGAGCAGTGTTGTGCCATAAGCAATTGCACCCTCTCCTGGTTATGACTTCTCGTCTGTGTAAGAATGGTTGAGAAGTTCATTGTACTCACAACTTACACGTTATGTCACGTTATCTCTATGATATGACCAATGATCAAATGAATCTTGGTTTTATCATACACTCAGGTTTGCCTGGGGCTAGCTGAATAATGACACCTGTCCAGTTAAAACAAACAAGGGACAAAAGTTTGGGACTTTCCAAAGCCAGACGTTAACGAAGCTGCTAGAGAAAAAAGTGGTATAAATAACATACGAACCTGGCGCTTGGCATGTTATGGATCTCCCAAAGACTTGTTAAAATGCAGAGGTCCCCTGGCTGCTTGCTAGATCTGTTTCCTGAGATCATCTTATACCAACTCAGGTGTAAGCCTACTATTGCTGACATGAGAGTAAATTAAATTGTCTCCTAAAGTCTGGACAGGCAGACTAGACTAGTTCTGGTATGCCTGAACCTGGATTTTTCCCCCATTTGGAAACATAAAATGCTCTTTGTTCATTTTTTTCACCTTTCATTACTATTTTAAGAGTTACTCTGTGATACGAGCAGCTGTTTTGAATAAAGACTAAACCCTACCAATTTCTAATGTTGTTTTTAAGTTTCACAATGAATTTTGTTAAAAAGCTTACTTAATCCAGCCCTGTACATTTCTTAACTACAATAAAGGCATTGGAATGTTGCTGCACCTTAAATATTTTTTCATTTTATGGATAAGCTTTCCCCTGACCCCAAGTATACTGAAACAAAGACAGCCCATGGTGGAAATTTACAAGCTCTGTCTTCAAGGTAATCTTCGTTTTATTATAGCTACTCTTTTTCTAATATTGTCCAGGATTTATTCAGGGAGGGAAGAGTTGGTCAGCTTTTTAATTCATTTTCTCTCAGCTCTGTATTTTCTGTTCTTAGTGGTAACAAGGACAAGATGTGCTAATATAGGCTAATAATCATGCTATCTATAGCCTTTTATGTCATCTTTGTACATAAAATGTCCCTATTTTCTTTTCTCTAATATATTGCTGTGCGTGGATGAGAGATGTTTCATTAAGTTTCGATGAGGTAATATGTTGCTAACAGTGCTTGAAAAGGGAGGGCTTTTTGCTTGAGAGAGGTGGGGTTGTGTTCCTATTCAATCACATTCCTTTTTTTTTTAAAAAAAATGAGATTAGGACATAAGACAAGATCAAAGAGAGGAGTAAGTAACTGCATCTGGTGCTAGTTCAGCACTGTCTGATGTTGCACAAAACAAATCTTGAGGCTCACAAACCAGGAGGCTGCATTTTTTCCCCATTTTGACTGTTAAGCTGTGCTTTTCACATTGCTATTATACTAACCAAGAAGACACTGTGGCTTCCAAAAAGACCCCAGTTTGTGAAAGCAGAGAAATGACAATCTAGACAGGTGGCATGGTCTCACATCAGTGTAGAATCTGTGTGGTTGTTATTTTTATTACCACTTAGGCACTGACTTCCTTTGTTATTTCTAATGCTTGGTAGTTCAGAACATCTAGCTAATGATATGCCCCTCATGCTTCAGAGACCAGTTCTAACTCATCATCTGTCTGCCTGAAGAGTATTTAAGTGGAGCACACGAGCCCTCTCTCACTGTCATGAATTAAGTACCAATGCTGCATGTGACCCTGAGCTTCTTGCGGGCTTGAAGAGGTTTTCCAACCTGTTCTCCCAAGGCAATGATAGAGCACAGACCTTGGATTACAGTGTTCCCTTGCTGTAACAATGTGGAGACAGGTGGGGAGAATGTTGTTCTCAGTCAATGCCTTTTTGATCCACCCCCCTTGTCACCACAAGACTGCCCATCGCAGGGATAAACAAGGCATAAAGGTGCCATTCTACTTTGCAAACCCAAGCACAGCTCTCATTCAACAGTCAGAAAAGGACTAGGGGACTCCTGCTAAACCACCCTGTAGTTCTTTATAGATCCCAGAGCTTTGTTTCAGAGGAGCCTGTAATTTGTTGCATTTGGTATCACAGAATCATAAGAATGGTTTGGGTTTGAAGGAACCTTAAAGATCATCTAGTTCCATCCCCCCTGCCACGGGCCAGGACACCTTCCCCTGGACCAGGCTGCCCAAAGCCCCATCCAGCCTGGCCTTGAATGCTGCACGGATGGTGCATGTCCCCACACAAAGAAGCTTCCCTTGGAAAATAATGTTGCAACCGTTGCACTAGGCTGACTTTCCTGCATAATTGTATCAGTGCATCTCGACAGCTGTGTCAAAAAGCCCCTTATGAGTTTCAGAGGTCATAGAGACCAGAGGCAAGAACATGTTGTGTGATGTCAGGGGGCTGATGTAAGGCAGCAGCTAGTGCTGTAATTGGGGCTTATGAGCAAAGGGTGGCGAGTAAACCAGGCATATGCATGGAAGCCAGGTAGGTAATGAAATACGGGGTTTTTGCAACTCTTAACACCTTAATCAACAGATCTACAAAGAGACCAAAATTTAATTGCATAGGAACACAAACAGGATTTTCTTCCCCTACAAATAGGTTTGTTACAGGCAGTCCACTCAGCTGAATCCCATGCACCCATCACTCCTGACTGAAAACAGACTGTACACTGTGCCAAACACAGGCAAGTGCTAAGATCACTCCTACAAATTAATAAAGATAATTCCCTGGGAAGCATTTCATATAACAGTGCATTGCCAACTTCTCCACCTGTCTATACGTTAAATTACAAGCACAATGTTTCTAAACGCTGTGATGCAGTGCTTGGCCTGACCCCACTAGCTCTGCTAGGCACTAGTAACAGATTTTACGTTGACCCAGGAGAAGGAGCCAGTGACTTATTTGCCACTGTCAGCTGTGGGGTAGCTGGCACCGCAGCCTGCAAGCCCCAGCCCCAGTGCTACTCAATAGGTCTACGCGATATCTCACCCAGGTTCTTTGTTTTGCCTCATACCTCCTTCTCATAGATATAAGATTATTTGGGGAGGAAGGCAGTGGGGAGGAAAGCAAGAAATTCTGAGTTAAATGTAATCATTAAGTGAAGTGGTCTTTGATTTCTCTGTTGTTTAGTTTAATTAGATAGAATTCATTTCGAAGGCAGCCGCCAATGTCAAAGGCATGTTAACTATAGCTGTGAATTATTACTGCATCAATAAAAATAATGAAAAGCTTGGATGCTAGCAGAGCCATTAGGCTTTGGAGCAGTAACAGCTAGTTTTCTGTTTTCAGACACAATCTTTCTTCCTTATTGTGCCTTTCAAATATTTTCATGCTGAGAACTTGTGGCCAGTTTTTCTCAACTGCTTCTATTCTTCAGAATCTGCTCTTGCTCACAGCGTATCTAACCAGGTTCAGCCTTCCCTTTTCACTGTGTACTTCTCATATTAACATGGAAATGGCTGGTTTGAGTCATACCAAAGGGCACAGTATCTGTACTGAATCATACCAATCAGCCTGCTACTCTCTCCATTACTGTGCTTAAAAGCACTGTAAGAACTCAGTGAGAACAGGCCATGCCTACAGACTTCCTTGATACAGATGCCCAGGTTTCAGCAACACCTTCCTGAATTAGCTGAACTTTGTAAACTGAAGGAAGAATGCAAATACTCCTGATATGCAATGGTTAACGCTGCTGAAGGGCTACACAAATCAGCTTGCACTTTGGGCTTTGATCACTTTGTTGTACTTCATACCTTTGTAATGCTTCATGCTTGCTGGTACTGGCCTTGTCTGTGATGCTCCCGAAAAAACCAATGTATGCACCCAAATTATCTATTACCATGACATAAGCAAGATTCCTTTGTTCAGCCTGTATGTAAGCAATCTCCCCACATCCATCCTCAGCTTATAGGTTAGGGGTTAGTGCTGCAACGCTTAGCAATTTTAGCCAGGAAGTTCACAAGTCTCTCCTTCGCCTCTGAAGGAAACATAAACCTTTTACTGAAGGAGATAGGATAACATTCCTCACAGCTACAAATGCCAGATCCTCTGGTCCTGCTGCAGGGTACCTCTGTGCACTTTGCCTGCAGGTGAGACAGATCCACAGTAACCACTTCAGCCAGGGTATGAGGAACATCAGCTGCTTCTAAAATTCTTCTCTAATTGCCTGAAGAATCTAGCTTTTATGTCATGGGATATCTGACAACTGATCTGCTTCATTTGACTTAAAAAGTCCTGTCAGTGATAGCACAGGGCTGACGATGCTAGCAGTGAGCTTGTACAGCAAGTATCAGCCTGTCTGCAGAAAGGAAGGGCTATTGGTGGGGAGAACTGAACTTTGCACTGGACTCTGCCAACAGGACAAAGAACCCTATGTGAGTAGAGAAGCTAAGCTAAACCACATTGTATCAAGAAAATTACTGGTTTGGGGCAAGGATAAAATGGTTTAATGCAACATAAAATTTCTGGTTCACAAAAGATTGTCTCTAGGTTGTTGATCTATGACACTTACACAAGTTAAGGCAGATTTTCACTCATCAGCTCACCTGAAAGAGGATTTTTTAGGTCAAATTTAAAGTTCACTAATACTATCAAGTACAGCAACTTTCCACCAGCAGGTATCTGAGAATTAGCAACTAAGACTGAAAACTTGCCTTTTATTCTCTATAGTTTCCTCTTCTACCATATTTTTCTAGAGTTTATTTCTGTAAAGTTCCTTCTTTTGGAAGGCATATGGATAGATATCTGTTGAGATCTCATTGATTCAGAAGGCCTCTGGACCATTGAAACAAACTGAACCACAGTCATAAATACTAAGATCCCTTTTCTTTATATTCTCATTATTGAAGAATTGCATTTGTAGTCCCATCTGTGAACCAGATTAATTTGGAGCCATCTGCCATGAGCAAATTGCTAATTTTGGCAGATACCAGAGACATGCTAGTATCATCCTTATGTAAACATTTGATGTCAGGTCTGATTGTTGTGAGGAGAACGGCTACCCGTAAAGGTGCTTATGGCCACACCACGAACGTGTGGTAATTCAGATGATTGATTATACCTTCTTCAAGAATGGAAGGAGGGCTCAGCAGTCAGCACAGGCCGTGTCTGGTGCACTGCGAACACATCCACTGCAGCAAGGCAAAAAAGGATGCAAGATCTGTGCAAACTGAGAGCACTACCCTGGGAGCTGTGATGCATGTTTAGTGGAGAACCGGGACCACTTCACGGAATTCATACAAGCGTCTATTAAGAAAATACCCCTGCAGACCTCATCTGGAGTCAAAGAGAAAATTAGTACTGATTTCAGTGGGCTTCAGAATGTCTGCAAATACAACTACTACTAATGATAAATTGAAAGCGAATCAAATATGTAGGAAAATGTGAACTTTCAGACATATGTTTCCTGCTCTTTGCTGATGCAGTTTAAGTGCAGACTCTAGTCTGGCTGAAAACATAACCCACTGTATTGATATTTGTGTAGTAAAAAAATTTCTGATACAACTTTCAGGAAAAAGGCACCAAAACTCAAAGTTCAAATAGGTTGGGAGACAGAAGATTTTCTGGAAAAGAGAATTTGTTTAACAGGCTTCATATATACATTCCCTTTCTCCTACATTAGTACTGAATCAAAAAAATCAAAGAAGTAACAAGTTCCCTGTTAATTCCAGCCCCACAGGACACCACCCAGATCTCTATTTTTGACATGTACCTATAGAATAGTACAAAAAGTCTTGTTGTCCCATTGTATGTATTGCATATGTCCTGTGCACAGACAACTTTGCAGTTTAACATTCCTACCCCCAAAAAGAGCCACCCAATTCAATAAACCTGGGCCAAAGTCAACGCTGCATCTGTGTGTGCTGATTTTTACTATTTCTAACCTAGCTCCACCCTTTCTGAAGATTATTCAGTGGTTTGTCATCTTATTTAAAGAACATGACACTCATTTTGTGGAAGACCTGAGCATGGATTGCCAGGCCAAGCAGTCTGCAGTACACATACACTACTCTTCGGCCACTATGCAGTACAAGATCAGCCTCTCCACTGTCCTGAAAACCAAACAATAACTATCGAAGTACCAGATTAGGCTCCCTTTTATTTCCTGGAGAATACACAATCACTGACTACTTATGCAACCAACATTTCATAACCTCCAGGTTCCATAAATATTAGTTTCTTTTGTTGTTCCTCCCAATATTCATGAATAGACAGACTGCTTGCTTTCCAAGTATCTGTCATCTATTTGGGGAAACTATCCTACGATTTAAGTGACCAATCAGCAATAGAAAGTGACTGGCCAAAGCAAACTATGGTTTTAAAAAAAAAAAGCTCGTAGAATTAATTGATGTAATTTATGTAACATTTGGAAATAACAAGTGAACTTGTAAAAATCGAAGAACTAGAAAAGCTCTTTTGATACTTAATTGAATTTTCCTTTATTTCCCTGAGAATTCCGCTCTTAATGCTGTGCCAGGTCCAAACCATGTCCTGCTGAGATCAGCAAAGCCCCTAACTATGCTGCAGTGGGTAGGCAGGGCTGTCACCGCCTGCAGCACCACATGCTCTGCACACAGGCATCTTCCATTGCACTCTGGACCACCCTTGCACACTGACAGTAAAAAGAAACGTGAGAACATACCTCAGAGCACGGTGTGACATATTTGAGGAGAGGTTAACTCTGATCTGAAGAAGAGAATGGTTCCTTTAAAGCCTGGGCTTTACTCTTTGCTGGGAGTGAAGCACACCAGCACATCTCTATGGTCTTCCCATGGTGGAAAAGACAAGACACTCACATCATGACAACTCTCTCACTGAACCCAAAACCTCCCATAAGTGACAGCATCTTTCAAGTAAAGCTGTAACTTTACTAGCCACCGACTTTTTCTGGGTGTAACTGGTGAAGTCTTCTCCCCAGCTTTATCAAGAGGCTCACAGAGCAGTACACAAAACCGTGGCTGTAAGTTGTCAGGACCAGGCAGAACAGATTTCAGGAGAAATGTTAAGTTCTTAAAATAGCCTGTGAACCTCACTTGGAGGTAAACCTAAAAGGAAATACATCTACTCGAAGACATCACTGTTCAGCACACTCATCTATCACGTGCTTTGCAGCAGCCTTTAGAAAGAGGTGGTTCATACTCCTGGATCTCACACACTCCACACGTAAACAGAGTAATTTCTTTCTCTCCCGAGACACCCCTTACACGCATGGCTGCAGTGCAGGAGAAGCATGTTCTTAATAGTTAATAGTTACTGGCTACAACTTACCCCTGCCATTGCCATGGTATTTTCCATAAATGGCACTTAAACAGCAGTCTAGCAAAAGTTTTTAGAATAATGACTGCCGACGTTCACTTAATAACAGGACACAAGTGTCTCTGCTGCCCCATCTCTTCATCCATTTCTCTGAGTCTCTTACATCATGAATGAGACCTTGATTCTCTTACATGAGGAATACAACAAAGGTCACTTCCTATATTTGAAAGTTTTTTTTATTTCTATTCCCTGGAAAGGTCATCATACAGAGGAAAAGCAGAGCTCCCCCGCTTAGGCAGCTCTCCAGAGACAGGTAAGGAGGACCCAGGCCACATCACCTTTTAGAGACCCTGTGGGCTGGTGAGTGAAACTGCTTTGCAGGTCAAGTCTGTAAGGGGCCATTGGTTTCTACTTTATTTTGGCTGTATCTTTTGCTAACAGTAACCCCTAACTGTAATTTTTTTGGTCAGGATTGTAGTGTGATGATAAGGTTGTGGGAATGAGTGAAGATACATGCCCATAAAATGGATTATGCTGAATGATGCTACTCAGCTGCTTTTGAGATGCAAACACAACAATTAACTGAGCTGACGTGAACAGACGCAAATAGGAACAGCTCTTCATGCCTGGCAGTTAGAGAAACAAGACTTTGGTATAGACTCAAATAATAATCTCTCAGAGGCAGGCAGCAGGAAAACGGCAACCAACAGGTTTTCACAGACCCCAGACCCAGATGAAAGAAGGCAATGTACTGAACGTTTAAGAGAGCACAATCAGAAGATGATGCTTCTGCACCTTTGCAGCAAAGACAGACAGCCCCTCATTGGAAACAGGCTGCTACACAAGTCAAGGAGCTGCCTTCACACAGGTTTGTTCGGGCAAACTGAACCTTGTGTACATTTAATGAATAGATTATACTAAACCTTTTATATAAGATGTGCTGTGACACTATCTTACCAGCTTCTCAGCCAGACAGAAACTGTTCCATGAAGTGTGAATTTTTCTTACTACTCAACCAAAAAAGCAAGTTTTCTACATGTTTTAGAACACGTAAGTAGCTGATTAGGACAAAGCTATGCTAAACTGATTTATCAGTTGCTTTTGTGAAAGTAATTAGGCATGGGATTCCCAAAGGACTTTCTGAGCAAGGGTCCAGCAAAGATCATTACTGAATGTATAGTGATACTGCTGTGGAATTAGCATCAGGAACTTGTGTTCAGAAACCTTTCCTGTATTAGCTTTGTAATTTGACAAGCTAACCAACTTTGTCCCAGTTTTGCTTAACTGAGCACTTCTTTCCATTTGTTATATCACGATACTATACATGAAATAAATGTTAATTACCATCACTGCACGAACAATCAGTGAAACTGCTGAAACGGAAGTCCAGTCCTGCAGTCCTGTACCGACTGCCCTTCCTGCAGTCTACAGAAGAGCCTGAACCACAGCCAGGGAAGTTAATCCTGATTTGTACAGTCTCTTGCATCAAGCCTGTACTAGTCTAAAACGTACTGATGAAATCTGGTCTTGTAACAAACCTTGTAAACAATGCTGAAACTGGCACTGCATGTCTTCTCCCATACACATGTTCTCCTTCAAGTTGTAAACCTTGCAGCAGATACAAACCCAGCTACAGAAGGATAGCTGCACACTGGCATAGAGTTAAAGAAAAATGAAACAGACCTACTATAAAATGTATCACTGAACTGGAGATGTTATAGCTGAATTTCAGCTGCAATAATCAACCTTATTTCATGGACCTCTCTCTCTGTCCAGTTAAGCCAGCTAGGCTGTGAATTTAAGTGGACAGAAGTCTTGGTATTCAAGAGATCTTAGAGAAATCCACATGAATCCATCTCTTGTTTTCCCTGACATTTAAGGAGAAACTTGTCATTAACCTGCAACAATTACTGGCAGTTCCCCATGCTACTGAAAATAACTTTTCTTCTATTCTACTTTCTGTCCTGTTGGTCTATAGGATGGTCAAATTTTCTAGAAGACCAAGAAAAAAATTACTCATTCTCCATGTACGGTATGTATTTGGCTACTTACATTTTGTCAGACTAAAACCTATATAATAAGAATTCAATGTTTAGGTCTGACAAAAGATTCTTCAGCTTTCTAATGCTTAAACCACACATTAGAATCACATTGCTACAGCATGCAGAATGCTGCCATTTCGAAGTATTAAACTGAGCACTCTCGAATGTTGTCAGAGTTGATCCTTATTGTTTACTCTGGCTACATACAATTACTATGGAAAAACTATGTACTAAGGAGCCTATCCATTGAAAACATTTTCTTCTATGATTGACTGGAATTAATAATTTTCTACTTTCACACACAGAAGGATGGGTTCAAATAGACTTCAAAACAAGGCTTGATATATAAGGGTTACCCAAGTCTTGAATGTTCCCCTCTAAGCAGTGAGCATGCAAAAATTGTCAGTGGTCAGTTATGTATATAAACTATTCTAGTTATTGGCAGTAGTACTTCCAGATGAAAAGAAGCAAAACCAAACAAACAAAAAACAAAAAAAGGAAAAATTAGAGGTGGTGTGATATCTGACACTTCCAAGTGACAGAATTCAGACTTCATGATTTTTCACAAAGATTCTTAATTTAACTTACTGATGGCTTTGTAGCTAAGGATCCTTCCTACAAGTCATAGTTCTTCTCTGCTCAGCTATATACCAGCTCAGCTCATGCTGTAACGTTATGTACTGTCTCAGCATTTCTGAACTAGAGCTCTCTAGAGATAGAGACCAAGGTGATATGTCTGTACTATGGCTAAGTACTGAAACCTAGCAAACTGTTTGCTTGCTTACAGTTATTTACAAGCTTGTGTGCTTTCAGGATTTACTTATGAAAAGCTATTCCACTTAATATCAGTACAACACCATAGCAATAGTTCATATTTACAGACTGTAGGATAATTTCAGACAGCCCCAAATTCCATTGCAAAGTGCGTGTCTATAAATCAACCTATAAATCACTATATTCACAAACACTGCAAGACTGAAAAGAACACAGAGTGAAATTGAAAATGCTGAGTATTTAAGTCAGGCAGAACAAGTTTGCTCAGACTGGAAAGTTATCATCCAAACAGAACTGCCCACACCTACTCTGGGCATTTATAGCAATGGACCTACATTAAGGACTTTATGACACCTGCACAGCACCTCTCTGTGCAGTACCACTTTCCTAATGCAATATAATAGCTTAAAATTGAACTGGAACACTCAACTAACCTGTTTTTCACCACTTGGCTTCCTGTAATTCAGCAGCAGCTCCACAGCTCCCACCACTTCTTTCCGTATTGCATACAGCAGAGCATCTCCCACATACACGCTGTGGTTCAAAAGCAACTCCATGATCTCCAGATTTTCATTCTCTATGGCTATTAAAAGGGCACTGCGACCAAGAGGATCCATACAGTTAATGTTGATGTTGTAGTAGATCTCTGCCTCTTGCAAGGCATGTTTCACACTGGCATAGTCCCCCTTCTCCACAGCGCTGAGGTAGGCCTTCTCCTCTGCCGAGAGCTCTGCCTCCGCTCGCACGATCTGTAATGGGATCCGATCTCTGTACGGTGAATAGTTTACCTTTTTGTAGTATAGCTGGGCCATTGTTCATAGTGACCGGGCAACCTACGGGGGAACAAGAAGCACGTGTAAGTGACAAAACAGATGAGCAACCCCTATCTGTTCCTCACAGGGGACAAATTTCCAAAGGTCCATCACGGTAAAAGCTTCTGATCCCTTTTTAAACTGTTTTGCTCTCAGCACCGTGACTGTAACACATCCTGAGCAGCCCCAAATTAAAAGGCTACCTGAAAAAATAAAGGTTACACCACTGCTCAGAGAGGTATGCAGAAGGACATACACTCACTATATTTTAAAATCTGGTTTAAACACTATGCCGTTGATTTCTTTTATCTGGTCAGAAGCATGATTTTCTTGTTTATGGATAATCTATCATATGTGCAAATAGGCGGATTTATCATCTTTGCTTTATTTCCCGCACAATGTTTTTTTTTAACTTCCCTCCTTTTTCACTGCTGAGCCAGGTCCTCAGCATCTCTGAACTGTCAGCGATGTGAGCTGCTGATTTACACCCTCCTATTTACAATAATAAGATTTATTTTGATTGTTTTTGTTGCTTGTTCTCTGCTTCCATCTCTTAAAGCAGGTTTTTATTTTTCCCTGATGTTTACTCTTTGACTAAGTCACAATTTTATTTTTAAAGCTTGCGTGTTTTTAATCATATTTTCTCACTCACCTCATTTACAAATAGGACCTAAAGACCGGCTGATGTAGAAAGCCACCACCCTTGCTCTCCAGAGACAGTGATGTTGCTTATGGCCTAGAAAAATGCAAAGTAAATCCTGCCCTGGACCAAATGTAGAAAACTGAATGAATTACTGTTCCTTCCCACGGCTCAGAGGACCTAGCAGGTGACTGAAGTCGTAGGAAACATGGGCTGGACAGGTATTCACACGTAAGGAAAAAGGAGCTATGCTTATCTACCTCCGTTTAGCATCGCTAAACCACACCAAATCAGAACCAGGGGACACCAGCAGCTGTAACTAATTAGATGACATTTCATCTCCTTGCCTAAAGCTTAATGGTTTCCTGCAGCAAATTAGCCAGAGTTTTGTTCCCTTTTAGTGCCCTATCCAGGGGAAAGATGAGGTTTTGATGAAAGAGATAATGAGAAGGAGGATCTTATCGTTCAGGTGCCGAACCGGGAGACACCATGGGTTCTGTTCTTACCATCCCACTGCACACCATAAGGCAACTGTGTTCAGCAGAGCCGATTTGCATTTTGCCTTCAGCTCCAGTGTAACGGGCCTGGTGCGGTAGGAGTGGGTGGATCTGAGCTCCAGCCCAGCTGACACTGCAAAACGGTGGGTGGTTGTAGCATATAGCAAAGTTACATCTGCGTGTTTCCTGGGGAGCCAGAGATCTGTAACGAGTTTGGCATCTCAAAAAATGTGCTCTCTTAGTATCCCGATTTCCTACAAGTACGAGAAGTTTTTGTTTGTTACATTCCCAGAGTTACAGCTCTCTGCACATATCCTTCAACCTGAAGACACACACAAAGGTGTTAAGAGGCAAAACGATCCAAAAAGAAGCCATTGTAAATACATTGGCTTATTTTCTACTGAAATGTTAGGACACTAAAGCTTTTAGAACTAGGGAACAATCTCTTAGGAGCTTGAAGTTTTAGTAGACTACACGTATAACCAACTACTAGGACTAAATATCACAGGTCATTTTTCGAATCTTGTTTTTGAAAATGTTATCCCTGCAGGGTCCAGCCAATTCCCACTGAAATACTGACAAGACAGAAAAGGATGCAGAACAGGTCTGACAGCAAGTAAGGACCAAAGAGATCTTTGGGGAAGTAAGGATAAGCCCAAATAGGAAGGGAAATTTTGTCATCATGTGACAGTCCAGCTCACAGGAGCAGGGAACACCAGTGGTGGGACTGGTGGCAGAGAACAGTAGCCACTGTGGGGAGGTCTCTGAGGGGGAATCTGTTGGCTCCAAAAAACCCAAGGGATTACGGTGACAAGGGCAGCTGCTGAAGTGGAACTGGATATTTTTCACTGCTCTTCAGTTTAATTGAATGTTTTGTAGATGGTGAGTAACATTTGCAATGAGTTATAACAAATGCCACGTTATGAAACATCATGCCAGAATTGGATCCCTTTCCAACAATTTTGTAGAAAGAAAAGAAAGCTTCAGCTATCTTAACTTCTTAGTGAGATCTCATCTCCCAGTACAAGCCCAGTCCAAGAAAGTATTTTGTTAATACTTCAGGAACATAAGAAGCTGTGATAAAACTAAACAGGAAAAACTCACAAAAAGAATAATTTGCCCTGAATTCTTCTCACACCATCATCTGCATAGCCTAACAAACGCACACTGCTAACTGGATTTGGAAATGATAGCCTGCATTATAAAAATAAAAAAAATATGTCTGCCCAGATTACACGGAGGATTTCAGCAAAACCTTTAGCTGTTGAGCCTCCCCTCAGCCAAAGATCCAGCACAATTACAGATGGACCTTCCAAACCTGATGTCCTACTCTTCCAAAACTGCCTAACAGAGCATCAGTCAAACGTGGATGGAACAAATGAGCCCAAGGATCACTGCTCTCTAGCTGTTGTCTCCCAATACCACCAGTCTCCTGGAGGCAGCACCTTTTGGTTAAAGAAACAATGTTGGTAGACCCTAGACCACGTGTTTGTCCCAGAGTAGTATGTCTCTTGCTTAACAGTTAAAAAATGACAAAAATATTCACGAAATCCAGGTAAGAAAAGGGGTAGGCAGTTCATAGGTGCCTAGAAACGATGACATACTTGAAAGTAGCGAAAATAGAAACACAGTCCCACTAAAATTTTGGAATCTTTGCAGAGCCTGAAAATGCGCATTTTCCATATGAATTCTTTTCAGAGAGAGGCATTTTTCTGCTACTTGAGTTAATATTTGGGGCAAGGAAATTTTTTTCCAGTCTATGCCTGGTTGCAGATGCTCCAGACAATATCCAATGAGTGATTAATGCCACGGTGATACCTCCAGCACAAACAGGTGTAGAAAAATTAAGAGAATCACATAAAAAACTACACCATATAAGGCAAAGAAACTTGCCACTCCACTTGGACTCTGTCACCTCTCTCCAGTGGTGCCAGTTTTCTCCCTGAACTATTAGTCCGAATCTTCAAGCCATTTCAGCCTGACACCACTTCTATGTTGCCTGGCACAGAAATGAGAGCTTTGGCCCCTGAAAAGCAGCCGTACCTGGCAGAAACAGCTTGTCTGGCTTGGGAAAGGAAGGTTTCCAGCCACATTACTTTGTCCAATAACACAAAATGGTTTTTCTATCCCTGCCAAAATTTCTCTGCATCTTCCAACACTCAGTTCAGATGTATCTATTTCCTACATCAACAAGGCTATTTTTTTCAATCTAAAGAGTGAAATGGCATCACAGCTGCCACAGGTGGGCTTGTGGGGATCTCCTGCTGCCTGCTTTTGGACTGGACTCTTGGGATGGACATGTCCAGTCACAATGGTACTACTTCAGTCAAGGGCTGAAAACAATGGCTTTTGCTGAAAACTAAGAAGTGGCTTTATACATGTCACCATCTGTATGAAATCTACAGTCGGCACTCTCTACAGACACTGTGCTGTCCACAATGCCCTTGTGTGTTCCCACCCTGGAATGATCAGTTCATCACTGATGCCCATGTGAACCAGAGATTGCTTCCGCACTAAGGGGGAAGAGACAACAGGAAGAATGAAAATCAGCTTTCCTTTCTAATGTTTCTTGTCAGAGAGAAAATGTAGAGAGAAAATGTCACGAAAATTGCACAAAGTTTAGAGCAATGTGTGGTAGTACGGGAAAAAGCAAGGGGTCAGCCCAAGGGATATGTAAGAAGCAGTGAGGAGAGAGCAAGGAGAAAGAATGGCAGGGGAGCAGCACTGATCTGTAGCTATTAGTTAGAGATGTGGTTAATTAAGACAGGCAGGCAAAGGTCACTCAGCAGCACAGCACTGCCTTTTACCACTAAAAATTTCATGAGTTTTCACTACAAATTTCTTTAGGATCTGTTAGCAGTTGAACAATCCCTCATTTCCCACTTCACACACACAACACACTCCCACATGCCACTGTCTCATGGGTATCAGAATGACCTGTATGATGAGTATAACTGAAAGAGTGGGAGCCAGTGCCAGTTTACATCCATGTAGTCACCAGGCCCATTATAAAATAGGACCTTCCTGGCTTTTATTTGCTTTTATCATCATTTGACTTTTCATGATGCTGATTAAGAGGTGGAAAGGCACCATTGCTCCTGATTGCTGAGTTCCCTGTTTAATGGAAGCAGTGGAGACTTGTAGGGGTACTGAATTTAGATACCAGAGCTCATCGCTCCCAGCTGATGACAGACAGCATCTGACTACCTGGGGAACAAATCAAATACTGGATCTTGAACACAAGATCAACAGACAAGAGCTACCTTTCCCACTTGATGGGACTCAGTACGAGCAGCCAACTCATATCACACATTAGAGCAGACAACAAAACACCCCATCTGCCAAGCTGCAAATAGAGTGGTTGGTTGTTCCCTCCTCCTGGAGATTCACTCTGACACATGTTGGCAAAACCGTGTGTGTGGCTTTAAATGTCACTACATCTTCTCTCTCAGATCTGCAGAAGGGTTTATGTACTGGAAAGCCTGCCTGTATTTTCTAGTTGTATCAGCCCAATAAAAGAACTGATATCTTGCAACACATCTTACTTCACTGCTTCCCTCCATCCTTCTCTCCAATGCTATTTTTTCTTTTTAGTATTTTAGGGAGAGTATTTTCCTCATTTTGCATTTCTAATCTGGACTTCAGGTCTGGCAATCATGGACCATACTACTAAAATGGCCTGTCTCTTCCATCATGCTCAAAGGCTGTGTGCTCAGTTATATTGATCTTTTTTAAAAAGATTATAAACTTGAGTTACGAAATAGTCCAGAAGGGCCACTTAGGTAAATAATATTACATGTAGTTAATGGACCAATTGAATTTGTGATTGGATCCTTCTTCTAAGTGCTCTAGATCTTATTTACTAACAATGCCTGACTGAGCTTATACCTCCCATAGTTTGAGAAAATAAAACCGATTTTGTAACATCCTGCAAATCCTTTTCTTCTGCAAAGATACTCTCTTGTTCCAGAAAATTCCTCTTCCATGGAGTTCAGTGGGAACCAGATTGTAACCCTAAGTCTCACTGCTTCTCACGATGTCTCTGCATCACACTCACCACCTTTTTGGTTAAAAGGAGAAATTTTTCCTGATGCTTTTAAATGCAAAAAAAGCCACTACTGAATAAACATACCACCTCAGAAGTATTTTAAAAGTATAAAACTGTAATGACCTTCTGCTGTATATGGCTGCATAAATTCCCTTTAGCAACAGCCCCATGATCTCAGGAAGTTTATATTCAGCTCATAAGTTATATAAGATATATCACTCCCCTGGAATAAGTGCTTTCCAAAACTTGCAGAGTTGCAGCACAACACAAAAATGAGAAACTGACAGCTAATAAAATAGGAGATGAGTAATCTAGTTTCACTGCCCAAGATGAGTGAAAGGGAGAGCACTAATACAATATGCGATAAAAATGCAAGGCTGCAGTTGTTCATGATTCACACTGGAGAATATGTACTTAAAAGATGCAGAGAAAAATTCTTCTTAGAATGTTTTTCACTCGTCACTCCAGGCACAGTTAAGAATACATATAGTCACTGGGGTACTGCATGTAACCTTCTAATCTGAGAAGTGTTTGTAGAAGAACACAACCTCAAACTTCAGATTACAAAATTTACAGAAGCCAAAAGAAAATTCTTTGCCAGTAACTCAAAATGTCATAATTTGACTCAAGTCCCAGCTGCAATTCTTAACTTCCTGGAGAGGGTGACAATTATCAAAGATATATATGTTTGATTTCAAAAGGCCAGCTCTTTGGTGTAATTCTCTTCCGCTGCATGTTCAATTGATGAGTCATGACCAACCCCATATGGGTGTATATATGTACGTATATATAAACATATATATACCATTACAAAAGATATCACATATGGAGTACACTTCGAGATTCTGTTGGGCTTAAGAAAGTACCTCTTCCTCTCTGAGCTATCAGTGGTCCTAACTAAAACCTAGGAATCAAACTCAGTTCGCAGTCTTCTGGCTTTAGGGTGCTCCATCATGTCCATCTAGGACATCTACAAGGCTGCCTAATGCTGGAAGATGGAAATCTTGGCACGACTGAACTCTCTGCTAGATGAATAAGCTCTCTCTGCTGGACAGAGCCTTACTGAGAGCCAGAATGACTCTGTAGAACAAACTTGCCCAGGAAGTAAGGAGCACTGCAAAATTTACTGCTTTTCATTAGACACGCAAAGCGCTTGGTTTGCCCTTGCCTTCTCAAGCAGAGGGGCACAGCTACATATGTATTTCAAAGGAAAACAAATCTTGACACTCCACCACATATGCTCAAAACCACGGGGAAGAGTCTAAAAGCCAGCATGTAACAGATGTGAATCGTGTTGTCTTGGGGAAGAGCTGAGGGGCTCTCCCATGCTCTAGTGATGACTGCAGCAGAAGAACCTACCTAGAGAGAACACCACATGAAACTGGCCTCAGTGTCAGACTGAGCTCTACAGGCCTGAAACATCCCATGGGTTTTGCATGGGGTTTTGTAGATGCAAGGCTTCACCTCGCTGTATCTCTGCAGAATCAAAAAGTCAGCTAGCGGGTAAGCAAGGCTGGTATTCAGGACAGAAAAGGAAGATTTAATTTTGGAGAGGTAGAAAGTTCTATTATACTCATCTGCAGATCTAATTAAGGAAAATCTGCAGGAAATTTTTTGCATTTGTCATACCTAACTGCTGTAGCGGGAAACAAAACTGAAGACTTTGCCAGCACACAAGCCCTTCTTCACATCTGGATTGACCTGACCATAGAGAAGAACTCACACCACAAGCCTAACCATTTAAAAAGATGAGGCATTTGATACTTCTTGCTTTTCTCCTCAAGCCAACTATGACTTTTGTTCTGTTCTTACTAGGTTTCTCTATTGAACTGACTGCTTCAGCATTTGAGTCCTTCATAACACTGGAGGACATGAGCAGACCTTCACATGACCAGGATGTTCTCAAAATGCTTTTTTCCATGGAGCTGCAGAGGTGGGCTACCACTGCTAACAATAATCAGCTGCAGCAACCCAGAAAAGTTCTTCTTCTATCCTTTGCCCCCAATAGTTCTCTGTCCTCCATCATCACCTGCTGAGCTTGATGTTCTCTTCAGCAGAGCTTTATTTCAAAAAGATGCTGTCCGGACATTTAAGTTTTGTACATCTGTGGCTTAAATAAGATAGTTTTTCCTCAATGTGAAACTTCTTAAATGTGTATTTTAGCTGTAATTTAGAAATACACAGTGTAACAACATTTCAGGAGATACACAGCCACTGCATTTTGTGGGCAGGCTGCTTAATTCATCCAAATGAGTGATGCCCTGAGTTTTAACAGTGTATGGAAAAACACTTCTCGGGGAGACTCTACTTTGCTGTGGAGGAAAAAGATTTGTACTCACCTGGCTCAGCTCAGCATATTTGTGTGACCTACTCCTCCATCATACATGACTTTTAAGGCCTCTTGCCTGAACAGGTTGTACTGGCATTATTTAAGGGTGAAAGTCACCAAGAAAACAGCATTGGGAAACCCCTAGTTTATGTTATAACGTTCATTAGCTTCATTAGTTTCAGTTTAGTTGCACAGAAGTTGCAGCATTTCATATTAACCCGGACAAGCCCTAGATACACGGGCTTAAAGCAGAATCCATTTATTACAGCCTGTAAGCAAGCTGGTATGAGGCTGCTCAGCCTTGTACTGTGCAAGTGAACTCACACAACAAACAGTACCCTTTGTGGGGAAATGACAGCAAAAGCTAATATCAAGCTTGCCTAAATTTGTCAAACAGTAGATTCATTCTATGCACACATATAGAGTGTTTGCATTCCAGAAAAATTGCTAATATAGAATCATAGAGTTGTTTTGGTTGCAAAAGACCTTTAGGATCACTGAGTCCAACCCTTAACCCAGCACTGCCAAGTCCACTGCTAAACCACGTCCCTAAGAGCCATATCTACAGGTCTTTTAAAAACCTCCAGGGACAATGACTCCATCACTTCCCTGAGCAGCCTGTTCCCGTGCTTGACAACCCTTTCAGTGAATATGTTTGATTTCAAAGTGCTTTCTCTGGTCTCTGGACAATAATAAACGGGACATCTACTCCTTGCCATTGTGATTCACACGCAGCCTAAGCAGCCAAGCAGAACATGGGCCAATACTCATCCCTGGGTTCAGGACAAGCAACAACCTTGTCTATCTCCAGCTCTGTCAGTGCGGTCTTTGCAGAGAGGGCAACTAGAGTTAGCCCAGATTTGGTTTCATCTGTCCTGAAAGCAACACACAGCCTCCAGCATGTCTTAATGGAAAACATGACAGAAAAAACCTCTGGTGTAGAGCCAATTGCAAAACTCTTTTTGCAAAATAATTTGGGAGGCAGAGGGAGAGGGGAGTACTGACCCATCCTGGAATATTTCAGTTTTGCCTCAACAAAAATCAGTCTGGGCTACTAAATTTACTTCCTGGTGACGGAATGGCGGCAGCACATGCTTTTAGCTACTATTACAATGAAGGATTTACAGTCTATAATTCTCCCACTTCTTTCCACACAGCTATCACACAGGTGTGAATAAATAAAAATGCACCACTGTGTGTCGCCTAAAAAAAAAAAAAGTAAAAAAAAAAGTCCTGGAATATATTCATAGTATGTATCTTTGCAAATGCAGACAGAACAGAAAGCTTATTTTGGCTGCCTGATGTCACTGCTCTTGTCCCTATGTCTTTTGAGATAGGCTATCTATTCATTTTCCACCATCTAATAACAAAAAAGAGATGTCAAGTGAACTGAGAAATACCGTTAAGCAAGCTGCCCCATTGCCTTATCTGCTAATGCAGCACTAATGTGGCATGGCATCATTATCATCTCTGTGCTCTATGTCCACTGTTTCTGCGCCTGCTGCTTGTAGTCTCTTAGCTGCTGTAGCTATTGAAGAAGAGATTTTTTTTGCCTGTTCCCACTCTCGCTCAACGAGTGTTGTAATCATTTCTTCCACCAACAAGATAATCTGTGAACATCATCTGTAGGAAAGCTGACGGCAGTATGGGCTGTTAGACCTGCCTCAGCCTGGCTGAAAGTACAAGTAAACCACCTAGCTGGAAAAGGAAAATACAAGATTATGGCAGTTTCCAGGATGAGGAAAGGGCAGCTGCAGCAAGCTACAAACGAACAGTGACCATTGATTAGGCTCTGCTTCTTGTCTCAGTAATGGGTGGATTTATTAGTGGTGATCAGCTACCGTTTCTGAACGAGCTCTGCTGGAACTATTTTCATTGGCACCCATGTAAAAAAATAGTCAAGACCCAGTGTATGCAGCAGCCATCACCTGCAGCCCCCTGGACTGACAGTCTCCAGTGTTACTATGCCGTAGTAACTCTAGCTCTTGGCTCCATTTTAGTTTTGTTCCTAATTTTGTCATTCAAACCAGACTAGAGGTTCTCAGAAGGAAAAGCAAAAACCATGTGCTCAATTCTCACCTAACTATTTCCCAGTTGCAAAGAAAGGCTGTTTTAGACAATACTATGTTCACCTGCAGCACCTTCTGGAGATGAAAAAGTGCAAGACCCACGAATACTGTTACCCTGAGTTAATTTCCAAACTATGTAAATATGGAGGGATTAAAAGCCAAATTCCTGCAGCTACAGAACACTGGGGACAGAAATACAAGGAATCTGTACCCCAAGGACAGCAAGCACGCCACTTGCATTTCTGTCATTTGCACAAATGGGACCAAAAAGAGAGTTCATGATGGGCAAGGAGCAGCTGCCCTGCCCCCATGAGGGTGCTAGTGCCTGGTAGTGATGCTTGTGTGCCTACACTCTGCAGAAAGGGAACAAGCTTTCCTACTTTTCTCCTTTCTAAAACCTTCAGAAAAGAAAGATTTCTTAAGGGCTTCGAGACAGAGGAATAAAATTCTGAAAAATCGAAGTATTTGAAGTACTTAGAGCAGGTGACTGATGTGAATGCAGCACAAGCTTGGCAGGGAGTGGGGCGGTGGGGGGATCTCTCCTTCACTAGCACCAGCCGATCCAGGGCACAGTGCTCTCTCCTCTGGCTGCAGCCAGTGGTGGCTGCCCAGCTTCCCTGCCACACTGGACCCTGGCTGGTTCGGGCACACCTCGCCAGCAAGTCCTGTAGCCTGAGCCACCTGAACAGTTGTAGAGCTGAGAACAAGAAAGATTTCTTGCTGAATGTACCATTTTAAAATGATGGAGACTAAGCATTACAGATCGCGATGGCAGTGCAATCAGTTGATCTCAGTCATGTTTTTGCACAAGTCAGGCCTGGTCCTAGCATCCCTCACTGCCACTTCTGTTGAGACAGTCCCTTGACAGAGCAACTGCCTCGGCTGTGCAGTAAAGCAGGGCATTTTATGGGGAGGTGGAAATGTCATACAGAAAAAAGAAAAGCAAAATTTTCATAGAGAGAAAGTGGGAGGGAGCTTCCCCTGACAATGATAATAAACAGAGCAGCCTGCAGATAAAATAAAGCACAAAGCCAAATCCTATTTCATTAAGATAGCTTAGAAAGAGCCTAGAACTGCAAACTGGACAGTTTTTCAAGACCCAGAGAAAGGCTGGAGGAGATAAAAACATTCATTTAAAATGGAAAAACACGGTTCTCTAGAGAATTAAGCATGTGAATCTAAAAGGCACTAAAAAATTCTGCACAGACATAAAGCAGCATGGAAGAGGAGTAACACTGTTAACACGGCTTTTAAGTAAAGAAACGCATAGGACACAGATCTTTGCTTCTGTTAATGCCCTAATAAGGTTCCTGAACAATATCTCCAATATAAAACTTGCCTATTCAACTACCAAATCATTCTTACAAAGTCAGAGATTTGGGTCAGAGATTTGTGGGAGTAACCGTGTTAGTTCTTAATCTTCATGCCCTTTGGCTAGCAACAATAGTAACACCCATCTCTGGCATGGCTTTTCAGCCATAGATCTAAAAGTACTTTTAAAAGACAGACAGCATTCATCCTCTCATTGCATGGACAGGGAATCCGCAGTAAAGAGAAGGGAAATGATTTGCTTCATCCTTTCGTGACCACAAGTGATAACTGTCCAGAAATGTCCCGACATATACATCTGTATGTATAGCTTAACATGTGTAACAGATCCTTTTTGTCTACTGAGACAATCACAATGCCAGAACAATTGGAGTCAGAATGCCTCCAGCAGAGCTGATCACTGAGCCCCTTTAGAGGGATATGAAATGCTCTTCCCTTGCCCTATTGTCACTTTCTGTATAGAGAGAACCACGCAGGAGCTTTGCTTCTGCCCACACCTGCTCCTCACCTTACCGGCAGCCACTGTGGTTAACAGGAACACTGCAGTCCCTCTTCCTTGGGCTCACATCTGAAGTTTGCAGACGTTCTGCCCTATGATGTTGCAGTGGAAGCCTTTTGGCAACCCTTTCCAATCTCACGGCAGTGACTACCCTCTCCTAGGCTCCATGCCCTGATGGGGAGCGGTGGTTCTGTCCCATGTAAGGCTGCACATGAAGTGATGATAAAAACCAGAAATGTTCCACCTCATTAGGGAAACTTATTTTAAATATTCCACAGGGCTACACTGTCACATGCTGAAAAATCCTGCAGGACATTATCTTCAAAATCAGTCCCTGGTCTTTCTAAGGGGAGCTTCTCACACAGGTACGGGATGTTTTTTTCTTCCTCCCCAAGTTTATGTCTTCAATATAACTTAACGTCGCTGCTTTTTTTTTTTAGTATTTTCCTTCTTCAAGATACTACTCTAAAATTTTCTCCCATTTTCTTTTGGATGTAATTTTGCAGTTCGTTTTGATGTTCAATTGTGTTCATTCAAGCAATCTTGGCTTTCAAGAGAAATCTGAGGTGAGGTTCATCAGTTTTTCTTCAGAAAATATTTATTTTGTATGCTCTTAGTTTTAGGCTCAGCTACATTATAACTGCAGGGGGTTCATGTTTAAATTGAGCTGTATTCGTCCAGTTGCAGCAGTGGGCCTATGCAAAGGAAATGCACAAAACCATAAATAAGGCTTGGCACAATTTCACTGCTCTACTTAATGCCGACATTTGCAAGCTCTGTTTTCGCAGACCTCTTGCTTCCAAATTCCTGCACCTGCTAATTTTTTTAATTCTGTTTTCAGTGAGTTCAGACATGTGTATTCTTAATTATGCTAATGAAGAATAAACTATTTAAAATATTAATGTTTTGCAAACCTTAAAAAGAA
The DNA here is from genome assembly GCF_015220075.1 of Falco rusticolus. Classification (NCBI taxonomy): domain Eukaryota; kingdom Metazoa; phylum Chordata; class Aves; order Falconiformes; family Falconidae; genus Falco; species Falco rusticolus. Next base: position 3,804,019 of record NC_051200.1, on the reverse strand, counting down.
AACAGTTAACAAATACCTTGCCCCAGGTCTGTCTTCACTGTTGGACTCACAGACTGGACCAGGACATTACTTTTTCTCTCCCAGGTTCTCCTGAGCGGATTGCCCTGTCCTCCCTTTCTCCCTCCTCCTCCCTCTCAGGTCTCTTCTGACACAGATTCACTTTGCCTTTTCTGTCTGATCTCTGCTGGGAGGAAGATCTTGCAGGTTAATGAAAATCACCCTTGAAGTGGTAATTACCACAGCTGTCTCTACTAGTTTTCTTTTCCTCTCTTGATACTGATCTCCTCTCCCCTCCAAGACTCTTCAAAGACTCCGCTTCTGCTCCTTCCAGCTAGCCCTCATACCTGGTGTCTAGAACCTGCTGGGAGTTACTGGCATGCCACAGACCTCTGTCCCCCTCCCATCCTTTGGGCATCTCTCAGTTATCTGTGCCAGGCAGGAGAGTTATACTTCTGGCAAAGGAATGAGGCATGAGACAACGTATGGTCCCTGGAAGGCAGTAGCTGTGGCCCCTCCCTTCCCATGCACCTACAATTTTAACTCACTGCTCTTCTGCTTTACCTGAGCATTGCTTTGCAGAATTGCTTTAGGTTTTCCTGGCTTCTGCATAAAATGTAGGTCAGATCATGGTAGACATACATCAAAATTATGATTTACTGCATATGAAAGGAACAGCGGAGCAATGAACCTGCAAAGAAGAAAGGTGACTAATTGCTTAGTTTACCCAAGCAATATTTACCAGCAGAATGTCTTTGTTCTTGGCTTCTTGGGGTTTCTTCCTGTATATGCATTCCTGATGCACCTTTAACTGTGCTTTTTATGTATGTGCCTGTCTTTCCTGGATGTCTACACTGAGCTGCTAAATCACAGCTATACAACACTTAGGATATCGTTCTCACCATCTCCCTGACAAGACACCATTGTTTCTTACAGTACAGATGGCTCACAAGATACTGCTCTCTGCCAATGGAGCAGCAATGCACTATCTGTAAAGTGACTCTGAAAGGAACTGTTTTGGCATTAAGGTGGAGATTCAGGATAAACCACACCAAGCAGTCAGGGCTGAGCAGGCCTGGAGAAGGCCATGTAAGCAGTATCACTCTTAGCAGCCATCAAGGAGTCGTTTCACCCCAGGAGAGTTTTCCCCAGGGTTATGTGCTCTCCATAACTGTTCGCAGTCTGCACGACTAGACTAGATTACAGTCATGCCATGCTTGTCACTTCCTTGGGAGTCTAGCCACATTTGCTGGGGTTTATTTTCAGCCCCAAGTTTTGGGAGTTCAATAATTACATGAGAATGTGTTCTTCTGGAAAAAAAAAAAAAGTTTCTAGCCTCTAGGGTGTGAAGTAAAGAGTGTGAGTCACTGAGTGAACTTCATTGATGCAGAAACCAGACAGAAAGTGTCCCAAATTCCCTAGATTTAAAAACCTCATTAACTTTAAGACAAAGTTTGCAGATCTGAGGTATGGGGCAGAGAGGGGAGAAATGGGGCTTTGGAGCCCATGGACTCGGCAATACTACAGCTGCTTGATTGGGGCATGCCAGACCTTCTTGGCAGGCCCCAGCACCACCTTCTCTGTAAGCCCTTTCCTGGCTGGAAAAAAAACCAGCGCGGCCCATGCAGCAAGGGATGTCTTTGTGCTCTGCTCTGGTACCAGGCAGGTCAGGGCAGTGGTGGCATTTTGTACAGTGACTCACACCGACACACTTCAAGGATTGCCTGCTCTGCTATTTATAAAACTAAAAGGGTGTTAGCAGGAACACAGTGCAGAAACATCACTGGGTAATTCTCCATGAGGACAGTTTTGCAAGTCCATTAAATCATGCCAGCGAGATATCATAAACCCTTGTTCACATGTAGCGTGAGAGGATCCCTTTGACTCGATCAGATAAAACAGCCACCAATTTAACACCACTCTTGGCAGGGAAGAAGCGCGTTTCTATACATGCCTACTTACAGCCAAGGCCTGCCGAAGCTTCTCCACTGCAAGACACCTCTATTACTGCCATGCAGTAATATCAGCTGAGAAAATATGTCACACAGTAGACAACTTTATGTAAGCACAGGCATAACTGTGGCTATAGACAGAAATGCAAACAGCGTGTATAATACCAGACAGGCACTATTTTCAAATTTCTTCCCTTTTTCTTTAAAGCTCTGTGCCTATGGGCTCTCCTTCCACAAATCCTTGCTTACAAGCACATCTGGTTAGGGCTCCCTGCACAATAAAAGTATCATCACCTCCATTTTCTAAGGAAAGAAAAGCAGGAGACACTACCAACTTTCGACAGGAAGTCTAGGGCCAGCAAAGAATCTTATTCCACTCCAGGCTCCCACCTTAACCACTGACTGACGGCAGAACTACATGTGGGAGACTGTAGAGGAGAGTAGGGCTTCAGGGTAGCACAGCTGTTTTCCCTGCTGACATTCTCACTACAAGGCACTGGAGCAGCAGATGATGATGCACTCCTAGTTTCTTCTGACAGGCACTGTTCTCTCAAATTCTTATTTTCATTTGACTTCCTCTTGCTTTTTTCCCCTCTTGCTTTCTTATCTGAAAGCTTCCATCTACGATGGCTGTGAGGAAACTCTGAAAATGTAGGTATCATGCTTAGACAGCTACAGCAGTTAGCAGAGAGCCTGGGAAAGGAACAAAAGGCTCAGAGAGGTTCGGACAGTCCCATCCGTCTCAGTGAGGGGTTAATTCTGGGGCTAGATCATCAAAGTATCAGTGCTGATTGTAATTCCAGTCCTTTCACAGGAGAGGAGATGGAAAGTTACTGGTTTGCATTACTTACCCTTCCTACTGCCTTGGGTGACGCTTGAAGACACACTCACCTATTTTGCCCCACCTAAAAGGGGCTGCATGAACAAAATTTGTACAAGAAGTGAACAGAACAGGAACTATGCTCAAAGTGTTCATTGAAACACAGGAAACACACAGAGAATTTAAATAACTATGCAAACTGCTGGAGGGACCACTGCAGATGTCAGATGTCATTCAGATGCCATTTCACCTAGAATATGTTACTTTAACAAGTAGAGACTGGAAAGGCACTTCCACCTCTTGCTTGCTCAGTCTGACCCCAGTCCTGGACTCTGAACTACCTCCTACTGTGAACACAGTGTTCAAAATGTAATCCTCCCTTCTGAAAGTTATTTCCAGTGGAGCAGGGCTTTTGACGTTAACTGGAGAAATAAGTATCAAGCTAAGATACTCACAGTCTAGCTACCTGAGGAATAACTTTCCACAAACCTTCAAAGCTGTCAGGATGGCTAGGGACAGCCACTGGGATGACTGCAAAAACAGCATAACCACATCAGCCACACTTCTCACAGGTCATCAGGTCTACGGCAAAACAAGCAGAATGAATGTGTGGGAAATGAGATTAGTCCCCAGCTCTGCTCTGGCTTTGGCTTCTCATGTCAGTTGTGTGATGGGCCTGGTGGTTCCCACCAGAATCAGGTCTGTCTGTTACATACTCCATTATGTGTGGCAAAACCCCCAAGGTGCCTGAGAGCTTCTCTGGTGTTGAAAAGAAATCAGGATTCTAGCTATGGGTTTTAGCAGCAGTATTTGATCTACCTGACAGCCACATCCCAGCGACGCAGCAAACTGGGGATTTTTCCACTGCCTTTCTGGTGCACCTTTGGGCAAGTCATTTTTCAGATCTGCCCTTCTCTTTGCTTCTCTCATTTGGTTTTAGAGTATATGGCATCACCGGTGGCTACAAGTAAGGACACTAAGAAGCCCTGGTCTTGGCTGCTGTAACAGGAATGTATTCTGTTTCTAGAACACATTTTTTGCCTTCCTCCCAGCTTTTATAACTTTCTCTCACTGCACAGCTCTCATTTTCAAGATACTGTCAGCACTGTTCTTTCCAGACACATAAAGCAGATAAAGTGTCTGATTAAAAAACAGATCCAAAAGGCTGAATCCAGCTTTTACAACAAACAAATGGCAAAGATATTAAAAGACTTGGGGATTTTTTTCACTTGCACGTTCAATGCGTATGCGCATAATGACCATGTACAGTTCTACAATTTCAAGCTCTACAGTTAATTTATATATTTTTTGTTCATCTAATTAGCTGTTAGCATTCTTGAACACTGTCCATTAAATTTCATTACCCACAGTCAAGTTTTCATAACAGAATAGCAAAAATTACTTCAAAAAGAATATCCATGGAAGACATATGTTACATGCATCATTGCAAGGGAAAATTGGGACTTTCCTCAAATTCTGAGCTGTTCCTAGATGGACTGCATGATTGATTAGAATTCTGAGCCTCATTTTACTTGGGGGTACATTGTCACAAATCTAAAATTAATTCTTTGACTCTTTAGAATAACCCTGCATCCCTACTGGCTTAATTACATACAGGACTTAATTTGGTTTCACTGAAATTATTCAGGTCCACAATTTTCTGAAGACCTTCTGTCGTGGTTTAACCCCAGCTGACAACTACGTAACACCCAGCCAGTCACTTACTCCCCTACCCCAGGGTTGGGGAGCAGAATTGGGAAAACTCGAGGGCTGAGATAAGAACAATTTAATAACTGAAATAAAATAAAACCAATAATAATAATAAAAAATTATAATAATTGTAATGAAAAGGATGGAGAATGGGAGAGGAATAAAATCCAAAGGGAAGGAAGGAAAAAACCCAAGTGATACACAATACAATTGCTCACCACTCACTGACTGATGCCCAGCCAGTCCCTGAGCAGCGATCAGCCAGCCCCAGCCAACACCCACCCACCCACCCACCCCAGTTTACACACTCAACGTGACATCCCATGGTATGGAATTTGGCTACGTCGGGCCAGCTGTCCCTGGCTGTGTCCCCTTCCCAATTTCCTGTGCCCCTCCAGCCTTCTGGCTGGCAGGGTCTGAGAAACTGAAAAGCCCTTGACTTGGTATAAAATTACCTAACAACAACTAAAAACATCCGTGTGCTATCGACATTATTCTCACACCGAATCCAAAACACAGCACGGCACCAACTACTAAGAAGAAAGTTAACTATCCCAGCTGAAACCAGGACAACTTCTCATTTTTCAGGTCCCTTTCTGTAACTATTAACAAAAGAATGGGTTTGTATTTATTAGCTAGTTTCAACTAACACATGCATGAAGAAATAAATAATAAATGTTTTACACTGGTAAACTAGGGTCAAATTCTTCTGAACATACTGAGGTTAGATTTCCTAGGCCTTGGGTTCTGAAGTGCCATGATGGACCAGAAGTATCTTTTTGTTTAATGTTACAGCACTTGCAGCCTAGCTACCATTTCTCAGCTTCCTCAGTTCCTGTTTTTCAGACATTTTCATCCCCTGCCCATCAAATTTACCTTTCCACAGCACAGCTCTCAAGTGGGAAGCTAGATTCAGCACCAACTTTCCTGTGCCCTCTGGCACTCTGAGGAGCCCTTGCATTCCCTTTTTTAGCTGGATTTTGCTGTCAGTGAAGACCTCTTTTCAATTTTGTCTAAAATGCATTAGGCCAGCTGCTCACTACTTGCTTTCTTGCTTGCATACCTTTGGCCCAGCAGCTCTGGCTCCTTCCTTCCAGAGCTATCTTCAGAGCTGCAGTTTGGGTCCACCTTTATTGATTTCTGATCTAAACACAATAGCGTAGACTATACTACCAGCAAGCACCTCTGACAACCACAAACACTGTTCTCCTGTGCAGCACCTCCAGCCAGAACAGCAGCCTGCAGAAGCTGAGCCCAACGGCCACATACATACATATTCTCCAGTTTTCATACAGGCATATGCAAGCATGGAAAACTACAGGGCATCAGTCATACCCACGAAGGGTTCCCTGGTTTTAGGTAGCAGCAAAGTTAGCTGTTCACCTGTTTGGCTCTATCTATGTGAGCACAAGTACTACCTTTCTCCCCGCAATGAGCAAGGGATGCTGCTGTTCATCCTACAGCTCCCAGGGCAAGGAACTCAGCTGCTCCTTTGTTAGCCTTTCTCCTTGCAAGAGGGGTGTTTCAGCTGAATGAGAATTGCTGCATCTGTTAAATGTCTCAGTTCAATTCTATGGACCCAGGAATTTTTGCCATCTCCTAAAAGACACAAAGTCTTCTGCAATTAATTCATTCCATGTCAGCTTAGTACATGTCCCCTCTGGATGAATCCAAGCACATTTGTGTTTGTTAGAAATTAGTTACTTGACCACACAGATTAGTTTTTCCCCCACTGGTTGCCTCTATATTTCCATGGGGAGGATGAACGACAAAGTGGAAGAAGGCTGTAAGCCCTGGGCTCTACCCATATTATAATAGTGACTACAACTGCTTTTGCTTATTGCCCTGCTTTTGCTCCAAGCTCTACTTTAAAATAATTAAAGGTACTGCTTGCTGCTGACCTGACTGACCCTGGCACACCATTGTGCATCACACCCTGTGCTGGCCATGTCACCGTTGTTCTCTTTGACCCCAGGATGCCTGCTTGCCTCCTGCCCACATGCTCTTGCAATGCAAGGCACTACAGTCCTTGCACATTTTCCCAAGGCCAGGCATTGAGACTCCAAGTGGCATGTATTCAGAGTATGCAATTTGGAGGAATTCCAAGTTGCAGATGCTTTTCTACCTGAAGTCTTCCTTCTTCCTAGTACTCTGGATTTTCTTTCATCCCTGTGGTGTCACAGAACAGTCCACCCTAGCTCAGTCATGGATGACTTATTTTCCTTGGCAAAATCAAAATGTTTTGCTAAGCATATATTCTGAGCCTTGAAATAGGTTTTTTTCCTGTGAGGATTATTGCCCAGTTTCCCTTTACTTGTGCTTTGAGTTTTCTGTGGTGCTTTTAATGACAGCAGCACTGAAGCTCGCTCTGAATGTGCTAGGTCAGGTAAAGCAAACAGTGTCCTGCTCAGCTAGTGAGACGCCCTCTGAAGCCAACAAACCTGTTCAACGTATCATGCTAATACTAATACCACTCTCAAACCTCTGCTTAGCCAAATTATCATGCATCGCCTTCAAGGGGAGCTACAGGAATGAGGGGTCTGGGGAAATGAAGTTGGACTCTTCCCAGAATTCCCCTTATTTCACGCAAGCTACTGACTTTCCTTGTAAATCCTCAGCAGGGTGGTCCAGGCTGTTACACAGTGACTGCCGCCTGGTGTCTGGCTATCCTGGTTCCACAAAAGTTATTTGGCTGACATTTCAGGTTGAAAAAGGCAAATGCTATCCATATGTTTCCCAAATTTCATTCTGGACTTCAACCTTCTATAAAAGAAAATGAGGGGCAGTGATAGCTCCAGGGATTCTGCATCCCTGCCAAGGATCCTACAGTTCAAGCTGCCCCCAAACAAGCGCAAACTCTGCATCAGATAATGCAACACATAATGAGTGGAAAGCTGGCATGAAATGTTCAGCACACCTCAAGTATGCCCTCCTTAAGGCCTGAAAAAGGTGAAACCACTCAAACAAACAAACAAACATACACCATCCCTCCCTGGGGAGAAAAACAAGATTGCCCACTCCAGTTTGTGCAGCATTTGACAAGAACAATGGTCCCAAAGCCATGACACCAGCCACTGAGCCAGCCAGCCTCCTAAATCTGTTATTGACAATGAAGCTGTTTGTTTGTCATCTCAAGGCTTGAACAGGAGTGACATTTCTGTTGCAGTGCAGTAAAAGGTTAGCACTTGCATAAGCTGATAAATGTGAAGTCAAGGTGACTCTACTTTATGTATTACATTAGCATAGGACTGAAATCCTTAGGGCACACAGGGAAGTCTAAGTAAGCAATATAAGCAACTACAGCACTGCAACTGAAAACGTCTCAGGGAAAATCCTCCCTTTATACACATAAAATGTGGGACAAAATCTCATAGTGTGTTTGCAGTCTGCTCGGCTCAGGACAAAGACACAGAACAAACCAGTGCTGAGGTATGAGGGATGAATATTGCCTATTAACATGGGACAGACCTTTTCCATGATATTATTACTTTCCATTAAGCTGAACAAAAAGACCCAAGTTCTGGAAACAACGTTTCATTGTAACGCCTGCATGATTGGATGAATAAATCTGTTTTAATTACATGGCTTTTTTATAGTAGGCTGTAACAAAATATTGTGAGAAAATGAGAAGCTGATAGCTGGTTTTGAGATTTCAAGTAACCTTCTCCTAATTGAGTCTATATATATTTATATGTCATCTTAACGTAAGAAAATACTTAGAGCTCTCCTTTCTTTTAACTTCCTTTTCTATTTTCCTTTCTAGTGATAGTTATGAATTTATTATGCTCTTCCTTCACATTACTTCAGCCAAAGCAGAGTCAAATCGTTTCAAATGCATCTTACGCACTCTGAATTTCATTCTGCTTACGCAGATTCACCTGTCTTGCTGACTTCAGTGACAAAATTCCTAATTGCATGGGTAAAACTGAAAAGAGAAGCCACTATTCTGGACTCCTTCCTGCTCCGTTACTGGGCTGCTGCCATTGACTAGACTCACCAAATTAAAACTCTCCTCTAACTCAGCAGGGCAAGTATTGCAAAGCTTTGGTAGCACATCAAAGTAGCTCCATGCTTTGCTTCTCGTTTCATGTACTGGTGTAGTCTATCACATGCTGTTATTGAACTTCTTCAGTTCTCAGCCCCAAAGCCTGCTACATTTTGAGTTAGTTTACTGTCACTCTCACTTTTCCGCTCCATCTTCCCTACTCAGCACCCCCAAAAAAGGCAAGAGGAAAGAACAAGTGCCAATTTAGGAGTATGGCTCTATCCACATGTCACCAGTGGATGTATGCTGAGGATATATGGGCTTGGACGTATGCAGCAGGGGAGATGTAGGGCCAAATAAAGCACAGATTTGCAGGATCATCTCCTGGCACCTTATATACCTGTATGCAGAAATAGGGTGTCTTGATAGCAGGAAACATTGGAAGGTGCTCTGCAAAGACTGTGTGATGTTACCCAGGAGGGTAAAGATGATGTTCAGGTCATGGTATGTTTCTGGACTGTAACAAATACAAATAGGATTCTTCACTGAAACAATCACATGCAGGTGGGTTCCAGTACTTTCTATGGGCTAAACCTATGTTCTGCTTCATAAGGTCTCCGCAGCTGCCCAGACTTGAAAGGCACCATCAGCAGTGCTACAAACACACACACTAGGCTGGTCTAACGCAAACAGATGAATGGGTTTCCACCAGGAACAGTCCATTACCTTGTAGTATTCACCAGCTCCCATGGACTCAGGCACCCGTACAAAGTGCAGTTATTCTCCAAACATCTATGAAAACAGAGATGGTTAAACTAAAAAACCTTTTGGTGTTCAAACACCCCTGCCTCCAGCATCTCTACTGCACAGAGGTGGCCCATCTAGGCTAGAAAAATTCTGCAGTCTGAGGAGGCTGTTTCCAGGGTTCATTTTTCAGGTGCAAGAGGTTCTCTTTAGGACCAGCCTGATGCTCTTGATAATGATAATTGATCCATATGGATTCAACAGGAGTGTTGGATAAAAAACAGTAGGTCAGGCTTCTGGATCCAAACCAAGATAAAAAAAAAATAATTTAAATGAGAAGAGAGTAGGTTAATTTGGAAACAAACCAGTACTTTTGAATAGCATGAGTTATCCATGATATTTATAAATGATCTTTCCTATAAAATACTTTACTTCCACTGAAGAGAGGACCTGCCCATATTCTTCACTTTTCATATTTGCAGATTAGAATTCAGTCATTTACCCCTGCTTTCAGCTGACCTTAGCAGCAGTAAGGTTGATACCTATGTAATGGAGAAAAAAAGACTGCCCCACAGCTCGATCCAATCCCCATCATCCAGCAAGACAGAGGCAAAGAATTAACCTGCATGCTTCTTCTACAAACTTCCACAGGAGCTTCTTCTACAAACTCTCTTGATTGGATCCTCCACCTAAGAGTGCTTCATAATTATTTCATAAATATCCTACTTTATGCTCCTTTCTTCCCAACTGCTGGTTCCAGTTTAGCACTGGACATGTTCAATATTGAGTTTAAGCTGGTCATAACAACACAAGGTGTGCATGTGCAATTGCACCACTGCAAATGATCTCTTTGTGGACAGTGGGCTGGGCTTTGTGCCCCCCTGTCTGAAGTCTCAGTTCTTTATCATCTGATTCCCCATTTAGTACTCACAGAAGTGTATTGTATATGTTAGGGCGATAAAAGATGATTAAAACAGGAATCCATCCATCACAACATCTACACAGCATGTTGGCATCCCTTGCGTAACCACGTTTTCAGTAGCACACTGTTCCTTTGCTTCTGAATTAATAAACTAAACTCAGTGACAGTTTTGTGTGGCATGGCATCAAGGAAGCAAAAGACCTGGCTCTGACTTCTCAGTCTTGCATAATCATAGGTATGCTGCTGCGTTTCTCTTTCCTTGTCTGTAAAATGGGTGACAATGCTGCTAATCTATCCTAACTCCACGTTAAGAGGCTCAATCCATAAAGCCGAATTAAACAGCAACTGCAATATGGGCACAGTATTAATACCATTTAACATGTTTCAGATTTTCCAGAAATGAACAAGAGCTAAAAGCCTAATTCGATTTCTTTTGAACTCTGCATCCTCTTCATAATGCTTTGACATTTAAGCACAGGAACACGCTGCAGACCAGGCCTCACTGCTCTGAGACTGCACGCTGCTGTATGCCCCAGCATGTACCCACTCATGCATGGTTATCATTTGAAAAGGAAAGAAACCCCATGCTGTCATGTGTGCAACAGCACTCAGATTGCCAGTACTACCAGAAGCCATCTGAACAGAGCAGGCTCTCAGGCGCAGGCATCAGTGTCTGGATCAGGCAGAGCCACAACCTGTGGCTGCCCCAATTTTCCTACAGGCATCACAAAAAGTGAGAGACCAGTCTACAAGCCATTGCCGGTGAAAACATGTTTGGCCAAACATCCAGGAATACCAAAACCATTGGTAGAACCTGGATCAGGTTCTGAAATATCCATAACCAACAACAAAATCAATCTAACAATGTAGTTGCTGTGAATAATCCGACAGTAGTGGAGATTTGACAGATGTTTGTGGTCTTACCCCAGTTCAAATGTAGGAACAATCAGGCACAGGATCCACTCGCAGCACCACAGCTTCAGCGCCGTAAGTTTGGCTGCTAAAGGACTTCAGCCAAGCAGAATAACCAGACCAAAGGACTCTAAACTAGCACTGCCATGAAAGGGGCTATGTAGCAGGACTGCAGGAATCACACCTCTGCGACTCTGTCTGGAGCAGCTCCTCAGATCCCTTCACCTCAGCCTGTCACAGTCCACAACAGCACGCTCTGCTTTTACCCAGCCATTTTTAACTCCATGACCACTGAGGGCTGAGCCTGAACACAAGTCCAAACTCCTGGGCTGAGTCAGCCTCTATTCTGGGAAGGACAGAAAGATGCTTCTGAAGAGGTCACCTTCACAGGTCTCCTGCCATGTCGGTGAAGGCAGGCGCCCCTGCTCCACATACGCTCCTCCAGTCACTGAGGGGAAGCTCTGCATGCAGAAGCAGGAAAAAAAAGAAAGGCTCTGATCCTAAAAAAAGTGAACACAAAAACCAGCCTCAAACTGGCCTGCTCTGCACAGGTCTGTGCCACAGAGGAGGGAGCTTTGTTTCCAACTGATTTTTGTAAGACAGATAAATTCAAACGTATATGGGAAGGTCACGGCAGCAACCCTGCTCCTTCATTACACTCTGAATACTTCACCCTGAATTTTGGTGCCATCAGCTACTGGGCCTTAAAAAAGAATGAAAACAAGCCATTCAGAGGACAGTGAGAGCACCTGAAATACAGCATTGTTCTTCAAGCCCAGATCCAAAGCTCAGCAAAGCTGATGGGCATTTTTCCACTTCCCACTGTTGTTCCTGTGCTCACCTCATAGGTCCAGAGGGATCCTTCAGATTTCACCAGCAATTCAACCTGTGGCCAGTCCACAGACTGGTGAAAGACAACATGATGATTAAAGCCACATTCCCCTTCAGCCAGGCAAGAACAAGGAATTCTGAGAATTGAGCTTAGCCTTGGACTGGAAACGTATCTGAACAGGGACCAAACAGAGCTAATAGCTCTGACAAATCTGATCTTTCTTCCGTACAAGAAAGACCAGACTTTGGGCCAGGCCCACCCTTGTGTTGATGGCCTGAATCCCAGCCTTTCCTTTTCTTTCCCCAGACATCTGCTGAGTAATTAAGTACCAGGCTCTTGGCTTCTCTAGATACGTCATTTTGCATAAATAATTACAAACTTTCAGGGTTTGGTAACTGTTGTCTTTGTAGGCAGGAGAGACATTTTGGGAATCTCTAAGATTTTTTGTAGGAAGAAACCCCTGTTTTCTGCCTTCTTCCATTCATGAGTACCTTCAAATCTTTGGGAAAATCAGAAGATAACCCAGAAAGATCTGCTACTATTCATGCTACCTGATCCACTCAATAGCTGTATGGCCAGTGCAGATGAACTATTTTTGACTGGAGATTGGTTGGAAACCCTCGCATGAAGAGCTAGAATACTTCTAAAACACTCCTTCCTTTCATCGATTGCAGCATCCTGCATATATCACTTTTAGTCAAGGCACTCTTCAACTTCTTTCTTTTCCCAAATATTTCAGTCAACCAGGGGTTCATGTGGCTTCTGTGGACAGCAATGAGTTTATTTTTGGGAGGGGTGTCTACCCTCACCAATTACATTTTGTGCCAATAGCTAATGTGATGGCTTGTTGACTGCTGATACTCATTCACATGTCTTTGACAGGCAAGGCGCCCACTCACCAGCTGCTCAGCCTGTTTGATTAGGTTACAGACAGGGTGCAGGGAAAACTGCAGGAGATAATGTGGAAGTGAAGCCATTTTGCGTGTGTGTGCGCAGGCGCGTGTGTTTGCAGGACCATAACGTATCACTCCTCGGCACCAACTCTTCATATAACCTTTGTAGTGTACATGTGTGCACACCAGCATCAATCCCTGCATATGGTGAAGGAGTGAGGAAAGCTGGAAAGGTATCATTTAAAATTTGGCATGATTTCAAGATCAATAGAAACCCACAGATGAATGTCAGAACATTTGCCCTAGCACTCCATAAACACAGAGCTTCAGGCTTAAACAAAGATGTGCATTTTAAGGCATACACTTGTTTCAGACCTTGAGTCTGAGAAGCCTGAAGCCCTTTTCCCAGCTATACAGCAATCCAACCCCTGGTCTGGGTTCAGCTTTTGCCCGTTATATCTATGACACAGAGAAGGGACTCGTCTGCCAGGAACAGTGATGTGGCCATGTTGTACCCATCTCTTGTTGTGCACCCCCCCTGACAGCGGGAGCTGGCAACAGGGTGTCAGCCAGGACCTCCTGGGAGCTGCTTTCCCTGCCAAGGAACCAGGAGGCTGGTGGAGAACACGGCTACTGCCTGGGCAGCCCTGTTCTCTCCAGCAGCCCCTGTGGAGCCACTGGGCACAGTCAGCGCCAGACAGGGCCCTCAGGGACTTTCCCAAGAGGGTTAGTCTTTGTTTTCTTGCTGAAGATATTACAGGAGAAGCAAATTTAGGAAAACTTCTAGTATTCTTCAGAGACTCAGTCTGCTCTTCCCAAACAAGGATCCCCTGATGGTGGGAAAGAAAGATCTGGGTAAAGGATTTTCACTATAGCCTTAAATACACTGCAGGGACTTCACATCTTTTGTTCAAACGTTTTCTGTACTCTCCTGCCCGCTTCGTCTTCCCTACATCAGTCTTTACTTCCTTCGCCAGTGTAACCTCTCCTCTACTGTTAAAAAAATCCCTCTCTTGCAGCAGACGCTCCTCTTTGAAACAGCCTTTCTAGCTGTACCTTGGGGACCCACCTCACAGCCCCCTGTCCATTCAGTGACAGTGGCCCTCCATCTAACTTGACATCCCAAGAGAAATGGGTGAAGAGACAGTGACAAGGCACTGACATCCTAGGAATCTTTATTCCTCTTGTTCCCATTAGGAACAATTTTAGGGCATTAGGGCAATTTTATAAACCTGGAGGTCTTTCCACCTGGAAACTTTCAAATACCCCAATACACATAACACAGATATTTCCATTAACTGCAGCTCCGGGCTAAGTAAGAGATCAGCACCTCCATTTCATAAGGCAGCACAAACCAGAATGAACAGGACACAAAGACTGAATGAGAGAGTGGAATTACTTCATCTTCTTGTTCCAGTCAGAACCCTGAGCCCCAAATGGCTTCATCCTCTCACACTGCTTTGCCAGTAAGGCTTCACATAAGGGAATTCTTGCAGCTTCCTATGTTACCCTATTAATACCTGTGTAAGCAGGATGAAATCTCTACTTTGATTATTATGCTGGAACCACAATGCCCAATAAACACTATTCCATAAGCTCTGTTCTTTCTTCTTTATTTTACTGAGAAGAAAGTGAATTGCTGTCTTAGCAGCTATGTGTGTCAGTGCTGGAAGAACACAAGAATAGATTAGACCCATGGTCCTTCTACCCCAGGATGTTATCTCTGGTGATGGGCAGCAGTCTGTGTCCACTGCATTTGCAGCGACTGTTCTCTTCTGCACTCCCCCTGCATCTGGCAATTCATAGTGCCGAGAGCCAGAGGTTACATCCAGACCATCGTGTTTCTTACCCACTCTCTGTTGATTGTGAACTCCTCTCATCTTTTTCAACCTGTTATGCTTTTGCCCTCCACAGCATCCTGTGGTAATGAACATTACAATTTAATTAGTAGACATGATAGGAAACATATCTGACTCTATTCAGGTGCTTAAGTCAGTCTTTCCCAAACAGTGAATCAGATTCCTCTCTAAGGATGCAAAAGGAATGCAGGATATGGGAGAAAGGCCAGGAAATCGCTTCATCTCTCACTGGAACATGTTCATGAAGAGGGAAAGAGACTGAGAGAAGGGAGAAGGGAATAAGGACAAAGTAGCTTCCTGGCTTGAATTCAGAGATTGAACTAAGAATAAACATACATGTCTAACAATCTAACAGAAACACACATAATTCCTATTAGCAAAAATTATCCTGCTGCCTAAATTAAGTCTCCTATCCCAGCCAGCAACTAGTGACCATGGCATATGCCCAGTGCAACCAACACTACATAAAACCTGATGTACTCTAAAGAAAATAAGAAATGGAGAAATGAGGTCTACCTGCTACTCATATACACAGAGAAATATACCTTATCTCGCCAGTTTCTCCTCTTCACAGCCATCATGTCATAGAAAACACCACAGGGATGCCATACCTACAGCCACACTTCACTCTTAAGTACTCCTCATTGCTTTCCAGGACAGGAAATCTCAAGAAGAGATTTTACATTGAACTACTCTCTACACCACAACGCAGCATCCTCTCTTTACCATGATGGTCGAAGTGGCCAAAACAGGAGGCAGGTTAGCCAGCAGTGAGGCAGAGCTCTGAGGAACTGATCCATGTGCAGCAGAAGGGGACCAGCCACAGCTCTCCTCATTTCAACTCTGGATGCCAGCACATTTCTTGCTTCCCCAAGAGGGAACTTAATCTAACTTACCCTGAAAACACAGTGAAGCGTAATAGCTCAGACAGCTGAAGGGGATAAAAATCCTGCCCCAGCTTTCCAGCGACTGCAGTCTCCCACACACAGAGACAGCTCCATCTTCCCATGCCTTTTAACTGCACTGGGCCTGGGCATTCAAAACAAGACCTGACTGGCAAGGTGCTCTGTTGCAGTGATTTGTGCTTACTGGTCATCTCCCTTGGCAGGAAAAACAAATCAGAATAGCCTTTGCCTTGCTCTGATTTTGTGCTACAGACCTAGCTAACAAGAAACCTACAGTTGTTTCAAAGCCACTGACTTGCTCTGGTACTTCTTAATCCGAACCACGAGCCGGGTCTGGATCCTTCTGCAGTTACTCATACCAACAGCTATCCAGGATTTGGGGTTCAGAAACTTCCAGGAATCACTTACTAGTTTGTATTTTTCCCCAAACTGGACATCGTAGAGACTACCCATCAGTCACTGGCAGCATCCTGCCTCTCTGAGAGGCAGCACACCTGGGTCCCAGCTCTCACAGTGGGCCATTTAAATGTGCCCAAATGCAGCTTCTGACATAAGCAGGCTATCAGCCCAAGCAACTAGAAAACTGCTTGCTTGTCATACTTGCACTTAGGCACTCATTTCATACAGGTTCCTCTCATTAACAAAGGTAAAAGACTGTGGCAAATCCAGCCCTGAGTTTTTGATGGTTGAATCCTGCTGAACTCGGTGATCCTTGCTGATCATGTCATTATAAATGTCTCATCCTTGATAGGTTGCCTTTTCTCTGCTCTCTCATGTTTTCCTTTCTCTCTCTCTAGCCAGAAATGATTTACATGTTTGTTTACTCTGAGCTACATTCATCTGAGTCATTCAGCAACCCTCTACCCACAATCATATTACAGCAAATTTTGAATTGGAGTCTCAGTGAGCGACTATTATGCTGTTGTGAACATGTTAACAGCGGGCTAAATTCTGGGCCATATTCTGTCACTGGGTTGCAAGACAAGTTGACCTTTGCTACAAACGTGTCAAAATTCAACAGCATCACAATCCCCCGTGCTCTACATTACTTCATAGAGACGGAGAAACTCTAGGCAAAGGAATTACTCTATATTTACACCAGTGTAACAATTAGTAGGATTTGGCTCATTTTGTATAGCTTATACTACTGTACTTGTAGAAATAATCTTTTCTGTTTCAAACTAATTTTAGCCACCCTTGAGTGGTGATTATCGAGCTCTTCCATCTGTTGAGGAAAAAAAATTATTCGCACACAGCTTTTGTGAATTTTCTCCTCTGAGGTATGTTTTCAAGAACTATAGCTCTCAAAAAACAACGTAATCATATTATTAGCAAGACTCACAACTCAGCTGACAGTACCTTGCCTGTTAAATCCACAACAAGAAAAGGCCTCAGAATTTACATTCTAAGAATTCTTTTTAGGTTGTCTGAAAAGAAATCTTTGAAAAAAAGCAGGCTAATCAAAGAATTTTGTTGTCTTGCATTACCTTAAATGCAATTCTGAGTAGAAGCTATTCAGAGTCTACCAAAGCAGGTGGTTAAGAAAAATAACAATGCCTTTTAAAAAATATATTACAAAACATTGAGATTTCAATATACTAGAATGAAAGCAATGTACATCAAAATAAAAGGAATTTTCACAGAATCCCACTAATAAAAATAAAGAATTCTGTTAATGTTCTCTGTACTTGCAAGATAAATTAAAGCTGATCAGAGGTTACGATTAGTCTCAAACTCAAGTACTTTTCCATCTAGTTTTTTTTTCTTTTCAACGGTGTGGCGGGGGGAAGCAAGCCAGCACTTGGACCTTTTTCTTTGCTTTTATTGCTAGAAATGGGCCCTGTAGCACTATCTCAGACATAGCTCTTGCCTAGGAAGACTTGCTCCTGGCTGATAACATATTGATCATTGATTTATCTCAGCATAAAAGTACAACCAGATGGAACAGCAAAGCCACGCCACAGAGAGCAGCAGACTCACAGTAGGCCGGTTTGATGTCTAGGTCAGGCTAAGCTCTTTCATGTCTTCATCTACCGCTTACAGCTTAAACGGTCTAGGACTGAAGTGTTTCTTCAGCTGATAATTACTGCCAAGTTACATGCAGAGAAACTGGGGGTAAATACGGGTAAATATTCACGCACAGAACAGAGTAACGCATCTGGTAACACCCAAATGTGATTTTTGTTTTTCTTTTCTTGAGAAATGACAATAGATTTCTTTACAGGGGAGAATTACTCAAGAAAAATTTCCTTTAGTCTCCCTTGGAGCTGTCCGAAAAGGCATTTGTCTACAGTTTCAGTAAACTGCCTAAAGATACTGCGTTAACTTCTGAAGACCATTTTTAAAACAGCAATATAGTAATTTGCATTTACACAGTACCTCCCTGGCTGAAAAGTATTTTCAAGGGCTTCTGAGTAGCTTCACAAAGCCCTGGGAAGCTGTAACACAGACTAAGCCATATTTTACAGAGGAGGCAAGCAGCACCGAAGAAGGCTGAGAGACTTGCCCAGAATCAGGCAGGATGTCCCCAATAAATAACCCTCCTCAGCTCTCCCACGAGGACATACACACACACACAGATGCACTGTAACCACATGACCACCCTCTTTCCAAAAATCTTTCCTTCCAGCTCCTCTGGCATTCCGCACAGGGTGCCGCATTACATAAGCTTGCTTGCAAGGAGGTGCACCTGACACAAAACTTTGGGTTTGCATTTGACCAGCAGGAAGATGAAATATTTTTTATAATATAGAGGAAAAGTTAAGAGGAAGTGATCAAACCCACTGGAAGTTCAAAGCGATGTTGCTGCCTTGCAGGAGCAGCGAGAATGCAAGACTTCATACATGACCATTCAACCATGTTACCTAGAGCATGTAGGATTTAATGGAAGACTTGCACATTACCATATTCATAACCATGACTAACAAATCTGTTGTCAATGCCACCAAAAATATCACACAAGCAGAATGTTTTTATGCCAAAGAGACCACTGAAGTCACGGCTCCATAGTAAACAAATGAACTTATCAAGAGTCTTGAAAATAAGCCCTGATTTATTTTTTTTTTTTCGGGCTGCGGAATTGATAAACTATAAACTGCAAGATGCCCGGTAGCCTGTGGACCGAGGGGACCATAAATGAGGGATTTCTTCTGCGAGCATCACAGCAGAGAACACCCCCACCCGTACCACTGTTACCTTTTCCATTCTGAGGGCTCGCGGGTCAGCCAGACGACTGACAACCAGGTCCAAAGGTACCCTAATTAATGCCAATTTACCCCGGTATTTATTCCGTACGTGGGAGGATGCGGGTGGCTGACAGGCTACGCGCCGTGCGCGCTGTCATTTAGCGCAAGGGCAGCCAAAATCCAGCGCCGTCCCCTCGGCTGCGCGTCCCGGCAACTTCGGCGGGAGAAACCCCCCGACCCGGGGCAAGCGGCCGCCGGTGCCGGCGGGGGGGGGCCGGACGGCGGGTGCCCGAGCACACGGGGCGAGGGGAGCGCCGAGCCGCGGCGCCTCCAAGTTCGGGCAGCGCCAAAGGGGGAGCGAGGGGGCTCCCAGCCCCGACCCCCGCCTGGCCCCGCCGCCCAGGGGCCGCGCCCCGCGCCAGGTGCGCGCCTGCCCGCCGCCCCGTCCCCGCTCCCGCCCGCCCCGTCCCCGCTCACCTCCGCGCCGCTCCGTCAGGCTCTACATGCCGGGGTGCCCGCGGGCCCGGGCCGCCGGGCCGCGCCGCTCATTTGTAATCCGCTGCGCGCCCAGCGCCGCGGGGGCGGGAGCCCCCATGCCGCCCCGCCCGCGCTGCCCAGCCGGTGCGCCCGAGGCGGGCGCGCTACGCCGCTGCCGGCGGCCCCGCGGCTCCGCGCCGCCGGCGGACAGGGCAGGGCGGGCGCGGCATCGCGCTCCTCGCCCCGGCAGCGGGCAGGCGCCGGGCAGGGCTGCGACCCGCGTCCGAGCGAGCCGGGTGGCCGCGCTGCTTCCCCCGCCGCCTCCGACCGCCCCGCGGCGGCAGCCGGGCCCGAGCCGAAGCGGAGCGTCGCGCCCAGGCACGCGCAGCGCCCCTCGCACTCCCTCACAGGCACACGCCGCCCCTCACACGCACGGATACACCCTCCCCTCACACACGGATACAGCCGCCCCTCACACACACACCCGCACGGATACAGCCGCCCCTCTCCCTCCCTCCTTCCCTTCCTCTCTCCCTCCCTCCCTCCCTCTCTCATACAGATACAGCCTCCCCTCACACACATGCACCCTCCCCTCACACACACTCACACACACTCACACACACAACCTCCCCTCACACAGAGCCTCCCCTCACACACACACACACACTCACAGTCACAGAGCCTCCCCTCACACACACACTCACAGTCACAGAGCCTCCCCTCATACTCACACACACAGCCTCCCTTCACACACTCACACTCACAGCGTCCCCTGACACACAGAGCCTCCCCTCACACATGCAGCCTCCCCTCACACACATGCTTTATACACACAGCCTCCCCTCACACACACATGCATAGCCGCCCCGCACATAGAGCCTGTCCTCGCACACACGGATTCACACACACTCACTCACACTCACACTCACAGCCTCCCCTCACACACGCACTCACACACACAACCTCCCCTCACACTCACACAGGTACAGCACACACACACACACAGAGCTTCCCCTCACACACAGGCACAGCACACACACCCCACACACACCCCCCACACACACTCCCTCACACCCGCAGGGCCTGGCCTGGGCTGGGCCCGTAGCGGGGAGGCTGAGGGGCGCCGGCCTTCCATCCCAACTGCTCCTGGGCTGGGGGCAGCTGCCAGAGGGGCAGGCAGGCATGACCCACGCTCCACCTGCCGGGACAGCCCTGAGGGCCTGCCTCCACGGCACCCAGCCTGTCGGTGCCCACCAGCACGCCGTCGAGCGGCACCCAGCCCAGTGGCCTGCACTCCACATTCCAGCCATTTTGGGCCTCTGAGTTCAAATCTCTTCATTTCCCAGACACTTTGGCACACGAGTGTCTAAATCTATCAGATAACCAAGAAAACCTCATAACTCGCTTACTGACAGACTGAATTCAGTGAAAGCCCGTTTTTACCTTTTCCCTGGGCAGGAAAGCTTCCCTCTGGTCATCCAGGAGGGCCTTTTTCTGTGTTTCCCTCCTTCGCTTTCCCACCAACCACCCCCAGGCATCACAGATTATACTGGGGTTCACTCCACGCTCTTTTTGCACTTTTAAGCTGAGTGTAGCTCCGAGAGAGGCATCTGCACCGACCCTGCCTTCACCGTCACACTGGGATGCTGCCCACGCCAGGCGTTACGGGGAGGGTCACAGCACCCTGGCAGTTCCCGAGCGGGAGCACCTGGGTTCCTCACTCTGCTCCCCCATGCTGATCCTCTGTGGTTCTGCACTGGGCACAAAATCTTGGCATGACATTGTTTTTCCTCTGTAAGCACCGAAATTGCTACAATGAGCTTTTCTCACCGCTTTATGCTTGAAACAGAGGCTTGACACTCAAGAGGAGTTTGTTATTGGCCTTATAAACGTCAAACCTGTGTCCTGCCCTCTTTGACGATCAAAATTTTTGCCGTACTCCCCTAAATTCTGCTGTGATATTACTAAAAGATGAATAATACATAACATAGTCTGAACTTGCTTCACTTCGCTAGAACTTTCATAAGAAAACACTTTACTAGCTACAGTCTGTGCACAGGAACCACTTTATCTGTCACAGAGATGCACCCACCTATAAGGTAAAATGCAACAACAGCTTTAACGGGGCACAAAACCATTATGCAGACAACAACAGGCTCCACAGCTCAAAGTGCCGGCGCCTGCCAGCAGCCAGGACACACTTCTTCCCCTGCAAAGCAGTACTAGAGTCGACTCAATATTTTATTACTGCAAATGTTTAGGAGCCCTCCTTGTCCTCCGAGGTACTGAGTAGCGCTGAGTAAATGATTCAGAGCAAATCATTTATTCAAAACTTCTGCCTGCATTTTGTGTCAGTCCAAGAACACAAAATGATTTTCTTCCTGCTCAGATTCAGTCAACCCATGCTTTAGAGTTTGTCTGGGTTTTAAATCCAAGTACTGGGACACGTGACACTTTGCTGCAGGGTTTTTGCTGTACCGTATATAAGTTTATGTGCTGAGTGGGTGCAGTTGGCTTTGTAAATGACATCCTTTTGTCCCTGTTCCAGTGGGATGATCTGAATTTACTGCCAAAGAATGGCCCTGAGTCCAAGGAGAGAGTCCCTTTAGCGGCCAAGATTAGGTTCAGATTACGGACAGAAAATAGTTTCAGTGAGAAAGAAAAAAAATAATTTTTGCAACCATGAAGCAAAAGCCTGTAGTGACAACAGAGGTCAGGGCTTCTGTAGCAATTCCTTCTAACTGGTTTAATTAATTTGTTTCTGTATGTTCTCTATAGGAATTTTATTGTCCAGCATTTTACTGCAGATCCTGGCCCTGAGTTCCTCTCAGCCAGGGCCTCTTACAAGGTGGCTACAGTCTGGAGGAGCAAAGGGTTAATTTTTGCACCTATAAAAAAGGTTCAATATTGTCCCAGGGGATGACAGGAAAAGCTGTTGAAGCTCTGCACGTTGGAGATGTGGGCAGCCGATGTCAGTGGCATGGCTGCCCTGCAAGCAGGGAAACAGGGCAAGCTGGCAGTTGGCTCTGCCTCTGGCCCCCAGCTGTCAGGGTGCTGGGCAGAGGGGAGCCTTGCTCAAAAAGCAATGCAAAATGCCCCCCCAAAATCCCATAAATGTAGGTGATTAAAAAGCAGTGTCATTTCAGAAAAGTGATACTAACCCAAACTCCATTAAAAAAGTATATATATATATATATCTCCCATTTGGGAAGTCATTCTTCTTGAGCCATCTGAACTAAATTAAAGCATAAAGGAGCAGATTTCCAGCTGGCAGTGTGCAGTGGTACCAGTGTCAATCAGAATCAGGACCAATGACGCATTGACAACCAATTTTGTCTCACAAAAGCTGTCTGGTGTCAGTAATCTTGAGAACAAAACCCAGTAGAATGGGCAAGATTGTTTATTTCCCACCTCTCCACCATAAAGTGAAGTAGGAAGGTAGCTGAGCCCTAAAAACAGAAAGGGGAGCAATTATTCTTAAAAATAAAGCCGCTAGAAAATGCCTTTTATCTCACTGGAAAAATGTATATTCCTTCACCATGCAGAAAGGGAGATTTTTCATAATTTAATTAGATCAGTTGAAAAGTTGGGAAAAAGAGAACCTGCTTTGCTGTCAAGCTCTTTAGTGAAGAAATGTTCTGAAAGTTCAGGAACTTGGAGAGAGCTTTAAACCTCCACAGCTAAAAATAATTCATCCCTTAAGAAAATGCCGGGGGGGGGGTGTTTTGGGGTTTTGGTTTTCTTTTTTATTGCTGCCTTAGATGACTTCAGGTCATCAGAACATGGAAATTAAACTTCCTGCACTTCAAAATCTTTTCACTGTTAACTGGGCAGCAGGTAATCCCCGTGAGGCTGCCATTTGACTTGGATTTGCAAGAATTGGTGCAGCTTGATGAAATATAGCTTGACAAGATGTACGGGGCTACAGCTGGTGATGCAGCCACGAGCAGAGATTTCTATGCCTCCTCTTCAGCAGTTTTAATTTTTCTCTGGTTTACCTTTATTATCATTATTTTGGATTCCATCTTTTTTGCTCCAGTGAGCACATACTGAGCAAACACTCCAGGCCAGCTGCTTTGCTGCTGCGCAGTCAGGACAGCTTGGTTCATGTTAGTGGCAAAGCACCGGGTTCACGGCATGGGAAGATCAGGCCCCAGGACTTATACCTGCTGCTCCCACTAAACTGTACAGAAAAATGAGTTTAATTCCTGTTGTCACAATATCCCTTCCATCCTACAATGGATGTGTTAGCCCAAGGGCAGTTTGTCTCAGTTTTGTTGTGAAGCTCACGGTCCTTTTTCCCTTTTGCTATGCAGAATTTACATTTTTGTTTCCTGCTTGCAGACAGACACACGACCAGTCTGTTTGGCTGCTCACATCAGGATGGATATTTTCTGGCGAGGCTGACACTGAGCTGCATGGCAGACAAAGTCACCAAAATTATGCCTTACAAAGACAGCCTTAAAACAAGTTATTCCCTTCTTCAACTTTACTCCAGCATGAGGCAAGTCAGCTTTTAGTCTTGTTACATGAGCACATCATTTCATGAGTGCTGCTACCTGCAGGAGCTGGGAGGAGATAGATGACCACGAGCAGCAGTCACACCGCTGTTTAATATATCGCTGCTCATTAATGTAATGCTGTTTGATCCTTCTGTGCATGTGCCTCTTGCTCCCTGCAAACACAGGTTGTAATGTATTTGCTGAGCCCTTCTTGCACTCCCCGTGCACGTGGCTTGTGCGTGCAGTTCTGCAGGGCATGCTGGCCCCAGCACTGCTTCCCTGCACCCACTGGCAGAGCTCACGCACCTGGTAGTCTGCTCTCAGAAATGCCCTGGCAATTCCCCCTGAAGACACAGATGTGGGTTTTAGTACATACTTGAATTGTCAGAATGGAAGCAAAAGCCTTGACTTGGCAATAAATATCATGGGAAGAGTGTGGTGTAACCGCACACAGCCCTGGGGAACAGCAGAGGGCTCGGCAGCCAGGAGCACTCGAGCGTGTACTACTATTTGCAGGCACTTGTACGAGACCAAAGGAGTTTTATTTCCATCTTCCTGCAATTCACCTCTAATTATAGCTCCTGGGATGAACACCTTTGAAACTTTGCCTTTATGCTCTCCTGCTCTGATTTGGATATCTGACTTCAAACATGGTCTTTTCCTTAATATTGTTTAATTCTTTAAAAAAGGGAGTTTCAGAAATAAATAATTATTCCTGAGCTAGTCATGGCTTACTTTGTATTAAGTGACTGAACTATTTTACATTCCATCACTGCCTCACATTATTGTTACATTTTGCCCTTGGTCCACAAGTGTCCTTTCCCCACAGACCCCGAGCCACCCTGCATTTCAAGAAAGCCACTGAATCTCTAGCTAGAACTGGAAACTTACTGGCAAAGTAATTTCTTGCATCCCACGCCAGCTGTGCAAAAGCAAGCATTGTCAAATTCTTGCTTGAGGGGGCAGTGGGAAGGGCTTACTGTCAGCCCTACCTGTGGCAGATGCAGCGGTTTCGCCAGCATCATATTCCCACCCGCAGCCTCAGGGTGAGCCCCAGGAGAGACCTCAGAGGCACAAAAGGAGAGAAGGTGTGGGGGGCAGACTGCCTGAGATGCCAGGTTGAAAGGTGATCACTTCTGAGCGGGATGGTTTGTGCCCTGAGCTTTAGAAATGGAGGGGCCCTTTGCAAAATCCACAGTTGGCTCTAGTTGAGACCCTCAGCCCTGTCAAAGCAAAGATGTTTTGAAGGGGGTTGACTACAGGTGGTGGCTGCCAGCTCACCCAGATTTGAGAGTTCAGCCAGCTTCCTTCTTCCCAGACAATATCTCAACATGCTGTTGAACCACTGAGCTATATACTTTGCCTATCCCTATATAAATCAGTCTCTAGGGAGCTTATCAGCAAATCGATGCAGCATATCCTTGTCTGTGTTTAATTAGGATTTACATATTGGGGACATCAAATCCAATGCCCTGTCCTCATCAGGGCTCTGTTCTAGCTGAGTTAGAAGGAAAAGGCAGGAAACCACATTGTGAACGCAAGTGGAATAAGCAGTTTGGAGAAAAGGCATCTTCCAATCTCTGATGGCAATCGGCTTCTGTGCTGAAGCGGGAGGGATTATGTGCCTTCGAAAAAGACAAACCTCCTCTATCTGATACAGTGGAGAAAACTCTCACTTTACAGATAAATCTCACCATGTGCCATCTTCAGTGCTATTTATCCACTACACATCTCAGACTAATTGCAGACAGTGGCTTTCTTTGTGTGCAGTGTCTTACAGTTTTGACCACTATGCTCCTCAGTTTTACCTTCCATGAAAATAGTGAGATCAGGAAAATCTGCAAATGCAGAATATGGAATATATGGCTCATGATTCTTTCTGTGCATCTGTGTATCACCTCCTCAAACTGAATTTTTCCCATCTTTTCTCTCTCTCCTTCAGCAAGGACATGTATTTTAATTCAGGACTTTTTCTTTCCACCTTTTCAAACCTCAAGTCTTTCAAACTGGAACAGGATGGTAGTTGTGCAGATCTCACCAGCAAGATTGGTCACCTACAGCCAGACTCTGATTTCATTTATATGTAGGTTGAGGCTAAGGAAAATATTGATCTCAGTGATGTTTCTCAAAATTTACATTTGTGCAACAGAATTATTTCTGCTGCAAATATCCAACTGCTGTTTAATGGGAATAGGATTCTTCATGTGGGAATAATTTTGTTTTACATTTTTAAAACTGGCTGCACTGGGGACAACGCAAGAGAGCTAGAAGTGTATAGTGCCATTGAGTTTACCAAATAAGAAAAACCTTGACTTTGCATAGTTCAGACTACAAATTATTCTTTGGGAATAGGAACCTCTGACTTTTCTGTTGCAAACTTTTACAGAAGGGGTCTGTTAAGCCATATTTCTATACCTTGCAGTTATTAATAAGCTCAGAGATGGAGCCACAGTGGAGGGCTAATATGTTGATGGTCACTTATCATTTTTATCGCAAACCTGCCAGTGTCATGGGATTTTGTATTGCATTTGAGGACAAAAAGAACTATTTTTTTATGTATCGGCATCTATCTGCTATTTCAAACCATGGCATCAAAATAGATCCTTTAGTAGGAGCTTTTAAAATAAATTCATTTGCTTGTGCAAAGCCTTTTCTACCTCACCCTTATTATTTCTATCCATTATCTTTTACTGCCTTCTTTCCTTTTTATGACCCCATTTTTATTTACAGTACAGCTCTTAATTTAGTAGTGCTGACACAGTTACATTTGCAGTAATAGCTTAATTACCATATATTCATGAATAGGGTGGTTAGGGATAGTAGGTATGAACATGACAGATTCATTTGCATTATTGTCATTAGCATACTGCACAAATGAGTTTATGTTTGTGAAGTAACTCTTTAATGGAGCTATATTGCTTCTAAAAGAACCCAAGTCTGGAGGAGAACAGTGAGCTGCTACTAACACTGTACCGGTCTGAAACTTCTGCAAATTGCACTATGATCACGCTGACAGATGGTATGCAATGCCTTTTTCCAACTCAGCAGAAAATGGAAAAATATAATAAAGAGACTACGGAGATTAGAGTCTTTATCAATGGGACTTGAAATCTAGTGCACCATATGCTTGGTATAAAAAGAAACATTCATCTGAAAAAATTAAAGCAGAGCATAGACTGAATTTATCTGTTATTCTTTGTAGACCTCGTGGGTAGGTTTTAATCCATAATTTTATGCATAAATGTAATTGCAATGAGTAATAACTTGATGCTCTGTCATCTTCCTTGCTCCCTAGTAGCAAGGCCTTCCTCCCTGCTCTCAAAATGAAACTTTCTCCATGCTAAGGTGATTTTGCATCAGCTGGCGCTCCCAGTCCTTCTCCCCATACCATTTGTTGATGGCAGACCTGATCCGATGCCTATGGGGCAGAGGGATCTCAGCCAGCAGCCATCTGACCTTGCAGGTGCCTGGTTGAGAGGCCTTTGGCAAAGGTCTAGAGGTGTGTCTTCAAACATTCGCAATCAATGCCGGTGTTTCTGCAAGGATTATTACAGCTGCTTTTTATTAAGTGCTCCTTGGTGACAACAGATGAGGTGTTCAACAGCCCTGAAGTACCTTGCATATTCACACAGTGCTTGAAATCTAGGCTTATGAATTCTGCTGCTAAATGTATTCCTTTCAGGTCATATGCAGAGATAGCTGTCATTCCTGATAAAATGCTGATCACCGATTCTGTTGTATGTGTAATGCCGTACCGCTGTTAACTGAACGTGTTTCATCTCTGTGTGCATGTTCACTTCACAAAGAGAAGACTGCAGATCTTGAATCACTGGCTTAGGTGCGTGCCTGATTCTCAGCACATGAAAAGTCCCACTGTAACTATTGTGCTTGCTGAAGATCAGATATTTACTGAAGTGCATCCCCTAATTTGGATCAGAATTAAGGTCTGAGGGAAAAGGGAAGCCAAAATGTTGCTGTGATTCTCCCTTGAAGACATGAACTCTATTTGTTTAGCCATGAGATAAGAGTGCTTGGGAAGACCGATGACACAGAATGCAATGTAACCCAGCAGTGAGTCTGCTTCCGCTGGGGTAATAGGGAGATTTCCCAGCCTTATTTATGAATTTGTGATACACAAAACTAATAATCTGAAAATGATAGCTTGTAACCATTTTGGCTCCTCTTGTCCCACCTGTCAGCTAGTTCTTTGGGGTAGACACTAGCCTGAACAAGATATTCCTTTCAACCACACTCACATGAGAAAACAGAAATCTCTTTGGTACAGGTAGAGAGGCAATTCAACCCATTTTCATTCTTTTCTGACACTCCAGGATAAGCTAAAAGGAGAGATGTGTTTGGTTTTCTTAGTCATCCAGATGAGATTTCTGAGAGAGCAAGGCTATTGAGTACAGAAATTGTACCTGGCTGAGCCCTAGGAAAGCTTCATCACAGAGAATAAATACAAAAACACTTACAGTATGGTTTGTGTGAAAAACTGTTCTGAGGGAAGATGAGCTTGTTAAAAATTGGGCTCATCCTGTGTTAAGAAACACTGAAATACTGGGTCCATGCTTTCTCTAAGGTCACTTTTTAAGTCATTACTTAAGAGAGGGCACCTCCAAGACGTCAGTGCTTTAGACACCATGTAGTCTAATCCTGCTCACATCTGATGCCCATGGCATGATGCTAAAGATATTAGTGCCTTGTCTACATTAGGGCTCTTAACAATTTAACCCAAAGTCCTCCTTTTTCTCTTTGCCCCTGAATCAGAAGGGCCTAAACACTTAGGGTCTGGAAATCCCATAATTTCATGCCATTTTAGGTACATATCAGCTACGTGCAGCACAAGTGACAGCCTGTTGATACACCCTTCAGTCAGAGGATAGCAATGGCCATGCTGGATCATGCTGGAGACCTGACTAGCAGACAGGAGAGAATACAAAAGGGGCAAGCAAGTAGCAGCATTTTCCTAGCAAATGCTCCCAAACTCCCACAGCTTGCAGCCCTGGGGCTTCCCAGTCCAGAGGTGTTGTCTTTGTATTGAAAAACCACAATGATGTATTTCTTTCTTTAATTTTTCCTGCTTACTTTGTAATCTTATAGTACCCACAGCATCATGTGGCACAGAGTTCCACTGCTAATTCACATGTTCTCTTTAAAAAAAAAGATTTTTTTAGCAGATTATCTACTTGCTATGTTCCGTTCGTGGACTCCTGGTTGAGTCCTGCGCAGGCAATCCTATAGCCCTGGTTGTTCATGGATTCAGGTGGACGCACTTGGCCAGGTTACAAAAGTGCTTCACTGGAATAAGACTTGGTCTCTGTGTTCCTAAGCAGCAAACAGCACTATATTACTCAGCAGTATACTCATGCTATAAATACACTTTTTTTCCACATTAATTCATCCTTATTTACCACGGCAGATAACAGAACTCCAGGCTCAGATTCATGCAGCAATAAAAAAAGAAAGAATTTTCTCCCAGATTATAAAGATTCGTCATGTTGTCACTATGTTTATTTTCTCCATCTATTTCTCTCCTTTCTGTGCATTGCTTTATGCTCTGCAGGGCCCTCAGGGAAGGAAAAGAGGGTATTGTTTTGAAAAATATAAGGGTTTTTTGATTAAAGGATACAAAATTAATTTGCTTCACTGAGCCTGGAAGCATATTATTTGACAACTGTACTCCACTGAACAAACAGCACACATAGCCAAATTTATCATGTTGATCACCAGACCCTGGTCTTTTGTTCTTTGGACTGTGGAGTCTTTTGCAATTAGACAACGTGAGTTTGGTACAACACATGTAACCACAAGTTGCTGTTTTTTTCACTAACTTGCACAAGGTTAGAGTAATGATGTAGCTACAGCTGTCATTGAACTGGGGAGAGCAGAGGAGCACAGCATTGACCACACTGTAGATACAAGACACCACGCACACTAGTGCTGGAGACCAAACCACCTCTCCTGGTAAACCCAAACTTGAGCTAAGTAGCAAGGACCGGACTCTAAGAGCAGAGAGATTAGAGGTCAGAAGAGTCACAGTGTTTTTCTTTGAAAAGATTTTTCCCATTTGAAGCGTTGGGAATCACCAGGGTTCAGAGTCACATCTGGATGGGCTCCACAGCACCACCACTGCTCTCATGCTGGTCCACATCCAAGCTGTCAGGCACTGTCCTCTGAGGTTATTCTGAATATTCGATGCTTTCAAAATAGGACACTGCCTGTCCTTTGGGCAGATACCATTAGCAAGCTGGGAAACAAAGCTGAAGGCAGTTTGCTCCCTGGGGTATTTGTACACCAGCAAACAGAGACAGAAATCTGTGCAGTCGCACTGCCCTGGGAAGGAATGTCTGTATGGTGCTGTCCCCTATGGATGTGGCTCCGTTGGTCCCAGCTGGGACACCCGCTTGATGCATAGTAGTTACATTGCGGGTTATATCTCCTTATTGCTTCATGGTTTTGAGTGCGACAACAAAAAGCCCAAAATTTCTCATATGGGCAGAAATGTCACTATGGAAACAAGGATACAGTTTAGTATAGTTTGGCCAGTATTGACACAGCCACTCTAATAACCCAGAAGATGGTGTGACCCTGCATGTCTGCAGGAGAGCTCCCCAAGGAGCAAACCCAGCAAGGCAGACCATGCAGCAGTGAGGCTGACGAGCAAACAACACAGTGCCTCTTTCAAATGCCTTGGGTATCTGTGCTCTGAAATCTAAATCCTTAAAGCCTCTAAAAAAAATAAAATAATAAATAAATTATATATATCTAGATAGATTGGGCCTAACAGACATTATCAGCTTTTCCCTATTCTCACAGTGCCTTCTGATATCTAAAGGACTTTGGGATAGCAGAGACA
Source organism: Falco rusticolus (assembly GCF_015220075.1). NCBI lineage: Eukaryota > Metazoa > Chordata > Aves > Falconiformes > Falconidae > Falco > Falco rusticolus. The sequence goes on along the minus strand of NC_051200.1, from coordinate 3,773,465 downwards.
GGATGAGACTGAGTAAGCCAGACCTTTGCAGGGTGAAGGCACCACGTTTCGCTTGTCCCCCTGCCCATTTCTAGGGGATCAGATGTATATTTCTCCAGTGGTGTGTATTTAGAAATTATATTATGTTTATATGCACGTAGTAGCTAAGGTCTGTTTTCTGCAGCCCCAGGCAGGCTGTGGTCCTGAGCTCAGGATGGAGAGTGTCCCGCAGTACTGGTAAGCACAGAACACACTCTGCTGTAGGACCAGCAGAGACACTCACCACAGCAAATACAACTCATGTGCAGCACAACCAGTTCCATCCACCCAACTGAAAATAGTGTTATAAAAATGGGTTGTGCAGGGAGGGGTCAGAATTCTGCTGCTCATGAGCCCTGGGGAGACCGCACCTCCCCATCTCCCTTCTCCCTGTGACTTATTTCTCTCCATTTGCCTCAATCCACGCAGGCAGCTTTCATAAAGATGCTGCTGTAACCATTTTCTCTGCAGATGTATTCTCCGTGGGGTCTTACTCTGTAGTCACTTGACTGAAAGATGAGCATGAGGAATATATAGAGATGAGAGTCTTCCTGCAGATTAGCAGGAAGCTTTCCCTGCCAGCACAGACTCTCATACCTCATGTGGTATAAAGCCAATTTAAGTTGAAAATACAATGATAAGCAGCAAGTGTGCAATGCCAGTGCTTTAAATACCTTCCAGACACCTCTGTAACCAGGGAGATACTCAATGTAGCATCCAAGTGGATGGTTCCCAAAGGTTAAGTGGGAATAGGCTCCCCAGATCCCCCTTTGGGAAATTCTGGGTAGTTATTCCTGCCCAAGGTGGGTATTGTGCATGGGGCTCCCACCACATCCCAGACACCTGCAGCTTCAGCCAGTTTGCCTGCAGCAAACAAAGTAATTAGTCTGACTGGGATGTTTTTGCTATTTTTGTTGTTTTCTGGAGCCAATTACTGGTGAAGAAGGAAAAGACAAATTTTAACCATCTGTACCTGGGGCAGATCAAACCTTCTCTCTCCCAGAATACCAAAAGGGCTTGATGACCTTTAGACCTCCCACAGCTAACCTGGACTATAACTGCTTCTTGAGAAGCATTTTCAGTAATGGTGTGAGATGTAGGGGAGAGCTTTAAGGGAGGTGCTCTTGCCTTAATCCTTGAGCAACACTGAACTTGTAGCTCAGACTTTTAACACAAAGCTCCAGTGCTGTCAATCTGCTGTGCCTGGAACAGCAAGCGAAAGCAAAAACCTTCTATCTTTTCAAGACTTCCGTCAGCTCAAATCAAGGTTAACATCCAGGGACAATTTCTCTCACTCATCCTCTCTACACAAAAGCAGCTAAGCTGGTGCATTGATGGGAGCAGAATTTGGGGAGGGGAGCAGAGACATACGCACACACACATACCCCTACGCTACTTTTTTTTTTTTTTTTTTCCCCCACTTCTACACAGCCTGATTTCCTTAGCATGCATTAGATGGTACTTTCCAGTACAAGCAGGGAGCTGTGACCAAAGGTTAGCATCATTTTGGAAAGACACGATGTGCTCCAGAAAAGTGGTTTTCAAAGATAATTAACAATCTGTTTGAGCTATCAGCTTTGCTTTTTCATCAGCCCATCATTCCTTATATGTAACTATGTTGTCCTTTACACAACCACATTTCTTACAATAGGCAGCTTAAAATAAAATTAATCCTAAAAAAAGCAAATGCATCTTGATCCTTTCTGGGCTAGTGTCTCTGATCTGATCTGTGTCTTCCATGCTTATGCTGCTCAAAAGCAGTGGAATCAAATCTTTCTGCAAATCATTGCCTTCTTCAGCCTGTAATTTCTATTATCTGATTCATTTAGTTCTGTACATGAAACAAAAAAAAAGAGATATAATAATTTTCTTCCCACTAAGGCAAGTTTATATTGGGTCATCTTAAAGTCCAGCACATTTTAGTCCTTTGAAGGCACTGCTGTCACTGTGGTACTACTAGAAACACATAGGAAAGGAGAAAGGTGAGTTGGTACAACCAAGAGCTGTGAACAATGCGAAGGAATCTGCCAGGCTCCTCCATGTTAGGAAATACAAGCATTTTGTCTCAGGCTGCTCTAGTAAACAGAATTTATAATATGTTCCCCCAGAGGGAAAGATGAAATAAGCTCCCGCATATAATATAATTTCTGTGGGAGGAAGTTGTCTGCATCGTTAGTTATATTGAACATGTTCTCGTTTTCTTGCATTGTGCTCTGCTTTTAAGTCCTAAGTCTCAGAAAGATTCCCTTTGGAGAACATTGAAATTAAAGACCGAATCAAGAATGAATTAATTCTGTTCACTAATTGTAATGCTCATGTTACCTGGTCCTTGGGAACAGTGTGAGGAGCAGCTGCTGCTCTGCCACAGCAAGGTTCTGCTCCCTGCAGCCAGGGACGAGTTGAATGTTTGTTTTTAATGCTTCTTTTGGACCCTGGCATCTCAGTGAAATATTTGCTGATGCCAAAGTGGTCTCTGTCCTGGGATAATCCTGGGCAAACTGCAGGGTCCTGCCGAGCTTTGCCAGGAGCATTTACTCTCCTGATGTCTCTCTCCCCTGCTGCAGAGCCACTTCGAACGTAGCTAGGAATGCACTGGTGAAGGAGAACCACATAAAATCTAGTTTTTCAGCATTTTTTATGTCTGCTTTCATTCCTGTAAGTCATACTGATCTGGAAGCTCTCCAAGTCCCTTTCCAGGCTGGTGGTAACCCTGGTAGGATGCTGGGGAAGAAGGGGAGCTTCAGCGTCCAGTGTGACCCCCTCCCACCCTGGCATACCATGGCAGTGAAAGTTTGTGGCCTTAATTTAAGACTCAAATAGTGCTTATGACATCTCCACTCCCCCCATAAATATTATCCTTCACAAGTGTAAGTTTTGCCACCTAACCGGGGAAATTACCCTGAATAACTGATAAAAATCGCTATGCTGTTCAGTCACCTCTTTGCTTCTGAGCTATGCAAATGATGAACTTATTTGCCTTGTCAGCTCCTCGCTGGTCAAAAGTCCTTGTTAGACACCTTAATTTGAAGCATTGAGCTGATGCACTGGGCAGCTGTGGCAGACTGCTTCTCCTCTTGGAGTATCATTTGGCTTCTACGCGCAGTATTCTCTGGACCTGGTTCGTAGCCAAGAAGCCAGTGGGAAAGTGTCTGGTGCACAGTGAGCCTGCAGTGTCCCTTGTCATCAAATATGCTGAGGAGCACTTTGTAAAATTGGATATGAAAATAAGAATAGTCCCAAAATGCACGTGTCGGTATTATTCCTTTCTAAACCTGCCTACTCTTAATTTTGGAAATGTTTCTGATGTGCATGTTCTCAGCTTATCAACTCCTTCATTCAGCATAGGCTGTCTCGGACCGGTCCAGAGGTTTCTGCGCTGCTTGGGAGGTATGGTGCAGCAGCAGACGAGACATCCGTAACCTGAATGATCCCTGCAAAGAAGTGTTGTCTCTTACCCACAAATCAAGTTCTATTTGAATTTCTGAGGTGTACCCCTTCTTCCAAAGTGGCACATAAAAGTCCCCAAACCCTCAAAAGAGTATGCCCATTGACTTTACAACACACTGGAAAATCATCCGTAATGAGCATACATTATTTAAAAAAGTCTCAGAGATCAGTCTGAGCAAATATTTCAGCTTGGGATGTGGTGGTGTCAAGTCAGAAGACAAGCAGATACATAGACCTCAATTTTTTTCATGAGTGCACTTTAAATGAATGCCATCTGTATATTTTTTTAGCTTTTAATGAGGAGTTTCATCCCTTTGAAATTAACTTCACTTTTGACATATAATGATGTGATTGTTCATCACATCTTTGATTCTGCCTTAGCTGTTGGAATTCAAGACGTTCCCAGCTTCTCTCTTTTGAGTGTCTCTTCATAACAAAGTTCAGTTAAAAAAAATAAAGCGGGTTGTCTTCATATGCATTTCCCATGCATGTGTAAAACCCACAGCCAGCTTTAAAGCTGCCTCCTGGTATGAGAGCCCTCAATAATTTTTTATAAACTCTACAATATATTGCTGTCATTTTGTATTTAACAGCAGGTGCTATTAAAGGACATAAAATATGTCAATGTAACCCCCGGCGGTAATGGGAGAGAAGCGCCTTGGTTGCAGAGCTTTGTGTGCAGCAGGAGAGTGACAAGTGGTGGGTGTTCGGCACTGGCACGTTCCCCACTGGCAAGCTCCTTGTGTTGTGGGGTGGAGAGTTATGGTACGACTCATGTGGCACCAGCTCTTTATATATCAATTCCAAATTTAGATCCTCTTTGTTTTGGGGGGGGGGGGGGGGGAATTTTTATCAAGGAAAAGGCAGGGTGCTACTTTTTGTTTAGCAAACATTTCTTCTGATGTTCCCAAATGGGGAGAAGAGAGGGGAGGGAAAGGAAATCCCTAATGATACAGGAGTCATCAGTCATTGTTCACTCCTAATCAGCCGGGGAGGTAAAGGAATCATTATCATATTAGTGCCGTTCCTAGGCTCCAGCGATAAGATGGTGATAGACATTTTGACAAAGTCAAACTGGTGATTTTTGCTGAGATCTGGAAAACTTTCTCCTTTGTAGTAAACTCATAACAGAAAGAAGCAGGAAAAAATCCAAATTTAGATCCCATCTCTGAATGTCACCAGATCTGATATACCTCCAAGGCTTAGGGCTTGGCAGAGCAGAGGGTGTTGATGTTACATGCATCTCCAAAGTATAGGATCTCTTATCTGCAATTGCTTTTCAGACATACTGCATGATAAAAAAATTCTCAGTGGTTCTGTACACATGTATGTGTATATATACATATATATATATATATATGTATATTCATTCATTTGGTAATTGTTGCTCACCCCTACTATGAGATGAGAGCACAATGTGCCTCTAGTCCAGATTTATAGAGCAAAACACCCTGGTTTTTATCCTGGCAGTCGTTGTCATCCCTGGCATAGTCACCGAAGCAGAGTTTGTGCCTTTAGAAATCTTCTGCTACAGCTGGGCCCTCGTTTGCACAGCACATGTAATGCAAACTACAAGTGAGAGTACTCGATGGAATGACAAGCATCAAGGCTGTAGAGGTGTAAAGTGAAGGAAGGAAAAAGTTGATTTACTGGTAAAAAGAAAGGAGGATTTATTTCCAATTTCATTTGTATTACATTGTGGGCAATGTCAATGAAGGCAAAATGTAAAAGGTACCAGGAAGACCAGCAAAGTTCCCCCAGATCAGACTTTCTCACCCTTCCAGGTGAGAGCAGCTCCCTAACTGCAGCAAGAAATCACCATGATCTTGTTACAAGAATGAGAAGGCACAGACGGCAGCCAGGGCTCTCAGTGTAACCGAGGCGCGCGGTATTGTGAGAGATCAGGAGAGGACGTGCGCTCCTGAGCCCAGAGGTTCTTAGCAGAAGGGGAGTGAGGCTTATAACAGCTAGAACCCGGCCCAGGACTGGTAGTTGTACACTTTTCTGCCTAGTGTGAATCCTATCCCCTGCACACAGTTTGAAAAAGTAGGTTCTAGAGGAGGTAAATGGTATTATTAGTTCTTCCTGGCTTATTACCTCCGTCTGCCTGGAGACCACTATTTTCCATGGACAGGAATTGGGAAGCATCCCTCTAAAGAGCCTGGGACCCCAGAGGGTCTCCGGGGTGTCTGTGGCAAAACCCACCCAATTCTAATGTCATAGCGGTATAAGTGTGTGTGTGTACATATATATATACACACGTATGTATATATTTACACACATATGTATGTGTATACACACATTTATATTTACTTGGGCCTATTACTATGTAGAGAGTAAATGCTGTTACAGAACCGTACCTTTGTGCTGTCTTATGTTCTCAGTATTATATAAAGAACAACAACAGAAATGGGGAAAGAAAGAGAGTTTTTTGCCCCAAGCAAAATAGCTGCAGCTCTTGACATATATTTAACAGGGAAAAGGCAGAATGGTATTAAAAGAATAATAACACAGAAAAGCAAAAGCCCACTTTTCAGTTAATTAAACACATACCACAGCCCCACTTCTTGATACACATCCTTTGAAATGCATAGAGTTATCGCTCTCACTTAAAAGCTGAGTAAAAAGCACATTCTTTTATCTTTACTCTCCCAGCCCACCTGCTCTCCGTAGATGATTCCAGCTGCAGTCCAAGGAATTGCAATAAAGCATTGCAAGTGGAATAAGGGGGAGAAAAGAGGATGACTCCACTGTCCTACGTCCAAGGATCTCCCAGCACAATATAAGGAATCAGTCATGGGATACCCCGGCTGTTGGGTGCAGCTGTGTCCTCTGAAAGCCCCAAATATCTCTAGCAAAAGTGGTCCTCAGACAAAAGCGGCCCCACTTCTGCCCATGCCAGGGTGGGTTCAGAGCCAGCTGGGGTGTGCATGATGGACAAAACAGCATTTTCATTATCACTTACAAAAGCGATCCATTTACCACAGTTTGTTTCATGTGAGGCTTTCCAGATACTCCTGCTGTGCATTAATCATCAGCAGAAATCCTGCGGGTGACTGGAAGATTTGCCTGCTTTTGAGGCAGACGAAGGCAAAGAGCTGGTGCAGACAACTGGAAGATGTCTGCAAATGGCTTGCTGCAGCCATGCTGCAATTTTTAATTTGCTTGTGGTTTAATAGGCACCAGTTTGCCTCAGGGAGCAGTGGGCGGTGCTGGGATGAGGGTGTTAGTAGGTGCCCAGGGCTTCTGGGTGCTGCAGACCAGCATTTGAAGCAGCATATGACGTCTTGGGTATTACTACAACTTTGCACATAGGTCATGTGTTAAAAGAGGCAAGGTCGCATCTAATCACCATGCCTGGCATCACGGGAAGGATTTAGTTGGAGGCCAACTGCACCCAAAGCAGGTGATGCTCTGGTAATGGTCCCTTGGGTTTGTCCATCCCTTCCAAGCTGCTGGTGGGTGCCGTGAGTGGGTGTCTGGGTGAAGCAGGGGTGACGGGGAGCAAACTCCCCATGGGAAACCTCCCCCAGGCCCGCCCGTCCTGCCATCCCTGCCCTCCTCCCTTCATCTAGTGCAGCCACTTTATCTTCGGCTTTGTATTTCAGAGCCCATTTTCGGAGCAGCAGACAACGGGCTCCAGAAGAGACTGGGGTCCCGCGGGTCAGGAGCACACCTCCTCGCTAAAAAGCTGAGAGATCTTGCTAAATACAGAGATTCCTTTCTCTCACTCAAGATAGTCAAACTTGCCTCCTCTTTGCCCTCAATCCTGATATTTTTGGAAATTTGCAGAACACCCGGTGAGCCCTCGTAGACCCTGCGGGTAAGCTCGGAGAGAAAGAAGCCGGTTCTGCACACACAGCAGCCAGGGATGCAGGGATGGCTCCCTGTGCATGGGCACAGCCCCCTGCGATGCTACTGACAGCCAGGGACAGGGGACTGGAAACAGAGATATGATTTGGGATGTGGAGGAGGGACAGGGAAAGCCTGGCAAGGTCAGGGGGTGGATGCTTTGGCAGGGATGGAGCTGTGGGCAGTGCCCAGGCCACCGCTCTGCGCCTGCAAAACATGCTGTTTATCCAGGTGGCTGATACTGCAGTTTGTCGAGCCAAAATCGTCATCATCCAGCTCCGCTGAGTTCAGTGGAAGAAGGCCAGAGGCTTTCTGGCTCAGCGAATGCATATCACTGGCCCATAAAATGGTGGGGGGAATATGGGCTGGATAATGCTTTCTATGCATGCTGACAGCAGATATTTTTAACAGGGTCACTACCTGGAATGCCTGTAATGATACATCATATATTCTGAAGGTATCATTTGTTGGAATTGTCACCTTTATGGGAAAATCAATAACATTTTCAAAATGCTTTTAATGTTTTACGCCACATGTACAGCTAAAGGAAAATAATGAACTTTATCCTCATTTGCCAAGAATGACATCTTATTGAAAAACAAAGTTTTAGAAAAATAATTTCTACATCAGATGTGGAACTGGGTATTTGATATATAGATACTAAGGTATTTGATTAATATCTTAATTCCACTGTTCATAGAGCAGTGTTATTAATAATGACATAAAAGATAGAGACATTCTTTCATGCAGCTTTTCTAATGAATAATTTTCTTTGAAAGTCTATCTTCAAAACACTCTTTTAATAATAATAATAAAAAATTAGTTAATTTGCAGCCAGTTATCCTATCAAAAACCTCTTACCTAGAAATGTTTTGCTGAGTTAAGGGCTATTTCTTTCATCACTTCTAGAAGGCAAGGGCATCGCAGCAAATTCTGCTGAATAAAGCTTTGACAAGAGACGCAGATTAACATGAAAAACCAGAAAACTTCTACAAGCAGCTGTCATGGAATGTCATTACTATCAAATCTCATATTTCATTGTCATCCAAAACTAGAAGAAATCTTTATAGGCTTCAATGACAATATTTCTGTATCAAGTGGTGGAGGTTCCTACTCCCAAATCCAGTGAGCTACAAAATGAGACCTGAAACCTGCCAATGGCTATGGGCAGAGTATTGCCCAAGCTGGATATGAACATGTAATTTTGATACAAAATTTTACTTCTAAGTGGGCAGAAAGGCATGTTTCTGTGAAAAGTGTCTTCCAAAATTGCCAGAGGTGAGGAAGCTGGAGAAGATGCTGGGAGCGTTGGGCTCCTGAGCTATGTGCTGGCCTGGTTGTCGGAGGAGCATTAGATGTACAATTTAGCACATGGCTCTATAATTGACTACATAAATAACAATATAGGATCTGAGAATACAAGTAGCTTAGCTGTGATTTATCTCTCCCACAGAGCCCATCACTGGCGGCTCACTGTTCCCCGAGATGCCTGTTTTATAGGTGGCAGAGCACAAAACCCTCGCTTGCCAAGAAAGTTTGTAAACTGGCACAAACATTTCTCAGATCTTTTCTCCGCAACAGATTTCCCGTATCCTCCCGGCAAGCGCCTCATGTGCTGCGAACATTTTATTGGCACACACTGGAGCAACCTACATGCGACTCCCGCACGTCCCCGCTGGCTTCTGTGCCCTGCAGAAGTGCGCCTGGAAACCAAGGCAAGAAAAACCGTCTGAGCTCTCAATCCAACCACAACAGCTTGTGTTCCTTTCGGTGAAAGCAGAGACAGGTGAACTGCCATGTGAGCAAAATGGGAAAGTAGTAGAAAATTGCAAAGACGTTCTATTTCTTTGCTAAAAATACATTCCCAGGCCAAACCCCACCAGGAAATACTGCTCTGTTAAAGTGTCTCTCTCAGATTTTCTCTTGCTTGACTGTCCTGGCTTGCTGGGTGCTGGGACCACTGCTCAAGTGGCTGCTTCACAGGGCTGATGTGGGTCCAGGCAAGCCCCAGCACCCAATGCCCATCCTTTCCTTCCCACCTGAGGCAGGTGTTAGTGGCTCAGCAGCAGAATTCGGTAAAATGGGGGGGTTGCAGCCACAGGGAGGTGATTGCAGCCAGAAGGACCAGAGAGGGGATTTAATCAGGGGAATGTGCTTTTAATTTTCCCTTTTTTCTTTTTGTAACAAGCCCGCTGAAGAGCCTGGAAAGAGGAATCATTAATACATGAGGCCTGAGAGCAATATGGGTAGAAACTGCAAAAATTTCATTGAAAGGTAGGTTTAATTGTGCCTGCTAGCTGTCTTCCAGGAAATTGCTGCCGCACCGAGCACTTTGGAGGAAAAAGGGGACAGCTTCCTGAATCGCTTTGATGTTCTGGGCTTTTTCAGGCTGCCCTGAAGACCATTCGGTGGATTTCTCTCTTCTGGGGAGCCCCAGAGGGCTGAGCTGAGAACTGGGGTGAGGCAGAGGCATCTATGTGGCATGAACCCAGAAGGGCACAAAGCTTTAAAGCATGAAGAAAATAATGACCCAAAGTATTTCCACAGGCTGAAAGAAAAAACTGATGTTGCTTTCTTTGGTCTCTTTTGAAAACTAAACAGGGTTGTTTTTCTGTAGAACAATGTGATTTTGTTAATAAAAATCTTGAAGGTTTTGAACTCCTTCAAAAAAATAGAATTCCCCATCTCCCTTCCTCCAAGCCAAAGTTATTAGACATGCTCAAATGAGATTCACCAACATCAGTCCTCTGGTCCGTGTTTTTTGATGAATAAATGCACCTTCAAAACTCTCCTGGCTCTAGGTGAGGCCACAGGAAGAAACCAAAGGGGCAGAAATCAATGTCTTCTGATAGTTCCACCATCACTGACACGACATATTAAAATAACTACTTTATTGAAACTACTTTAGTGAAAACTAAAGACTGCCCTTCACCTGACACAGCAGTCCCCCCAGCCACATTGTTGGAGCCGCTGGGAAGGGATGTCCCGCTGCCCTGCCCATGCTGTGTTTGCCCTGCAAATGCCCTAAGTCTCTGGAGCACTTAAATCCTGAAAGGGGAGAAGGAGGCTGGGAGCGTGTTGTGCTGTACAGAGAATATTGTGTTTCTTTGCATGTGTTTCTTTGGATGCAGCAGAAGGCTCTTTGCTCAGCCTTCAATCCTTGTGTTTCATAAACTCTCTGCAGCCACACCGGAACAGAAATCACCTCCCAAAAGATATTTTAAGAGTAAATGGTCCCAAACATGTTTCTGGCAGGCAGCAAAATTTACCGATAACAAAACAGCTTTTAAGTGCATAGTGCTGGGTTTTAGCTTTTGCTGGGGGCTGGAGCAGCGGCTGGGCACGAGCAGAGTGTGTGAAGTACAGCCGCGGCTCTGCGGCTGTGTGAGCTGCTGGCGGCACGCACTGCGGGAGCGGTCTGTCCCTCTGCTCCCTTGGGCTTCTTGGTCGGTGCAATGCCATAGCATTGCTGGCATCAGCAGGGAGCTCCCCCCAGGTCTTTAATTAATGCCTGGGTAATGAGTAGTTTCATTGTGGAAACCCTCCAGCAGCACAGGGCAGTGTTAACATTCGGCTTCCAGTGTTGGGTCCTCCCAGCTGCACGAGTCCCACCACCGCTTGCTGCCTCTTTTGGAAACGTTAGAAGAATTGGCACGGTGGACGTGCCAGTCAAGGCATTCCCATCGGCCAGGTTGGCATGGTGCTGACACTTGGCTGCAGGCTCCAAGCCAAGCAGGGCCAGAGAAAAACTCAACCTGGGGGGGGAAGACCAAGGCATGGGGGCACCAGCTGTGGTGGCAACCTGAAGGCAGATCATCCAGAGAGGAAAGACTATTCAATGGTGGAGTGGTTAGTCTGGGGACACCACTGCAAGTCCCTTGGGAGCATCTGTGCTGCCTGAAGCCAATAAATGACCGGTACAAAAATTCCTTGATGGCACCAATTTTTCCCAACAGACGGCACCAGTTTTTCCCAACATCCTCTAGCCATTTGGTGGGTGTCCTGCTTCAGAGAGTCATCAAAACCCAGAGAAAGGCTGAATAATTGAGGCTCCGTTTCTGAAGAACTGGGCAATTATGATAGTGAGGGAAATGACAGGAGAGAGGAAAAAAACGTGTTCTTTGAGCGAGACATCGTTACCTGCAAGACCAGGTGGGACCTTCACTCCCCCACCGCCCCTGCAACGTACAGTCTCCTGCTGTAACAACAATATGATTCAGTGTTCAGACAGAGCTTTTTAAAGGAGGAAATAGTCACTATCCACCTCCAGGAGAAAATGGAGGTCAGTGTCCAGGGCTGCACGGTGAGACTTGGCAGAGACGGCAACGGATGAGGGACCTGGGCTGCCAGGTCCCCAGCCTGACTCCCCCTGTCCCAGCCAAATTGCGGGTGATTCAGTCATTTTTTTTTCATTTTCTTCTGAATCTTCAGCGATTGCGAGCTGCAAGACTAAGGGCAGTGTGACCCCCAGACCAAGAGTCTAATCGTTTTTTTTCAGTTTCTAAATTCTCTTTTAGATTAGGAAGTCATTTTTGTTGTCATATTTAGGTTCATTAGTACCCTGTCAAATAAATTATCTCCAATCCCGCTGATGACATTTGGTTGGGCTCCAGCTTCAAGGACACCGCGATGCTGCTGACAGCCGTCTGTGTTATTCCTAGCCAGTTGTCAGCAGGAGAAACAAAATCACTACAAATTTTGTCACAGTCATTTGGTCCAGATTGGACAAATTATGATGGAAACTTTAATGTTTCATGAAAACAGAACCTTTGACTACAAGTGGCCTTTGCTGGCACTTGCTCTGTGTGCTCTTTAGAGCTGTCGCTGACGTTTTCCGAGCAGCAAGGACTGGAGGTAAAAGGGCTGTCTGATGGCAGATATGATCACAAGAGCTTTACCTCTGTGTTTAAGCCATCGGCGTGTGGTTGCTCTCCACAGCCACGGCCTTGGGAGGGGGGAGACAAAATGGAAACCAGAAATGATGAACAGGAAAGGCTCCTGCCTTTTAATTTTAATTTATTTGTGACCAATGACTGACTTGTCATTATAACCCACTCACATTTTAAATAGCATTTTGGCGTGTTTCCACCACCTAATACAATACAGATAATTCTCTCACAATGTACCAAAGATAATGCAATTAGCATGGAGTTTCCATAGACATGTTTTATATTATCTACTTAAAATAATCCTATTTCTTTGCTGTAATCTAATCTAGCTGTGACTTGGTTTGCCCTAAATGAGATATATGGTTGAAGACAACTCAGAAACAATGAGTAAGGAGGGGGTAAATGCTGTATCATTGCCTTTCGATTGAGACACTATGGATTCGAAGTAGACTTAGCGCTATGTCTGGCTTGGGGTAGTACATTTGTTAATGGACTGACAGTGAGTTATTTAATGGTGTCACTGGTGCCCGAATGCAGGAAGATCAAGGTGTGCTGCTGGAAGAACATGGCTGAGCTCTTTGGTCAGTGCACCGGGGCGCAGCGACGGCCCCTGGCTAGGGGAAGAGGGCAATGGGATCTGTGGATCTGAACGGTTATTCCTGCTTCAGAGGGGTGTGTGACCTGCCAATGGCCACAAAGTCTGTGAGAGAATAAGGAGCTGAACCAAAGTTCATGGCCTTGACTATCACCTCTGCCTTCCTCTGGCATCCAGCCCGTGTTCAGAACGTGTGAAGTGGTGAACCCCCAAACATAGAGCATCCTTCAGCAGCTCCTTGGCACTGCCAGAACACAGCTTTCCCCTCAGCTGAGCAGGTACAGTGAGAAATGTGGCCCCACCAACCCCAACGTGCAGGAAGGGCTCAATGTAACGCAGAGCATTAACAGTTATTAGTATTGGAGTAAGATCTGACAATGTGGTTAGCAGGTTAAATAATAATTAACAGGGCTTAGCTGCCATGCTGTATGTGTTTGCTATGGGAAACCCATACTCCCCACAGCACATACATTGGAAATCTCAGTCACCATGTGAAACATCCTGTACCATACCCAGGAGTTTCCAAGTGATGTGAAAAATGTCCCCATCCGTGCCAGAAAAGAGGTTTGGGCTTTTTTATTCTTTTCTCATCCTCTAATGATCTGTCTGCCACAAAATGAATTTATAGTTGGCTGAAAACCTCAGTGGGCTTTCAGTATCTATCAAAACTTCCAGTCCAACATCTGTCCTCTGCAGCCACCTGCATCCATCACTTTTTCTTCTCCTGTCTTCAAAGCGTTGTATCGTGGATGGGGAGAAACCATGGAAATTCAAATGATTTATATGGAAAGAAAGAAAATCCCCTGTTTACATAGCAGACCAGATTCTGCCTTGCATTTTCATGTACCCTGTGTAGCACCCATTGAGGTATATCTCCGGTGGGGTCTGAGCTCAAGTCCCCTCGGCTGTGTCCCCAAGGCAGGGGCTCCCGGCCGTGCCCGGGGCAGAGGGCTGGGCTCCATCACTCAAAATCCTGGGAACGGGTGCTCGTTCCTCCTGCCTTGAGCCACAAAACTCACAAATGTGCTTTTCTTGTACACATGTATTTTTAATAGGCAAACATTCAGTCTACAAATTCCAGTTATCCCTTTGGATTTGTTGTCACAGCTGAAAAATCTGATGGAAGTAGGAGGGCTTCTAGGTATAATACAAGCAGTAGTTTTACCACGATTTAAAGTTAGATTAATCAATACAAACGGAGGGCCTGATCCTGCTCTCAGCATCAGAGACACACAATCTAGTCAAGCTTCTGAGTACCTCCTCCAGCACAGCACCCAAACATGTGCTTAGCTGTGTGAGCAGGAATCCCATCTCCTACACTCTGCAGGATTTGCAACTGTGCTTATAGATAAATACATCTCCAAAGTGGCTTAAGTACTCAAAGAAGCATCTCATAAGCTTCCAGTCTTTGCCAAAGTGGGTCTTTAAACAGATTTTGTAGCTTTCAAGACATTTGTGTTTGTGTTCCCCCCAGGAGAGGCAAAGCCCCCACCCTGCAAGGTGTAGGGGAGGCTGAATACCCAACCCCACTGTCACCTCACTGTTTCCAAAAGTCACATTTATCCCCATCTGACTGAACCGGCTGATACCTGCCTCATACCATGATTGCCACCCAAATCCCACCCCTGTGATCATTAGGCAGACGCCTAAAACACAGCCACCTTTCCCAGGCTCTGGCTGTGTCTCTGTCCAAGCACACAATCTGTTTGACTACTCCCATTAGAAAGTGTGGTTTTCTGTGTTTATCTATCTCATGGAAATAAAATAATACACACCATAAAAAAATATCTGAGTTTTAAGCTTATGCATTTGTAATATTTCCCATATCGGTTTTTGTGTGTGTGTGTGTGTGTCTTTAAAATTACTCTGTCACCACTGAACAGCAGCATCTCTAATTCATACAGATGAAGATGCAGGGAATCCAGAACATATTATTAATACACAGTAATTTCCAAAGCATTAAGAGCGGACACATGCTATGGCAGAAACTGGGGATGGGGGCTCTGGGGAGGTTTGCTCTGCATGTCCCTCTCTCTGGCAATGGGGCTGTGAGGGGGTCCCAGCCCTTCTCTACGGTCCAGCCAACGCTCATGTCCCAAAGGCAGGAGCTAACAGTGGGATTTATCCTGCCATCACACTTCATTACGGCAGTTTAGTGTTTAATGGAGCGAGCAGGGCTCTTCGGTCGCGCTTGTCCCCCAGCTGTGGCTGGCTGGCTGGGAGAAGGGAGAGGCTGTCCGCGCCCTACTGATCGATAGGGGCTGAAGTGGTTTTAAGGGTTATTGTAATAACCCCATCACCATCAGACCACCATTTACCTTCATTCATCAGGAGGGTGTTTTGCTCTGGGTCGCACAGAGCCCTAGCCATGGCAGCCCCAGGTGGAATGCGCAGAGGCAGCCTGCTACGAGGCCCTGCAGCACAGAGGAAGCAAAATATGGCAAAAAAATAGAAAAAGGAACAGGAGCCAGACATTGCATCCACGAGTGATGGGAACAAACCTTTCTCCCCCAGCACTGCTGTGAATTGTGCCGGTGCCGGTTTTGCTGCAGTGTGTGTTGCAGCGAGCTCTCTGCAGAGAAGCTACTTGCTTTGGACGTGCAAAACCGAAGGCAAGCGTGCAAGGAGGCTCTGTGCTCGCTGCTGCGGGCCAGGCGGGCAGGTCACAGCAGGGAAAGCCGACGTGCATGTTGGACTGCATGTGTGCATGCCTGTGTTGGAGTCAGTCTTAGTGCTCGGTGCATCCCAGAGATCTGGGGTTGCGCCCAGTTCCTCAGGCAGGCGAGGGGAGCAGGGACAAGCACTGGATAGCAAAAAGGGGTTGGAATGGTACCGAGGGTTAGGCTGGTGAGTCAATGCCCAAACCAGGCTCCTAAAACCTAAAACCTAAACCCATCCTTCCCCCCTCACTGCTCTCTTTCGCCCATCTTCGGCCCCTTTTTGCTCCCCAAAGGCACCAACGAGCTCAGAGCTCACGCATGTGGGTCTCCATCTCTGCCTGCACAGGAGGGGTTAGCGGGTTTATGGCTTTTGCAGGTCCCACCTCTGCTCTGACCAGGGCAGGTTTATAAGTGTCTGTGTAAACACGAATACTCAGTGATGACCACACCAGGAAAAAAATCTTAAAAAAGAAGAATGTACAATTGGCTGAATTATATATATATATAATATATATACAAATAACAAGTGATATATATATACACATATATTTAATATATATACAAAGAACAAGTGACATGGAAAAAGAGGCAGTAGCCACAAATCCCACTGTGTGATAGTGTTACAGGTGCTGACTCTCACATGCAGCAACCTAGACAGGTAATTTGCTGCCTTTAGAACCACAGCAACTTAATTTCCATTGCTTGAAATATTAGCTTGGCGCCAATTGCTTTTGTACTGTCTCTGTTGCACCATCTCCCCTCAGCCGCACAGCTCTGCCATGGGGCGATGCTGGCCTTAGCCAGTTTGAGAGATCCCAGGATCTCTGATCTATAGCTCCTACAATTCATCCAAATTCTTCTGGCCACTTTGGTCGTAGGACCGAAGAGGACATAGAGAGCCCCAAACTTGGCACCCGAGTCACGTAACACACACTAAAGAGCTCAGAGAGTGAAGCCAGCCTCAGCTATACCGCTTTAATTTTTTAAATGCCAGAGATCCCCAGAAAGCATAATTCAGGCAAGTTTACCTACTTAAACCCTAAACGCTCTAATAAAAATTCTATTTAAAACATTTGGTTATATGAAAAAGAGACACTTGAAAGCGAATAAAACAGATCGTAATTGTGTGCACACATAAACCACTCGTCCAGTACACACTTCACTGGTTTTACATTATAAGCTTCAAATAATGTCCCATGAATTAATGCTGAATATAGTATGAGAGGTTACATAATGAAATAAAGTGCAGTAGCAAAAAAACCCCAAGCCCAATAAATAAAACCTGCCTTCTCTCCTGAGCTGTCCCCCAAACACATATTCTTGTTTCACCCATGAATTATAGTGCCTGGTACATCGGACGTCGGGGATTTAATTTCATTATTTCACTGAAGGAAGATCATAAAACCTGATTTTACAGCTACAGTACATAGTCTGAAAAATGCCCAGAGAGGAGATGGAGTATATTGTTACTCCTATCCAAGTCAAGCCAATTAGGTTGTTTTCATCAGGAGGAGAATATTTTTAATGTCTTCTCAGCCTCTAAATAACCAGTTATTTAGGGTCCGTGTCTGTGATACAGGGGTCCAGCAGTGAGGCATCCTGCCATCCCTGGTGATGCTGAGTAGTTGCTGTATTCCCCTGCAAGAGTGAGATTTTAATTTGTAGCACTTTTTGCATAAAATGTCAAAATATTCCCTGCCCCATCTTTACACTCAACCTCTTTTTTAGAGACCACCTTCTTTATAAAATGAACTTTTGTTGCATCTGCATCTTCAAACTTAGTGGAAAAGGCTGGGTCACTAGTGCAGACGGCCCCAGCTCTCATCTCAGAGGCATCTTCATAAAGTAAAAATGGGAAAAATAAATACTGAAAGCCAGCCCAAACCCAGCTGCTATTAAGCTACCTGGAAAATATCAAAGAACTTCAACCTTTTTAAAATAAAATCAGACATATGGTTATTTTTTTTTTAATTTAAATCATTTTTTCTGGATGTTTTTGGTCATTTCTACAACTAAAAGGCACATACTAATCATCAGCTTTAGGCAACCACTTTGCTTGGGATGCCACACACGTGCCCTCCTTCTAGGACAGCGTGGCCTGTGTCCCTGCATGGGGACAGCCTCAGGGGCTGCCGGAGGCTGCGTCCTTGAAAAGCCATGATGGGATGCTGCTTGCGGCCATCACTTATGCCTTCATCCAGGCATCCAGCTCGGATCCGAGAGGTGATGGATAGTTTGTCCCCGCTGTGAAGGGCAGCTCTGCTGCTCCCATGAGCTCTGCTTGGGCGAAACAATGCACTGAATGAGAACTGACGCCCCCGCTCCCCCCAGGTTTAAGCTGAACCATTTTCCTTTCACCTTTGAAAATATTACGCCTAATATTAATAATAGGTCCAATTTTTAGACTTCTTGTTCCCTTCCTCCCAGATGCAAGCAGGGCTGAACACAGCAGCAGGACAGCAGAGCTCAGCTCTTGTGCTTTGTTCAGTCTTCATAGCCCCTACTTTTCTTTTTGCTGGGTTTTATTTCATGCCAATTGGTGTACGATAAACTGGCTCCTGGAGGGAATTAGTGAGGGTCTATCTTCCTCAGCCACATGAGAGATTTTGCCCTGTCCGTAAGCCGTCGCAGGCTGCAACGTTATCCTCTACCCTGTGGAAAAGGCAGGTTTACCTGCCTGTATGTACTAGGTTATGTCAAGCTCCTACTGCCCGCCTGAAAGATGAGTTTTTTTGCTCAGGTGGGACAGGAGAGAAGCAGAAGGGCACTGGAATGCTTCCATTCCTCAAAGACCTCTTTAGGGTCACAATGAGGAGGAGGCCAGGGCCACACTGGAGTCCTTTGGCCAAGCCCTGGTCCTGATGTCACGCTGCGGCAGGAGCCCAGGCACTGCCAGCCCCAGAGAGACCTCTGCAAGGCTTTGCCTGACTCACAGAACAGACACTCTGCCAGAAATCCTAGTGAAAAACCTTATTCTTATGCTGAAAAGTGGAGGCTCAGGGCAGTGTTACCAACCCAGCTCTATTTTAGGACCTCCTGATAAGCTGGTTCCCCTGAAATTACCGAGCTAGACCTCCGCTCTGCTGAGTTTCCATTCTGGTCTGCCACTGCTCTTAATGTTTCCAAATATTTCTGTATTTCCATCAATCGTTGTGATTGTTTCTTCTTGTTGTTTCTTTTAGCATGCCATGGGCTGGAAGCATCCTGTTAAAGAGCTGCCAGGGCAAATTCGGAACCAAACCTTGTAATGAAAACGCTTCGTAATGGGCCTGGGCTTGAACATATTAAAAATAAAGGTAAAAGCCTTGTTGGCATTTGTAGGTGCTGAGCGCTGTGCTGAGCCACGCTGTGCCCACAGCTTGCTCTGGAGCTGCATTTTTTCCTCCTTTGCTTGCACTCCTCCATCGAAGCTCCCAGGCTTCATACCCCAGGGCCTTTTGCCAACACTTCCAGAACTTTCTCTGTGGCCAGCACTATCTGTGGAGCAAATGCTTCCTCATCAGGAAAGGAAAGTAAACACAGCTCCAGCTGGGACATGCTGGTGAGGAGGATGATGGTCTCACGTCAGACCCCCACAGGCTGGCATGCAGTATTGCCCTCCAGGCTACAGGCTGCAATTTTCCAGGAAAAAAAGGAAAAAGAGAAGGATTTTTACCACTACATATGCTCTAAGCTCTAAGCTACTCACGCTTGGCTGTTACCAAAGAAGCTGCTCTTCCAAAAGCAGGCTCCAGGAGACGGAATTCCATTCCAGGGGGAATCCCAGTGCAGCATCCCTGGGAGGGCAGGGGAGTTTGCCCCATGCCATGACAAGGCAGAGCCAAAGCACCCTGCCAGCAGTGGCCAAGGGATGCTCACAGCTCTCCTCCTCCTGCAGCTGCCCTCCTCCACCTGAGAGCTGGGGAGTAATGCAGGGGCTTGGTGCGAGCCGCCTGTGAGACCAGCTGCCTCTGAATAATTGAAAATACATCTTCAAGGCATTAGGCAGACTTCAGCATGTCTTATTTTTCATTGCTTTGTGTTAGGCATGTAAGAGACTCCAAATTACAACTACTGGTACCCTAAATTCTTTAAAAGTGAGTGCCTGAGGGGCACAGTGAATAGAATTTAATTTTTCTCCGGCGTTAAATATTCTTTATTTCTTCAGCAGAGAATGTGACACCCATAAACCAGAAGATGTTTTTCACTCTTCTACAAGTGTGACTCAAATATATATTGATGGCAGAAATTATTATCAACCTGCAAATAAAGAGCTGGAAAGAGACAGCATTTACACAGACAGATGTCCCAGAGTTCAGTATTAATGGCATTCCCAAGTTTGCTCCCAGGAGGCAGCACTAACTGTTGTTGACTTAATGATTTTTTAAAGAACAATAAGTCATGAAGTGTTATATCAATTATTTTGAGGTATCGTTTATTGTGGGTTAAGAGGAAGAAACCCAGCTCTTTATTACATTTGGGTTTCTTTCTTTTGTTTTAATGGTTCAGTCCTGAAATGAAATTTAGTCTGAAAATGCTGGTCAAATGACTTAGTCTCTCACCATGAGACTGCCATAATTAAAAGTTTTTTTTTCTTAGTGAATTATCTGTTTCCTTATATACAATTATATTCTCTGAAGCATAAGATCTGGCCATGTTGGAGACCAAAGCTGCCGGCTGAGGAATCGGGTCTGTGCTGGGGCCAGGCGAGGCAGGAGCTATGCTGCCAGGAAACCTCACCGGGAAGGAAATTTCTCCCCATGGCTTTTCATTTGGTTTTGTATCTACAAAACCAGCAGGAAGGTACCCCTTGCTGATCAGTGGAGATCTGGAGATGCTGGTCAGGAGAGAGGTAGGAGCAGACAGGCTGCCCCAAGGCACCGTCCCTCTGGCTCAGCAGAGGCGGAAAGGAGAGCCATGCTCTCCCAAGGCCAGGGCTCTGTGCCTGGTTAATGATGGGAATTTCTTGGGAGACAGAAGACGACGGGATAAAATGCAAATATCACTGAATTAAAATAGTTTATGAGGCATAACACTGAAATGAACCCTGAGCTCTAAGCACGGACCAGGATCCCTGTAGCCTTTGATGGCATTACTGCCTTCCACGGCAAAGTTGCTTAGCTGGCTTTGGTGTCCAGCCACCCAGCTGCCCTCTGCTTTGAAGGGATCAAAGCTAAAACTAAGCTGTCAGCACACTCAACCAGATCAGGCTCCAGTTCAGGCTTCTAGTTCCTCAATAGCCCATGGATCTGTTGTCTTGATGGAGGAGATGTATTTTTTCTGGAATGAACAGTGATTTGGTATGAATAGCTGGCACATCACTTCCCTCTAAAGCAGCACTACCCAAGCAAGAGGGATCTCTAAGGAGATGCTATCAAAAAGAAGAGGTCAGAAGGGAAGCAGAAGAACTCGGGTAGCCAAAAGCAGCCTGGGGCATGGTTCTCACTGTGTGACAGCTGGTAAGATTAAATTGTTCGGAGAAGAACAACAAAAGCTTTTCCTTGTCTTTTTTTCTCCCCCCAGTACTGTTCTAATCAGTTTGGCAGGAGAAATGAGGACCACAAGGCATCTATCATCAATTTATTTTTTTATGGGTAAACATTTATCAAACGACAGATGTTTCTATGGAGACTTGAATCCCACAGTTACTTGACAAGTCATAGAAAATTCGACCAGGGGCTTGTATAAGGTAATGCCTCCCCTGCCCATGGTGTGGCAACAGAAAATACCCACCTTGCCCCATGAGCTGTTCCTAGGGCCAGCTGTGCTGGTGTTCACAGAGCACTTGGACGTCTCGCTGCGTTCTTTAGAGCTGTTCCTGGTGAGGGCAGCAGGAAAGCTGCAGCCTGCAGATAGCTTTCAAGATTTCTAGGTGCTTCACCTTCCTCCTTTAACTATGTTTAACATTACACACACATCCACGCACAGGTATATGAAAGCCAATAAATAAGATTTAATTATTACTTTCCCTGTAATCATACAGCTGCACTATTCTGGGAATCCTTTTATCGCAACATTTAGGAACAAATTAGTCTTGTCAATAACTGCTGAGTGACAAGTGTGTTAAGTGTCATCTCCTCCTGGCTGTCTCCTTCTCCCCCTCCCCTGTACTTAAGTATAAGACTAGCACTTTTCACTCTCCGTTTCTCTGCACTGAGGAGCAGAGCTGTGACTCTTGTCTAGTCCTGTCAAAGGAAGTGGACACCCGACCCTCTCTTCCCAGCCAGGTTTCTACCAGGTTAAAGGATGCTGTGGCTTAGCACTGGGATTTGGTTGCTCTGAGATGAGCCCCAGTGCCACCCCACCAGCCCAGCATCCCCTTTGACGAGAGTGTGCACTAAAGTGCACACAAAAACATGCACAGAAGTGTGAACAAAAACACGCACTGAAGCATGCACAGAAGTGTGCACAAAAATATGCACTAAAGCATGCCAAAAAATGTACATTAAAGCATGCATTAAAGGTTGCACAAAGGCAAGCACAGCATTTTCTGCTCAGATTTCAAGGCAGTTCAAAACCATATCAGGAACAGGGATATGTTCACAATTTGAGATGGTGGCCAGAAAGGAAATATATATGCCCTTGCCAACCTAATCGTTTAACTGTTTTCTCAACCGAAAGAGGAATTATCGTTAGCAGTACATAAAATTCTAGTTCTACCAAGATGTATTACTTAAGTTGCAGATAAACCTTGGAAGCGAGCACATTTTAAATCTTTTTTCACATATGAATGGCTCTGGATAGTGCCAATATGTCTTCAGGATGAGTTAGTTCCACACTGAAAATAAGGTTTAATCAATGGTACATGTTTCAGCATCGCTCTGCAAATGTTTGATTCATGTGACAAACTAAAGAAATAAGGAATCTCCTCTAAAACAAAGAAAGGTTGGTCAACTTCCCCCGAAAGGGAACTATTTTAGTGGCTCTGCTCCCCTGGCGTGATGGGGCATCCCCTCTCCAAGGCAAATGAGCTGAGTGAGGACAGAGGACTGCTGTTCTGCTGCCCTCAGCCCTTGCATATAGACACCTGCAAGGCCTTTATATATAGAAGATAGATATAGATAGGTAGATAGATAGATATAGACAGAGAGAGAGAGAGAGAGAGAGAGAGAGAGAGAGATGGTGTAGATAGGTAGGCAGGTAGGTAGACAGATAGATAGATGCAGTGTCTCTAAGAAGACCTGAGCATGGGCTCGGGTCCCAGCTGGACTCAAGAGGTACAAACACGGGGCTGGAGAAAACCTGGCCAAGGGGAGAGAGCAGCAATGTGGGATACCGAGACAAGGCTCTAATAGGGGGAAAACGCAGAAACCCAGGTGAGGCATTTGGATGGGCTCAGTGCAACATCGCAGGGGCTGCAAAGAGTGCTCTGGCAAACTGGTAACTGCGCTGAAGCTGACTGCTTTAGATGCTGAACTGATTGAAGCAGCTTGCCAAGAACAAATATCTGTTCTTCTCACACGCTGCTTATCAAATTAAAGATCCAGCGCTGTTCACCGACTGCTTCAAGCTCATTAGGGAGGAGAGGGGGGAGGTGCCTGAAAGAAATCCATCATTTGCTGCCGAGTGCCAAAATGCCATGTGGTACATGGAATTCAACTTGTTTCTGCTCACAGGAATGGAAAAAAATCATCCCAGCTGGGGCAGAATTCATTAGCACAACTCCACTATCCCTGCGGCGGTCAGGGTAGCCTTTTGCTTTGCACACCGCTGCGGTTTGCCAGCCCGGGAGGTTCCTTTTCCACCGCGAGGCAGCTGATCCCCCGTGATCCTGGCTCAGCAGCGGCGGGCTGGTCCCTGGTGGCCCTTGGAGCGGGTGGGCTGTGGCATGGTGCCCACCTTCCCGGGCACCCCGCTCCTCCCACACTGCACAGCACCAGCGTCGGACTGTAGGGTTTGTGTCTGCCAGTGCCTCCAACGCGCTCGGCGCGGTGTGGTGCTGCCAGTCGGGGACTGTTGCAGTCCCTAGGGTGACGTATATCAAGTTCAGTGCTTCTACCAAAATTCAAACCATGAAAATGAGGTCTTCAGGGAAAAAACCTGTCAACAGTCTCGCCTGCACCCTAGGAGTGGGTTGGATACCTGTGGGTATCAGCAAAATGTGTCTTTGCTGGTTCTTGGGCTGAACGCCCAGCGCCTCTGCCCAGCGCTCCCTGCCTAGGGTGGTGGGGCGGCGTGCGGAGCCGTGCTCCCCTCTCCTTTCCCCCCTAATGAAATCAGAGGAAGTTTTTGCCTTCATTTCCTCCTCTCTTCCCCAGCAGGCTGGGCTGTGTAGATTCAGGCTTTACTTCCAGGCATAGGCGAGTGTTTTATATCAGAAAACCCAGCCTACCCTGGAGCCTCATCCTTCAAAATCAAATTTTGTTCCTCGCACAAGGTCTCATGACGCTCACTGCATCTTCCTTCTCTGGTGTCCTGCCTTGCGGGCAATCACATCAA
This sequence comes from Falco rusticolus, assembly GCF_015220075.1. NCBI lineage: Eukaryota > Metazoa > Chordata > Aves > Falconiformes > Falconidae > Falco > Falco rusticolus. Next base: position 3,749,586 of record NC_051200.1, on the reverse strand, counting down.
TGCTCTTACTCATACCTGCAGCTAAAATATGATGCTCCTTTGTAAAGAAAACGCTTTGTATAGAGCTGGCAATTGCACCTACGATAGAAACCGTCGATAGGGACGTACTCCCTGGCAGCGCTGCGGGTAGCAGCAGCTCCCCGATGCTCTCAGCCCTTGCTGGGCGCTTTGGCTTTGGCTGGGGAGCGTGCCCTCAGCTAGCACGACTGGAAAACGCCTTTCTTGGTCTCAGGGCTCGATCTACGGGGGAGAAAAGCTCTTTGACTGGTTTTTCTGGCAGTTGCAAGAGAAATGCAGCACAAACACTTATTCCAGCGGGAATTTTCTAGCTGAGATATCAGGCTGTTAAATATGAGCTGGGGCTAAGCTGCCTGGAAATCAACATGACAGAGGAGGCTCAACTGTCCTTCAGGTTGTGAAAATATTCCTAGGCATGATTTTGGGTCAGGAAAAGGTGTGATGGAGCACACAAGCACCGCAGCCAAAGCCTCCAGCCTCTCCCTCCCACCAGGTGGGCTGCGGGGTGCACTGCGACAGAGATATTACAAACCACCCCATAGCAAACAGTTGCAATTTGCAATATTTCAGTTTTAGCTGTCACAGGAGCGGCTGGCATGTCTCACCCCTCATCCAGCCTTTCAAGCAGCCCCCGCCGACTGCCACTCTCTGCTCTCTCGCAGCCTGTTGGGAGAACGGAACCAATTTGATCCCGCTGTTCTTTAGTCTCTTGAGAAACATTATTTCCAAATTATAGCCCTGGAAAAGATTTTGCCATCCCCAGCAGGCGCGGGGGAAAATGAGGAGGAGATTGTAAGCCCAGCCTCATGCAGCTGTAAATATGCAATGGGGAAAGTGCTAACGATGAGGCTAAACTTGCTGCTTGCGTCGGGGTCGGGCGAGTTACTGTGCCCATTGAATTTGGAGGATGGGAAAGCTCTCAGGGAAGAAGCACATTTTTGGGCTTCATGGACTCTTTTCTCTGAAAACAAGTTTTAGGGTGTTTAAAAGCTTAAATATTCTCCACAGATGTGTGAAATGACCATGTCTGCTTGTTGAGCAGAGGAAGCCACCATGCCTTAGGAGAAAGCATCCCCCCCAGCAGTGCAAACCTCACTGCAAAGTCAGCAGCCCCATGGCCCGTGGGTTTATTTAGGTGAATGGTTCTTTGCAGCCCTCTCTCAAAAGAAAAACCAATGACAGTCCCAAGCACTGACCAGCAGGGACAGATCCAGCCCAGGTAAGGCACTGGGGGTAGCGTGGGGTCTCCCCCCAGGGATCCACCCTACAGGGGAAGGTGATGCCAAGTGATTGATGTGGCAAAACAAAATCCATCCCCCATCATTTGTTTTAAAGATGGATTTCATCTCCCCTAAGAGGTGGGAGATGCTGACTTTGCTGCGCTCGCCGCTGGCTCAGCCTGCTCCCGTCCCAGGAATGCAGCTCAGGGAGTCCAGGGTACGATGCAGCCCTTTGCCACCTTCCTCTTAAACCATCAATCTTTCCTCTTGCCGACCAGGTTTATATATTCCCAGATTCTCTCTTCATTCTTGAATCATTAATACAGCCAGAAAAAGTTGTAGGGGTTTGTTTTCCTTCCCAGAAGACCGCTGTTCTTTGGTGTCACAGTTTCCACCCCACCCACCCCCCGTCCAAGCTCTGCCTGCTGCACGCATGGGCTTTGCAACCAGCCCCTCTGCACATCCTGGGATGGACTGCAGAGGTGCACAGGTGCTAATTAAGGGGCTTAATTACCTCAAAATCTGACTCACTTCTATTGATTAACAGTAGCCCAAAATTAAAGTATTACTTAAGGAAAACTCAAAGCAAAACCATTTTGGTTGCCTGCTAGAAACTCGAGGGGAATTGACTGAAATCATCTGCTGAACCAGACTCAAAATTAGGGATAATCCATCTCTGTTGTCCCTTCCTGACACGGGAAGCACAGCAGGCACACGTCAGCCCTGCTCCGGCTTTAACAGCGGCATCACGGCAAGGCAGGCTCGGAGGACCAGCAGCACTGTTCCGTCGGGAGCAGAACCCTTCCCCATCGCCCCAAATGGCTGAAGAACTCCTAAAAAGACGTTAGCGCTTCCTGGAGCAATGCTAGAGCCATATTTCTGTGTCATTTTCTCTGGTAATTGTCATTTATTTGGACCTGTTGCGGGCTGGCTGGAAGGATGGGTAGGCAGTAATGTAGTGGGTTATTAATTATGCTGCTTTATAAACTCTCCATCTTATCTGCAAGCAGATCTTTTACTCTGTCAAGAAGCCTATGCATGTAGGCACAGCAAGTTACAAGCTATTATTAATTGTACCACATCGCCGTTTACAAAGATCCAACCCCATTTCCATCTAGAAATGGATTAAACAAGACCTTTTCCATAAGTTTTGTGAAAAATGGACCTAAAATGAAGGCTTCCAAGGGGATGTTATTTTTAGGCCAGAATCGCATTTTCACTGCTACAGCCATGTCAGCCCTGCAGCAGGGGTGTTAGATCAAAGAGCAAAATTTAAACAAATGACACTTTAAAAATGCCCTGCAGTCAGCCACCTCCCAAAGATGGGATGCCTGCAGGGAGAGATCACCGGCTTGGCCACAGCGTGAGCATCTCTCCCCCATGGGGAAGCTCCTCTGCTCCAGCCAGCCAGCCCATGACAGGGGGGCTCCATCCAACCCCGGCTGGCTTTATCCCCAGGGGCAGGGCAAAGGCTGACCTTCCCCTGCGGGCCCTTCAGACAGCCTTTCAACATCGCTCGGTGATTAGACAAGCCAGAAATTTGCTTTTCAGATATCCGTGGCTCATGTTTCTCAGGTCAGAAATCACCCAGTGCAAAAGCCGGCAAAGCTTCCTCCAGCCCGTGCCACCTGGCCTGGAGCCCACTCCCACCATCTTCCCAGTTTGACAACGTCAACCCACGGAGCCCTTACTTTTGCTCTCCTCCTCGGGTGGGTTCTGCACAGGCTCAGAAATTTGGGCTGAAAAATGGGAAGGTCCTCAAGACACAGAGAACGTAACATTGATAAACCTCTTTGCTCTTATTAGCGTTTCACCAAGAAATGTATCTATCACCTTTCATCCCCGCTGTCTGAGTGATGCGAAGTTTTCCTGTTTCTCAAAATTCCCAAGCCAGGCTCCCCTCTGTCCCATCCCCTCATCCTCATGCTGCTGCAAGAACGCACACGTGCTTTTTCAGAATAACTCACCGTTACTGTTGTCAAATATTGTTAAAATAATCTTTTTAGAAAGTTGCTTGCTTTACAGCAATTTTTTTATTGCCAGGCATCTTTTTTTTTTTTTTCAAAGAAAAGCAATCCTTTTGTATTTTCGTCTTTGAAAAATTCCTTCAACAAATTTCCTCCTCTGAACTGCTGTGACAGAAATCACTTCTCTGACCTTTCTGCTTTTTAAGAAACAGGAAAATCGGAGACAATGAATAACATGTGAGTCACATTGATGGAAATATGATGGTTCAGGAAAAGAATATTTATAGTTATCATTATTTTCCTGATTTGTTTCCATTTTTCAGCCATGTCTCCTGAGCTGGTGATGAATCTCTGGGATGGAGTTTATGGCTTCTACTCATATAGGCACTGCCATACCTGGGAACGACATCGGTACTTCCCAACCCTATATCCAGGGGGGAAGATGGGGGATGGATTTAGAGCTTGGAGCTGTTGGAGTAGCTATGTGAAGGGCGGTTTCTGACTGTGGTGGTGCTGGGGGGGCTGGATGCTCATGAGCTCCCTTGCCGGTGCTTTTGTATTTGAAGTTGCCTCTAATTTCAGCAGAACAAACACGATGGACCGGGCAGTCCCCTGGCCGAGTGTCCCCACCTTGACAGAGTCCAGCTCCCTCCCCCAGCTCATGTACAGGCTGAGCCCCGAGGGTGTTATCCGTGATGATACCTGCATGACCGCAGCACTGGAAAACATGCCAAAAGGAAAATCTAGGAGTATGTAAGGGGGAAAAAAGCTAAAATGGGCAAAAGTGTAACCAGATGTGTTATCACATGGCAACCGTTTTCCAGACCAAGCCAAGGAGACCATCTAAAGTTTGTTCCAGGAAAAACAAAGGGAGAAATAGGAGTCGAAGCCAATGGGGTTCAAGAGTGAAGGGCAGCGCAATGGCCCAGAGAGGAGGCGGCAGGAGCCGTGCTGCTGCGGGCACAGGCAGGGCTCCACCAAGGGGAGGGGACCACAGCTCGGGCAGGGACCCGAGAGCACCTCGGCAAGTGGCAACCAAGCATCAAAGGAGTCGTTCTGAGCAAACGTTGCACAATTAAGGATTCTGGGGTTTTTTTTTCTCAGAATTGCTGATGGTCATCTAATATTAGAGCAGCTGCCTTTTCTCATGCAACAGTCATGAACCAGCTCTGCCAGCCGCCCCTGAAGGACACAGTGGGAGCCCACGGGGTAGGAGGTGCAAGAGCCAGTGCGGGTTATTTTTCTTTTCTATCTATTTTTATCATGAGGGAGCTTTAAAGATCAGTCTTGGGCAGAAATCCGGCCTTTTCAGGGAGTGCGGAATGGAAAGTGTCTCTGGCATTTCAGAAGCTATGTCAAAAAGCAAGCCTGCAGGCGAAACACTGGGTATTCAGCCACGACTCAAGCAAAGTGAAGTGATAAACTAAGTGATAACCTGAGCACGCTCAGCAGGTACAGACCCGATGCATCCTTATCTTCTATACACTCCCCAAACGTGACATGGTGGGCCGTTTTCATACAAGGAAGATGTCAGCGAGATGCTGGGCACTGCAGTTGGGACCATGACGCAGGGGGTCAGCCCTGGTGCTGGGGCGAACCCAGCACCCCCCAGCTGCACCGACACGATCAGCCCAAGAGCAAGTGGGAGGCTTGCTCTCGCATTCAGAGACCAGATAGGCACTGTACGATCACTTCTCAATTTTAAACCTTTTCTTTTTACCATGTTCTCTTGCAGAGAGCATCTGCCCGGCTGTCTCCGCAGCTGCAGAACAATCTTTGCAGCCCTGGTACCCGCGCACAGCTGGTGTGTAGCTGAGCCAAGGCAGCAGTTGCTGCTTTCCCCCTCATGCTTCAGCGTCGCAGGCACAGAATAAACTCCCTTCACACTGGCATCCATCCCCAAGCTCATGATGGCTCTTCTTTCCTTTTTTTTTCTTTTTTTTTTTTTCTTTTTTTTGGTATCAGTCCTTAAAAATGGTGTCTCTGTCAAGATAAAAGACTGCAGTTAACCCACACATCAGCCAGAGCCCCAAAGGCAGCACCCCACAATGCCACAATGAAGTTGCAGCAAATCCAACTTTTGCTCCATACAGGAGGGTTGAGGATGAGCTCTTCAGGCCAGCAGAGGCAACTAGTCCTTGCAAACCAAAACTGGATTTCTCCAGGGAAGGACAAGCAGCATGGAGAGCTGGGCAGAGGCAGGCGGGAGGGAGATCAGTTTGTGGCAACAGGACGGTTTGAGTGTTGCAGTGCAAGATGAGGCTGTTGTTTAACATGAGGAGGGTTCCCACCTGCTCAGCACAGACCTTTCTCATGCTCCATCTGCCCAGAAAGCCACCCAAACCCTGGGCTGCATCACAAGCAGTGTGACCAGCAGGGCAAGGCAGGCGATTCTCCCCCTTTGCTCTGCTCTGCCAAGACCCCCCTGCAGTGCTGCATGCAGCTCTGGGGCCCCAGCACAGAAAGGACACCGAGGGAGGTCAGAGGAGGACCACAAAGATGCTCAGAGGCTGGAGCAGCTCTGCTGTGCAGACAGGCTGGGAGAGTTGGGGTGGTTCAGCCTGGAGAGGAGAAGGCTCCAGGGAGACCCTGCACAGCCTGCCAGTGCCTGACGGGGGCTGCAGGAAAGCTGGAGGGAGCTTTCACAAGGGCATGTAGTGATAGGACAAGGGGCGATGGCTTTAAACTGAAAGAGGGGAGATTTAGATGAGATAGAAGGAAGAAATTCCTCACCGTGAGGGTGGTGAGACACCGGCCCAGGCTGCCCAGAGCAGCTGTGGGTGCCCCATCCCTGGCAGTGCCCAAGGCCAGGCTGGACGGGGCTCTGAGTGACCTGGTCCAGGGGAAGGTGTCCCTGACCGTGGCAGGGGGGTTAGATCTAGATGGGTTTAAGGTCCCTTCCAACCCAAACCGGTCTGTGATTCTGTGATCCCATGATCTCCTGCTCCCACATTGGTTATTGGCAAAGACACAAGAGGACATCCCACGTCACTGAGATGGTGTCACTGAGATGGTGTCACTGAGATGGTGTCACTGAGATGGTGTGGCATCTCAGATCCCTGTTTACATGAGTGCCGGAGGTGCTACTCAGGAATTTCTCCCCTTGCTGCTGCTGTGGGAACAAGCAAGTGGTTAACTGGAATCCCGAGCAGCTCCAGAGGCTGGAGGGTGACTCAGTGTTTGCACCGGGCTGTGAGAACCCAATTGATTTTGTCCTTGTAGGGAATAGGAGTTATCAGCCTGGCTTTTGCACATGACAAGCAGTTTTTCAAACATTTCATGCAAAAGTTCACAGTAGGACAGTTATATTTTTGGATCTCACAATCAGTGAAGATTTGGTAGGGGGAGGCAGAATTTGGATGGAGGAAATCAGGCGGGGCTGCACCCCATGTCTCCCTATTTATGGGACTTTGGGATTTGAGCATTGATACCTTTTTCCTCTGCACAGAGTGGAGGTCGGTGACTGATGTCCCATGGATGGCACTGATAAAAAAAAACACTTAGGAAGCCTTTGGGAGAGCCACGTTTCTTCCTGAAATCCCCTTAACACCCCTCTGGGTGTCACTGGGGAGGGAGAATCCCTACCCTGTCCCTCCCCCATCCCACCAAAAAAATACCTCTGTGGGGAGATGACTGCAAAACCTGGGTCCAACAGGAGCTCTGCTGCCACGTCCGTAGCCATCACATGTACCTGGTTGGAGGGGAAAAGGCCTGTGATTAGATTGCACTGTAACCTTCACGAAAAACTGTTTTTCGATGACAAAAATGATTAATTGCCATCCCTTCTAGGCAGATCATATCCATCCATGGCAGGGCCGGCAGTCAGAGCCATTCGGTATTCTGCGGCTGAGGGGGATGAATCAGTAGAGTGGAGCCTGCTAGTCATCTGAGGGAGGAAAAACCTCTTTTATATATATATATATGTATGTACACACTTACATATATAGAGAGATACATAGGTATCTCAAGCCTGAAACCTGTTCTCTGCTGCCCCAAGATCACCAGTTTGCCATGCGATGAGGCTCTGCAGAATACCCTGGGATGTCACACACCCCTGCTCGTGCCTTCGTTTGCATTTGGTGCGTGCAGGACCGGACACTGTGTGGATGATGTGGGAAGCTAATGATGCCCCAGATAATGAGGTTTCATTAACAAACTGTCTGTGGCAGTTCAGTGACAGATTTTCTCCCATCTGCGGCCGGGTGAAAGCAGGTTTCAAACATGCAGCCCTTTCCCTGGCCAGCGCTGTGGTCAAAGGCTTCACAGAGCAGCAAGTGCCAACCCGTTAGCAGCCGCGTGTTCCACTGCAGTTCCCAAGGTGACCCTTTTTCTCGAGCCACGAGCTGAAAACTCTTTTGAAGGCATGTTGGGTGGGCTGCAGGAGAGTTCGCTCCTCCTCTGCCTCGGCAACATGTAGCTGCTCCCCTGCGGAGTGGTTTGGCCTGGGAACAGAAGGTGCTGCACTAACAGCTGCTGAAGCCTCAGCAGGTTTTAGTGCTGCTCCTCGTTTATGGTGGCATTTGGCTGGTTGCTACAGGAGATGCTCTGGCCACTTAGTCTATATGTTGCCCAGGCAGGTTGCCGTGTGGGAAGGGGTCGGGATATGCAAAAATCTCCTCCCGCAGCACTATAAGAGGTTGTAAAATACTTCTAGCACCAGCAAGCCATGCAAGACTGGGATCTGTCATGACACGGACATTTCTTTTTCCCAAATTGAGGAAGAAATCAGCGTTTAAAAACTTCAGAGCCTGCTGAGGTCTGCTGTCGGGGCGAGGTGCTTTCAGGCAAGCGTTGCTGAGCCTCAGGTTTCTCCGTATCTTTATAAGAGCCTTAAATATTGTCTGGAGGTGGTGGTTTGTTTCTAAGCCGTGACATTGATCCCTCTGACAGAAGTGGCCAGGAGCATCTCCCGGCGGCACCGCAGCCCGAGCAGTGGGCTAAGGGCACGCTGCAGCCCGCACTCAGCAAGGTGCATCCTTCACTGAATAATCCCTTTGAAACGTTTAGAAAGAGCCCCCCGGGAAGCTGCAGGGCCCACCTGGATGGGTGAAGGTGGTGCACGGTGATGGGGAGCAGCAGGGCTGAGCCCCACAAAGTGAAGCTGCCACTTCCAGCATCAACACAGACTCTGGTTTTCCACGATACATCAATCCCTCTCGCACACAATATGCAAATGTTGGCCACAGCCACGAAACCATTAATATTAATCATTTTCTCCTAGCTAATGCAATTATTATTTATATATGACTAATAAACACTAGTTCTCACGCTGATGATTTAGCTGTGAATAATTCATTCGCCAACGTATTCAGAAACGCACTGTGCAACAGTTTTCAAGTGTGAGATATTCCCGGTGATTTCTTTAGCGCTTGCGAGGATGGCTCAGCCCCGCATCCCGCGCTGGCCCTGTGTTGTACAGGGAGCTGCCTGGGGCCCACCGTGCCTGGCACCACGGGGCAGGAGGCAGCTTGCATGGCCTTTGCTTTCATACCTGAAAGCATCTCTCACCCTGCAAAGGGTTTTCTGTTCTCTCTCATCATGCCCGGGTTTGCTTTCATAGGGGTGCTCACGGTAGCCTTGCGCTCACCCAGGACCTACAGACATCTATGCATGTATATAGGGCAGGTGGGTGTACGTGCATAGAGAATATACTAGAAATTGCCACTCTTCTGATGGTATTTCAAAAGCACCCTTGCTGGCTTTGACCGCCTCTGGCCCATCAGGAGGCAGTCCTACCGTCATAGGACGTGCCCCACAGCCAGCACAAGGGTGGGTGCTGGCCTGAACCACCAGCCCCTGCCCCATTTCCACCAGCCTTTCTCCCAGACGTGGCCAAGGGCTCGTTTCCCTCACTAGAACCCACTGGCACTGTAGTAAGGGAATCCTACGTATTCAGTCTATACTGAGTGTCTGGAACTCCAAGTGACTGGGGTGGTTGGCCCAGCTTCGCTGTGGGTGACACTGACACCAGGGCCACCCTGGCGGGGGGATTTGCCTGCACTGCACCCCCATCACAGGTACACCGGCAGCTCCATCGCCCCCGTGTCACCATCATGGTGGTGGCCTTGAGCATCTCTTGCAGTCCACCTGGTATGACCCCAAGAGCACTGTCCCCATGCTCCTCTCCGTAAGCCGACACATTTTTCTTCCTGCAAAATAAGCAGCAATTGGAGATGTGCAGGTGCCAGACACCCCCTGACTCTATTTTGCCCCATGTCCGGGGCAGCTGCTGGGCAAAATTTTGCAGCTGCTGGGCAATGTCGCTGCTCCCCTGGGAGGTGCTCGGCTTGATCAAGGTTTTAACTTTGAGCCATTCCCTTCAGCAGATCAGGTAATTCCCTGCCTTTGAAATGCAATAAATTTGGTTGCAGGCTGTCCTTAGTTGTAGACCTAACCAAGAGGTTTGGGTGGATAATTTATAAAGGGCAGTAATAAAACAGCCTGCGCAGTTTAGATCTCAGTCAAACTGCAGTGCCTTGCATCTGATTTTACAGATAATTTTTATTAACTTAGTACCTTTGTACCAGAAAGGTCTGACAGGTTTCTTATGGCTGAGGGCTCTCCTGAGCAAGCGTGTGTGTTCCGAAGAGGATCAGAACCACATAGTGCCCGGCCGTGGAGATCACAAACCCTTGGCAAACCCACCTTTTCCCAGAGGCTGGGGCTGCAGGGAGAGGGGCCGTGGCAGGGCAGCGCTGCTCGCCATCCCTGGCCGCCAGCCGGCTGCCGGCGCAGCCTGGCACCGTGCGTGGGGACAGCTGGCGCCTGAGAGTGCCGGTAATTAGAAATGGTTTGCTAACAAATTTCATTCCAAGCCATAATCAGCAGTAGGCGAGTATCCATCCCGAGCATCCCTCTGCCTGGGGCTGAGCACCTCACGTCAAAGAATATGATTGAAAAAGAAGGAAATACATCCTGGGCTGTGCATTGTAGCTGTGGCAGAGAGGGATTTCCTCGCTGGAGAATGCGTGGGGGTGCGTGGCTGTGGGCTGAGACCATGGCAGCCCCCCGGCCATGCTGTGGGTGCGAACCCCTCGGGGACACCCCTGGCAGCGGCTGTGCCTGCGCTGCCATCCCAGTTCCTCCTACCAAGGAACAAAGTCCAGGGGAGAGCGAGAGATGGCAACGTGGTGGCCATCCTAGTCACACTTTGTGCGCAGATGTGTTTATCTGCTACTAATTATTATCCAAATGATTTGCATCTTCTCTCGGACTCGGCCCAACTCCCCTTTGTGAGCGAACCGCTGCCTATTTTTGCCTCGCTCGTTAAATGAGTTGCTTTAGCGGGTGAATTTTGCGGTGCTGATTCAGAAGCTGCAGGACAATCTCCTCTAAGACCCTGCACCCTCTGCTGTGGCTGTGGCCATGGGATGGGGGGAGATGGCCTCGGGGACCTCCCACAAGCAATGGCCACGGGGTTTGCGTTGTTTTACTCAGAGAGCCTTCATCCCGATGCTGGGGAGGATAGGGCACAGGGTCAGTATGAGGTCCACCGGGTTTAACCGAGGGATTGTAGCATCTTCTGGAGCTTCTTTAACAAAACAGTAAGGCTGCTTCAGGTGTGTAGTGCCACCGCTACAAACAGCTCCCAGCAAAGGTGAGTCTTATTCCTAACTCATTCTCCCAGGCTCATTTTTCTGTCTTCACAAGAAATGCAAATATGGATTTTAAAATAGTCATTAACAGCTTCAGTGGTAAATATTTAACCCAGCAACCTTGTACTTTCTCCTCCCTCTGTCTCCCGGGGGATGTGCACAGTGGAGGTGAGCTGGCAGGAGAAAGTGCAGATTATGCAGGTCTTGATAGATCACTTTGGTCCTTTTATCAAAGCATCTTCCTACCCGAGTTATTTCCCCCCTGCTTCAGCTGTTCACTGCCTGAGCTGGCCCTGGCCCACTGGTGGGCACTGTGTGTGGGGGGGTTACGGCGGGGTTTTCTGGCGAAGGTTCAGCCCCCTGCAGGGGAGGGCTGTGTTGGGGACACAGCGTTAGGAGTCACCAAACCCAGGGCTGGCTAACGGGGCACCGCAGCTCTGGCTGCCTGTCCTAGCAGAAATTAAAGAGAATTTGTGTCTCTGAGATCTTAGGAGGCCATGACCTGGAAGTAGCTTTTAACGAATGGAGACAGTCTTGAAAAGTCCCTTGCAGACCTTAGCTGCAAGGTCAGACCTTACCTGCTCTGCGCCTCACTGATTTTAATTTCCCACACGAGCTGCTGGCTAATTCAAGCCAGAATTGTGGCTTTGTTTTGTTTTCCAGTTCTTATCTCCAGGTGACACGGAACTGCTCCCCATCCAAACTGCCAGAACAATTTTCACCCGACATCCACACCTTTGGTCCTGGAGTGTTCGAGGAGGGACCACGCTCCCATTACTGTTGATAGAAAAAGGCACCCAGTTGGCTTCCTATGGAAGCAGCATGGAAACAGGGATAAAAGCGATTGAAACAGATAGCAGGGCTGCGAGGGGATGCTGTGAACAGAGCATGCTTTGATTAACACAGCAATTAGAGCATCTAGGGGAGCAGGAGAGAGAAAGCTGTCCAAAGGGGTTTCAGTCTCAGAGATTCCTGGTGGACTCTTTCAGAGAAGTTGTTATATCCGAAGAAATTTGAATTTTTCCCAAAGAGGTGGAAGCTGCTCCTCTGCTGGCACAGGTGCTCCCTGCCCCCCCCTGCAGTGGGACAGGGTGGGGTGCTCAGGTGGGATGAAGGGGTTTTCCTGCAGCCAGCGACGAGCAGCTTTTCATTTACTCACTCGGGCATGTTCAGTACTAAAAATGTTGCACCCGGCTCCAAAACCTGAGTGACACAGCCCGCATAAAGAGATGGTCTGAGTGCTTTCCTCTGCTGTTTCCCACATGCAGGACAATGCTGACAGATGTGGGAGGGCGGTGGGGGTTGATCAGGCCCCAAACCCCATCCCAAGGCATCATCATCATCACTGCCAGCTGCTGGAAGGCACAGCCAGCGTCCTTCTTCCTTGTACTCCAGGGTTAAAAGAAGAAAAAAAAAAAAAGGGAAGGGAGAGAAACTGAGTTCTCGTTTTGTTGCCATAGCAGCCTTCTGGATTATTTAGACTGATAGCATTTGTAAAAATTCAACAAAGGGTAGAGGATCTCTTGGAAATGGGAGCAGATGTAACATTGCGTGCCATATGCCACTGGGAGAAAATCTATTGGCAAAGGCAACATCATCAGAGTGAAAGCCTAACCCATATTGTGCAGTGGAAAATGTCACTTTCCCTAGATTACAGGGTAGAGCTATAAAGCAGAGAAAATTATGTTCACATATATAATTGCTGAAAGACGTTCAGCAAAGAGCTGAGCCGCTGCTGTGGGAAGGTGGGCTTTTTCTCCCATCCAGAACTTGATGAACCGCCATGTGATACAAAGAAAAGGTTGTTAACATTAAAAATTAATTAACCCTCACACGCAGCTTAATGGAACTCACTCCTGAGAAATCCTGCCCGCACAATAGATGAATTATAAGGGTCTCTGCGAGAGCGGTGAGTAATAGCGCCCTTGGAAAGCCTCTGGCTTTATACCCTGAGCTGCTGCTGCAGCAACCGCTGGAATAATGACCGTGCCTCTCAGTGCCCCAGTCTAACCAGAGAGCTGCTAAAGGCGCTGGAAAGGGACCGGCATCCTGATGGTGCTGTGGGGAGTTATCCTGGGCAGGGGGAGTTAACCTGGGCAGGGGTCAGGGCGAGAGCCTGCCGGCGCCAGGAGGCAGGGGGCACGGGGGCTGGGGGCTGGTGAGGAGGCTGTGGGCAGGGGGCTTCTCCCCGGCTGCACCCTCGCCCCATCGCTGCTGAAGCACACGGCACGATGCTGCCCGCACCTGCAGCTAGCGCACGGGTCGTGCCAGAAAGTCACAGGAAAGCTGAGCAGGCTGCGAAGGTGCTGAGGGGATGGGGCACCTCCCAGGTGGGGAAGGGCTGAGCGCGTGGGGCTCGTGCAGCCTGGAGAAGACTGAGAGGGGTCTTACCAAGGCCTACAAATATCTTCAGGGTGAGTGTCAGAAGGACGGGGCCAGGCTCTTTTCAGTGGTGCCCAGCGACACGACAAGGAACAACGGGCACAAACTGCAGCACGGGAACTTCCGTCTGAATAGGAGGAAAAGCTTCTTCACGTTGATGGTGCTGGAGCCCTGGGACAGGCTGCCCAGACAGGCTGTGGGGTCTCCTTCTCCAGAGATGTGACCCTGTGCGACCTGCTCTAGGTGACCCTTTACTGGTCTGGGTGGTCTCCAGGGGCCCCTTCCCACCCCAACTGTTCTGTGATTCTATGATCTGAGGCCAGCCCATCCAACACTTGGGGGGTGGAAGCCTGGTGGGGGGAAGCTGTGGTTCTCAGGGGTCTCCTATTGCTTGGTTGTGATGTTGATGAAGAAAGCCCTGGCAGCTGCCTGCCCCTGGCATTCCCCACCAGCAGCTTCACAGGGCAAAAGTTCCTATTTTCCGTAAAACTCACTGCTGGTGTTTGCAGGAAGCTGAACTCCCCACTTCGGCACATTCTCCCCAGCTCTTCATTGCTCAGAAAAAAGGAGAAATTAATAATGATTTTTAAAAAAAGGATAGAAACTTGTTAACCCACAGATTTTTTTGATCAAGAGCAATTCCCTGGGGTAAATAAGAAGCAGCAGTGGGGGGATGGTGGAGCTGGTTTCCCCCCGCAGCTGCCGGGAAGCGCGGGGACCTGTCCCAGTGCCAGTGGTGGCCGGGCTTGTCCTCCCCACGCCTCTCCCCATGCCTCCAGCAAGCCCGGCCATCACCCTGGGCACCACTGCCTGTGGGCGGCTGGGCTTTTTTTTCCTGTCTGCTTTCAAGGGAGATGTTTCTACCCGCTGGAAGTCTTCACGGCAGTTTGTAATTTGGAGCACAGCTGCGAGGACCACCTCGCATCACCAGGACCCTTCGCTAAAGCTCCCTTCGATGGAGAGGCAGGTCAGCAAGATTTCCCATCACATCTCACCCAAGGAAGTGATGATCAGCCCTTCAGTCATTAAACCCCAATGTGAATATTTTACGTCTCACCAGCAAAATAAACAAATGGGGGAGGCGGCAGAGCCCTACCAGCCGGTGCTGCCGAGCCTCACCGGGCGCCCGCTCCCCCCCCATTGGCACACCACACCTGGGGTCATCTGCTCCTAAACCGAGTCCTCTGATCTCCCACTAACACAGCAAATCTGCCCGCTTCCAGGCATGCCCGGGTACCTCCGGGAACGTGAGCCGATCAGGGCTTTCGGAAGCCAGGTGGAGCGATGGAAAACCCCAGGCAAAGGCTGCTGCCAGCTCCGTGCCACCTTGCGGTGCCGGCACCCGGCGCGCAGTGCCGGGGATGAGCTGACTCTGGCCGAGACATCAGCAGCGCTGCTGAAACCACTGGTGTCCGCACCAACACAGCCCCGCATCGGCTGAGCGCGGATGTGATTACTTGCTTTGTCCTACATGTATATTTCTAGGAATCAATAGCTATAATCTCACCAGAGCACACCTTAGCATAGCCTAATAAATCATTTTTTCCTCGGAAGAGACAAAGAACAGAAGTTTTCTTGATGCAAGGACCATCCCGAGCACCCCAAGCAAGGAAAGCTCCAGTTCCAGCCAGGGCCACCAGCACCCCATGGGTCCCCTCCTGGCCCTGCACTCTGGGAGCAGGCTGGGACCTGCTGGGGCAGCACCCGGGGCTGGGGGGCAACTGGGAGAGGAGGTGACTGGGACCTCTCGCCCCATGCTGGTGTGTCCATGGGCAACAGCAAGAGGGACAGACCCCGCTCAGCTTTACCAGGGGCTCCCTGCATGCCCGGGGCTTTGCAGGAGCTTCTGCTTTGCTGCAAGCCACCAAAGCCCTGGTGTCACTTCCCTGCTTCCACAACTCCAAAGAATTCTTAAAAAAAAAAGTGATTTGGAATGAAGAAACCACAATAAAAAAAATGTTGTAGTTTGCAGAGCCACCGAATCAAATGCTATGGCACGGGGCTCACACCAGTCTACTCTCCAGCCATTTCTTTCATAGCAATGATTTTTGGAGCCTGGATTTCTCCTGGACAATGTCCCCAAAGGCAGTGTCAGCTCAGGCGACGCTCCTGCTGTATCCTTCAAACAGCCAGACACTGAACAAAGCCAAGGCTGTGCAGAAACCAGTGACAGCCTTGGCAGCCTGGCAGGCACTTCATGTGCGGGAAAGAATAAAAGATAAATAAATACCTGCTTGGGTGGGAGAAGGGATGGAGCTGCCGGTCAGCATGAGCCGGATGGGTGGGAGGTGGAAAATTTGGGGATGAGCAGTGAGACAGGCCTGGGGAAATGGTCATGGTCACTAAAAAGAAGCCTTTTTCCCTGCAGCAAAATGTGCCTTTTTTCCCGCCTGGGCTGCTCGGCTGCATGGTTTCATATGTCTGTTCCCAGGGATGCAGGGCGATGGCAGCATTGCCGAGGCTGATAAGTCCTGGCGGAGCGGATCCCATGGCCTGGGACCTAAAAGTGCCACCATCACCATCTGGCTGTGGGACTTTGCTTCCCAGGGGATGGCCGCAGACCTGGGAGAGGGCTGTGGTGGAGCCCCCACCAGCACTGCATCCAGCAGGGATGCTGGGCAGGGGGGAGGTGGGCTGCCTTGAATCCTGCTGGGCGCTAGAAAAATATTGAACTTAATCAAATCAACTCAGTGGAGCAATTCTGGGAACTGAAGTCGAATAAAATTATGAAAGTGTTTGCTGGAAACAGGGGCATTGGAAGGGCAGGGGCTTAAGTTGAGGCTAATTGTGCAGCTTGCCCCAAGTAAATGTATGAAATAGGAGACATGGATCTTCTGCTGCAGAGGAGCTGGGGGAGGGATTTGCAAAGCCCCTGCAAAGCTTTAAACAATGAAAGATCCCCAGGGAATGTTTTCTTTGGTGGCTTTGACCACCTTTTTCCCTGCTTGGGAGCCAACCATGCACACACGGCTTCCTCAAATGTTTTCCGAGCTATTCCCGTGTGCTTGTGCATAAACAGTGATTTTTAAATACTCACCTTTAGCAAGCGACCTGCCTGACGGTGCTCTGCGGTGCTCTTCGCTGCTTCCCAGGTCTATGAAAAGTGATCAAGGAAAATCAGTCACATCTCAGGCCAGGAAGCCCCTGGGGATGTGTGGAGCTGGGCACCCCCAAGCCAAGAGTGCTCGTAGCCCAGCGCTGGGGTGCGGGGACACCTGCTGCTCTCAGGTGCTTTCCTGGTGTCAAAGTGACGCTGCAAGATGGGAAGCGTCTTTTCATTTCAATAATGAGTTCACTCCAAATCACCATCCCTAACGTGGAGGGGCTGCCTGTTCAGTGGCATTTCCATGGGCAGGGCAGGCCCGGGGCTGGCCCGGTACAGTGGCAGGCTGCACCAGCAGGAGAAGGGCTCGCACCCAGAGGAGTGGCTGGTGCATCCCTGGGGCACAGTGGGTGCTGGGCATCGAGCCCCCCCAGGCACGGCACCCCATCGAGTGATGCTCAGGGTACCCTGCCACAGCAGCTACATGCCTTGGGCTTAAAAGGCATTTATTTATCTGATCTTTATTACTGAAGGGACTACCAAATGCCCAGACCTCCCTGCTGATGCTCACCCCGGCACCCAGCTGGGATGTCCATGCTGACAGCATCCAACCTTGCCAGTGGCGATAATTGCCATGAGGGGCCGGGGGAGAAGCTGTTGGAGGAGCCACCTGGCACCCAGCCCTTGTAGTTGTAGCAAAGCATCTCAGTCACGTGGCGTGATGAGGAAAATGATGTGGAACACCACCTCGCGTGCCTAGGGCTCCAATGGGAGCAGGGGGGACCAACGAGGAGCCTGTCGCTCCTTGCTTGCTGCTGTTGCAGTTAAAAAAAAATAAAAAATAAATCAGAATGGTCATGCAAGTAGAGCAAATGAAGATATGTGTTAAGCGGGAGTAATGGGGAATAATTACTTGGTATCCTCAAAGCCCCAAAGCAAACAGAGGTGGCAGGGAAGCTTGCTGCAGGTAGGAGCAGGGATGCCAGCCCAGCTCCCTGCCGGCCCCCGTGGGGGTCAGTCCCCCCAGGCACAGGACGTGCCCCCACCCACGGCACTGGTGCAGGACCCCATACTGGCAGCCTCCAAGGGCAAGCAGCCACCGGAGCTGGGCAAGCATGAGAGCCGGTGCCACGTGCAGAAGGGAGGGAAGGACGGGGCCGGAGGCACGGGGCTGGCAGAGGTGAAATATTCCGCACCGGTGCATATGGAGCCCTGAGCTGTCCCGGGCAAGGACACCAGTGTCCCTCCCGGTGCCAGTTTCCAGCACGGACAGCCCAAGGCCAGCTGAGGGACATTTAACAGGCCTGGGTTGTGCGGTGCAGCAGGAGATCACAGCCTCGAGCCACGGCTGGTGGCGGCGGCAATTCTGCCAGCCTGGAGGCCAGCAAAAATCACCGTGTCTGCGCTTTCCGGAAGAAAAAGTTGCTTTATTAAATCACCAGTCTGTGAAAAATGTGTATCATATTCCTCTTGAGAGGAGACAGTCACATAAAATTTGGGCTCATTTTGAGAAGACACCTTCGGCGAGTGTAAATGACTCGTAGGTTGGTTAGTTAAGCTCTCTTCCCAGGCAATTCTGCAAGTTAGATGACAAAGCTTCCCCTCATCCTGAAGGTTTTTACTGAGGTTGTAATGAACCCAGGTATGCTAATGTCTTTTTTTTTTTTTTTTTTTTAAGGGACCAAAGCAGCACAGTGGCTTTACTGCCTGGAAGCTGTTTGCCATCGGTACAGGACATCACTCACCATTTACCCTTTTTTTCTCCTCAAATATCAGTAAACCAATAAAAAAGTAAAACCACAGAATGGAAAAAAATGTTATCAGCCATGGCAAACGATGCCATTTTTTGATGCACATTCAAAGCAGCAAATCACGCATGGGGTGATGCTCTTCCAAGTACCATGCAAAGGGGACAGGATGCTGGATACGGCCCCCCGCAGCGCGCAGGGACTGAGCAGCAGCGTGGTGGGGAGGGAGGGTCGCGGCTGCCACAGCGGGCGCTCGCTGGGCGTGAACGGGCTCGCAGAACCAAACTGTGTTGGGGAACTCAGAAACCCCCAGAAAACTCAGAAGTTCCCCAAGCTGGCAACAACCCCCCATTTATATCTGCGATAGCACCGGCCCCAGCAGCGGGCGGGCGGGGAGGCGCGCAGCCCACCCCCACCAGCTCTGAGGGGACATTCGCCTCCCGGCCCCATGTCAGCTCCCACCGGCGCGGCTCATCCCTGCTGCGGCATTGAAGCACTGGAGGGGAAATGCTTCGCAGGCTGCTCAGGAGCTATTTTAATTCAAGGTGTAATTATTTGAAACGGCAGTGATGTGCTGTGCGAGGCTCAGCCGGAGATGTCTCCAAAGTCCCGTTGGAAGGGGGAGGCTGCTGAGCTCGGGGGGGTCATAGGCCCGGGCATCCCACGGCCACCCCAACGGCCACGGGGGGTTAGTCCCTTTGCAGCTGGAGGAGGACAAACACCCCTGTCGGGTTTGAGCTTGGCCTTGCTTACCTTTGTCCCAAGGGATGCAGCCACTTCTGGGAAGCTGCACCAGGGATGGAGGAACGCCCCATCTGCTCCCCAGCTCCATCTGCAACATTTTGCCTGTGAAATCACTGTGGTACCATAAAAAAATCCTTATGAACTTGGGCATGTTTTACTCACGTCTTAAAACCTGCAACATAAAATATCATCCTTTTTAAGGTCGCTTGGAACAACATTGCTGCACACGTAGGGCAGAGCGCTGGGGCTGGGGCAGCTCACCCTGCTCCTCGTCCCTGCAGAAATTCATATAAAAGGGGGAAAAAAGAAATCCCCAGCTTCCTATAACCAGGCTCAGCAAAAGCGGGGATGCGCCATTAACACAGGGAGGTGTCTTCTGATTTCTTCCAAGGTTTTCTCCGATCGCCTAACAACAAAAGCTAATTCCTGCAGGCTCGTTAGAGCTGTGCTGCTAACGAGCAGGGACTGTAGCGAGGAGGGATACGCACCCACCCTGGGCAGCGGCAGTTTCTTGGCGAGGCTGGTGAGGCTCCTCGCACCGCATAGGGGAAGTTGAAATATCTCTGTGATGCGTTGGGTAACTGATGAAATACGTACTTAAAAATAAACACTGTAAAGGAGAGCTGTACAACGAAGCTGTTAGTAATAAAGAAGCTGTGAGGGGAGGGGATATCTGCCATTCAGAGAGAGGTAACCTGGCAGATATGCTGTATTCCTGCTGCCAGGAACAACGCGCTCCCTGCTCCCTCGCCTATCCGTCCCCTTCCAACAAATCCACGGTTTCCCACAAGCTGTGCAAGGATCGTGTTTTATCTGCTCATTCCCAGGTTCAGCTGAGGTTTTGTTAGGAGCTTGCTGAACTGTTGCTGCCTACAATTAACACTTGCAACTATTTTTATAGTGGGATCTGGGCTGGGTGTTTGGAAGCCCGCGGATAGAGGCTCAGACGTTACTGCGGCGTCAGATGCCCATCGCCCTGACCCCGCAGGTTTCTCCCACTTTTCGTCCCCCTGATCCACCCGGAGCCCTGGAGAGCTGCAGAGCAACGTGGATGGGTACATGGGTGACAGGGAGTCTGGGCTCTGCTACTCCCCTTCTCTGCAAACCTTTGGTCACAGCCTAACCCTTAGGCACTGCCTTACTCGGCGTTGTAAATCCAGGGCTCGACATGGTCCTCGCACCCAGCTGCGCCCTCACAATGGCATCACTAGAATAGAGCCATCTGTGACTTCCAGTGTCCTGAGGTTGGAAATACAGCCAAAAAGTCCTTCTAGATGTTATTTGTCCTGCAAGAGAGCCAGCTTCAAAACAGGGGGCTGGAGCCATGGGGCTCTGCAGCAAGCTGGGGGGCTGGGGTGGGGGGGGTTTGGTGTGCTGGCTACGGGCTTTCCTGGTAGAGAATAAATGCTTTCAGGAGCAGGAGGAGCCTGTGTGGAAGATAGCTGAGGAAGGCTAGGAGAAGCTGTCCTAAGGACAAGATCCTGATTTATTTTGCAGCTGAGTAAACGCAACGTGGCTTCCCCAAGCTCTACAGCAGCACCCTGGGTCCCAGTAGCCCAGGACATGCTGCTCACAGCAGGTACGAACTGGTCCTCTTGTGACATGCCCACCTCTGCGTAGTCTGAGAGAGAAGACACTTTCTATAAGCAGAAACAACAGTCTGGACTTGAAAGCTCTTCAGCTTTGACGTCTGGAGTTGACTTTACCTTTGGAATCCCGGGGCCATCCCTGCTGGTACCCGGCCTGCCGGTGCTACCTGGGCTACGGCGAGCACGAAGCCTGCGGCGATGCCCGGTGCTATTGCCCAGCCTGTGGAGGGGAAGCACAGTATTTTATTAGCTAATTCCCGGCATCAACCAAGTGTAGGTGGCAGGTGGTCTCATGGGTCACTTCATAACCACGACAAGGACGGGTTTTGCCTCTTCCTTCACTGCAGGCTCTGCAGAACCAGAGATCACCCACCCCATCCCAAAGGGTACTTGCTGGAAAGCCACAGTCCTAGAAGATGTAAGTCCAAAAGCTTTCAGTATAAAAAATATAATAATAATATATGGTTTTTTGTGGTATAAATCCAAAAGCGGCTGCTTTGCCAGTGGAAAGAGGAAGGAGCAAAGCCCCAGGGGGTGGGAGGAAGGTCTCGGGGCTGCTGTGGGCATCACTATACCACAGGAGAGCTACGGGCACCAACCTCCAACAAATTTAATTTGGGAGGAGGCGGCTATTTTTGCAGTAGTATCGCACCCCCTCTTTGGTGGCAAGAAGGGGCTTGCTCTCCTGCCTCAGCAGCTTTATTCCCTGGAAGCCACGACTCAATGCTTCTGCTTGTTAAGCTGTTTGGGAGAATGGGGATAATTAGTAAGGAGGCACACATGTTAAGAACATGCAATTATAACCCATTGGGTTAGAAATTATGTCTTATCCTTCTGTGCAAAGTAATTAATATAGTAAAAGATTATTTATACCTAAGTGCCTAGAAGGCAAAGTTAACTCCGCAGTGGCGATGAGGGGGGAGGTGGATTTCAGAGGAAATTCCTGATTGAACAGACTGATGTTTTGGGAAGTCTCCTCTTCTGGGCATCTCAAAGTGGAGGGAAAGTGTTGCTGGAGAGAACTGGGGAGGTGCCTGGCTGGTCCCCACTCGGCCCCTGCAGAGCTTTGCTCTGCTCCCACCCCATCACCCCTGCGGGGCAGGGGCTGCCTATGCCCTGCGGGTGGGTCCCTTGACCCTGCTGAGGTTTTGGGCAATAGGACACTGAGATTTTATAAAGAACAATTTAGGGACCTTGCTTCCCATCCGGTAGCCACTTTTCCTGACAGGTAGCCCAGTCGCCAGGTGGCAAGTCTGGAGCAAGCGAGGCAAAGGCTGGTCCATCCACCGGCTTCCAGCAGCCCCCAGCAAGGTGGGGTAGAGCAGCACGTGGGGCAGGGGGCTTCAGCAGCCCCCTGTGCCACTTGGAAAGGAAAATGATACCAGATCTCAGCTCTAAATACAGTCACGCCTATGCCTGTGCAACAGTTTGAGCAAATTAGCAGGGACTGATTTTTTTTTTGGAGGATGCACAAGCAGTGAAGACCCCACGGTTCAATGAGCTTTCACCACCCAGCTCCATCCCGCAGCTGGCCCCAGCAGCACAGCAGCGAGGCACAGCATCAGTCTGACCTGCGTGCCCAAATCCCTGGTGCACTCCAAAATCCCTGCAAACTCCTACCGTGTCACAGAAATAGGGAATTATTAACCCTCCATGTCCCGGGGAAGGTTACAATATGTCCAGGGAGCTCTGGGACAGGGTTTCCTTGCCCTGTCCCTCCTGTTGCTGGAGCTGTAAGCCCCTGGGCCTGAGGCTGAAGGCAGCAGGGATGAACACAGCCAGTCCCCTGCCGAGATGCACTCAGTGGCTGCTCAAAGGCAGATTTTGTTTGCCTTGGCTCTCTGTTTCCATGGCAATTCGCTTGGGAGCAACACTGCAGAGGGAGCATCCACAAGGGATGCACCTGGGAACAGTATGGACTGCAGAGATGGATGTGGGGTGAGATGATGATGCTGCATCCCACCAAGCCTGCCCGCACGGGCTGGCACTCTGGTGGGCTGCTGGTGTGTTTGCCCATGTACTTTATGGGGAAATAGCAAGGATTTTAGAATTCAACTTCCAAACCACTGCTTTTCTCTCATGTTGATGGGATTTACAGCTCCATGTTCACCCCCAGCTCCTGCCAGGCCATTTCTCCTCTCTACATCTCGCCTGGGCATTGCGGAGCTGTTGGAACCAGCAGGTCCCAAGCAAAAGGACCAAACGCTGCTGCCAGCCTCTGGCATGGACGGACCAGCTGGGCAGGAGCATGAAGATGGTGGCTCAGGCATCAAAACAGCTGAGGGGGTTCACCACCATCACTACCCACATCTGTCCAAGGTGAAATCAGGATGCGGAGAGCCAGGTCTGTCTGGAACTGCCATAAGGTGGCTGAGGATGAGCACCAGGTCTCCCTGGGGCTGTAGCCTCATGCAGAACCCCTCAGAGCAGCTCAGGCAGGAGACCTGTGAGCAGGATGACTGGAGGTCCTGCAAACAGCTTTGAGTCTACATGAGCTAAGAAAAAAGCCTCTGCAGGCAGTTTGGTGGCCAGAGCTGGCACAAGAGACCTTCACCTGAGCTGTGCTGGGGCAAGTGTAAAAGGGCAAGGTGTTCGCAACACCCTCCCAGAAAATGGGAAGCCAGGGAGATACTCCAGGGTTTTCCATGCAAAATAAAGTTGTACTAGGAAACAAACAAACAAAAAAAAAACAAACAAAAAAACCCCAAAAAAATTTGCTCAATAGCAAAAGCCACATCTTACACCACTGTACCCAGCAGCACTGCTGCCATGAGGAGAGCAGAGCTGAAGCCTCCACCCAAAATGCATTTACACAAATAGCTGTTCCGAGAGGTGGTGGGATCTGGCCCAGTTTGGGAAAGAGTAGGGGTCTGTGAGTGGCTCAGTGTGTGCCCATCCCTGCCCTCCAGCAGCACCAGCTGCTTACAACCATCCTGAGCCTCTCTGGCACGGGGGCTTTGCCAGCCTTGGCAGCAGGATCCTGCAGGGGAGAGAAAAAAAGGACAAAAAAGGTGTCTGTGCTGAGACAGCTGGCACTGTGCGGGCTGGCAGGGTGACCAGGGGAGGGCATGGCCCCTGTGATGGTGGTAGGTCCCCCTGTGCCCCGACTGTGCAGGAGCCTCCCCTGCCGCCCCAGCCGTGGGCTGCTGCTGCCAGTTACCCTGGGACAGGATGGATGCGGTCGGGTGCACTGGGAGCCTGAGCCCTGGTTCCTGCTGCTGGACCAGAGCTGAGCATTTCAGCCCTGGGGCAAAAGCACATATGAGAAAGCAAAAAATTAGTCATGTGCTGGAGGTACCCTGGTGCCAGGTCCCTTTGATAAATCTTCCCGTACTTACACTCTCCACTATAGTACAGGAGCTGCTCTGGATCCTGCTAGAGGTCTGCACGGGGCACTAAGGTGGCCAGCAGCCATACGGTAGGACATGGGCGTGGAAGGAGCCCATGGGACAACCTTCTGCATAGGGAGCTCGGGCGACACGGACAGTCTCCATTGCTCAGGGCAGACGGCTGGGGAATAGCCAGGGTTTGCTTTTTTTTTTTCCCCTTCTGGCACCACCTGTATCCAGAGCAATTGCCAAGAACCCTTTGACAGTCATTCACCCTCCAAGAAAAATTGGATTTTTTATGCATGTAAAGGATTATTACCCTTTGGCAGTGCTGTAAACACTCAGGTGTCGCTGCTGATATCAGTGCAGATCAGTCGAGTCCATCTGGCTGGGAGTCTGCCTTGGCGTAACAGGCCCTGGGATGCGGCGTTGGACTGAGGAGCAGAAGCGTGAGCATCTTCACCTGCCTGAACAGCGCTCGCTCCTCAGCCTGGTCCATCATGGCTCTCGTGGTCCATCGTGGCTCCTGGAGCTCATCAGTACCATGCTGGCACCCAGTTTCTGCTGTACCCGGTGGCTGCATGGACTCTGTGTCCTTGACATCTCATCTGGGGTACTTGTGCTCCTCCTAAAGGTCACTGTAACGAGTTAGGGGGATTACTACTCCCTTCGGGCAACGTGACAGCTTGGGGAGGCCTCCTGAAATGCTTAACGCTCATTCTGCGGTGAGAGATGAGCATTAAGCAGCACTAGAAGGCTGTGCCAAACACCAGCAGCGAAATTCATATTTTAAATTCTTTCTGGCACTGCAAAGACAGGGAATTCAGCGGCAGGCTCTCGGGGACCCTGGCTGGTGGTGATTTATGTCACTCTGTGATGGAGCAGGATTTGCAGACACAGCCGCCCCCTCTCCCCCTGCCCTTCCCCTGCTCAGCGAGGGCTGAGTCAGGAAGGATGAGGCACCCAAAGGTGCCCGGCCCCATGGAGCGTCTCTGCTCAGCTGCTGCCCTGGGCTCACGCAGCTCAACAGTGCTGGTGGCCGTGCGAGGTGTTTGTTGGCAGATGCTCTTCATTACTGCTTCCAGAAATCACATTATAAAATGGAGTGCAAAGCTCTGTAATGAAAAAAGGGCAGAGAGCCCTCCAGACACTGCCTGCCAGCAGACGCCGTCCCTGGAGCCCACCTAGGCCACCTCCCTGGGACACGGGGGTGACTGGGTGACTCGTGCTGCTGGACCCAGTGCTGGTGTCTGTGCTGGAGACTGGGGACCCCTGAGGAGCCATTGCTGTGTGATGCCCAACCCTGTGATGGGCAGAAGCCAGCCCAGAAACACCCGGTGTGTTTCACCATCGCTGGAGCTGGGTGGAGATGGGGGCTTTGACGTGCTGATCCGGCCGGTGGAGCATCCCTGGTGCCCAGCGCTGGGCGCCCTGCCCTGACTGAGCACCTGAGGGGAGGACCCAGGCACCAAGGGCACCCAAGTCCCCTGCGCAAACCGGGGTGTCCCTCGCTCCTCTGCCCGCTGGGGTGAGCAGCCCCAGTGCCACCCTCCCCGCTGGTGACAAAGCCCCTTCTCCCCATGCTGGGAGGTGGATCTGCTCCCCCGGCATCCTCACTTCCCACGAGCAGTTCTGTGAGCGTTTTGGCAGGGCTGTACGCAGAGATGGCAACTTTTCAGAAAATACTGCGGAGTATTCACATTTTTCACTCCATAATCACAAATATCCCCCCTGTAAACCATCGGGAAAGGGTTGTGTGGAGCTGACTATGGATGGAAAGCAAGAAGGCCTCATCGTGGCCGTTTAGGTGCATCCTCCAACCATGGGGGGAAAAAAAAGGAAAAGCATCTCTTCCCCCCCTGCCCTGAGAATCAGCCCTTTGGAAGTGGGATTTCCCTTTCTGCCCCAAAATGCTGGCCACTTGCCCGGGGAGCCTTGCTGCCGTGCTTGGGTCTTGTGTCCCTGGCAGGGGGGAAAAAGAGAATTTCCCCCAGGAGCTGCCTTTCCCGAGCCGTTGGGAAGGGGTGAAATACGCTCCTGTCTCGGTGGCGGATCAGAGCTGGCAGGCTCTTGGTGAGTCACTGCTGGTGCGGCGAGACTGGCTGCGATGGGTTTGCCCATAAAAGTTATTAAATCATCGCTCAGCACTGGGTCTGACATTTCAGTCGATGGTTTTTATACCAGCTTGCACCGGGGAAGCTGTGCTGCTGCCCCCCCTTTTCCTCTGCCTTCACCTATTTACTCACCATCGCTATTTTTTCCCCAAGCCCCCAGTTCCTGCACTCAGCCAGGCTCCGGCAGTGAGAGCTCACATCCCAGAAGGGGTTTCTTCCCCGGTGCTGGAGTGTTCCACAGGTCTCCTCTCGGGATGCGCCCCAGCTTCCAGCCGGCCCCAGGGATGCCTCCCAGCCATGCCAAGGTTCGATGGGTCCCACCCAGACACCCCGCGGGGTCTCCCCTCCTCTCCTCCAGCCAGCCCTGCTGAGGAACAGCCACGTTTTCCTTTTTTGTCTTGGAAAAGACCAAACCAAAAACTTGATGGCTTTGTCGAAGGCTGTGTGTTTCGGGAGCAGGTCTTGCAGTACATGGAAGAGCCCCAGGTGCCCAGAGGCTGATGCCCTGCAGTGCCCCATGCTTGCCCTTGCCACGTGAGACTGTGGCTTTTTTCCCCCAAAAAAATGTTTTTTCTCCAGAAAAGAACTGAAACAAAAAAATTCTGTTAAAACAGCCAAAAAGGTCAGCTGAGAGCTCTTTCTGTAGCATCCTTGGGCTAAGCATCAGCCAGCATAAGCCTCCCCCAAAGGACTGGGGACATCCCACTAGCAAGTCCCCAGTCCTGCACCGGGGTGCATCCGCCCCATCTCCATCCACCCCACCCTGCAAGGGCTGAAATGTTTAGTTTTGGGGAGGTCATTTTCACTGGGTGGGGTTTTTTTTCCACCAAAAACTAAAGCTCACCAGTGACCGGGGCCAAGGGGGTTTTGCAGCAGCTGTGTTCGCTGGTGGTGGGCTGGTGGGATAACGGGATGCAGGCAGCGCTCCCTCCTGCCAGCCCACCATGTCACTGCTGATCAGACCATTGCTCGCTGTGTAATTAACCTCATGCTAATGAAGCAGGGCCAGGGCTCCCACTGGGCTGCAGTGGTGACGGCAGCGGGTATCCCTTGCTCTGCCCCTGTTTTCATCCTACCGAGACAGGTTTTCTTTCCTCAGCTTTTTTGTCAGAGGAGGCATCGAGCCAGCGGCGGTGGCGTGGGCTCCGCACGGACCCGGCTGCCTGCCCCAAGCCCATGGTACCACTGCTAGTCCTTGCACCCAAAGCCGGGTGTGACGGCATCAGGGGGCTCCCAGGGCTGAGCTGCGGCGCTGAAGGCAGAGATGCTTAATTGCAGGGAGTTTGTGCAAACTCATAAACCTCCCAGCAAGCACCCAGCTTTCTCCTTTCCCCGAGGAAATTATTGACAAGAGGCCCATGGCAGGAAGAAGTAAAGCTCAGAAGAAAAGTTGATGTTTTAAAGGAAGATCTCTGACTTAAGGCATGTTCAGTGTCCAAGAGGATCACGGTGGGCATCAAGACCTCAGAGGAGGTTCAGCTGAATGTTCAAAAGCCCCCATATCCCCAGACACCAGCAGAAGGTGGCAGGCTCTGGGCAGGTCCTGCCTGGGATAGCCACCGCGGCAGCGAAGCTGGCACTCATCAGCTCCCCATGGCAAGGTGTCAGCCAGGAAGAAAAAAAATCACCTCTGGTTCAGGTTCCCAGACCCTGCCCTGCTGTTCTGTTTGCGGTTCAGGTTGGGGTGTTCACACCGTCGCAGCGCAGGGAGTCATGCGGTGGGGCTTTGGGCAAGCCCTGCCATCTCCTTCTCCTTCCACCTCGGCTGCCGAGGTACCATGCTTTGGGCAGAACATCAACACAACCAGCTGGGGACAAGGACAAGCCCATGATTTTCCAGCCCATCCAAGACGTTGAGTGGGTGGCAGCCCTCCCACTGGCTCTGACGCAAAGCTGCTCTAAACACCTCCTGCCCTCTGAGACAAGCGATGCCTCCTGTCCACCGGCCACGGAGGTGGGGAATGGCAGGCAGGTGACAGAGCTGTCCCACCACCTGGCAGGGCTCCTCGGCTCACAGAGGACTGCAAATTTCCCCAAATCGTTGCTCAAAAGCGCCTGCGAATAACCCATGCTCCTTCAGGGCCAGCTCACACGAGCTCTTTGCACGCACGGGCTGGCACATGCGCTGTCCCCTGTGGGGCACCGAGGGCACCGCTGCCTTCGGCCCCTCTAAGGACCATCCTGCCTCTTGAGAGCAAATCCCTGGTGGGTTCTGCTGCTTTACAGCGGGAGCTCAGCGCAGGGCAAGCTGCAGCCTGTGGCGTAAAATCCTCTTTCAATTCACAGCCCTGCCAGGAAGCTGATTACTCTGCTTTCTCCTGGAATAGATCTGTGGTACAGCCTGTGGGCCGCGGCACACGTGCTCCTATGGGCGAGGAGGGAGTAAATGACTTGGTGATGCTCCTGCTGAGCATTCTTTTCCCTGTCCATCATCATGAGATGGGTGTTTCCTATGTGGAAACTGGGGCAAAACAATCAGCATGAGCCCAGTGAGCCTGGGATGAAGGAAGGAGAAGCAGAAACAGCCAATGAGCCCGGGACAGCCTGTCACACCTGCTGGTCGATAAACACTCGGTGAATCGGTCCAGAGGGAGAGGAAACTTGTAAAGTTTGGGCTTTCATGGCCCTATTTTCTCAGCCACACGGAGACTGCTCTGACCCCGGAGTGATTGCTCCCCCCGCAGCCCCTCCGCCTCAACCACGTACCTGCTGCACACCCCCCCTCCCGCTGCAAACCCCCTCCTCACCCAGGTGTGTGCAGCGCGTGCAATGAGTGGCCAGGAACCGCAGGCGTTGGGCATGTGTCCCAGGGCACCCTGGGGACAGAGCACCCCACCTTGGGCAGATCCTTGGGGCAGATGCAATGGAGTTTGGTACCCAGCCATGGCCTCCGCTCCTGCATCCTCTGCTCTGACCAACACATCCCCACGCATCCAAATATCCAGAAAATCACTGGGAAGGGAAATATATCGGAACAACGTTTTGGAAGCGGCTGTGTGAGAGGCTTCAGGGCATCGGTGGGTGAGGGCAGTGGGAATGTGGCCATGGCTCAGAGCACCGGCGGCAAAGTGCCTTGCAGTGCTGCTGTTCATCCTGCCTACCAACGGCACCGAGCTGCTGCTCCAAGAGGAGTCTCAAATGCCAGCGGCTGCAGATGCAAGGGCAAAAGCCAAGCAGCACTCAGAGCTGGTGGATTTGCATCTGGTTTCTGCTACAAAGGAAGTAATTAACAGGAATAATCACAGAAGAGCAGCAGGCACTTGGGAGTCGAGCAAGCTTTACCAACCCCAGTGTGCTGGACAGGCACACCTGCCCTCGTCAGGAGCAAAAATAGCAAAAAGCACATGAATGCAAAAAATCTCTGTAAAAGGAGAGACCGAGGCTCCAGGCAGAGCCTGGGTAGTTTCCCTCCACAACAGACACCAGGATGATTTTTCAGAAGAGATGAAATAATTTAGTGGTGGCCTGGCAGGGAAGCAGCACTATAATTTCCTAAATCCTCCCCCTTGCAGAGCAGTGATAAACTGCCCCAGTGACTCACGTGGGGAAAGGATTAAAGCACTAAGAGCAAGATAAGGTAGATGAGAAGTTCCCCTGTGGGATCACTGGCTGTGCCCATCACTGTGACCCCCAAAACAGAAGAGGGCCAGTCCTGGCACCCTTTACCTGTTGTCCCATTTGCTCGCCAGCATGGTGGCAGCTCCCCTTGCACTGGCTTTTCTGCATTGTCACCTGGGTGACATCTGCCTCGTCCACAGGGGAGTGGAAAAATCCTTGTAAAATGAAATGAAAGCACTTAAAGCACCGCTGGGAGCTTGCAGGAGGGGCTCAGGCTCCCTTGCTTCTTGCTGCCAGCAGCATCAGGAGGTGGGCATGCTCCCTGCACTGCACCCCGCAGGGAGACAGCATGGGTGCCAGCAGTGGGACCCAGGCTCCCGCGTGGGGACATGGAGCCTTTTGAGGACAGGCGGGGAGCGGCAGCCACTCTGACTCATCAGGCTTGCACACAAGACTTGCAGATGGATGTTAAAGGCATTTAAGTTTTAATTTTTTGTGGTGTCTGACAGTTTATTTTTTAATTAAAGCTGTGCTCGAGCAGGAATGGCTGGAGCTGTTGTTTCGATGGCTGGTCTGCCCTGGCAGATGCTCGTGGTTGTGTTTCACCCGTCGGGTTTGGGCAAAGGAGCAGGACAGCCTCCAGGGGCACAGCCCTTTCCTATTCATTTTAGTAAAAATGCTCAGAGTGCCATCTGTACTAAGCTGATTTTCTAAGAAAAAAGAAGTGAAGAAACTCCTCCAGGCTCCATTGCCTCCAAGATACGAGATACAAGTCATTAAAACCCATCTTTTACACTTACAAATGACATTGCACATGGTGTGTCCCTGGAACGGCCTTTCTATCACTTCTGTGGGGAAGTAGGATGAAAAACCTGCCCAGGACACAGCAGCAGCTGCAGTCGGAGATGAACATGTGTTAGCACATCTGAGTGGTGAATCGTTTGGCTGCCCTAAGTCCTGCCCCTGGCAGTGCAGCGGCGGCCGAGCTGCGTGGGTACTGCAGGTGAGGATGCTCCGCATCCCTGCATCCCATGCACCTGGGGACAGCTGAGCCCGTCCCTGGCGGGGACCCCCACCCCCACCACCCCAGCCCAAACCAGCAGCTGCTGGGGAAACTCAGCTCTTGGTGCAGAGGCTGCCGGTCGGAACAGCCGGAGTTGAGCTGACCCATTTCTGGGAAGGAGAAACCGAAAAGCTTCCGGATGGACTGAGGCGCTGCAGTGTGAGTGCTGGAACGGGCCTTCCTTGCTCTGCTTTCCACACAAGCCTTGCTCTCAGCCAGTCCCTAAAATCAGGCAGAAGAGCAGAGTAATTACGTTAGCAAATGGCTCCCAGGACATAATTGCCTCTTTTATGGAAGTGACCTCATTAGGCGCCGTTCAATCAGGCAGCAACAGAGGCATCTGGCGTCTCTGACATCACTGCACCGGCAAGGGGGGATCGACCACGTCCGTGCTGCTACCCTCCGGGATCGGGATCAGCTGTGGGTTATCTTCCTGTCCCTGCAAGCTGACCTGAACACACGTGGCCACATCTGTGCTGAAAGACACAGAAGTGCCCGGCACTGGTGCAGGATGGTCTGTGCTGGCGAAATGCAGGACTAGTCCCCGGCCCAGGAGGCTGCGAGTCCTGCACAGACCTGCAGCGCAGTGGGATTTAACAGCGGGAGGGTGGAAAACCACAGATGAGGAGTCAGGGCTGCCTAGGCTGAAAACACATCTAAATCAATAACCAGGCAGCACAGCATAAATAGAGATAATTAATTACCTCTTACTGCATTATTTATTATTAGTGATTTGTCATTTTCTGTAACAGTTCCTAATTTTCTACTTGCTCCCTTCTGCAGCTCTTTGTCCTTGATGCCATGTGAACTTCGAGCCCTGGCAAACATCTCACCAGGGAAAACCAGTCCTCCCAAGATGCTGGGAAAGCTCTTTGGTGCCCAGCATGCCAGCAGGTCACCCTGCTTCTGACCTGGGGCGAAGAAGCAGCCCCATTTATGGGGGGAACTGGTGACTGCCCCAGCCGGGCTGGGTGACGGGCACGGGGCTGCTCTGTGGGGCTCCCCTGCTTCCCACCCTGACTCACGGGCTGCGCCTTCACCCGCCAGCTTCTCATGGGGGTGAAAAGAGTGGGTGTACCTGGGGGCAGAGAGAGCCCAGGCACCCTCCTGGAAAAATCTGAACCCAT
The DNA here is from genome assembly GCF_015220075.1 of Falco rusticolus. Lineage (NCBI taxonomy): Eukaryota > Metazoa > Chordata > Aves > Falconiformes > Falconidae > Falco > Falco rusticolus. The sequence goes on along the minus strand of NC_051200.1, from coordinate 3,718,089 downwards.
ATTTGCAGAAAAGTCATTACCTGGGAAACTGAAGGCAGAGGGTGGGCAGTGGGACGAGCCAGGGCAGTGGGACAAGCAGGGGCTGCGGGATGAGCCAGGGCAGCAGGACAAGCCAGGGCAGAGGAACAAGTGGGGACAGTGAGATGAGCCAGGGCAGCGGGACAAGGCAGCGTAGCGGGACAAACGGGGGCTGCGGGATGAGCCGGGGCTGCGGGATGAGCCGGGGCTGCGGGATGAGCTGGGGCTGCGGGATGAGCCGGGGCTGTGGGATGAGCCAAACCTTGTCCTTAGCTGGAGGTAGGATGCAGTAGTTACAGCAAATCGAGGGTCCTCATGTGAAAACCCACTGTATTGCTGCCAGCTCCTGCAGCAGCTCAGTGACCTGCAGAAAGTAGAGATGGAAATTAGAGAGTAAAAAGAGTGCCTGTGTACAGGTGTGAGCATGTGGAAACAAAGCTGGAAGGTGACTCTTGCTTTGCTCTATCTCCCATCACTGAGGCTGAAATAAGCTGTGATTATTATATTTTATCAGAGAAAACTGGCAATATTTGCCATATTATCTGCATGGCAGCTGCTGTGAGCAGTCCCCTGGGCTGGAAGCACTCTCCTTTCTTAACACAACAAATACAATTTACTGCGCCCATCGCCGGGCACTGCCAGGGGTGCTGCGGTGCCGTGCGTGCGTGGAAGCACTCTGGTTGTGTCGCTGCTCTGACAAAGCTGTGCCGTGATAAATGCTCTGCCCAGCCCCGAGGGAGGCCGGTATTTGCTGTTTGCTGGCTTGGAGCTGCTCTGGTCTCACTCATTGCACAGGACCCAGCTGGCCCCTGCCCAGCACCGAGCGCCCGGTGAGCGGCTCCTGGCCAGGGTGGCCAAACTGGGAGTTCCCCAAACTCAGCCCACCTCAGCACCCACCTGTGAGACCTTCCTTATGTGGCCGCTTTCTGCACTTAAACAGGCTTTTAAATTCAGATGCAAAGGGAAAAGGCTTTTTTAGCCAGCTAGGAATAAATTAGGTGATTTAAATATTTTTTTCTCTAGGTACGCTGGGCCCCTGCTGGTTCCGGGGCTGCTGGCAGGCCTGGGACATGCTCTCCTGCCCCTTGCTCCCAAAGCAGCACGCCGGGAGCCAGGTCCCTCCTGCATAGCGAACTGGCAGGCAGCAACACTAAAAGGATGCTGAAAAATAACATCAGGCTCAAAGCATCATTTCTTCCCAGGCAGGATGCAAAAGCAAGTGATGCTGGTAATAAAGCCGGTGGCTCTACAAACCACGGTTTTCCCAGTGAGCTGCGTTGCTGGCAGCTGGGGAAAAGATGCCTCAGCAGTGCTGGAAGCCATTGCCATCTAGAGGCTTCTGAGAAACCAGTGGCCTCAGCCCCGCAAGCACAGCCCGAGCTGGCAGCACCCGGGCAGGGTGACAGGGAACGGCTCCCACCAGGGCTGGGGTGGCCATGGTGCCCCACGACGCCCACCCCAGCTGTGTGCTCCAGCCCAGCACCACGCCGGCTGCACCAGGGCGAGGGGGCTGCGCTGGCAGCCGGGGAAAGGGAAGACAGATCAGGGCTGGATTTGGCCCGAGAGGCTGCAGAGAGACGGGACAAACCAGTCTCAGCCCTGGGTGCCATGGCCACAGCCTGTGTCCCTGTAGCAGGGATGCTTTGGGGCTTGTTCCCAAGCCGCGCACAGCCGGTGTAGCTTAACGTCTCTGCCCGGGGATGGTTTGTGGGCTCCACTTCCTGAGATGGCCAAGCGCAAAGATGTTCCAAATAAGATCAGGCTGCAAAGACGCCAGCCCCAAACACGCACCGTTTCAGTATCACATCGCTTGGAAAGTTACTTTTGTGATACTGGGACAAACCCACGCCTGCCCTCCTGGAGCCTGGCTTGCCTCCCGGCCTCAGGTTTTGATGTGCTCGGTGGCAGAAGGGTGTGGGTTGCTTTGATTATTATTTTTTTAAAGCTAATTACATTTTATATTTCCCTGCTTCTTGGTTTCCCAACAGAGCCACAGGCTGTTCTCCTGGGGCAGCGCTGCGTTTCGTGCCCTCTTCAGACCATATTTCGCAGCTATGTGTAAGCCAACAAGGCATCAATTGTTTTCAGAAGCACAAATGAATTTAATAAGGGTCTCAGCAAATTTCAGAAACCACAGTTGCTTTGTCGCACCTCCAGCCCCCCAGGCTGCATTTTCTTATTGATCTGTTTATCAGAGCACCATCCATCACTGGTGCCAGAATCCAGCCCAGCGCGGAGCGGACACTCACAGCACTATTTAGGTGATACATGAGACACGCCTCTCACTCAGCATGTTTATGAGGGATGAAATACTCATTTTTTACAGCACTAGTGTCTAGGAAAGCCAGCAGTCGGTCCTTTATGTTTCTTGCGGTAGGTCATTAGCAGGTGTGCTGAACTGCAGGTGGAAATGCCCTTGCAAGGCCAAATGCTGCTGCTAAACTTTGGTTTGCCCGAACCTCTTTGGAATAAATGCTGCTTTCCTAAATCCCGAATGCCAGCTCCAGCAGATGCTCCGCATCAGAGCAGCGAAGCACTCGCTTTGGAGGTGCTCACCCAGCCAAGCAGGAATGCTTACAAGTTGAGATAAGGTTCATGTCGCTGCCGCCTCTGTCCGGAGGGATGTGGGGGCCCATCACTGGGTGGGAGAAGCAGAGGTGCCGGGAGAAAGCAGGGGCAGGAGAGGAGCCCATGGCTTGCAGAGGAAACCCAAAACAGAAACCTGAAAAATTGGAAACTTTGGCATTTTTAAGAAGTGAGCAAGGCTGGAGGAAAGGGTAGGTAGAGGTTCAGAGGAGGAGCAGAAATGGTGTGAAGCCAGAGAATACCCAAGTAGGAGATAAATAGTAACGGGTCAGATGGCCCCTGGTGACGATGCTCAGAATTAGCCAGAAGCCCCGTGCTTGGGAAGCATGGCCACTTGTTATGTCATCTCTCACCAGGCTGGAGACTTCCTTCTAAACGACGTTTTTCTATGAAAATGAGGAGGGGAACCGAGGAGGGAATTTTCCCTGCAAAAGGCGCTGGGCAGGTGCCCCCCGGCTGCGCCGCCCTCCCCTCCCCCCCGGACGGTTCAAACACACCAACCGGGGCTGCAGCCCGGCCGACACACAACGTGTCCTTCCAGGGACATCGCTCCTGGATGGGCCCTACCTTAGAGGCCTCAGGGAATTTTACAAGAGGAACTTCAGCTCTCCAGGAAAGTCTGGGATTCGGCTTAAAACCCACCGTAATTAAAACAATACAGAGAATTTCAGCACAGCTCTGCACTTCAAAGATAAACATTGCTTTCTTTCCCCAATGGCCCTTATGCAAAGGGGGGGGGGGGGGAGGAATAGATGGGAGGGTGAATTTAGCCATGAAAGCTGCTCAAATGCTTTGTTGGAGGTTTATTTACTTTCAGCGTTGTGAGGTAACTATAGCGGCCCACTTGAAACAAAGACCCACAATGCGCGCACAACATACACACACATGGAGACAAAGTGCCAGTGAAATGTTTAACATTAACCCGGAACAAAACTTTCCTGGAATCCATCCCCAACCTCCCCAAACATATGGCTTCATTCCTCCCTTCCTTCACATCAAAAAAAAAAAAAAAAAAAAAAAGAGAAAAGGGCACCGCAGGCACAGCTGGGCATCTCCACCGATGCCTCCAGCACAGCTGCCACAGCACTGTGGCCGGGGGGCTTCAGGGTGATCTGTCCCAGCTCAGGCTGGTCTCCCCGACAGGCTGCACACTGGGAAACGTGCCTTTTGACTGGTGTGATGCCTGAAAGCTGGCTAATGCCCGTGGCACCCCTGTCCCGCGAAGGAGGGCGGGGGGTGAGCAGCACTGGGTGCCGGTGCCGCGAGGAGCACGGCAGCACCTTGCTCAGGCAGCAGCGGAACCCTGGGTTATAATCATAAAGAATACATATGTCAGCGTCGAAGCCTTCCCCTACACGTGAAGCGCAGCCGGTTCAAGCCCAATTTGCTTGGCCCCTCCGTGAAGTGCCGCCCTCCCCCAGCCCTGCGGTGCCTTCCCTGCAGGCGCGGCAGCAGCAGCAGCCGCAGCAGAGGGTTAAATGACCCAAGGGCGCGCAGGCGCAGAGGTGGCATGGCACAGCTGCTCATCCTCACCACACAGGGCATTTCCAATAAACCAGAAATTTGGGGTTTGTGATCTTGGTAGGCTGTGGGGTGGGCTAAATTTGGATTTCAGGTTTGCAACCGCAGGGTGTCACCCAGCAGCGGTCGTTAGGGGCTGTACGTGGGGGAGAGCCGACGCCACCCACAGCATCCACAAGTGACCTAAAACTGTTTTCCCTCTCCAGGTTAAACCTGAGTTTTGTTTGTAAGGCACAGCTCTGCCGGCTGTTGTGTCTTTAATTTGCATTGTTTACTTAGTCAGCTTTTAACCTCCTCATTTTCCACTCGCGGGTAATTTGCAGTTGGCACTAACACAATTATGTTGCAATTATTATTTCCTTCTAGAGTTAGAATGCAAAGATTTTCCTGTGTTCTCAAATTTCTGGAAACACTTTGGCATCAACGTGTGGAAGTTTCTACCACGGAGCGAAGGCAGATGCTGTTTGCGTCGGCCAGCGAGAGCCCGCGGGGTCTGGGGAGAGCCCAGGGCTGGGCGATGCTGCTGGAGCAGGGCTGCAGGGTCAGCGGCGACAGGATCCCTCCTCCAAGGGCAGCAAGGGCTGGACCTGCCGGGAAGGGCTGATTCCCTGCTGCTGGTGAGAGGGTGGCACCGTGGGTTTATAAACTGGCCCCGGAGCCGGGGGTTTGGGCATGCGGCAGGAGGGGTGGGTGCTTGGGGGCAGGCACGGTGCGAGGGGGCGGTGTTTGGGGGTCTGTGAAGCAGGCTATAGGAGAAGGGGGTGTCTCAGGTGTGATTGAGTAGATTAGAATCAGACAAGCTACCCTGGAGGGTCTTGAAATGGTGGTGTGCCTTCCTGAGCTCCTGCTGCTGCCAGCCTTTCACCTGTCCTGCACACCCTTCGCCCTTACCTTGAGCCCACCGCGTCACCGGTGTCAGAGTGGGACTAGCAAATACACCTGTTTGCTTCTGTTCTCCTTTGTCTTTTCTTCTGGTTCTTGGCTCTGAAGCCCCTCAAGAGATCTCCAATCCCAGTGCCATGGCAGGCAGGGCTGCAGCATCTGGGGGGGTGACGATACGGGGCTGCAGCTAAAGTTCCCCTCCACCGCTAAGAGACTTGCTGAGGGTTATCAGATCCCCAAGGAACTCCTCCTTCAAACGAAGGACTAGGAGATCTCTCACTCAGCTCCCTGCACCCCCCCACGCTTCACTCCTTATCACTGAAAGGTGCCTTTTACCCTCCTCGCTAGAGCACGGCAATCCTGCATTGTCTCAATCCCTTTTCACTCACTGCAGGTAGAGCAATAACATCATTAAGCAACAAACCTGGACGGGAAGGCTTTCTCCCAGCCTGTTCGGGAGCAAAACATCGTCACCTTGGCCGGGCTCCAGCTGGAGGACCTCCTGCAGAAAGTGCCTTTCCTTGCCCACCTTGGGATGCCCACCCAAGGGCTGCGATGCCAGCGGCAGGGCTGGCAAGGTGGGCAGAGCCCCTGCAAGTGGCTGCCCGTGCACTCACCCCAACTTTTAACCCTCTGCAGCCGAGTTATCCATGATGCAGACTTAGAAGAAACAAGATCTGCCTAAAGAGCAAGGCTGGAAGACTTAATTAGTTGCCTGCTGGCACTTAGCAATTACTGCTGCAGGGTATGCCCCAATTATGGTACTATTCACTTTAGTTCTCTGGAAATTCAGTGATTAATACTACTAATAATTCCACTGACCTCAAAGTAATTGCAGAACGTTAAAGGAGAAAACTGTTTCTAATTAGGCAATTCCCAATCCTTCTGGTTTCCCTTTTCCCAAGCCTCTGGTGCCCTCTGGGCTGTCCCGGCGTGGGACTTGCCTGGCTGGGGAGGCGGGATGGGCAGCGGGGCAGAAACTTCTTCCCCCCAGCCCCTGCTCCAGAAATGACATTCAGCTTTTAAAAAACACCAAAGCCCGTGCGAACCCTAACGCTGCGCTACAGGGGACTGCTGGTGGAAGCCTGTTTCACTGCTTGGTGAAACCCCCCAGAGCCCCAGCAGCTGCCCCGGGATGCGTGGCTGCAGGTGGGAAAGCAGCAGCTCCCTCGCGCTTGCTCGGCACTGGGGTCTTTCCACCAACTCAGGATTTAATCACGGAGCTGAATCAAAAGGGTATTTCCCTCTAGGAGAGCTCTCAAGGATTGTAAAAGGGTCTGGACTGCTCTCAGCTTTGTGTGGGGAAGGCAAAGGATGGGAATGAGTTGAATGAAGATGAAAGTTTATCTGGAAAAAAAACAGTTGATTGACCTACCACATTTCCACGGGCTTTCCCAGAGCAGGAGGGGCTGGAGGGATGCATTCCCCGAGCACGCAGGGTGCCAGCCGCAGTGCTGGTGCAGCTCTCGCCAGAGGTTGCCCCTTTGATGCTGGCTGGCTCCAGGAAGAAAACACTTGTGGTTTCTTCTTGCTTCTGCTGCAGACAGCGGCAGGGCTGGGACGGCTGGACAGGCAGCGAGCAGAAACGCAGCTCAGGAGCTGCCGGGACTCATGCTGGGAGCTTGTGCAAGCAGGGAAACAGGCAAAGATGTTCCTCTTCCCAAAGAGGGAACAGCCTCTCCCTGAGGGATGCTCACAGAAAACCCAAACCCTTCCAAGCAAAGGGAACAGAAGAGCCCAGGGTGTTTGGAGGTGAGGCAAGGGCCGGGTGCCTTTGGGGTGGCTGCTGTGTAGCATCACTGCTGGCTGGCAGGGCTCTGGCTCGGCCCCGGGCAGCCCCAGCATGTGGCATCTTCCTGCCAACCTCCGAAAACGGGAATTTAATAAAAATTGATGCTAGCTCTCGTGATCTGAATGCTATATGCCTTTCAAAACGAGAACCAAATGGAAGGAGGCCAGGCCCAGTCTGCGCTGGGCGCTTGCAAGGATGCTGCGGGAGGCCTGAAGCAGAGCAAAAAAGCAGCCTAGGTGAGCGCTGTTAACACCGAAACCTACTGAGGAGAAAGGCTGCGCGTGCTAAGCGCCCTGCTCCGCGCACCGCAGCCCAGCGAGGATGAAGCTCAGCGGGTGAAGAGCCACAACAGCCCGGTCTCCGCGTGCCCCTTCAGCAGGAGGCAAACCCCCGTCCCGTCCCCCTGTGCTTCGGCCCATCAGCGAGGGAGAAGCAGCCAGGACCCCCCCAGAACGCTGAGACAAAGCACAGAAATGCTGCAGGCAGGAGGGTTTCTGCCTTACATATATATATTTTTTTTTTTAATTATTTTTTTTTAGTTCTCAAACGCAGCAACGGAAACCAGAAGGCAGAGAAATACTGACATTCCCAAACCGATCATTTAAAAAAGGACTAGGGATGAAAAGTAAACTTCCTCTTGTGCAATGAGGTTCTCAAAATTACCAGCTTTCATATATTATATCGATTTGTGTGTGTGTATATATACATAAGGTCTTATATTTAAAAGGTTAGTACCCCTCTTGGCAAGGGATCAACGTCATTTTTCTCTGAAGTTTACCTCCAAAACACAAAGTGAAGATTATCTCATTCAAACGTGTCGCTATATGTAAATATCATTTTAAAGGCACCTTTACGAGGCCAGTCTTTTGCTGCCATTTTGTATTACGCTTTCTTCGAAAATTCAAAGAAATGTTCCAGAATATAGAAAATGCTCAACTTTTGTTGGTCTGGGGAAGCAGGAAGGGGAAGCAGAGAACCATCTCTGGAAAGGTCCCGTGTTGTTACGGAATTTTGCTTTTCATAGCTATTTAAAAGCAATGTTAGGTAATGCTTTATAATAAATAAAATAATGCAACTGGTGGTGCAATGCTTGGGACTGTGCTGCATTCCCAGCGCACCCTGTTACCTTCCAGTTCCCTTCCAGCACCTCCGGGAGCAACGGGACTGGTGGGGGAACAACCCACCGCTACCTAACTTGCACTTGGGAAGGATTTGGCACAAAGGGGCTTTTTCATTTAAAAGCTGAGCCAGTTGAGAGGAGGGAAAAAAGAAAAACCCAACCAACCAACCAAGCCACCCACCCCAAAAAACCTTTTCATTTTTTTTCTCCCGTTTTAAGCCCCAAACCTTGCCACGCTGAGCAGCAGAAGATGGGACTGAAGGCGTCTTTACCGTGCAGGCATCCAACAGATGCATCCAACACAGCAGGGCTGGGTCCAGCCCCCCGGGACAGCCTCGGCCAGGGGGTTACATCCACCGGGGCTGCTCAACATGCTTCCAGGAAAGGGAAGGGGCCATGAAAACCCAAGGCATTGCTGCACCGCTCCTATTAGCAACCTTCTGGGGTTTTTTTGTTTTTTTGGGGTTTTTTTTTGGTTTTGTTTTGTTTTGTTGTTGTTGTCTGGCTGGGCGTTTTGTTTTGTTTGGTTTTTTTCCTTGTTTCTACTCTGGCATGCCAGAGAGATTTACAGAAACAACATCAGAAGGCCCAAAAGCACAGGGGATGTAGGTGCTCAACTGCCCACTGGCCCCTGGGTTTGTCAAACTGGTATTTATTACAGCGTTGGCGATCAGGGGAGGCGACAACTACGTTAAGGTCAAATTCAAAAGCCAACAGTGGGAACGTATTAAGGCTGACCACTTTCCACCAGCTTCCAAATAATCCCTGCTCCTTCCCTCCAGCAGCACGACGAGGGAGGAAAGATAAACCGGAGGCAACAAACCGCTCCAAAAATACATGAACAAAAAGCACGTTGGTCTGTTGAAGACTGTGCTGTAGAAAACACTCCCGTGACTGCAGGTTACCCAGGTGCCGGCACCCTTAGACATCTGAAAAACGGTGCAGGCATCACAGGCGAGACGATGGGCACCGTCACTGCAGCTCAGTCACGGTAAGCGAGTGTTGTTCGTCTGATTATTCCCAAGGTTGAAAGCGTGCAGCGCTCGGTGCAGCTGCCAGACTCAGCAGAGGGGAAAATAAAAAGTGAAGCTGAAAGGAAAAGACTGAATGACAATTGTTTTATCCTGCAAAATCTCCGCTTCAGGGTTGAAATCTTAAAAGACGAAGGTCAAGCAGCAGCAAGGACTAGATAAGGTAAAGATTCGTTTCGCTTCGTAATTAATAAGGCTTTCATACTAAGAAAATTTACTGCAAAACAAGCAAATTGGTGGAAAAAACCTGAAAACACAGGATCTGTTCTTTAAAAACACACAAAATATTTTTATAGCTAACTACAAACATAACCATAGAACATTTACAAGATCTTGGTGCATATTTACACTTACTTTTTTGTTTTCTTTCCTAGAATTAAAGCTGCCAGAATCTTCAAAGACTTTAGGGCTGTTTCAACAGCTGAATTACAAAACAGCTCAGTCACAAATTACAAAATAAACTTGATGGTTTAAATAAGGAGGGAAAAAATAACCCACAATTGACTTCAATATAGATTTATATAGGAAAGATCATTCTCTTGACACATTTTCTAAGGTTGTGAAACGGCAAACTTTCAGTATTTTAATTTCTGCTTTGATATTTTGGATCCTAAAGAGAAGCAGCTAACCAGTCACTCACTTCTCGCCTTCTAGACCACAAACCCGCTGGAAGAGAAACTGGCTTGAAGCCATTTGCCCCGCCAAGCTCCTCCTGGAAGGGACCTAAATGGCAGGAGACCTGAGTGACACCTCTCTCGGGGATGAAACCCTGCTCCACAGTTGTAGCAAAAGGGCAGCTACTTCCCGGCTCTCCCTGGAGGCCAGGTTTGGGACTTTGCTCCAGGGACTTGGGACGTTGCTCCAGACTGCTCCCAGGTTATTTCAGCGTCTCCATTGCTGATCCCGAGCAGAGCCCACACCGCTGAACAAAAGCAAGTGTTCAAATACTTCAGAACTTGGAGCAACACAGGTTCTGCTCGAGTTAGGAGGGCAGGTGGCCACTTTTTTCTTAAAACTGAATAGTTTGGCACAGCCCTAACGCTACAGTTGGGACGGCACGATGCAAACCAGATGGGTTTCAATGCTTCTGGAAGCCTAAGAGATGATGTTGAAAGTCAGACTCTAAAACCAACTTAGAATAAGATCTTTTTGAAAAGAAATGTATTTTCTTCATAAATACAGTACAATAACATTTTACAATGTCTTTTTACTTTCTAGACATAAAACCGCTAGCTTTTAAAAAAAGAGTTCCTATACAAATACATGAAAAGAGACATCCCCCCCTCCCCATAGCCCCCCACCCCGGCATGGAGCAAAACCATCAGCCGTGGCGTGAAGCACAGTGACTCCTGGGCTAACCTGTGCCATTCCTCGGAGGGAGGGAAAGTCAAATCACCCCCCGGGTTTTGCTTGCCCTGACTGCACCCAGTTCTGTCGCCAATGGAAAAAGCCCTTCGTCCCGCCACGGCTGTCAGGATTCACTGTACGGGCGTCACGGCCCACGGGACACGGCTGTTACATGGCTCACGTGCTGGGCATCGCTGTGGGCTCCTGGAGCAGGAGGGGTCGTTGGAAATGGTTCTGGCCTAACGCTCTGCGAGTCCCCTCGCTCGGGCAGCCTCAAAACCAAAGTCGCCCGCCGAGGCCCAGACCACACAGCAAGGATTCCAGCCTGCTGATGGTACTGCTGCCCTCAGCCACCCTTCGCGGACTCCCGAGGAGCGACCGACAGAGCCCCACGAGTCCTCAGACCACAGACAGGAGAAAATTGCTGCTCTAGACCCCACAAGAGTGGCCAGGTAGGAGCTGTTTGAAGTTAATAATGACACCGGGCCAGGTGGGAACAAAAGCCTCTTAGATCTCAGGCAGTCCCCTGAGCCATCAAATCCCAACAGAACCACCCAAGGGAAGGACTCGGGAGTTTGGCCATTCTGTAAGCAGTGAAAGGAAAGAGGAAAAATAACTAAACTTGATTTTCTTGTTTTGCTCTACAAAGGAGAATATGTGGCTTTCTTTATAAAAGCTACAATTCTGCTTCTAATACCCGAGTTTAAGAAAAACTCTTAGTCTAAAATTTTGGTCTGCAAAGAAGGTCATTGCAATCATTGTGTTAAAAGTCACTTTCTACTAGAAATAAGCTCTACAGAAGGAAAAGGAACTAGGTGTGCAGTTTGTCTCTTTAAAGCAGTTCCTGTTTTAAAAACAAAATAAAAATCTGTACAGAGAGACTGAAGACTATAGTACACATCTTCCTCAAAGCAAGCAGCTCTTTCACATTCACATCAGGGTGGCTCTGAGGAAGCTTGAGGGAAAGAATACATTCCTGATGGCTCCTAGTTTGTCAGCGCAGGAAAAGGACCTCAAACTTCCATGTCAAAAGTTTTGGGGGTTTTGCTTTAGGAAGAAATCAAAACTACAAAAGAGGGCAAAGAACCTGACCTAAGCAATGCAGAACTGCACCATCATCTTCCACATTTACTTCCACAAGCACAGAACTGCTAAGGCTCCTGCAGTCCTCATGGTTTGGACCGTCAGAGACCACCCGGCTTCCATTTTCGGAGGAGACAGTTGCCATCCATAATCTGTGTTTTACTCACAGAAAGCTATTATGACCTTTTTTTCTTGGTAAAAATAGATTACAGTGGCATTTAATTTGAAAACAACGAGCTGCAAGGAGGATAAACAAATTATTTTTACCTAGTCCAGCTGAACAGCCAATATCGACTGGGGAAAATCAGTTTTCTACAACAGATGTTATCTGTAAAGGATCCAAATTTTCCTAGGCATTTTAGAATTAATGTGAATCAAGTGAGTTGGAACTGTTTATCTAGAGCCCTACAGTTGCAAAACTTCTTTCTTACTGCTGTGAAGTACTTATAAAGATGGAGCATAATTTTTTCCTGACTTTAAAAGAACATAAAAGCACTCATGTGTCTCTCCCCCTCTCTCACACAGCCACTCAACAGCATTTGATCTCCCTTATTGTTCACTCTAAGCCCAAACCACAAAATACAATATAGAAAATTATGCTGAAACGGCAGAAAGATGGGACACCTTGAACTAATGAGAAAAGCTTCTCCTGCATTTACAGCAACCGGGGAGGAGGAAGAGAAATCACTTCAATCATCCAGAGTGGGCATTACTTCATATAATGGGATGGAATTAAGCCAAGAGAAATTTAAGACATTCTCAGGGACAAGAAGGAAGAGGCTGTGAATAGTTTGTCTAGAAAAGGGTGGAGAACTAATTCAGACGGATTATGAAGACACTCTTAGGGAAGGCCTACCGCACTGTCCAGAAAGATGTTGTCCCATATGGCAGAGACAGTCAAAGCTTTTAAATGCAGCTCTGAAGCGTCTCGAGCAGCGGCGATGGAAGGGAGTTTGTGCTGCCTGTTAGAGCAGTCACTGGTAGAGCCAGGCTATCTGGAATCGGTTCACATCTTACCCTGTGCATTTTGCCACCTCTAAGTCCTGTGGGTCGGGTCTAGGAATATAGCCTGAAGACCACTAACAAACAGCAAATCTGTTAGAAATGATGGGAAGGGTTTTCCTTGGTTTTTAAGCGATTATCACCAGAAGACAAACAAAATGCAACTCCCGGCTGATCTTCAGGCCCTGCTAAGTCACCGGCGTGGCAGACAGAAGGCACATCCTTTCACCTCCCAACCCTCCACTGTCAAATTCAGGTAAGGCCATTTCAATTGGACACCATATCAGTAGTGTCAACCAAGCAAAAATTGAGGACATTCACTAACTGTACAATGATTAATTAGTGATTTTTCTTATTTCTGGGGTGAAACGATCTGAAATGAAAACCTGGCTACCCTAATGATGCACAGAAAGCTGAGACTAGCCAGGTTCCCAATGTGTGACCACTGGCTAATTAAATATTTTAACATTCAAGTAAAAAAAAGAAGTAGGTTTTAAGAGAAATTAATATTGAAGTGTTTCAATAAAATGCTAAGATGGTAACAAAAAATATTCATTTACTTCTATTGGTCTTAATACCTCCCCTTACAGCACCTGCAACCAAAGCATTGCTGCATCTGTGCTACTTCCCAAAAATCTGAAAGTGAATCTGATTACTTAAATGTGTAACTTTCTTCTGTAATGCCTTTGGGGCTGTCTTTAAGCTGCTCTCTCCAATTAGGTGAAGAAAAAAAATATTTTGGAAGGAGAGAATTCGCCATCTGGAACTTTACACAGAGCTTCTCTTTAAAGCTCTACCTCTCAGCCTTTGCTATATGAAAAAGAATCCAGTATCTCCAAGAAGGAGGGACATATAAAGTAGAAGGGCATTTGAAATACAGAAAAAACTGCTATGGAGAAACATCTCCACAGATGCAGCAGATTAAGCTCCTAATGCTGAAAAGCAACAGGGCTTGCCACTTGCACTATGGTAAATTTGGAGTAGTTCCACTAAAGGCAATGGAATTACAACAGCAGAAATCTGATCTAACAGATCAGGACTGAGCCTGTAAACGCTCATTTTTTAATTTACGTAAAACATGAATGCAATATATTATTTACTATCCACCATATAAATTATTGAAAAGTACTTAAGTATAAAAGTGTGGCAAATCTTTCAATGAAACTAAAAATGTGAAATGCGACATTAATCACCGGAGTCATTTTCTTTAATAAAGAAATAACACAATTTGGGAAATATTAAAAAAAAAAAAAAAAAAAAAGAACATTACCACAATGAAAACAGAAATCTTTCCAGGCTATGAATGTGAAACACCTATTCTGAGCTCTTACACTGAGTGTAAAGAGAAAGTATAAAGAGAAATCTCCCTTGATCACAGCTCAAGTTTATAAAAGATTCTCTGAACACCTGTATTCTAAAACCAGTAAGTGATGCTCACAACTACGTCCCCGGTTCTGATCATTATAAGGCCATTATGCTCGCCTTACTGCATTCAAGCTAGACATTTAACCAACAGCTGTAAGAGTAGGTACTTCTGTTTAAGAGACTTTAAAAATACTGAAATGAAATATCAGATGTAGCGCACCTAAGTTCTTGGCTTTTCTCCAGATGTTACCAGATCCAGTATTTAAAAAATAAAGGGGGAAACTTTCAAAGAACAAGTGTTACGGGTTTTTTATAATTTAGAACAAATTATAAATTAACCTGTCCATACTTTTGAGACATAATATACAAGAACAAACAGCTGAGTGTTCTTTTATTACTCAGGTACTACAAATTTTTTCCCAATAAAAATGTCTTTTAAAAATGTCTTGCTACTGTATCCCAGCTCAGATCCCGGCACAGCCTTTCAGATGAGGTATTCTACCATCTCTCCATCTGGGAGGTCCTGCCCCATGGTCTGAACAGGGGCTTTTCTTTCAAGAGTGCTGGAGTGGAAGAGTGGCCCATCTATGTGATGAGGAAAAACAAGAGAAGACAACCAAAGCTGTAACTTCAATGAGGTTAGAAATATGACGTTAACATTTTAAAAGTAATCTTCTATCACTAGTCAAAAGACAGCTAACAACTCCTTACTTCATTTAAAACACTTCAGTTCTTCATGTATATAGCCAGACAAATAAAGATATTTTACCAAATTCTCTTTGGGTATCTTCCACTGATACACAATGGCATATAAAACTGGAGCGACTGCATTTAAACCAATGGAGTCAGAGCAGACTTTCACCACAAAACCTGTTGCCCCATCTCCCTCCATACCCATTAAATAGCATAGCATGAGCAAGATGCACAGCAGACCAGCCAAATTCACTCTTCCGTAAAGAACAACATAATTGTAATGTGTCTGTAAGTAGAAGAGGCAAGGTTGTGTAATCTGCATTGATCTGGCAGAGTGGGCTGGAAAATGAGCAGCTCTTGCCAGCTCGGAGCTCTGTGGGAAGCAAATTCAGCTCTGTGACAGTCACTGTCAACTGGATCTACTCATGCCAATGCTGAAGTTGGTGCTGTGACTGGGACAGTACAATAACGAGACAGCTTCATCATGACTGTTACCTTTCCTTCTTCTTCCTTGCCCTTATCTGAGTCCACTTGGCTTTGAATACCCACTAAAAGACAACAGCCACTTCCTACAGCCCATTTTCATACCCTGTTTAAACCCCACACACTACTCGCAATTTACTTCAGGGTAGACACTGACTCAGAGTCTGTCCTGGGGTTTCCATATACCTGCTCCAATTCTCAAATCTCCCTATACCCCTCTATCCAGCGTGTCCATGTTTACGCTACCACTCTTAAGGCTATTTTTCCATCAGAGCATTTGAGATCCCTCAGAATATCATCAAGCTGGCCTCTGAAATCCATCTGTCCTCACAAAAACTAAACCCGGTTTTCCTGAATGGAGAAAGGGATGGCAGGGCCCGTCCCACAGAGCAGAACTGATTGCGAGTCGGTGGCAGGGGAGGGCAATTGAGCTTTGCTACCTGTTTTGTCTGCGCTGTAGGCCAGGTTGGTACTGGGGAGTCGTCCTGGTGTGGGAGCTGCAGTGGAAGGTGCAGCTTTGCTTTGTTCGCTGCCCCGGTCAGTCTGGGTGCTGCAGTCTCTGCTGCCTGTTTTCGAGTGGGCTGACAGCAATGGTGTGGAAGGAAGGACAGGAGAGGGGGTGGAGGGAATGGATTCGGAGCGATATTCTGTTCCCAGCAGAACACCTTTGTGGAAAAAGGGAAGAAAATTTCACAATCCCAGAAAACTAACTGGTATCAGTTCTGCATCCCTCTGTACTACTTGCCCTAGGATCTGGAGAGCGCCCTGTCCTTCAGCAGACAACACTCATTTACCACCAGGTGCTAAAGTACCTGAAGAATAGCAGCATCCTCATGTTGCTGCATGCAAAGATACACAAGTGGGCACTGACACCTTACTTCCCTGTCTCTAAGTAGTGGCCTGTCTACGGCAGGGTAAATCTGCACACTCTGACATCAGCTGCAACAGATTCTTATTTACATTTCAGGGTCTTGTCTCACAGGGAGGGCCTTTGGACCAAACTTTTCCCCTGAAATAAAAAAAAATAATCTAAGATTTGATTTGTTACAACTCATTTTCTCTGAACAATGGTGTTGAGCCATTCCAGAGAGCAGCCGTGTTAGTGCAGGCACAACACTACAAGACAGCAATCCTGATTAGTATCTCTGTTCCTGTTCAAGGAGACTTTACACCTTCAGACAGCTGTAACAACCCAGCTGAAAGCAAGTGCTTAGGAACTGTGAAAACTGAACCTCAAATATCCCTAAAGTCAGGTACCGAACTGGGAATAAAGGCTTATGTATTTTAATGACAGAGCCTGGACAGCAGAAATCACTATTTCCCAAAAGCGATTAAAAGAAGCAGTTGTTCCAAAGATATCCTGTCCCGCTTGCAGCCAGCTTCACTGCACACGAGGCCAGCTCATCTGTCTGTCCAACACACCTGCCTCCCGCTGCTCCTGCCTCCCCTCTAAGCACTGACTCGCACATCTGAACTGCCACCCTTATTTAAAAATTACCTAGGCTGCCTTTCCAGCTCTTGTCCTCCCTCTTCTCCTCCAGGATGGGAGTGCTGCTCAGCGTTGATGAGTGGGACAGCAAGCCTGAGCCAGCGTTCGAAATGGACATCAGCGACTTGGCGGGTCTCATTGAGGAGAGCTGGTCGGTCTTACCAGGCTCCTTCCGGGAGCGCTGCTGCAGGACTTTGATCATGGCATCCTTCTCGATGATCTGGGCATGCAGAGTCTTAATCCTTGAGAAGCACAAAGAAGAACAATGTACCTGTACTCCTGTCTCCTTGGACTGAGGCCTCAGTGCCCCCACGGCTGTGACTAGGACTCCCTTAGGCATTTGTGGAGGCAGACAAGATGCCAGTGAGCTTATTGCCCTGAATACTGGCTGCTCACTGGCCCACGGGAGCAGATCACGCATGTATACATGCATGAGTAAACGGCTGTGAGATACCCATCCACCTTTGGCTACTGGAAGCTGCTCTAAACAGCCATGGAAGAGGCTTGGAGACAAAGCTGAGAGTTCTGGGCAGGACATGAGACCAACAGAAAGGATTAACACGCTGTGGGAGTCTGCAACGGACCTAACCCTAGGGAAAACAGTTCTGTGAGAATGGAAAGAGCTGGCTGGAGCCTGGGGTCTGATGAGGATGCCCTGAAGAGAGAAGAGGAACAAGCCAGATGCAAAAAGTCTAAGAGAAGACTTTTTTGCATTAGCCCTCAGTATCAAGACAGGTTTTGGATTGCTATGTAGATACTCCCTTGGCCAAATGAGCGTCTGGCATCCTACATCATTGCTATGGGTGAAGACACAAGAATTTCTGGTTCTGAGGTGTCTACCCAGACAATTAATTTAAAGTCTCTGTCCTAAAGAAGCCAGATAGGACCAAACTGCATTTTACCTTCCCTCCATGTCGAGACACCTTCTGTTGGCAAGCAGGATCTCTTCCTCCTCCTTCTGAATACGAGCTTCCAGCGAGGTGTCATAGCTAGGGTTAGGCGAGTGACTGATCACTGTCGTGTCCCTGTGAACAAGCAGTAGAGCAGATGAAGGACCAGCTATGTTTGCTGCTTTACTCCTAGCAGCATAAAATTATTGCTCAAAAGCAACGAGCAAGAATATCCACTTTTTTTGAGTTTAGGTTGGCTCAGTGTCTTCCAAAAATCCAACTCCCAGCCCTAATGAAAGCAGGATTACAAAAATATGCAAGTCATTACAACAACAGTCAATCTACTGTCCATCTCGGGCCAGCCTATGATCTAACTGATTCACTGTACTACTGTAAACTGATCGACAAGGCAAATCCAAGGACATGGGGAGAGGGAAGGATGGCATAGAACACTAGGCATTTTTCTTCAATTGAAACAGCACAAACTTCGCTTTGGGTATAAAGCTCTCTTTCCCTTCCCCTTCCAACAGTATCATAGAGGGAATCGGAGTATCAAAGGGAACTAGGCATGGAAGCTCCTTAAGCAATCCTAAGCAGCTTGGTCCCAAAAACTTGGGAGTGGGCTGAAAACACTTTCAGACTGATTCCATATGGTGCCTGATATTAACACTGTGATAGTTGTTCAGTCCATTAACAAAACATGATGAGTATTTCATTCTACTTGTCGCTGTTGAGTCAGAACAAAGTCCCTGTGCTACGCTCTGTATCACTGTATGACTCATAACATTAAGAGCATGTTACTGGCATAGCTATGCATTAACAACATTACAAAAAAAACCAAACACACACAAAAAAAACTTGAGTTACCGAGAGCTCCAGTTCATTGTAGTAAGAACTGTCTAGGTAAATGTACTTATAACTCAGCAAAAGTTCAGATCAGGAACAGCAAAGCACCAATGTGAAGGGCATAAGAAGGTCATTCATCACAGAAACCTAACCTGCCCCAGACTCCCTCCTGTGCTCTAAAGCATCCTTCCTGCAACCTTAACTTCCAAAGGGATGCTATTTTCCACTACCAAACAAAAGGAAAAGAAATTTGTGCACAGTGTAGGTGAGGTTGCCACTGAAATTAGTGGAATCCTTCACAGCCTATATTCTTGAAGGAGATACTAGAGGTGCCAACTGCATATAAACCTGCAGGAGTATGGACACTAATGGAATATCATCTTTTAGGGGAGAAGCAGCTAGAAGGAAATGGAAAAACAGAGGTTGGCTCTTTCCTGACTGGAAGGCACTCTTGTTCATTTAGCAAAACTTGAACAGGCCTAACACAGCTCTTCTCATTCCATAATGAACAATAGACCAGACCCTCACTTATCAGTGCATGCTGAAAATATAACATGGCCCCTAAGGAGAAGCAACAACATGAGCCTTTAGAGAATCTCTGGGGAGGCAGAAAACTGTGCACAAGAAGCATCAATACCCTAAAATAACAGCCTGCTTCTGGAGCAAGATAAGATAAAGTCTTTAAATGCTAACACAGCACATCTGCAACTTTACCCCTGTAATTCTAGTATGATCTTACAAGCTAGGAAACCAGTTGTGATAACATTCCTGTTTGAATCTGGTTCATGAAACAATCTAAAATAAAATCTGCCATCAAGAACCAGAAAGTAGTGAGCAATGAAATTACATGTAAGCAATACCTAATGCTAAAGCATTGCATTCTAATAACAGCTCTTGTTTACCAACTAGCTGAAGCACTTGGGCCTGTTTACAGCCATAATAAGTGTTTCTGTACAGTTATCTTGGAATGTGAGCTTGTTACCAAATTTCAGACACCCTCCCCTTCCCACCCCCACAAGCAGTGCTCTCCATACGCAGCAGAATGTTTTGAGCAGAATTTCCTAGTAGATGTTTCTGGTTAGTAACCATGTTGAAGACAATACCACAAAGTAATTTGCAAAAACATTCTGGAGAACAAGAAGCCATTCAGGGTGAATGATGTGAATCACCCAGCTTACCCCACCTCACATGACTTCAGCAAGGACTGATCCCTGTTTAAACAAATAAAAAATACCAAAACCCTTCTCATACACCTATTTTTGAATCAACAGCTTCTAGGAATGGTTCAGAACAATTCTAATCTGGAAAATGGCTCCTGGATGTGGAGGAATCTTCCCCTGGAAAAAAGTTTCTAATTGTTGGCAACTCCACAGCTCCCAGGAAAAGCAGCCAAGCCCTGCTTGCCTGCAGAAGTCTGAGAAGCCATTCAGACCACAAGGCGAGGTATCATGGGAGGGTGGTATGACAACATGCGTTGGTGAGAAATATGACATTCAACTGGAAAAATAATCCCAGTACTATGAAAAGTCTCCTTTACCTCTGAGCAGCCACAGTTGCAGCTGCATCCAAAGCAAACTGTCTCATCACACTCTCTTCCAGGTATTTCTGTTCCCACTTGGTCATGTCAGCTTCCAGAGCAAGAATCCTTTCTTCTTTCTCACGCAGGAGTTCCATAAGCGCTGTGGCGTTGTACTCCGAGACGTTGGCAGCCTGAGATGTACCCTGACGCTGGTTTCCAAAAGCAAGGGGGGGAAAAAAAAAAAAAAAAGAGGTGTCAGGCTGCATCTGTAAGATTTGGGGCTGGTTTGCCTTTTGTCTGAAACACAGAGGCTGGTCCACAGCAGCACTGGCTTGACGTAAGAACCCCCCCAGAGTGAAATGCAGTGGCCTCTGCCATGCAGGGCAGACCAGGGGAGGGTAACAGTCTCTGTTAAAGCTTAATCTGAATCATCTGCAGGGGCAGTTTAGCCTCCCTCTGTCAAAACCAGTAAACAAGCTCATATACTGCACGAAAGGCTCCTATTTTCCAAATGCTGAAGCTCAAAAGTCATAAAACACCAAGCACTGCTGCTAAGAAAGACAGCTTAACTCACAGCATCCATACTAGAGTGCCTCCTGGTGCCATTCCAGAGCTGGTCAATACTAACAAGCAAATATCCGAGATGGAAAATGCTCCTTCTAAGGCCTTTTTCCCATGTGCAAAGCCCCACATGTGCACCTGAGAGCTCTATCATGCTATTCAGGTCTGATGGCTACAGCCCATCCATAATGCCTGACGTAACACAGATTCACTTCCAACATCGTTCCAGCAAAACACTAACTAGCATACAAGAGTTATCACACCTTTTAAAAGAATGCATCCAAAATATTTTTGAAGGATTTGGTTATTACATCAATATGATCCAGTGTATACCTGTGGATTAATTAGCCAGGGATTAAAGATAATTCAGTTCTAAAACAAGACTTGGAAGACAGGCAGTGCTCCCTTCCAAACAAGAAAGAGTGGAGATTTGCTGAGCTAATACTTCAACAGATAAAATACCTAGTTTTATATGGAAGTCTCATCTGGGACTGGCAGGATATTTGACTTAAAAATTAAAAAAAAAATAGTTTAAAAGAAAAGAAATTGGGCAGACAAGTTATTTTTTGTTCAGCTCAGAATTCTCAACCATGACAAGAAAGCTGTTTTCTGTGTTGACTCAGGCTCAGTGTCAAAAATTGTAGGGTTCAGAGCACACATTCATCTTCCAATGGTAACACTGAGAAGTTTATCCAATTACTGTAACTCCTACTAAAACCAATACAAAAATACAAGTAAGATTTAAATATCCATTCCTATGCAGATGTGAGAGTTGGGGGATAAATATGATCTGAAACTAAATGCTATTTAGAACATAGAATCCTATTTCCAGTAAAATTTACAAACCTGGCAGTCCACCTATGTTTGACATAGGTTGAACTAAAACTAAAACTTCACATCTAATTCATGCCACCACTGCACAATCTACTTCTCATTCATTCTTCTTACTGAAATTAACTCATGTTACAATCATATGAACATACTCTACATGAGGGTCCCATCTGTTTCTGTCAACAGCATTTATAGAAAGGTTTTGCCATTTTGGTTTTGTTTGTTTTTTTCAAATGCAAAAGCTCTCTGAAGGGCCTCTTTTCAGGCTGGTTGTTAATGATTTTTTTAATAAAATCTCAAATTGTGAACGATATTTTAAAAATAATTTAAAAATCAATATAACCAGTTTACTTAAAGATAGAACACCATCTAGCTACGTGGCTATGTCTGAATCTCATCGTGTGATGGATCCTCTGTTGCTCTGTTACCTAAATTTTCTGGTTGGAATGGAAGAATTAAATCAAGTAAAACCAATACAACAGCCAGCAAATCCATGATTCTAGCTACCAAAATAAAAATCTGTTAATTTTACAAAATGGAAAAAACCACTGCCCTTCCTTTATGTGTGTGTAGGGTATAGCGTACAACCCTACACAAACCTGGCATGGCAGAGGGAAACGGCGGGTACCTGCTGCATCCGGAGAGATTCCAGTTCCCTCTCCAGCCGGGTCCGCAGCCTGTGTTCCAGCTGTTCCCGCTTCTCACATGCTGCCTGCAGCTGAACCAAGGCCTGCTGCATCTTCTCCACCTTCTCAACATAGACCTGCTTCTTTTTGAGCTGAAACAAAGGAAGACAATTCAACGTAAGTTAAATAATGAGAACAAGCGAGTGAACCTCTGGCTTTGTACACACTGCTGCACGCAGAAACACCAGGCAAGGAAGAACATGTCCAGACGGCTGCTGTCAGTGTCCCCCAGGCTCCTGCTCTGGACTCGACACTTGGGATGCTACAAGGCTTTCCCATCTCTGCTTTCCTGCTAGGTATATTTGTTCTTTTTGTCCTCAGCAACCCCAGGGTAATGATGGGGAAACTGAGGTAATTATCTGTTGCAAATGACTGAGAGCAGCAATGGGCTAGAAAGGGCATCTGGGTTCACAATAGAGAATGTTTAAGTGACCTGAGACACTACCAAGGTAACTGCAGCAAAGATAGCATTTAGAGCTGGTCCACAAGTTAGGAACACTTTGCGGTGCAATACTGAAAATTGCTGGCAGCGTATTTATGAGAGTAAGTAGAAACTGAATCAAAACTTGCAGGACCCTATTCCAGCCCTGTAACAATAAAATAAAGAACAGGATCAAAGCACACACTAGACATGGCTTGTGCTCTCTCCACACTGCAGCCAGGTTTATTCCAGCAGTCCGGACATCCGCCTCAGTCATCTTGGCCCAGTGTGACCTGAGAGCTCCTGCCCCATTCCCTGTCTCTGCCCTTCAGTCCTCCTCCATCGTTCATCCTGCCAACCAAGCTGCTGTCCTGACTTACAATAAGCAATAAAAACTACCATGCTGAGATGCCTGGTAACTGTCTTAGCGAGATTAATCCATGGTTCCAGCAGAATAAAACCAAACTAAAATATGATTTTTTTTAAAATGAGTAAAACATGCCCAGGCCTAGCTTTGTTCTAATATATAGGATACTGGACACCCATGGACATAATTTTCTGTTAAGGAAAAGACTAACAATCACAATTAGCTGGCCTTCTGTGGCAAATCTAGGGCACTGCTTTTTTAGCTGTGACGGTCATAAACCCTGAAATACAAAAATAGCAGGAAGAAGGCAACTTTTCCCAACAGTCAGAGCCAAAGTCTAGAGAAGCACCACAATGAAAAACACAGGCTCCCTTATGTGAGTTCAAAGAGCTACTCTACAGCTTCATGGAAGAAAAGTCCACTGAGGGATATTAAAGACAAAAGACATCACTTTTGGCTCAGGAAGTCCTTCTTGGAAGCGGAAAGTATTCTGGGAAAGTACCACTGTTTGTTGGCCCCATTCTGATAGTGTTCCCTAGGAATCTGCTCTAAGTTTCGGCACAGACAGGATACTAGGCTTGCTGGGCTTTGATCTGAACAATATGAGCCATTCTTACAGTGCACCTTCATTCCAAAAAGGTCTTATCATGTGTTTCTTCAAAATTTTCTCTTTTCACACTCTTGTTCCTTGGGGCAATCCAGAGACTGCAATGTGAATAGCAGAGAAAGAAAAACCTCCAAACACTATTAATCCCAGACATGGTACCCTTTTCTTTTCTTCATAAAGTCAGCAGGCATCTAATCTCACAGCATGAATGTTGCTGCCCTAGAGGATTTTCCCCAAACAAGTATTTTTGGGGCAGTATAATAAAAGTTTGGGCAATATAATGAAAGTTACAATAAATAGTGAGTAATCCAGTCAAAGGCCTTCCCACCAGTGCATGTGGAGTAGAAAGATATTTTTATTCCTTGATTACTCAAGATTTCAAACTTGTTTGAAATGGGAGGGACGAGAACATTTTAATACAACTTAATATTCCACTGCTGCTCTGCAGAAAATCAATAAAATGTTATACTTAATAGACCTTTTTACTCCAGAACATAGTGCTTAATAACACTGATTTAAGCTTTCTCAGACTCCAATAAAGTGTAGATTAATGCAGTAGTTTTGCACTCAAGTTAACAGCAGCTCAAGGCGGTTCTGTAACTAGCCAAAAATTATAGACTATAAGTCAGCAGCAGAACCTAGAAATGAAGAGCATGCAGTATCCTGGTTTTGCATACAAGCTTACTGACCTAGACAAGAGTAAGGAACAACCTAATAAACTCGCTAGCAGCAAAATATAATAGAAACATAGAATCATTTAGGTTGGAAAAGACCTTGAAGATCGAGCCCACATGCATCGAGCTGAATAATAATCTCTTGAAAATCAGCTCTTGTCCCCCACTCTTCTGTATAAAAAAAATCAAGGAAGGACGTACATTTGGTCTCTTATTACCTACCACAAAGCATTCAAATTTCTGAAAAGTTTTTTAACGCACAGGTACAACTTTCCTCGCAAAAGCAGCTGCCGATAACATTTCACTAGTTTCATAACTAATAAACCTGAGTATGCATATGCGTGGATTAACGTTTTGGCCTGCATTCAAAGAATACCAAGAGCCCAGCCAAAAAAGAATTAGGACACAAAAATTCCACTGAAACATTCACTTTGAAAATGCTCCCATCAGCCAAACCTGCAGGTGAAACATTGCAACACAAGCTGTTGCCCAACTTACCAGCACTGCCTGCACATGCCTAACTCATGCACCAGACCTAAAGTACAGGCACGGCCTGTTCAGTGGCTTTTCATAAAGACAACTTCAGATTTTTTTTTTCTTCCCCCTTCACAAAATACATCTTCCAGCACCAGGAAGAATTAGGAATGTTAGCAAATTTGGGGTTTGCATGTGTATTTTATTTAATGGCTTAAAAACAGAATTAATTGAGGAATCCCTCAAATCATTCTCAGTTTTTTGGAACACAGATGTTCAGGAAGCTTTAAAGGCATGTATATGCTCCAGACAACTCAGCTTTCCTAATGTGCCTTTTGACACAATTATTCTTTATATATGAGACTGCTTAATTTCATGCACTGGCTGCACTCAGTCAACTCACTGCATATTCTGACAGTTTCATTCATTTCCAGCTCTGCCATCTCTGTGACTGCAAGTATTTATGAGGAACAATTTACCTTTCTGTGAATCAGGATCCTCCAGGACTGGTAGCAGTGAAATCCAATATTACTTTTTTTTTTTTTTTTTAATAAATCTTTCTGACTTGTTGTGTCCTCTCAGTGTAAAGAGGATCAGTAATAATTCTTGCAAGCACAGAGGGATTTCATTACCATAAATTGAGAGTATGATGGTGTTTTCCTAAGACAGGAATTGGAAACAGTTTCCTGAGTATTGCCAGGGTGCTGCAGACATAAGTGAAATGGGAGGAAGAAAAAAAGGCGGCATGCTGAGGCTTGTTCTTGGTCATTTGCCATGGATTCCCCACCCTCTCTCTTCCAGCAAAGAACTAAAACTGGCTGCTCAGTGCCAAGGGCCACAGTAACACCTACCATGGGGGAGATGGCATCAAAGGATGCTGGAATTCTCTCCTCTACAAGCCTTGCAGTGAACACATGCTCTAGATAAGAGTTCAGTCCTGAAGCTTTACAAAGATGCGGTCACGCCCTTCAGTATATAATTTTAAATAAATTTTACAAGATAGTAATTTTCCTTTGATGGTAGTGCATTTAACTAAGAAGCAAGCTCATGCTCACATAATGTATTATAACTGTTTTGCCTTGAAGGGTGCTCTGAAAAAGAAGGGCATTTTACTCATAATAACATCTTTATTATAACACCTCTTTAAGACACTAAGATCTCAAATAACCTCAGTGCACATCTGGAAGCACAGCAGAGCAATTCAGCATGACTGCTTCCCTTCCCAGCATTTTCTAAAGCACATGGCACAACTTTAATCATGTGCATACCTTCTCCAAGTCAATCCCTGACTGCTTTGGAAAATGTCCTAACCAAGGATCAGAGGTCAGGCTTTAACTCTATCAACAAGATTTTCTAATTAAACCATTGTAAACAAGAGCAGTCACTCTCCAGTCCACATCCACTACGATGTTTACGTAAATGCTGCAACAGGACTGAGGACAAGAAAAATAAAGAAGGCAAGGACTAGCTTGGGATTCTGCAGATATCTAGTATGCAGAAGTGTGAATTGATGGAGGGAATACCCCTGAAAGATTTCCTGGCCTCCCAATCAAGTATTTCTGTCTTCATTTTATTTCCTCTAACCCTTGTCAAGATTGCCTTCTGCAGTTCAGAGCCAGACGGGAGAAGGAGGACACTCTTGGGATTCAGAGGCTTCACGGCTCACAAGAGTCTGGCTGACCTGAAGAGCAATCTGTTTCCAAGTTAGAAAGATTTACTGCCTGAAAACATCTGCACACCGCTATCACCAAATTGCAGGGCTTCCAGCAATGGAAAAGGAATCAACCACTCTAAACGCACAGGGATGAAATGATTAAACAGATCCACTAAACCTAGAAAACTGAAACTGGTCCTCAGAAACTTTTCACAGGAGAAAAGACTTCCTAAGACAACGGAATGCCTGGCTGCAGGCAATCCGCAGCCTTCTCTGCCACAGAGAGCATTTGCATGGTCTAAAACCAATGGCCAAGGACAAAGTGTTCCTGTCAGAAACAGGGACCTTTGATTACTACCACAACTGCCCAGCAGAAAAGGGATTAACATTCTAAAAGCCAAACAAATCCTGTTCCTTGGTTTGATTTAGGCTTCCACAAGCCATGCAATCTCTTTCAGGGAAGCCAGGTGCTTGCAGAAGAAAGGCTCTGAGGAGGGCACGGAGGTTTCACGCACACAGCACAGGGAGCAGGGACATACAGGAATGAGGAATTTTCACTGTCAAGGCACTAGAAGCAAGGGAGGTAGAGGCTGTAACATCCTCCGGACTGGAGATGCCTCTGCAGGGCAAATGCAGTCCTGGACCTACCAGGTGAGGGGGAAGGAAGGATCTTTTGTAAAGAGATTCAGCGCTTCCAGATGCGTTACTCAGCAAACAGTTTTTCTGGGGAAGAAGAGAAGACTTCCTGCAAGGCTAGCAATGATTCAGAAACTCTCCCAGGCATTTTGACAAAGTCAGCCATTACCCTCCTCATCTAGGACACCTCCTATTTCAGTAAATTGGTAACACTCGTCAGCATCTGCTTGTTTCCCACCCACTATTTCTGATGTCTTCAAAGTCCTTTGTTTAATATATTCAGGGTGTTTTCATGACATTCTGGGTTTATCCTAAAGCTGAATCCATTCAGATGCAGCTGAAAATGTATTTCCCCCACAAGAATTTGCCTGCTATGGCAGAAATGTAGTAAAAAAAAAAAAAAAGACAAAAAAAAAAAAAGACAGCAAGCACATTCACATTTAAACCACCTCTCCCTCTTGCACTTGGAATATATTCCTCTAGGATGCCTTTGAACCCTCAGTTTGTTAGAATTCAGGCCCAATAAGGCGCCACTGGCCTCAGCAAGAACTCATGCTGAAACAATTTGGTAACAGTATCCTCTTGCTAGGGAATTGTGCTTGTTGCATGGGAATGTCATAATGTCATCTCTCCGCTTGTGTTAAAATAAGTTATAACTCTTGAAGCCACCTCTGGAAAATTATTAACAGACAGAATATGAGAGGTAATGACATGGCAATAAAAAGCCAGTGCTGCGCTGTTACAAGAATGCAGGTCATTAAAGACACACACGCATACTAGTTACATGGAAGAGAGAGAGTTTTCCTTCCTACCCATCCATGAACGAATGATACGCCATCCAAAAAGTGTTCCCTTTAAAAGCATCTCTGTCCTGAAAAGAGTAGTTATGTAGCTCTGAGAGTCTAAGCATTTAAGTGAGACAAAGCTGTGGAGGCTAGGAGTATCTTTTTATAGACCCAGAGAAGTGACTGGAGAAAAACAAGACAAGCTTTCAAGCACACAAACTCTCCTTTGGGTCTCTTCCCTACAAGCCAGAGCTCTGTTCTGAAAGTATCTCAGACACAGCGTATGAAGTACAATAGATGTCATTTGGAAATGAACGTTGCTACATTTCCCCACAGACAGAACCCTCAGTGTTATCAGAAACAGTGTGCTATTTCTCTCCACAATAGCTGAGTGGGAAATGAATATACTATCTTAGCTTTGATATCTGGTTTATGTTGAATTCTGATGGCTGAAAGATCTTACAGCTTCTAAATACAAGGCACTTTTAGAAAACATATTTCATTCCAGCTTCTTCCCTTCGCCAGCCCCCAGTCGGCACCAAGCAGACATCCTGTCTGGCTTCTCCTTCCATTGCAAGGTGTGTGCATGAGGATGGCAGAGAGCAGGTATTTATAGCTTCTTAGTGGTAGTCGCTATTTTTCAAAGCTGTCTCCTTAAGGCACGCATTAAAACAGTGGTTTGTAAAGCGGTGGAGCAAAGGAGTACAAGTTACACTACTATATAAAAACCCACAAACTTTTTTTAAGTTGAAGTGTGGTCTTCCATGGTATGAATTAACCAGGGTAAGTAGAAATGACCAAGTTCAATAAAAGTTCTGGAATTTTTTTTTTTTTTTATTAGTGTAAAAACAGTAGCAATTGTACCCTCTACATCCAGCAGTTGTGGTTAGATAAAGTATTTGGCACCAAACTCGCTGCTGCAATATTACAAGCCTGGTAAGGACTCGACAATAAGGCAGTGCTTACCCAGTCTCTCGGGCTGGTCAAGATGGTCCTTTCCGTAAACGCAGCAATTCTGCCTTTGGCCCAGAGCAAAGCGAAGTTTAACTATCTGCTCTCTGTTTGCCGAAGGCTCTCAAGGTGTATGTTAGCAGATGTTGGTTGAATCATGGCAATGTGACTATTTTCAGAGCTCACACATACAGGCCATCTGTGACCATCTACCAGCTACAAACCTGCTGCACACTGCAGCCAACCAAATGCTTCCATCAAAATTGCCATCATGGCAATCCATGCTCCAAAATCAGGCTTTCTCATTGCTTTAGCTGCAAATATTGTTATCACTAACCATTTCTGACTGTGATATATGTTTTTAAGCCAACAGGCGTTTTACCTCAAATATATTCCATTATTTTAATTACATGCAATAAATTTGAAATAAATCTCAAGGGTTTTGATTTTCAAAAACACAGACTAATACTTCACAAAAAACAATTTTAATAAGCTGCTGACATGCATAACTGTGGAACATCTACTAAAGGGAAGAATGGAAATGGAGAAGTGAAAATAGGGGTTAATAACTGGGTATCTTTATGTAAAGTGCAGAAGGAGTAAAGTTTAAATATTACATATAAAGCATACATACTTAGCAAGTCTGTTCGTAGCCATATTTAAGTTTGTTTTAAATACTCATGATCACTCACCCTTTTTAGCACTTTGCAGAAATAAACTCCACTCTATCAAAAGCTTTAATGGCAGCTTGTTCTAAATTTGAAGAGTCATTTCACCCTTGCTAACGAACCAGGGAAAGGATTCTATGAATGCCTACTTTTACTTACAACTGTTTCAAACCATACTTTAGTATCTCCAAGATCATTCCTTTCTCCATCACATTTAGCATCCCTTTATCTCTTTTTTCCCTCTAACTTGGATGTTAAAATCCAATACATATAAAAGCTCTCTAAGCTCCATAGGAGCACATGCACCTACAGTTTACACATGGGTGGTTTCGTCCAAACTGGCAATTCAGGCAAAAGACTTAAAAAAAAATCTGGAAGTTCCAATTCCAATACAGTATTTAAATCCAGCTGTAGTGATATATGGCTTATAGCTCTCATTAGAACAGAAATGTTCTTTTTATAAAGGATCTGGTGCATATAAGGCAGGGTAACTCAGCTCAATAGAAAGTCAAAACGGAAGGAGGAAAAAAAAAGGCTGAAAACTTACATTACAGGATGCAACAACTGAAATATGCACACCCCCGCAGGCCATGAGCCAGAGTGGCTGCCAGCGTAAGAAACTCCACCCTCTTCTGCAGGACTAGTTTGGAAATCCTGACAATTACAGGGACTAGTAACTCAGATTAAGCTGGCAGGAGTAAAAGAAATAATTGACAAATTGCTCATATATATCCTGGTTACTGAATGTCACTAACTCAGGCTGACGTTTACAGTCCCTTCTAAATGGTGCCCTGAGCACTGAACAGCTTGCTTGGCTTTCTTTCGGAAAGTTACCAAACAGCTCGGGGATTTGAGAAGTTCCCACAATTCAATACTAATGAGGCAACAAATGCTTTATAATCCTAAGTATTTAATTAAAAAGTGATTTGGGAAACGTGCAAAAGTGACTCTTTACCCCTTCTGTTTCCCCTTATTTCCCCTCACCTCTAGGAAAAAAGAGAGTTAATTCCTGCTCCCTCACTGAGATGCTTCCACATTTATCTACAGCAGGAAGGGTGGCACTTCCTATGCGCCCTGGGATTTGAGCAAAGGTTGGATGCAAATGACCAGAAGCCCTCATGCAGGGCATTCCACTCTATATCAGCACACACGTGGTTTTTAAGCTATCATGCCATCCAGCCCAGAGTTACTTACCTATTTTACTATTCTACCTAGGCAAAAATACTTTGCCACAGCCCCAAACCCAATTCTTCCAGTAAAACGAGACAGGTCTTTTGAAAAGAAAACATACAATTATTATTACTCCTAAAGGTTTCAACTCTACTGTGAGGGAGCCACTATTAGTGCCTACACTGAGGTTCAACCTAGCCGAGTGCTGTGTGTGCTGGCCCCAGCTGATCACAGCAGCTCTATACATTGTGACTCCAAGCAAGTGAGTTGCTCCAGGGAATCCAGAAGGATGTCCTGTGTACTTAAAGTCAGTCACACATCAGACTTTTAGTGTAATAAGGTGCTGAAATCTGAATGAAAGCCGAAGAGCTCAATACATTGCGGGATCAAGTGACAGAACAGTTTTAGAGACGAAGAGAATCATGTCACCTTTAAATTACCCTACAACCTAATGCTCCCTGTCCCCCTGAGCAACAAAGGTGCAAGTCAGCCTTGCCAGGAGATGCTGCAATTTTTAGAGAAATCGGTGGACTTGTCGACTGCGTGCAAGGCTGAATGTGGCCAGTAGTAGTTAAGCAGTCCTCTGACTCCACTCTTCTTTTTCTGTTACTATAATTTGTATTGCACAGAACCAGTGATGGACCACAGCCTGACGATGCTAAGCGCTGAAGAACGAAAACTCCCTGCCCTCAAAGCTCACAGCCTGAGCCTGGGACGGGAGACAGTGGGTGGAAGCACACCCGCCAGGCAGGCCTAGTAGGCGCTCTGTGGGTCAGCATGAAGGGCAGCAGGCTCTGGGGCCCAGCCCCTGCCAACCATGTTGTGAGCATCACAGAAGGGTGCTTCAGAGCAGCCCTGCCAGTGTTTGCAGGGAAGGTGAGGACAGGCTGGGAGAAAGCACGGAAGTGCTTCTTTGCACTGGGGAGGAAGGGGTGCTTGGAAACTGAGAAGGATAAAGGTAGAAGACAGCCTCTCAGCAACAAAGGGAGAAGAGAAACAGGGTTGGGTAAACCATGAGGGGCCTGGAAAGTGGAGAGGAACTGCCTGAATTTGATGCGGCGGAGAAAAGAAAGTGAGGTGCAGCACGGGGGAGAAAGACTAAGGAGGTACTATGGCAGGTAGCCCTGCAACAACATCCTGAATGAGCACAGATGATCCAGGAGGTGAGAAACCGAGGGAGGGCTTCCATGAAGCTGAAGAGATTAAAGCAAGGGTACTGCAAAGGACAAAAATCAAGGACACCAGGGAAAGAAACACAGGAAGGCTCAGGGGAAGGGCTACTGAGGCAAACACAGAGCTTAGAGAAAAGCAGGCTAAAATTCAGAAGGCAGCTACATCTGTACCTGGGAGAGGAGGAACGCAGGCAAGACAAGACAGGAGGACGTTCACTTTGCATTTGATCATTTCATCTCTCTTGGACAATGGGATCCTGAACAGAGAGAGAAGTAGAAGCAGACAAGTGGAGGGTTTGAGGAACGTCTCTGCAGACAACAAGATGCAGGTGGATATAGGTACAGCGCTCGACTGAAGGTGACGGTGAATGCTAGTAGGCAGGAAAATGGCAGAATTGAAGGAAGAGAGAACAAATCTGCAGTGGAGGAAGCGTGCTTGGTCATGAGATTTCCTCCAGAGGCTCTCTATGGAGGAAGAGTAGGAATAAAGGAAGCAGAGGCTGGGAGTGGGAAATGGAGCCTTTGAGAGGAAAGGAGTAGGCGGGAGGAAAGAGGACGGACACTATGACGCAGAAGGGCAGCGAGGTGAGTGCCATGTGTGAGTGGCAGGGACAAGGCTACGAAAGAAAGTACTGTGAAAGCTGCCCAGCTAAGCAGCTCAAATGCATTATCCTCTCTTGGGAGGAAAAGGAGAGAAAACAACCAAGGTCATGCCCAGCTTATTACATACACTGGGCACGTGTGGTGATCTGCAGTGTGCACCACGATAACCTGGTGTAAGTGGAACACCTGGCAAGGGGACAAGCTGCATTCATTTGAAATTAGTTAAAAGTCCATCCAGATCTGAATTTCTGCCAAGTTCAGGAGGTTGCCAGGGTTGGGATTTCAGTTCCAGCCCACTTTTATCAGTTGAAACAAAAAGAAAACGAAACATGGCTGCTTAGACGAAAGCACTTCCAAGGAAATACAGATTTGTGGCTTATCTGTGCACAGTTCAGTGGTTTAGCTAACCAACACAAAGCTAAGCAGATATAAACAGCTTTGAAGCAAGCAGATTTCCTACTAATTTGCACAAGACAAACTCATTCCCACAGTCATTTTTACTGGAACTCAAGCTACCCTAATTTCTCTCTCCCAGCATCCTTACCTCCTCCTCCAGTTTCACCACCTTGGCCTGAGCATTGTTCAAGGCCTGGTCTCGGATCTCGATGTGTCTTCGTTGGTCCTCGTTGGTGGAGCGTGCAGCAGCCAGTTCAATTTCCAGTTTCTCTTTTTCCCGCTGTGTTTCCTTGTCTATCAAAACAAAGTGAGAGCTATCAATGGACAGCACTCGTCTCTACCCAGCTTTCAAGAGTCTTTCACATCAGAGGTGAAGGAAAGATTGTACTGGAACTTCTCACAAGACAGAGAATGCAAATCTAATGCTACGGAGAAAAAAAAAAAAAGGTACATGGCTTTCAAGGAAGGGGAGTTGTAACCCTGAAAAACAAGTATGGTACTTTCAAGTGACAATGTGCCACAATGCTAGCAAGAAGGAATAGAAGGTGCATCGCTCAGTACAGTTAGGTAATTTGCTCTGATTATGCAGATGGTTTGTGAAACTTGGCACCTCTTTACCTCTGAGCTTTCAGTGGTAGAAAACAAACTAGGTAATTTTAATATCCCAGGAGATGGCAGGCTTCTGTGCCTGGAAAATTTGTGCTCCTTTTTTTCAAACTGACCCCACAAACAGGAAGGCTGCTCTGCCTGGGGCAGCTGTCCTCCTCAAAGTTACATCCATTTGGTACTACCAGCAAAGTAGGACATCAGAGGAGTCAGACAACAAGCGAGCAATGAGAATTCCTCACTCTTCCCCTACTGCCCTTAAAAACAAGGCCCTGGGCCAGAACTGAGACACATGCATCTATTCTGTCACTGTTCAAAGCAGACCTGCAGTTCAAGAAAGCCTTTTGCCCAGCTCTGAGAGTTCACGCCTGATGCTTTAAAGCCACCCCAAGCACAGCAGCTGGTCCTTTGCTGCTGCTCTCCAAAAAGAGCTGGACCTAGTGGGAGAGCTACGCTGTGTGTTTCAGGAACAGGGCAACAGCCTTCATAAAAAAAAAAAGTAATAGGATAAAATAACCAAGGACTGGAGAAATTATCACGCAGGAGTGTAAAGCAAAGCCACAACACAGAGCTGATGTCCTCTGTATATGTTGTCATTCCCAGCTCAAGCCAACCAGCTACAATGATAACATTAACGCACTTGCTGGATACATAACCACAGAATACTCCCTGGAGTGATCTACACCCAGCACTGATGACACCAGAGAAACTGCATTCCAGAAACCAATATCCCATGACAAAGGAATGAGGACAAGGAGTGGAAGGCTTGAAAAACAGGAACTAGATCCTGGGTGTTAGGACAGACTGCATATGGAGTACACAGGCCCGTTTGTGCAAGCATGTGCATAACTATATTTACAGGACCACAATTATTCCCTTTCTTCTGCCAGCAGAGAGCCAGAAGCAAAGCTTTAGCAACACAGAGTAGCTAAAGATTCCCTTCTGCTAGGGAATCAATGCAGCCCACACACAGGTTGCAAAACAAACCTGTCCACCAACAGCACCCAGAACTCTGCAGAGCAAACCCTGACTGCAAACTCAGAGCTAACCTGTGACATAAGACACAAGGAAAAAGGCTAATGTCACCATCTGCCTATTCTTTTCCCCATCCCTCTCATCCCAGTATTTTTTCCTCCACCCAGGAAATGAGCTGCTGACAGTGTTAGCACGATAAAATGTATTGCAGAAAATGGGTAGAGATGAGACAAGGTGGCATTATGCCAGCAGGTATCAATCAGTGCCAGCAAGCAGTCTGTTTGTTAATCTCTAAGTGCTTGCAGTAAGGCTTTTGGATGTTTTTTGTTTCAGACTTCTCCCCAAATGAGTACTGCTTCACTTGAGAAGTGCCTAATGCACCCCTAGAAATGCTGGGACTGATGAAATGTAGCACTGTGGTTTCCATGTTCATCCAAAGGGAGAAACTGAATGTGAGGCCTCGCTGCTTTGATCTTCCCACCTCTCTGGGTGAACCTATGAACCTCAAAGTCCACCCAATCAGTCTGAATGTGAGACTAAACTCACAGACTTTCCACTGCCACCAGGAGTTTTGAATTCACACCCTGACAGCCATCTGCTTGCAACGTAAGCCACAAGGCATAAGCTGAAGACAACACGAGAGAGGGATACCAGCATTTGTCAGAGTAGAAGCACTGTGTGTTACAACACAGAAAATCTCTATTTTGCAATTTTATTGCATTACCTTTTTATATAACAATTGGAGAAAAGTGAGCATTGTCAGAAGGGTGGAGTACACTCTGGGATGAGAGAAAAGTTGGCTCATTGCCATCGGCCTCAAGACAGTTCAGTACAAAGAAAAAGCAGCATTTCACATCCCTCATTTTGGTTTGCCTGGTGATAAATCCACTGCTGTGGACAGAATTCATGACCCCTACCCAGCCCAGCTTACTGCAGGCAGTGTTCATCCTTTTTATTTTTGCTGAACTGGATAGGGCAGTAGCAAATTAAAGAGGAAAGAGACAGGAGGCCTATCAGGTTCCAGTCCCACTGGCCTTAACTCACGCCAGGACTCTTGTCAGCCTGGAAAGGTTTAATTCCAAAGCTTTCAGGGGACAAAATCGGTGGAAAAAATATCCCGTACATTATGGGGTAAACACTAATTTTACAGTTCAACTGCAAACTAAATTTGCCCGAAGATCTCTAATAAACGCCATCAGATGGACTTTATGTACTGACAGAAAAGGAATTCTTGAATCCTTCCTCCTTTCTCCACTGCCAGTTTTGGACTGTCACTGTCCTGATTTCTCTCCCACTAGAAAACCGACAGCTCTGAACTACGCCAACCTGCTGTATTGTTATCCTTCCCAGGATGACTGGAGCATTTCTACTGACCCATAATGACTGCGTAACTCACTTTGTGCAAAGAGTTGAGAGATGGTTTTCCGATTGTCTTCAGACCCCTCAAATTCCTTCTCCGCAAGCTGCTTGTTGGCTGTCTCCATACGTTCTGCAAGAATTTTCAACAAAAGGAACACTAAGTAATTAAAACTTTCAAGCATTAAGTCATGTCTGCTCAGTACATTTCTAATGCAAGCTAGGGGAATGGATCTCCTAATTCTACACAGCCAAAAGTTAAAAGCCCATCAGAAGCTAGCACTCACTTTTGCAATGTTCCTAATTACATCCTTGAGAAAATACTCTCAGTGAGACAAAACAGGTTAAATAAAGTTCCAAAGAAATTAGAAGTTTATTTTTTCCATTTTTTAAAAATAAGACACCTTATTTTTTCCACCCAAATAAATCTCACCATGCAATTAAAAGATTGCCTTATAATTATCCACTAAATCTTAATAGTTAGAAGATTAAATCACTGTTCCAATTACCTGACTTTAGGGAAAGGTGTAAAACCCTAAAGACAGCTTAACAGTTCTTCTGCTGCAGGCTGTTAGAAATTTGTATCAGTCTACGAAAATAAGACTGAAATGCTTATGCTGTGTTTTATTATGAGTAAGATTATTTAACGCAGGCCTTTGTGTACTGTCCTGGATAGCACTGGGCACTGTATGGCCTTACTTCTTGGATGCAAAACAATTTCTGGGAACACATTCTTAGTAGGAGACTAGGGGCAGTGAGAAGAGATGACACGTAGGACAATCAGAAGGCTTTCATAAACAAATCAAACTTACAGTTTGACTGACTGATTGTGCATCCTTAAGACATCTCAAATTGCAGATTATTTTTTTTTTTTTCCTTTCAAACTAATGCTTAAACTTTTACCCATGTTAAGGTCAAATACCATTCAACATCACTCTCCCCTGCCAGCTGTCACACTGCCTCAGCCTCTTAGCAAAAACCAGATACTAATAACATCTCACTCTGGAAAAGGAAGGGAGATCCAAAAAAACAGATGCCTACGCTGATAAGAAATGACAAGACCTTCAGGAAGAACAGGCAGTCTGCAGTTTGTATGTCAGTGCAAAAGGGTCACTGGACAGGAAATAAAGTGAACATGCCTGGTGTGGGATTAGGCAGTCAGCAAAACGTCTTTCCATTTGTATAAACCAAACAAATTGTACAAATTGTGCCTAGGATATAAGACAAGAGAGAATTCCAGGCTTGCATCTGGTTTATGGTATTTGGCTTATCACATGTTTCTTCTCAATGAGAAACAGGCTGGAAATGAGAGACTACAGCACTCTCCTAAACCTGTCTTTTCCACACTCTCAGCAAGCCATTAAAATCTCAAACTACCGACTATACCTGAGAATTCTGTCATATACTAGTTGCGATGACACACACAGTGAATTCTGCGGCAAAACACTGTCCTGCCAAGTGAGTACAACAACAAAAAACAAAACATGAAGAACACAAGTTTTACTTCATTCACCTCTCAGATCCCTGTTGAAATCATGAAGCCTACGAATTTCTCCTTCCAGTTTGTTCCTCATGGCCTTTTCCAGGGCATCCCGCTTAGAGGATGACTTCTCCAGGTTTTTGTATGCCTCTGAAACTTGCTGAATTTCTGTTTCCAGCTGCAGTGGAAGTGAAAACAAGCACTTACTGTTTTATCACTACAATTTGTTCAGTCTCAGAAAGCAGATTACTTTCTCTCCAGTTTTCTTTATTGAAAGAAACCTACAGCTATACATCAAGTGAAACAACAGTCTCAGGTTTGTGATGGATCCTTCTGTATAAAAAATACCAATGGCTGAAAAAAAGATCTGGACTCTCCTTCCAGACTCTAGCTCTG
Source organism: Falco rusticolus (assembly GCF_015220075.1). Taxonomy (NCBI): domain Eukaryota; kingdom Metazoa; phylum Chordata; class Aves; order Falconiformes; family Falconidae; genus Falco; species Falco rusticolus. The sequence continues at coordinate 3,680,953 of NC_051200.1, read as the reverse complement.
TTTCCCTGATATGATGAAAGCATAAATATACCAAATCGAAGAAGTGCAAATGTAATCTAATTTTTTCTAAGACTGGGGCAGTTTGGCACTCTTACTAGTTTGAGTGAGAAGTGCTTATATAAATAGCTAATGTGGTATCAAGTTGAATAAGTAAAATACAACAAGAAAGGCAGACAAAACTATGCTAAAAAAATGCCAGCAGTAATGCTGCATTTCTGATGAACTCTGCAGCTCTGTAATTGTTATGGTCCAACATTCACAATAAAACCTCCACATCTTCTCTGTGTACATTTCTACAACTTAGTTGTGCTTTTAAATATTCAGTTTACTAAAGTGGGGGGAGGGAAACATTTGCAGTAAAATATGTTTTATCCATCCTCCTAGCCTTCAGTGTAAAGCTTCTCTGATCATCCAGAGCAGAAGGAGATTCACTTTTAACTCTCCTTAACAGGCATGGCTTGCATTGCTATGGAAGTACGGATCCACAGAACTGCAAACTCCATCAGCACTGCCTACAGCAAGTGATCCAACAGCGGGGTGGAGGGAAGCACATTTTTATCCATCTTTCATTACCAGGAAGCTGTCAAACATTTCTCTAAAGCATTTCCTGGCCAGGAACCTTCCCAGAAAAATACAACAAAATGAACATATGTCCCTGGAAAGAGGTACCATAGGGAACAGAGTGTGGAAAGCCACACTGGTCACCTGAACTCAAAGAAGTGTTTTGAGCAGCCACAGATTTTTATGGCCCTGGAGACTGCTCAGTGCAACAAGCACAGCAAGGCCCACAAAGTCCTAAATTGCAAGTCGCATCACCCTTTTCACAACTGCAAGGCAAAAGCAAAACTGGCCTGCTGCACAGCTTTAAACCACTGGTCATCAACAAGTTATTTCTATGAGGCTGCAATGAAAATACCTCTACACATGCACGTTAATCATGGGTCTCACTGGGAGTTTTTTTTACAAACATTTTAGTATCACTTACTCTACTTGTTTCATAAAGCCAAAGGTAGCAAATAGCTCGATCCAAAACAAGATACTAAGTTTTTGTGGAAGATGCATAGTACTGAGAGAGTGACAAAAGAAGTGTTAGTGTCAGTCCTGCAGTCCAAGTCTCTTTTATGAAGCCGTAGCAGCAGTACTTGCCTCGCACACTGTCCTACCAACCAGTTTTGTAGCAATGTCCCCTGTTGCCTCTTTGAGTGACTATGGTCTCATGTAATTTCCAACAGGCCCTTCCTGCAGCCTCTAAAGTCTTTTAGACTGATGGGACAATGAAGCCCCTGCTATCGTGGATATAAGAACACTAGCTTTAATTTAACCAAGCAAGCTAAGCAGTAGGCCTGTTCAAGGCAGCTGATGAGGATGCTCCTCTGAGCATGGTCAATAAACTGTCAGAATAAAACTGAAGGTTGTGATTCTGCCTTCTGACAAAGTTAAGCTGATGCCTGAAGGGACAGGATACAGACTAATCAATCTGCATATAAAAGACTCTAAAGTAGATAATCAATCCCTTAAGCAAGGAATGTAACAGTTGCAGATCAGATGATTCAATCATGGATGATACTAGACACAGGAGAGTGCCTGATATCCAGAAACACCCACCTTCTGCAGCCGGGCTACTTTCTCATAACACCCATCCAGCTCCTGTCGTAGAGACCGGTTCTCTTCGGACAGGATTTCCACCATCTGCTGGGCCCTGGAAACTATGGCAAAAGGATCTACTTGCATCTGCTGATATGGGGAAGGTATCTGCTGAGCCCGGGACATTACTGAATAGGAATCTCCTTGCTGCTGCTGCGGGCCTAGGAAGGGCTGACATAGTCGGTACAAATCTCCCTGATGGACTTGGTTTGACAAGAATGGCTGCTGGGTCCGTGGCAGAATGCCAGGATCTCCCTGGCTTGGAGTCAGAGGTTGCTGATGCTGGGAAGGGGACAGCCTGGAAGGTGGCGGAGACTGAAGCAAAGTCAAAGATCCCAGGGATGTCAAGGAAGAAGTTGGGCTGTGGTGGTGAGGTGGTCTCTGTTGTAACTGCAGCTGCATATCTGGGTTCTGCCTGGAAAAGAGAGCACAGAAACTCCATCAAAGTCATGCAGAAGATGGTGCACAAACCCAGGGACAAGGCATGAGATGACCTGTGTAGCTACTATCCACAGGTCTTCCCACACAAAAGACTCATATGTGAGGTTTTCCTCATTTTTATAAATTGGTTTTTTTAAAAGTCTCAAAATCAAATCATTATCATAGAATATATTCTAAGTGCACAAAGGTCTTTCCTCTTGAGTCTATACAGAAATACTAAAACAAACTCCATCAACAACTACTGACCTAAATTATATTTATAACTCTTTTCCACACTTTGTGGATAAAATGGCTAAACTGAGGACTGTTAGGAATGGGCTGTCCAGAAATGCGCCAACTCTCACAGAGAAAACAATGAATTTTCTTCTGCAATTCAAGATACAAAGTTAAAGGGACTGGCTAAGCTCTATCCTATTACGCCAGCACCACTGATTTGAACTTTCTGAAATATCAACCAAGCAGCTGCAGCCTGGTCAAATGGGACAGTTAAACAATCTGAAAACCAATCAAAGAATCAGAAGCAGCCTTTTGATTCAGAATCACCCTCAGTCCTATGCAGTAGGTATGTCTGCTGCTCCTAACAATAACCTCTATAGGATACCAAAGACAAATCTAGCAATCTATAACATACTTGAGTCTGTCATAGAACTAACTATAAGCTGCACCAGCTCACATTTCCCAGAAGCTGGAGATCCCCAGCTCAACTTCTGCTGCATTAGTCAAGTAAGAAATCTCTCTTAGAACACTGCATGGATTTATCGTGCTTGGATGACCTCGGGAGGCAGGTTTTGCTTCCTCTGCCAAAGACATTCAACCTTTAACTTCTCTGCACGTTCTTTATTCTAACAGTTGAAGTCACTCCCTGTCCATGCTGGAGCCAGTCTCTTCTTAAGCACAGACCTTAGCCTGGTGCAGAGCCAGTCTGGCAGTTCAACGCATTCTGAAGCACTCCTGTTCTTCTGATAAAATTTCTCATCCTTTGGGATGCAGTTAAACTCTGCAGCTGGAAAAGCATATATTGTTGTTCCACCTGGCCATAGCTGCTACAGAATACCCCCAGGGTTGGCTGCGTTCACAGGAAGGAGCCTACAAGCTTGCTCTGCTGAGTGCAGTAGGGGTACTGGGTATACAAGACAGCCCACAGCACAGCTCTCCCACCGCACCAGGAGCATTGGTGGCACGTCAATTGACAACGGCAAGCACGAAGCTGAACTGGGAACTAAAGTGTTACACAACAGGCTTCTCAGCCAATGTGCAAACACTCAGCATCATCCTTCCTGTTCTCTGCAGAAAGAATGCATCAACTCTTCATAACCGTCCAAAGAGGAAACGTCTGCATTACTCACATCTGGCTGGCAGCACATGTAGGAGTCCGTACATTCTCAGCCCAGCGCAGAGTTCGCTATTTCAATATCATGCATCTTATGTCTTATTTTCCCTGCTTTCCAGCAGAGAAGGTGCACAGAAACCTGCAAGCTCATGTTCAAACTCCTTAATGGTGAAACAAATCCAGCCTTTGTCAATTAGGAAAAAACAAATAATGACTGCTTTAGTTACTGTTTCTCTCTTTCTCACACTCAGGTGACTGTGGTCCCTGCCAGCAACATCATTTCAAGAGCTGTCTTTCCCCAAGAATGATCATATGCAGCATGCAGATCTCAAGGGTCACGCAGAAGAGAGATGTGCAATTCATTTCCTCAGGAATGTTCAGTATAGTAGCAGCAATTTGGTTCCTCCCCTCCTGGGAGGTCAGCTCTACTTATTGTTGCATTTATTTCATTACCTTTATTTGCCAGTTCTCATAATGAAGAATGAGGCAAACCAGTCACACGCCATGCTCAAGGTCATCTGGTTTGTCTCAGGTGGTTTCCAGCAACTTTCTCAGCTCAACCAGTTACATGCAGAGCTAAAACTTCGCATCTTCAGAAATCACTCATCTCCTTGAGCTTATTCTTCACCTAACATCACGCACCTCTGTTTTGACATTATAATCAATTAGGGAATAACCTTGCTGTGACATTTAATCTATGATGACCTACAGAGGTTAGATCAAAAGAGATACATTGCCAGTCTGCCCTCATGGATGCAAAAACCCACCTTTCCAATTGTGAACCTACAAAATCCTCTCCAGCCTGAAAACAACTTGAAGCAGTTACTCAAAGACACTGACTCAGTTGATCTCAATGTGTTAATATTGCAAGCCTAATGAGGACTATTTGGATGCCAATGTGAACAATTTGAGCTATTTAACTAAAGGCATCTCGTTATTCTGCCATCAGAAACACATGGGCAGCATCTTGCCATTTCTGCAGGACCTGAGCACTAATGACAGGAACATAAAGATGGCCAAGGAAAAACAACAGCAGCTCAGTTCTGAAGGGACAGTCTTTGTACCGACATGCCTGGTAATGACTTTTTAAAAAAACTTATTGTAAAGAACAACTCTAGGAAATCATGGCTGAGTATTTCTAAACAAGATACATTTCCAAGATTTCCAGCATCTTGGCACTCACATGTGATGCCTCTTGTAATCTTGAAATTATACCAGTCTTGTGGGTTCAGGCTAAAACACGAGAGCTGGGAGCCTCTAGTTCTGTTGCGTTACCAACATCCAAAATGTCACAAATGCGTTTACATTCCTAGCAAAATGAGATAATGTAGATGGGGTAATACATCCTATCCTTAAAAAAAATATTTTAAAATCCTAGTAACCTCACAGTGACAGCTAAACCCTTTAAGATCTTGTATGCAAACTTTTACATACACATTCAAAGAACTTTTTAGCATCCCCACTACTTTCAATTTTGTCTTACATAAATATATATATATAGTGGGTTCAGATTAACATGAGAATTGTGGAATTTATTTCTCTGCTAAAGCAATTTTGGACTGAGATTCAGAAAGGTAAATGCACACAACTGGACTTTTCAAGATTCTAAAGACAGACTGCAAAATTTTAAGGTACAAATCACTATTGGAGTCACCTAACAGAATTGCTGATAGAATGGTAGTAGAAACTTCCCTCCATGAGAGGATCAGTCCTCAGGTAACCCTGCCAGTAGTAATCAAAATCGTATATAAACTAACCACGTCATGCAAAAATGCAGAAAGACTCTCAAAATAAATGGAAAAAAAAATTACACATTCTCCTTCCATTTGCCTTAGTGTCATAAAGACCTGAAAACCCCAAATAGGAAAAAAGCTCAGAGCAATAATTCCCGCAAGTGTTTAAAGTTTGAAAGCATAACTTCAAGGGCCACTTCATTTTGAAGACTATCACACGAGAATCTCTGCTTCTCTTACAGTCCCTGGTGCGTATCGGAGAAACACACCACGTGGGCCAAGTACAAACCTGGATTTATAGTTATGCAGCTACAGAGGTCACATTAGCTTTTAAGTCATGAAGACAGAGATATGCAGTAAGGGCAGCTCTGCAAGCAAATGCAGCCATCAGGAGTCCTGAGGCTGCCAGGATTGCAAACATGAAGTCACGCAGAAGATCGGCGGCTAGAGCAACAAAGTGGGGAGGGCAGAAGAATGACAAGAGATCAGGAAAGGTCTCTGGCTCGTTAAAATTTTTTCTGCCTCCCCAGCTTCTCCTTGTTTCATGTTCAAGAAGCTACAGTTCCCCTCTCTTCCACAGCCCTCCTGCACACACCAGGAAACGCTGACTGCAGGAGGGAGCAGACTCCACTTGATTAGACAGCTGAAACCAAACCAATGCATTTTTGTTCAGCTTCCTAATCATACCTGATTGTCCCCCACTTTGATGCTGCTCAGGGGAACACAGTGCACAGAAGTGATTTACTAATTATGGGCCAAATTCTGCAGACCTCCTTCTCAAAGTTTCTCTGAAGTCAATGGGATTAATCACCACAGCAGGAGTTCAGTCATTTGGGCTCTGAACAGAGGATGGCGCTTGAATCAGAGAGACAGCAAGCTTCCTCTGCACCCAAAACCGCATCAGCAGGAGCCCCTTGCCCGCCATCTCTTGCTGTTCTGCCACAGGACACGCTGGAACCCCATAGGACACTGAGCCCAAGGCGCCCGTCTTCTCCTCTTAGAGCTGAAGGTTTGTTTTCATCACCAGTGCTAAAGTGCAGTTCAGATACTGGGGAGAGAACAGGATTTTGGAGCTTCACATGCAGCCAGCCCTCTTCTGAACTTTCTCTAAAACTTCCACATAACAGCACAGATGCCTCCGGCATGCCCAGTATTTACATTAAACCAACATCATTACGAACACATACGTGTTCCCAAACTTACACCGCCCAAGAGCAGGTGAGGCAAACTGCTTGCAGACTGGTTTAAACTTACCACACAGCCCATTCCTTTCCCAGACTGGGGAGGGTGAAGCATGAGAATGCTGTGAATTCCCCAATGTTTATCTTGCTCAACGAGTTTTATTTAACCGCATCGTTAGGTCACCCTCAAATTCCCCCGAACAATGAGGGGGAAAACCCGCAGAAAAGGGTGTGGCTTCACCAGCAGAAAGAAGGGGCTTTGTTTCCTTGACGCACTGTTCAAAAAATGCACATATTTACCAATCCAAATTAATCCCGATAAACACTGAGCTGCAGTGCAGGAAAACTGGAGTCTCTGAAAATACTTTATCATCCCAGCGAGGCTGCAAAGACGCTCGTCAGCACTGCCTGGTGTGAGGCAAATGCACTCCCGAAAGCTGTATGCCTTTAAAATCCTCACACCACTACCCAGCTGCACCTTTAGGAACACAGAAGGTTTCTTGTCTAAATGACAGTTTCTCTTAAAGTGTGTAGGAGAGGGAGGGGAATAGAGGACTCGCTCCCTTCCTTTGCTACGCTGCTCTGTAATTTATGGATTAGTCTTGCAATTGTTCTACTGCTTCAGCATTTGCTTGCAAAGGAAACCTCTCCTCTGTGCAGCTATTTAGGTTAAAAAGTAACCTCATTAGATTCCCAATGCTTTGAAGACAAATTTCAGTTGCTTCCCCTACTGGAAACCTTGCCAGCTGAACCTTTCTCCTCCTCCCCCTTCCCCCCACCATGTTCTTTCAAAGCAGCCAGGATCCATCCAATACAGACAAAAATCACCCTGTCTAGAGGAGCTGACTGTTGGCGTGTTTTCAAATACCTCTCCCTTAAACAGCAAGCAGGCTACGTCTCAGATTCGCTATATATAATATTATGAGTATTTCTGATGCAGCATAGCCGTCAAGGATCTGTTTCCCTTTCCTGTGTGCACCGAGATTTGAGGCCTTTGAATTTTCAAACACATTTGCAACGAGCTTCTACAGTCATTACCCCCCCTAAACCCTTTACTTCCCCTTTTCCTGGCCTCTTTATTATTTATTTAGCCAGATCAAAGGGCCTTTTCATCAGGCTTGTATGCTGCTGAAGTCATTTCAGATCACAAACAATGGTGGACAAACTCTGAAAATAGCTCCCCATAGGACTAGGAAGGTTCTGAGCAGATTCAAATTCCCCAAAGCTCAGGCTCTGTTCCCAAATACAGACTGGTTTCTTCTTCATGCTCCCCTCAAAACACAACACATTATGTGCAAACACAAACGCACAGAGTCCTCACCATTTACTCATTGTAGCAATGCCCTCCTGTTGCTCTTTTGTATTACCCTTTTAGCTTCAAAATGAGGCCAAAATACCAAATCCCACCTGGTCTTGGACTGAGATGAGATGGTAAGAAAACAAGTCAAGCAAAGCCGTATTTTTAGCCCAACTGAATAAAACTTCATCTTCACCCACACGGACAACAGTGTTCGGCTCAAGCCAAATCTAGCTCCTTATCTAGAGGAAACCAGAACAGGCTGAGATTTCAAATGATGCAAGGAAAATTAGCAAAAGCTAAACAAGCAAGTTTTGGGATGAGGCACAAAGCACGCTCCTTTTTCCACTCCTATACTCTGGTCCACTGAAAATAAAGTCTGAAAAACTCAAAAGGAAGCCCAGGTCATTTTTGTTACCTGCACCATTATTGCTTTCATTCACTTTCTCCTTTCCTTCATAGCATTTAGATGCAGTTTAAATCTTAAAAAACTCTTTTGTCTGAGCAGATGTAATTAAAGAACAGCTTAAGCCTTGCAATAAGTAACTGCAAGTTTCTACAATGAATCACACCATCACTTTGGCTTTTGCAGCAAACCTTTTGTAAGGCTCTGGAGCCTCAGTATTAAACTTCCTCATGCCATAAAATCAGGCTGGCTTCTTTTGTTTTGGTTGGTTGGTTTATTTATTTATTTATTTGTGTTTTTCTTTAAAAAGTGTCAGGCCTCTCTAGTTAAGCTACTAAAACAGGTTACAGCCCTTCCAGACACAGCCTGTAGCTGAATACAGTATGTCATCTCACACAATAAAGATGGGATCTTTCCTGAAAGAAAACCCGCCTCAGGAGTGAGGGTGATGGACCGAGTTTTTATACCATCTTTCCTTATGTGGCTGTCATGGCGTTTGTCTTAAGATCTTGCTTACCTGACTGACCCATACTCGGGGGGATGTTGATACCTCATCATAGGCCCATCAGATCTTCCCTGCTGGCTCATGCGATGATCACTATAGAAATGTCCCGAGTCCTGAGGTTTGCAGTTCATAGACGGGGTGGACACATTTTTGTAAGGATACTCTGGAGGAGGACCCCGCTGCTCCATTCCTTTCATGTTGGGCTGGGAAGGGGGCTGCACCGAGTTCTTGTAGAACTCATTGGAGCCAGAATTTTTATAAGGGTCGCTGGACTGCTGAGGAGAAAGCGGAGAGAGGGGGGAGAGTGGCGCGCTCGTGACAGGCGCATGGGCCTTGACACCACTGGTGGCCAAGGACAGCTGCATCAGCCTCTCGCTCAAGGAGCGGACATGCCCTTGCTTGAGGTCCTTAAGTCCCTCATCCTGGTGGACCTTGCCTGGGCTCACCCGCTGAACCGTGGGCCGCCCTTCAGTCCTCATCTTTTGGTTGGTGACCCCTGTTACGTAGAACGCTGCCCCGACACTAGCGTGTGGCTGGCCCCTGAAATACTGCGACTGGACTTTGGCTTCCTCGTAGGTCGGGAGATCCTCGCTGTTCTGAAGTCGCGGGGAGAGCTGCTTCTCCATGATGCTGTTGTCCACCTGTATCTCCTGGCCCTGGGGCTCCTGACGGGCAGCATGAGTCACAAGCTGGTGGTCCTGGGAGCTCAGCCCTTCGTTCTGAGATGCTGGACTCCCGGTGCTGTTGAAGGGGGGGGCATTTCCTGTGGCTTGCTGGTGTAAGGCAAGAAGGTTACGGTTGTCATTTGGGTTTCCGTATCTGAGCTGCTCCTGCAGCAGGCGCTGTAAAACTGTCGTAGCTGCTTGCTCTTCTGAATTCCTCATCTCAAACTGTGGTGCCTTTTGGGTGGAATGTAAAAGCTGCCCTTGACCTAAGGAAAGGAGACACGGTTATTAGGCCTGAGTGGATCAAGCAAGAGACATTTAAGAGCAATGGCTTGAAATACAGAAAAAAAGCAGGTTAGATTACCAAAGGTTCCCATAACAATGGGGGTCATTAAGGCCCTTGACCTAAGAAGGACTTGCATGCCAGGGGGCATAGCCTTCAAAAGGTGATGAAAGGTGACTTGCAAGTTTATAGGAATATCAATCGACTGCAGGCTGTAGGTATGCATGCTGAATGCCTCAGACAGCAAGGCTGCTTTCAGGCAGAAAAGAGACCGATAATTCACAGGATGATGGTAAAAATGCCTGTTTGCTTTACACTTAGGGCTACCAACAGTGAAATACACTTCCCATATTTGCAGGCAGACAAGGATTAAAGGGTGAAATCAGCAATTTGTCAGCTTTAAGGAAGAAAAAAAAGAAAAAAGAAAGAAAGAGAGGCCCATTGAGACAGTATATGGTTCAAAGGAAGTAAAGAAATCTCTTAACTTAGATCATTTAAAGCAATTAATGAATACCTCGTTAGCCAGCAGGTTTTTAGAGTTATGAAATACCCAGAGTGAGATCAGCACCTAGTCTCCCTGCTGCAGACAACACTACATAGTGGTGCAAGCAAGGACTCTGTAACTTCCTGCTACACAAAGGCAACCAAATCCTCACACATCTAAATATCATCAGCTGAATGCATGCAAATGCAAGAGGAGGAAAAAGAGTTGTCTGATCTAAGGAACAGAAAAAGGCCTGAGTGGCAGGAAAAACACTGTGTGCCAATGAGAGAAACACAAAGAGCCAATGTCAAGCACATCCTAAGTACAGATTAAGTCAGTGACCAACAGTGATTACACTTCGTTCAGTCTCCCAGTGGAGTCAGGAATTTGTCATGGAAACTCAAGCCCATTGGCCATGAGTTGAAATACCCAAAATTAATGACACCTTTGAGACATCTAACTAAAAGCAGAGCTACTTTTGAGCTAGCACAGTTCAGAATAGAGAGTATGCTTTACTTGCTGGCTAAGCTGTGGCTCTGCCCTGACAGCAGAACACACATTGGCATCTAGCGTTTTGTCTTGACACCTTTTTTCTGTTTAACATTGTCCCTTAGTAAAAGGTAACTTGCTCCCAACAGTTCGTTCTGTGGCAGAACCAGGGATGGACTGCAGGAGTCAGGAGACCTGAAGGGTCTGCTTTGTTCGGTGTCTCCACAACCACCCAGTTTCCTCCCCGAGGCCAGCCTGCCACAAGCATCAGAACCCTTTTGCAAATGTTAAGGAAGAGAAAAGTTAAAATCCACCTCAGTCCAGGCTGCCTCACCAAACTAGGGATTCAGGCCCTATTAACCAGCCTGGCACATGATTCTTCTGAAATCCTGTCTGAAGTGGCACATACCTATTTCCTTCACTTTTACTTCCTTGGTAAGGAGGAGCAGTTCTGCCACATGGGGGGACGAGCACAGCCTTCCTCCTGCCAGTTCAAACTCTCCACTCGGAGATCGCTTCCGTCTCCTCTTCAGTAGGCCAGATCACTTGATACTCTCCTCGCTTCCAAAATAATTCTGAGGAAAGGATTGAAAACATCATTTTAATCAGCAGATGAGACCCTAGAAATAACAAACCTTGGGCCATATTTCAGACTTTTCTTTTGTAGCTTCTTGTTTTCTCCCAGAGCCCAACAATTTTGATCCCTTTAGGATGAATGAACGCCCCTGTCCCTAGCAATCTACTCCAGCTGCTGCTTTAATCATGACAATTTCTGCTCCAATATTAAACGTTGCCAAGTAATGCTCTGTCCCATCTGTGCCTCCAACTGAAACAGTGATTAAAACCCGCTAATTCTTTAACTCCATTGTTTTATTTTTTGCTAAGAATGAAAGCTGCAGCACAGATGATGATACCCTTTGCTTACGGCTCCTTTTCCAGTGGTGCTGTGTATTTCAAACCGTATTAGCAGAAATCCTTTGATGAAAGGTGATATGGTTAAATGCTTTATAAACTTCTATAAATTATGCCTCAGAAATGACTGTGAGAATGACCAGTATACAAATATTGGCTTTGTTTTACAGACTGGGAAAGTGAGGGGAAGAAAAGGACACTGACAAAGTATATGCCAGAAATATATTGCAGTGCACAGCTCTAATTCCCAAAACATTCTTTAATTATGTTACTTTTCTCTTTCAGAATACAAAGCACTTAAGAAACTTTAACCATTGAGGGGAGAATCAGGAGAACATAGAAAAATGTGTGTTTAGGCATGTTATTCAAGAAGCAGTTAAATCTAATACAGAAGGTGCCCTAAAGAATAAGGCAAATGACGCAAAAGAAGTGGAACATACTTGTGCACTCGGTGTGCTTATACTCTAAGGACAGGCAATTAACACAGAACTAGTGAAATTAAAAATATTCATTGAAATGTCTTATTTAACTTAATTTCCCAGAACATTGCAAAAAACAAAGTGAACAGATGTAGCGAAGGAATGCAGACGTGGATACTTCTGTCTCTGTCTTATTATGGCACACATCCACACCCAACAAAAATTATCTCAGATCTGCAAGTTAAATACTTGAGGTGTCAACAGCAATTTCAAGGCACATGAACAATATCTAACTAGAGAACAAGGCTGTGTTGTGCGGTATGGTACTTCAAGATGGTGGTTGAAAAAAACATCTAATGTCAAATTCTTAACTGGTGACTTAGCTTGAGAGGGATATATTGAAAACAGCTGCCAGCAAATATGCAGTAAAGAACCTTTAAACCAGGCATTAAGATAGCAGATAACCAGAGCAATTTCTAGCCTCTTTTCCCAGTGCTGCACAACAGAAGTTAAGGATTCCTTGTCCCCCTCCTACCAGTATCATCACTAACTCTTCTTTTTTTTTTTTTTTTTTTTAATTTTTTTTTAACAAAGTTGCCCTAAGCAACCCTTTTTATTAGAGCACAAAAAGGCTTTTATTATGCAATATGATGCTGCCTTTTCCACCCAAAGATTTCTTTTGTCTCAACTGGAAAAATCTAAGGGGTGGTGGTGTTTATTTTTTTAATACAAAGATACAACCCAGCTTGAGATTCTGCCTTCTGCCTTAAAGATTTTCTCAACAGACAAATTCAATCTGTGCATGTTTAACTCCTTCAAACATTCAAGGAAGCAGTTCTGTATGCCACCGTTTCACACAGAGTTCCACTTCACAGCAATACAAGCTTATTCTGCTGATCTGATGAAGGCAGGGCACAATTCACACTGAAAGTATTTGCTGGAACTGAATACTACCAATTTTAGTGTGGATGTAAACTAGGAATCAGCCTGGAAATCCAAAACAAAAGGTGGACTAAGATACAATATGAAGATATTCTGGCCAACAAATCCACTTTCTTTAAAGACCAACTGTTAGCATTAAGACTATTTTTTCGTTTTATCCCATCATTTTTAATTAACAAAGAAAACCTTCTGCAACTAACTTGGGTGGCAGCATTCCTGGGATCTCCTTTCTGAGCAAGCTGGAGTTAAATTTTCTATGTAATGAAACACAAAAGTGAACTATTCAATCAGTCCTGAAGCCCATGTGTTATTTATTTGGATACCAAACTCTGTTTGTGTCAGGCTCTTCCAGCAATTTCAGTTTTCAGTGTGCCAAAGATGGAAATTAGTGAGATGCACTGGAAAAGTTGTTATGATAGAGCTGGAAGGAAATCAGAATAGGTTCTGTAGACATTCTAAACAGACGTATTTGGGTGGTTAGCCTAAATCTATTACAATGGATATAATGAATTCAGACTACTAACAACTCTGCAAAACTGTACTGGCTTATGGATTGGAAGGTGCACTCTTCATAACCACAAAGCCCAGAAACACCTTGCTTTTCAAGTGGAAAATTCAGTTTTAGATCAATTCTGTTCCAAGGAACCACTGTGAGGCAGATTTCCCAGGCTGAACTGGTTTCTCAGTTTGTTCCTGAGCATCATAGCTCTGTCATCTCGTTACCTTATTCTAACTTCTAGTCTGAAATTATTCATGGTAACTTTATATCTATATGCTCGAGTGAAACATCAGAGTCTAGAACTGGTAGAACTAACACTAGAATTTCAAATAGTGTTGCATGTAACCATGCTGAGATCAAGAACCAGCACGAAAAGGGAGATAGCATAAGTACTATTTAAGAAAGAAAAGACCTATGTTTGCAGGGCACTGTGTAAAAACTTAGTAGCTGAGGTTTCTGTCTTAAACATCATGTAATTATGCACAGGAACCTTGCCAGTCCCTTGTGAGGAAGAAAGATTAATGAAGAATTTTAAATGATAATACTGCCAGGCTGTAAGGAACCAAAGCGGCACATTTCTGTACAGCATGCAAATATTTTTCAGCGTTATAAAAATAAACAAGCTTAGACAAGTGAGCTACTCACCACTCTGTGATGAGTGGCAGTAATGCTATAGCTCAATTAACCTGCATGGAGCAATAATAACCTCACAACCAAGGAGAAGTATCTTTCTTTAGCTTGTGAAACTAAGAGGAATGCAAGAGTCCCTGTGAGGACAGCCTGTATATACTTGCCCAGAATTACTGCTTAGCCAAGAACTTAATTAGCTTACGCATCAGGTGGGATGGGAACAGGTTCACCACCTCAAAAGAGCTGGAGTACAGTTAAGCGCTTTCAGTTTTACTACTAAACTTTGTGTCACTCATACAGAAAACAATCCAGTGACAGTGACAGACTTCAAGCTCAAGCAGCTAAGCAATTCTATGTGTTTCTTAAAAGGTGTGCATGTGATACTGCTTATCCTGGTGGCAACAGGTGATGGGGTGCTATCAGTGAGGTGAAGTCTTCGGTGGCTTTTTTAGGTGCAGAGTTACCTTCAGACATACCTGCACACTGTAATAGAGGAAGGGAACCCAAAACATAGATAGCATAGAAAGGATTGGCTGTGAAGTCTCCAGGCAATCACAGAGACCAGTTCACATGCCAGGTCACCCACTGGTTAACAGAAATCTGTCTTTGCTACATGGCCTACGCAAAACCCAGCAGGCTGGTTGCCTGATCCTGCAAAATTCACTTAACAGGACTGTCTGTAAGACCACTGGAAACATGGCTATTCTGCACACACACTCACTTTGAAGTGGCTAGGAGCACCAGACTCACAAGGGCGAGGTCCAAAATTATTTAATGAACAGGGCAGGTTATCACTGAATGCTCTTTGTATCACTTCAGTCCTACCCGAGGAGGAGGAAGGGACAGAAGACACACCAAGACAGTCCCTGAGAATAAAGGTTCCCAACGTCTGGCGCCAACACCCAAACCTGCAAGGTGGCACACAACAAATCCCAGAGCTGCGATAGCGTTTTAGCACCTGCTCCTAACCAAAAGTGGCTTTCAGACTCCAACCATAAACACTTCCCTAGCTTTCATTCAACCATCCCGTCCCTGCTTGCCTAGATCTGCTGACTGTGGCTCAGGTGATCCTGGAGGGTGGCACTGAGCAGGTGCATGGAGCAGCGCCAGCATTACTCATCTTCATACCAGAAGGACCAAGTCACCGGGCAAACAAGAAAAACCTCCTTCTTTTAACTAAAAACAAGAACAATGTCACCCGGAGGGGTGCAAATAATATGCATTCCCATTACATTAGATCATCAGGCAATTATAGCGAGAGGCCACCAGAACACCCAAAGACTGATCACAGTTCTACCAACTCTCTAGGCCAAACAGAGCCCACCTTCAGCAAGGACTAGACTGCCTCGCTGAGCCACTAACTGTTCTCCAACGCTCATGGGATTGGGATGTGGGCACAGAACAGCACAAGAAAGCCTGGCAGGCCTGTAGAAAAAGCAGCAAGTTGCTTGGTCTGGCTGGAGATAAATAAATCAAGATATCAGCATAAGACGACCCCCTCTGTATAACATCTCTAAGGAAAAAACTGGAAAAGACCTTACTTGACCTTTGAATTACTGCTCCCTCACTACAAAGTATCAACTTCTTCACAGGGAAGTACCTATAATCTTTACCAATATAATTTAGGTTTTGTATTACAAAGGAAAAAAAAAAAAAGAAAAGAGAAGAATAAACACTTACAGAGCCTGGTATAAATAGGAATGCTTTATGGCTTTTAAGCCTTTTGATAAGAATGCTATGGAATTTCAAGTTCCTCCATAAAATTTCAAAAGTCAGATGGGCATGAGGATTTATTCTGCATCTACTGGTCTAATAGCAAAAGCAGTCTAGGTATATTCATCCAGCTGTTTTTATTGGGAGTATTTCTACATGAATACAACATACCATGCAGTTACTTAAACTGCTGTGCAGCACTACCAAGCACTACTCACACATCTGCACAGACACAACCCTTCCGAGGCACGTACTGCAATTTCAGCGTATTTAAGGAAACACTAATTCCAGCACAAGTAACAGAAGCTCTGCTACTAACTTCATAAAGGCCAAGATCTCACCTTTTAGATGTCTTCTTGATAAAACCAGATCAAGCTTACACAGGTTTAGTCACATCAGGTCTCATTTCAGAGGACTGCCTCCCAGCGCATACCAAGCACGATTCATCTGCTTCAAACTTCACAGCTTTCCAGTAATTATCCTTGTAGAACTGGGGAATTGCTGCAAACCCAAGCCACAATTTCAATTCAGCATCAAGTTTTGTTTTGTCTTTTAAGAATGCTCCACTTCTTGCTGCTGCTAGCACTCAGGCAGCGCCCTGCTTCTGTCGTCAGCAGCCCCTGTCCCACAACTATCCCAAGTATGCCTCAGCACCATTTTCATTGCATTGTGTGGTTTCTCCATTCCTTCACTGATTTAGTCCAGGCCTCTCCTCGGGGCTCTCAGATAATGAAAACCATGTGAGAGTAAAATGTAATCTTCAAACACACAAACCAGTTTCATGTGCATTATCAGAAGGGAGCAAAACGTTGACAGTGCATCATTTGTCCCTACTGATAGGATCAGGCTGTTTTAATTGCTGGTGAGATAAAAAAAGATTAGAATCACCATCTACATTAAAAATGAAGTCAAAATTCGAACCTAAATGCTTAAGTCCTGAAAACAATGGAAATAAAATCCCTGGACAGATAGATCTCTTTTATGCTACCTTAAGGTACTTTTTCCTCAGATGTCAGTTGTGGCATCCTGAAAATTTGTATCATAAGTTGACACAAATAAAAACCGCAGGTGGGGAAGGGTGTAGAGAAGAAAACAATCACTACTGGCTAACTTTAGCATGGAATTTTCTGGCTTTTTCTAGCATTACCACAACTTCGACTACTTTAAGCCCCCATATGGAGGAGCTCTTCTTATTTCACAAAGCAGTTTCACAGAATTTAACGGGACCAGCCACAGAATATGGAAAGCAAGGGGGCATGGCCCCTCCTTTTTCAAAGGGCTGCTTTTTTTTTTTTTTATCCTTTATAAAATGAAACAGTTAAAATACAAGTAACTTATCAGTTGTCAGGCAGCATAACAGAGCTGGCAATGCTCATTCTGAGATGCTGTGACTCAAGGAAGGGAATCACAGACTGGTTTGGGTTGGAAGGGACCCCAACCCCGCTGCCACGGGCAGGGACACCTTCCCCTCAACCACGTTGCTCAAAGCCCCGTCCAACCTGGCCTAATGCAGTATTGGAACAACCCAGTATCATGAAACAAGCCCGTTTTGTGATCTCAATGGGTAGCATGGGGTAAAAAGATGGATCTGCATTTTTTTTTAAAAAAAGTAAAACCCAACAGAAGATCCAGACCACCGAATTTTTACAAATCAAGGATGTTATAAAAGTGGTTTACATGTTGTTCTTTTATCATAACCACCTGGGGGTTTCATGTGCACCTTGTAAAACCTTTAATTACTTGTAAGATGATTAATTAAACCTCACCACCACACTGGGAAGAAGACATTACTACACTCTTTTTCGCCCAGCGTTGATTGGCTAAGTCCTGGCTTACGTTTATGTTTTTGTTGCCACAACTATGTCACTCAGGGAACTGATTTCTTGCAATGTAACTATTCCAGCAACCACTCTAAAGCAGATGCAGTTACACTAGGAAATAATTGGGTTTAGGTATATTACTTAGGAAACCTTGTGTAAACCATACTAGCAAAATTTCTTCCTTGCTAATGTAAACCTCATCACGAGTAGAAAGATTTTTCCACAACTGGAGTAGAAAATACTTTAAGCATAGATCCTGCCTAAATGGTTTTGATCAAGGATGTAGGCATCCCAGAACTTGTGCAAGCAGAAGGCAGGGGAAACTTTCTGAGTATTTTCTATAGCCGGACAAGATACTTCTGCAAGGTATCCCCAGCAGCTGCAGAAACAAAAAGTTAGAGCTACACAATATTCCCCTAATGAAGGAAATCTGCGTGTTCATGTTTTGATGGTGCAGTGTCAGCAACTAACAACACACAACGATCTTATGCCAGTCAAGCACCAAGATGTGCTAAACTGAACTTCACTGAAAGCGCAGAAACCACAGGTAGCACATTGCTCCTTAAAAAATCCAAAATACTGACCCTTGCCCCAGCTCCCATTCGGAGCTGTAGCCGATGCCAGCAGCGCTTGCAGCAGGAAATGCACTGAGCTCTTGCTGCCCAAGGAATGCGGCTGCTAGGGCCTCGCTCGGGCTGGAAAACCTGCTGTCCTGTGTCTCGCAAGGCTACGCATAGCTGAAGTGCTCCCCCAGAGCCATCCGCCTCCCACAAGCACCATCCTGGGCTCTCATCTCCATTTCAGCCCTTGGAGATTGCCCCACGGCACCCAAGCAGCCTGCCATGGGGCCGCCGCTGGCCTCCCAAAAAAATTTTCTCTTGCTGTCCCTACTTCCCCAAATCAGAATCATTTGCCAGGTGGTAAATCCACATTTCCCCCATGGGTGCTAAGATTTTTTTATTACTTTCTTCTTTTTTTAAACAAGATCAGTGCTCCACACCCAATCCCAACCTGGCAACAGCAAAAGCTGTTTTTTTTCACATAACTTTGGAGTGCTCTTTTCTGCCTGCTCTCTACGGTTCCCTGACCTTACCCAAAGGAAGGGTGGAATAGACTACGTAATTGCTCTCAGTCTCTTCAACCTTCATCATTCCACAGTAAAAAGTATTTCAGGTTCATTTTTACCCAGTATGAGTATCAGCATCCAGTTGTGATGACTTCAATAAGCTACAGACTACCGATCCCTTGTGCACCTCCGCAGGCTACCTTACACTGGGTTTATATCCTGTGGCTCCAGAAATATGGAGTTTCAGCTTTGTTTCTTTTCAAGAAGACAATGGGAAAACTAGGAAGATCTGTTTTCCCACCCTGTTTTTCACAAGCCCCACAACAAGTCGGGCTAGCCCTAGTATGAAGCAATAAAATTTGTTTCAGCTGAACAGAGAACCACCCAAATTAGAACAGCAGGAAAAGTCCACCAAACCCTGAAGGGAACAAAGTCACTGAAATGTGGAATTACTTTCCTTGAGGGTTACAGTAAATAACCCTAGGAGATTAAGTAATTCTTTCAAAAAACAAGTTGTGTAAAGACACAAAGCATTTTAAAGCAAACAAACATTACTGTGATACAACTCTTAGACAGGGTCTTACAAATGCTAATTAATTAATTAAACAAAAACTTAAATTGGCTGAATTCATGGACATTCATATAAGGGAACCGCTCAACAACATCTTGGTCTACAATTAGTCACTGTAAGTGCTTTGCCAATACAAATAATAGCAAGGTCTTTAAAAACTAATTTTATTAGATCAGTGAACTTTTCTATGTTTTAAACAAAGAATCGGTTCTATATTCTAACCAGCACTAATGATCCTTATATAGTCCAACAGTAGTTATCAAGGAAGCTGACCAAAGGCCTCTCCAAACCCCCAAAGAATTTCAAATATTCAGTATTTTAAAAAATAAAAGGTTATTTTAAGCTCAGACACAACCAAACTAGACAACAGTCATTCTAAGAGACGATGAGAAAGTAAAAAAGCAGCAAGTATGAATGGCAGTATTTATCTCCGAACCCCTTCTGCTGGACCAAGAATGCAGACTGCATGCCAGTAAAACATGAGACGATTCAGCTCTTAGAGGCAGGGGAGAGCACTCCCTTTCCCAGCACCAACCTAGCGATACGGGGGCTGCTCACAACGGAGCACGACAGGCTGAACCACCACCACGAAGGGTGACCACAGCTCACGATCCCCAGGCACTACAGCAGACTGCAACACACATCCTTCCTTCACTTAAGCTAAGCACCTCATATAACCACTACTCTACCATGATGTGATTTTAAGGCTTTGAGAACTCCGTTTACACAGAACTTTCTATTTTGTTCTCAGTTTGTTTTGTCCATGAGTTTCTATTTTGCATTCCTACTCCTTCACCTATTCATTCCCCATTCACCAATCTCCCACTTACAGCAAATGTCTGGTTTGCCCCGAATGGCCATTTATACACAGGTAAGCTTCAAATATATTCTTACTTAAAAAATTACATCCAAGTGTCTAGGTAAACACAAATGTCATCAACCCTGAAAAATTCCTTTCACTTAGGCATAGTAGGCAAGTAAGACAAATATTATATTGCCTATATAAAAATGAATTGCTCCTAGGAGCTCCTTTACATTATAATTCACCAAAGTTGTTGAGATTTTTTTTTTTTCCTGTCTTGAAGATTACATTTCAAGGCTACTCTGGAGAGCCAAGTAATGTGCAAGATTTGGATATCTGCTGACTTTAGAGTTCTCCATACAGTACACTGTTTTCACATGGATACAATTTCAGCATCAGATCTGTTCAAAGCATGAACCAAATACTTTTGCAAAAGCTGAAGGTATGGCCGTAGTATGGAGGCTGCAGTATGCAATTCTTCCTGTGGCCTCACTGCATTCCAGAACTGTTTGGGAATACACTCTCTCCTGCCTAAAAGAGTTTAACAACCGAGAAGCTCCTGCAGCCAAACTGGACTCATAGGGCAGCTATGTGTCTGTTCTTTCATAAAGACAATGATTTAAAGCCTACAATATGATGATGCCATATATGGGGCACTTGCAGAGAGATGATCAGGCACAAGAGGTAGATGAAAGTCTGATCTAGAAAGTAACTACTCATCAGAAGCTAAGACAAGCAACGAATTCCTGAAAGCAGAAAATGAGCTTACAGAAATCAGTTGTGGCCCAGATTCAACACAATGGACTAAATCATTTTGACAAATCCTCTAGTGCTTCCTGAAACTTTATAAACCCAGCAACAGGCAATTTGGAACACTTCTATGAGGCACCAAGAGATCCAAGTCCTCTCTTGTGTTTCAGTGGATAGGAGAAAGAGAGCCTTCAACCTTATTGCCAATCACCAAGAATGGCTGTTCTCACACTATTATAAACATTTGGTCTCCATGGAAGGGGGATACCTAGCAGCAAACATTGGCAACCAAGGACATTCCACTCCCACTATATCGTCCACAACAGCAAGGAGAAAAAAAAAAAAAATCCATAAAGTTATTCTGATTAGGAAACCTTTGAGAAGACTTCTTCAAAAGTGAGTGAAAATACCTTGAAATACAGGAATGTGCAACAGTTAGATGGGGGGAAACAGGCATCTTTCTTTACTCTGAAAGCATTTACACTTTACCCCAAAGTGGGAACATCTAATAATCCAAGAACCTTTTGCCAAGAACAAGGTCATACATTTTAATTCAGAACAGAACCTAACACACACCATATTCTGCACTGAAGAGATAATCTTGTAATTTACAGGTGTTTGGAGCCAGGTTTTAGTTTAATACAAAATCTTAACATGTAAGAAATTTCTTATATTGGGCTTTGTCTTACCGTCAGGTCACAGTTCTGCAGCTCTTTAAAAGCTGTCAGTGAGAATGAAGCAAGAACTGCAAAACAGAGTTCTGCCCCGAGAGAGGTATGAACAGATAAATTCATTCACAGCTAAAAGTATGTATACATTAACATATGCTTGGACTGTTGATGATTATATCGTTAAAGGCTCATCTCTGTCTATGTATTAATACGGCAACAACCTAAACCCTACATCATATTTTGCTCCACGTTAAGAAAATAAAGCCTTTAACAAGCTGAAATTTTACTTCAGCTGTTTATTCATTGTAGCGACAGTGAGCCCTACACATGGACCAAGACATCATTGTGCTGGGTGCTATACAGAATTAAATGGTGCAAGTCGTTCCATCAGAACAACCACCATCATCACCACTACAAACTCCCCCCCCCCAAAAAAAATAAATAATACAATCACATTGCACTCAACTGGAGACAAAAGGAAGGGATAGAAGAGGGAGAAGCATTTATGCTTTGAGAAGTTGGGAGTTGCAAATTCTCCATTTCACTGTCATGGTTAGGAAAACGTGGCAGTAAAGCAATGCAACTTTATTTCTAAATAAACAAAGAGATTGGTCAGTCTGCTGATGAAAGACAGGATAAAGAGAACAAGAGAACTATTAAATTATCTGCACTTCTGGGATTCTTGCTATTCTTCTGCAAAGTGAATGGCTTATGCTAATCAGGATGCATCTGAAATACATCATTCAAGCCTTCTTGTACAAATATAGTTCTTATTTATCCAGAAAGATCCCCACCAGCTGGCAATGTTTGCATACAATGTTAAACCCAACTTCAAGATCCCATGCATTATGAGTCATTTTACATTTAAAAACATTAGTTCTCTTAGCTGTTCTTGAAGATGGTGTATCCCATGAGAAGAATTTTTGTGGAATTCAACAATAATACACTACGTTACCATCCTACTTCCTCTAGCACAAAGAAGTTACAAGTTTTCTGTCGGTTGGTGTTTTTTCCTCTCCTAACTGTGCTATGCCTACAGAACATCTTTGGAGAAGGGACAAAAGGATTTGCACCAATCCCTTCTATATGAATCAAACATTTATGCTATGCCCTCTTCAAGCACTTTCATCTAGTAACCTATGGAATGTGATCTCCTGACCTTAACACTCAAGTACGTCCAAATCAGCTGCCCTTTGAGCTGTATTACAGACTACAGAGAATTTTTATACATTTGTATTACACGTGTATGAAAAACTTGTGGCCCAGCTGGGGCATTCTGTGCTACAAAGTATACACCAGTCCAAAGTCACTCAAGCATGCTTCAGGAAAGAGCAATACTTTGATTCTCCCATGTTTATGGCACAATCTGATGTCACGTGTCACCATAAATATGCAGAATGATGAACCACGCTATCAGTAGATTAACCAGCCATCACGATTTAAATGTGTCATGCCAAACACCACTACAATTAGGAGGTGCCAGCACCGCTGCAATCCCATGTCCCACTACGTGGCCCATTCTGCCTGCTCCGCACTGCCCAGCTTCCTTTCTGCCTCCAGTCTTCTTCCCAGGACAGGCAGCACTGCCTGCAAAACCATCTCCAGAATCAGAAACACAACCAGCTTGGGGTACAACCAGGTGCCTCCTTCCCTCCTCCTGGAAATCCTACCCTTTCCTCAAGAAAGGGTTAGAGCAGAAACAAATCATTCTGTGTTGTGTTCGTAGCTCCCAGGAATGTTTTAAGGACAGGGGCTATGCCGCAAATAAGCATCCTGGAGAAATTTGGAGAGGGAGACCAAGTGTCCCTGATGAACCCACAACCTCAACCATGGGACAAGTTTTTCCAGGGTCAGCTCATGACCCTACTCTTAGAAGGAGCAGTCACTGAGGTAACCCTGGTGAAAGCCTGACCCAAAGATTCAACAGGGTCATAGTCTTGATGGTAGGGTTCATGTTTTTGTATCAGCCCTGAAAACCCGATGTAATGCTGCCCATCACTCACACAGGAGCAGCACAAGGGTGTCGGGTAAGCCTGAGAAGATGGTCCTTGTTTTCCCCACCCTGATCTGGTGGTAGAAAGGCTCACTCCCCAGAAAAAGTCTAGGGTAGCAGAAAAAAGCAAGAGAGCAGCCAAAACTTATGTCATGTCCTCTCTCCCCAGATGGATCCTGGTCAGCCACCTGCCCCAGTCCCCCCCACAAGGTGCCTGCTGGCTGCTGCACCTCAGCAGCTTGAGGAGCCCACAGGTCTCTGACAGCCCATCAGCTCAGAGCATGCTGACTGCTGCCCCCCTTCCAAGGCAGGAACAGGACACCTTTTCCACCTTCTTTTTGCACAAAAATCCCTCCAAGGAAGAGGAAAGGTGAGGAAGAGAAGAGGAGAAGAAAAAAGAAAAAGAAGAAGAAAAAAGAAAAGGAAGAAGAAAAAAGAAAAGGAAGAAGAAAAAAGAAAAGGAAGAAGAAAAAAGAAAAGGAAGAAGAAAAAAGAAAAGGAAGAAGAAAAAAGAAAAGGAAGAAGAAAAAAGAAAAAGAAGAAGAAAAAAGAAAAAGAAGAAGAAAAAAGAAAAAGAAGAAGAAAAAAGAAAAAGAAGAAGAAAAAAGAAAAAGAAGAAGAAAAAAGAAAAAAAAAAAAAGAAGAAAAAGAGAAGTCAAAAAGAAGAGAAAAAGAAAAAGGAAGAAAAAAGAAAGAGGAACAGGGACCACAACAGACCAGTATGTAGCATTTCCTGTATCATCTACAGGAAAAACCCACGCAGGGGGGAAGAGCGTGATGTCAAGGCTGGTTTCACCACATGAACTGCCAGATCCTCCTCCCGGGGGATGCTGTGTGTTTCCACAAGGAACAACATAATCCTCCCTGCAAAGAGGAGTCCTACTACCAGCCCCGCAAAATTTCACAGGTCCTTCCCTTGCACAATGAGTGGTAGCGATCAATCTGGCTGTGGGGAAGTGAGTATGTGGATACAGAGCTGGGGGAGAGGGAAAATGAGACATTCCCAGCAGTATTATCGCTTGTAGAACAGCACACATTCAGCACTTGGCCCTTACAGAAAGGAGTATGCTACAAAATATGTTTCCCTGCACAGAGACTGGGCTTCCATCCAGTTATTATGTGCACATGTCCCTGCTGCGTTTTCAGGCTTACTTAAAAAAAATAAATCTCAAAACAAAGAAAACATATCCTCATACTCGCTCTGTACAGCACCAAGCATGTTCCTGGCCATGTTCAATAATCTGTTAAGGTGTGTTAATTATGGGTTCAACACTTCTACACCTTGTGACACAGTAGTAAAGCACTTCATGTAAAACAAATTCCAGTGTGAAACAAGAAATCTCAACCAATTGTGGCAGCCTTGTTTGCACGCGTGCATACATAAATGCACATACATGCTTCTCTGTGAAGCATGACGAGCAAAGACAATCTTAACACATGGATTACAAGCACAATGACTGCGATTATTTTCTCAAAAGAAAAGAGCACCACAAGAAATGCAGCCACTTGCAAACACAGCTTGACACAAACCCACTTCAGCGACTTCCACAGAATTTTACTTTATCCAGTTAGACACGAGTACATTAATTTTGACTATTTACTGCCAGCAGTGAAACGAGTGGACGAGTATACTTTTTTTTGCAAGAATTTTGCAAGATGAAGAGTAATCTTTACAGGAGAGAGAAGTGATGGGCAGAAGCTGACAGAGAAGAGAACCAGTCTAACTCCCAGGTTTAGGCAGCAAGAATGAATGCCGAGTCCCTTGCGCCATGAGCACGTCCGTCTCTTACCTACTGATCTGCTGAAGACAAAAGGGTTTTCTTCTTTTCAAAAACTGGACACTTGTAGCTCGTTGGGTCAGTCACACAAAGCTTCCCTGCTGCCAAAGGTATTTTTTTCCCCTCGGGTTTTTGTTGTTGTTGTTTGGTTTTTTACCCCAGAGAGTAAAGGGCAGAACAGTGGATTCAGCAGGGGCAAAGGGTGGAATTTGAGACTCAACAGGCGAACTGCAGAGCTCTCTCCAAAAGATGTTGTATTTCAAGGCGCTTTCATTTGCAAATCCTTCTTCATCCTCAGTGTCAATAAAACTGGAGGGGGGGCGGGGGGAGGAGGGGGGGCGGGGAGTAAACTTTTTGAACTGCAGAAATAAACCGGACTCCACAGAAAGGGGGACGTGCTATGAACTGGACTTGTGGCTCGAGTTTTTCTTTTATTAAAAATAAATAGTTTCAGACAGGCAGTCAAAATAGGTGGGTAACAATCCAACGCAAGTCAGCCAGGACCTGCCGGCAGCCCTTGGAAGGAGGACAAGCGGTGTCTCAGGAGCGGCAGAATGAACAAAAAGCAGGAAAGCCTGCGGCCCGGCGGCAGCGGCCCGGCGCAGGCTCGGCTGTCAGCGGCAGCGCCGCCCGGGGCACCGGCAGCGCCCGCGGCCCCGGCAGGGCAGCGCGGCCCGCAGCATCGCGGCTGGGCTCGGCTGGGCTCGACGCCGCCTTCTCCGCGGTTACCTGTGCGCAGCGGGGCGAGGCGAGCACGGAGCAGCCGCAGGGCCGGACGCACGCTCCCGCGGCAGCGGGCTCACACCGGCGGGGCAGGGCAGGGCCGGGCCGCTCCGCTCCCTCCTCCGCCTCCTTCCGCCTGGCTCTGCGGCGCGGGCGCCCCGCGGGACGGCGCTCGGCCGGGGCGGGCAGGAAGCGCCCCGCGCCCGCCCCCCGCCCCGCGCCGCCGGCCCCGCCCCCGCCCGGCGCCGCCCGCCCCCCGGGGCTGCGCGGCCGCTATTGTGTGCGCGGCGCCCGCCCCGGCCCGGCCCGGCCCCGGCGGGGACCCCCGCCACCCCGCCGCCGGAGCGCAGCCCGGGCCCAAGGGAAGCGGCGGAGCCCCCGCCGGCCCGGCCGCACCTCGCCGCGCTCCGCGAGCACCGAGGGGCTGCGGGTCACCGCGCCTGGGCCCCGCCCGCCCCGCGCAGCTGGGCACGGAGGGGCTGGGAGGCCGCGACGTGACCGGCCACTCGGCCACCTGCAGAACCGCGCGCAGGGGGCACCCCCGGGTCTCCAAACGGCCCCGCGAAGCCAGCGGGGTTACACGGGCTTACACCGGCGCACAGCCAAGGCGCCGCTCCCCCACGGTTTGCTGGCCAGATGCTGAAAATAACTGAAAGCGTGGCGAGAAGTGATCACGACTAACTGCATGTAAGCAGGGTGTTAACGGAGTCCCCTGTATATCATGTCCTGCTTAAAACTAGATGCACATCATGTAGTCTTCCAAGGCTCAACCTATCATGACAGTAAGCACCACCACCCCGCCACAGCTGGAGCTAATGGCTGGCGTGGAAAGACGAGATGGAAAAGAATTCAACGTTTTCCCCAAATGCAACCATGATTTTGCTGTGTTTCATCATTTTGCCATATGATAAAATGACAGCAGCTCCGTGCAGAAGTGGGCTCTGTCAAGGGCTTTAGCGCCTGGAATCATGCTGTAGAATTTCAACTTAAAAAATAGTTCAGCTTTAAGCACGTAACGACCATTAAGTGAATGTAGCGCCCTTGTGCATCTCTCCCCATTCAAAGGCGGTTGGTGAAAGATCCCCAAACGCTGATAAAGGCTTAAGCCAGTTTCCCTGTTTTGGAAGATTTAGCAGCCGTTGGTAATGGCAGTAACGCAGATGCCTCTGCAGCGGTACCAACCTCTGTATCAGAGAGGCAAAGCTCTCTTTCCCAAGTGGAACTTCAACTTCTCCCAGCCTGATGCCTCTAATCAGAGCAAATCCCCAGCCTAAACAAGGCCCCAGATAACAAACTGGTCCTTCAATAGGGATATATTAGTGTACAAACAATGGTACCTTGCCTTTCTCACAATCCACCTCCTCCTCTGGCTTTTGCATACAATGCACTCGAACCCTTCCCCTGTAAGGTCACCCCTGTCCAGGAACTCCGGAGGATGGATCCCCAAGTGACAGCTTCTACTTGGCTCCTGGCTCCTGTTCACTAACTTGTAATTTCAAGAAAGAGCAGAACAATAAAATGAAAGAAGCTGTTCACGATGTGCCCACAGTTGATTTAGTACACTAAGGTCTGACCATGTAAATATTAAGCTCATTAAGTAGTCCCAGTTTGGTAAGGTTTGGCCGTAAGATGACACCAGTTTCAAACAGTACTAAATGTGCAAAAACTGGCCACATGTCAAATCCTTGCACTGTGAAACTTGGCCTACCAGAGTTCATTAGGGCTCTTTGTGTGAGAAGAGATAACATGATTCAGCCATTTACCTTTTAATTGCTCTAAGCAAACAAATTCTTTCCAACATTCCCAACTCTTAATGCTGGAAAGAAAGATCTGGAAAAAAATCAGGAAGTCAGATTTCAGAAATCCCAAACGCAGCATATATAAACATCTATATTTTCCTCTCATAACTGACATTCATTCATTGGAACACTTCAGTGGAACAAATGTAGAAACACATGTAAACAGTTCATTAACATCCCATAACCTTACAGTTTGCAAATGCAAAAAAAAAAAAAAAAAAAAAAAAAGACAATGCAGAACAAGCTAATGAAGCACATACTTGCTAGGTGCTGTGGGGTAGAGTTGTAAGGGAAATAGCTACAGTGAGTTGAAGAGTTATAAACTGTGCTTCAATCACACATCCTGTCTCCCTCCCACATGCTAAAAGAAAATAGTGGGCATAAAAAGGGAAGGTAAGAGTCATCAGGAGAGTAAAAATACTGCTTAATGCAGACACTGAAAAGCAGCTAGCCTTGCCCGAGACTCATTAACCTCAACTCATCTGCTGCTGTTTATTCTTCAGAGCACTAGCACTACTCATGTTTAGCCCATGCAATCGCAGATAACAGCATTATTGGAACTGGAAAAGAACAAAGATGCACAAAATCCAAAGTCTCTTCCTTAAATATTCTCCCCCTGTATCCTCCCTTCACCCAGCTCCTCGCCCAGCCCAGTCCTCAGGAGCTCCAGCACACATCTGAACGGCTGCCAGTGGAGGAAGCAAGCAGTTTCCATACACACACCACGCCACAATGTGGGAATTCAGGAAACAACACAAGAAAGGGGTTCCTAATAGCTGTTCCAGCATACTCAGGCCAATTTATGCAATCATACAAAGGTCACAGTAGATGTGTTAAAAAAGCACAAAAGATAAATGCCACAACGACAACCAGTTCAAAGTAGGAAAATAAATCTTGGGCTTACGAAGTGTTTGGATGACCTGGAATTGCTCCACCTACAATTTTTTAAGAGTTTGTCCTTCACATTCTTTAAAATTCCTCCATCTTAAAGTTCCTCCCTCCAGGAATCGCTGTAACTCTGCCGTCCTTTGTCCACAGCAGCTGGAGCTCAGGAAGCTGCTGATATTATCCCTCATGTACAGAGAGAAATCACTGCTAAGTCCTGCGCCCATTCAGTGCAGCTGAGAGGGGTGTAAATTAATTTCCGTGGATCTCTGATCTTGGGCCAGTTTTAACAGAGCTTTTCTTCTTGCACATAAAAATAAACTGTTAACAATGCTCAGAAGTGCCATTTAGCTCTCGGGAGCTGAGAGTACGTCCCCACCACCACCAAAGCGGAGGGTTCTTTGTCTAGTCTGTAAATATGCTATTGGGTGAAATAATGACCCTCCAGTAAACAAACGGTAATGCAAGCAATAATAAAAAAGACTAAGAAGAGCTCAGGCCAAGTTTACTAGGTAAGCAGGAGCAAGGAATGGGTAATTCTGAACAGGGAAATCACTTGCTACTTCTTGCCATAGCAGCCAAACTGAGTTTGACAGATATAATCATTGAAGAAAAGGAAGTAAGTGAGCAAATACATTAGGGGATACAGATCAAAACAAGATTAGAAGTTTTCAAAACCATGTAAGAATCACACAAAATGTGTGGAAAAGGCACCAGGGTACAGGAGGATTAAGCAGTATGTCCAAAGTCATGCTGGGAGTTCAGTCTAGACTTGGAGAGTCTCTGAGAGTCACCGGCCACAGCACCTGCCTTGCTGCCCGCACGTATGGTGGACTTGGCCATAAGCACTGCAGCTTCTGCTCCCATTTTACCACCGGGTCGGACAGCACTCAGGGCCTTCAGGGTGGTCATGGCCATTTTTAAGTTGTATTTAGAGGATCTGATGTTGCTGCTATACCCAGCCCCCAGCTGTAACAAACTCTGAAAGGCTCCCTCAGGTCCTACAATTGAGTATGGCTACGACTCC
The DNA here is from genome assembly GCF_015220075.1 of Falco rusticolus. Lineage (NCBI taxonomy): Eukaryota > Metazoa > Chordata > Aves > Falconiformes > Falconidae > Falco > Falco rusticolus. The sequence continues at coordinate 3,651,495 of NC_051200.1, read as the reverse complement.
TGGAGAAACAAAATCAATCTGACAAACATGACATTGAGGCACAAATTACATGTAAAACCAGCTATCCTTTACCAACAGGTGGTAATGACGGGTATTGACAGACCAACACCACCAGAAATTACTACCATGAAACTTGACATGCATGGAATCACTAGAAAAAAAAATAATCTACTTTTCAAAACACAAGAGCACTGTTTATTCCTTTCTCCTTCATTAAGTAATTGCTGTGTCTTTTTACAGAAGTTTGTTATTCTACCAATTCTATGTAATAAAACTTTGATGACCACGTAACTTCTGGAAGTAACCGATACAGAGACTCTTGCATAGCCAAATTCACATCTGCCTATGTTCTGATTTACACTGTAACATGGCTCCTGCTCACCTAAGGCTTTGTATGCTACTGCATGTGAAGATTTTTTAAAAGGACATCAGTTCAGATGGTACCTCTAACGGAATGTAACTCAAGTTCAGCATGGTTCCTTGGGTGAAGAAAGGGCCTGCACAGGAAGAGCGATAAAAGGAACAGCTTACCACAGTGAAATGCAATATAGTGGTCAGCAGTGATGTGTCACCCATGAGTTGATTGACCAGGCATCATCTGTAAATAGATTTATTCTAACTGCTGAACCTTGGCCTCTTTTTATGCAGAATTTCGGAAGACATGTAACCAGAAGAGTGATGAACAACTGCCAACTATGGAAAAACAAAGTAAATGTTTCAGCTTTGCTCTAAACGCATTCACACCCCAGCCCCCTAGGCTTAAATGTAATTGTGGCAAAATAAGGACAGCAGGGTTAGACTGGACAAAGGGGTTTCCTTCCGAGACATGTTCTTCTCCCAAAGAAGGACCTGTAAGCCTTTAGCTGTTGTCTATTGTATGTTAATTAACCTTGACGTATGAAAGTTCACAATCTCTCTCCTTTCTCTGCACTCTTGCCTCTCATGCCTCTCTAGAAAGAGAGGTCTCTTCAAAATGTGCTGAAATGAATTAAAAGATTCCCTCAACTTCCAGTGGATTTGGATCAGAGTGAATTGTAAGAGTAACATATGCAGGCCCTGCACTTCAACATTCTTTGTTTGCTCTCGATGACTAAAGAATGTATGAAATCACAAGAGCGAGATGCACAGCAGGTTCTGCAGCAAAAAACAAGACTTGAGAATCCTGATATTTCATTTCAATGACCATAAAGATTGAGAGGGGAAAATCACAGCTGATTTGAAAGCAAAAAGCCTAACCTCTTTGAAGTCTCCAGGACTTATAATGGTGCAACTGTATTGATAAATACCATGGGGACAGGAGAAGAGGGAGTGCTTTCTGATTTAAAGCTTTTGCAACTCATTTTTAATATTGATGTCAGAAGCAGACTCAGAACTAAGAAATTAAAGAAGCCCAACCAAAAGTAATCTTGGGCTGGCAGCAACCTTCCGCTGCCTGGGAAGGTTAAAGCTATGATCTTAGTGAAACAACGACCACCATATAGATGGTCAGAGCTCTACTAATTGTAGGAGCACAACCACCCTCCCCCACTACACAGAAGCTGTACTGAAATAGTAAACAGATTGTTTTGAACATGGAATTAAAGAAGAGAAATGAAAGGAGAAATAATATTGTGTACAAAAAATGTCAAATGCATCAGAACAAAATATATGAATTTGTTAAATAATTGCTTCAAAAAGTGGCAATTGTAATTTTTCTAAGCACACAGTTGTGCTCCTAAAAACGATCTTTCTCCTGTAATAAGCTATAAAAATATTAATAATTGGAGACAGAAAGATATCAAGTTACAGACAACTGATTAAGATTTCATTCTCACAGAAATTAAAACCTAAAAATAGAATTATGGAACAAAGTCTGTTTAGATCTTACAACCAATTTCAAAAGCTCCTGCTGGAAGAGCACCAGCACTCTCTGCTGGTGATCTTTGTTCAATAGTTACCTCGAGGAAAAATGAGGATAGAAAATGCATTATGTTTTTGATATGAAACGCCGTTTTTGTTTTAAATGAAAGATTAATTAGATCCCTATCAATTTAGCAAACAGCAGCTCTAGGAGCTAGCTATGTTTCTGGAAACAATAGTCATTACTAAGAAGCGTATTTGCTATGGGCAATCATTCACTGGAGTAAATCTCACTGTTGCAAATAAACATCTGATGTTTAACACTTCTCTCTGCAGAAGGTACTTCTGCTGTGCACAAAGACAAGTTGGTGTGAGAAGTTCCCATGATGCCAAATCCCTTGGCTCCACCCTGACTTTCCATCAGTTTTAGAGCCATGCCAAGAAAAACAGCTCTTCTTAAAACAGTCCTAGTATAGCACCAACATCTTCCCCTATGGTAGTCACTGTGGAAATGCTATGTTTTAATCAAAGCAAACCTGCCCCCAGCCCTATCTCTGTTACACCCTCTGCCAGGAAGCTGGAAAAGCTTTCAATCCCTCTCCTCAGCACGCACCCAAGCCTTGTCCACACCCCTCGTGGATTACTTTACCGCATGTGAGCCAGAGACTGCACAGGGACAAACAGATCAGGAGCAAAAAAATAAAAGCAAAGCCAAGTACCTAAGTTACAGCTGTCCCCGTTTCCAAACTATGCACAGACCAGGCCTCAGTAAGAAGGGTTAAAGACTGGCAAATTGAATCCATGTGCAGCTCATGAAAGTGTGGGAAACAAAAGAGACAATGTTAAGGACAGAGTATTCATTAGCAAAGGGCTCAAGTTTCTTGGCTTTTGCCGGCCTGCTTCCCAATGGCCATTTTTCAAGGTACCTTTTTGTTCTTTAGTTTTGAACATAGTTGTGGAAAGACATACTCTTTCTTAGCTAACAAACTAAAGCTCAGTACATGGTGAACTGCTTAAAATAATTTGTCTTTTTCATTTCCTGGAAGCAAAAGGGGAGAAAAATGTCAAGAGATGTTTTTTTTCTGCCAGGCTACAGTGGGCTTTGGATCAGAGCTTTATATGAAATATCTGATCCAAAGACCTGAGGCACCTGCATAAATATTCATTTACATGATGTTTTAAATACATAAAGAAATCAATTTTTTTTTTTTAATAAAAGATCAGACTTCATAATACAGCCCTGTCAATTTGACCAGACCTGCCATCCCTCCCTTGCAGTGCCTGCAAGGCAGCAGGAGCCGGTTAATGAGGAGAGCTTCAAAGCATCCGGGATGCTGAAGAAATTCAGTTTACAGCAGCAACATACCTTGGAGAAAGGGGTCCCAGTCATTCACGGCAGGGGCCTGGGGTCTCCAGTTATGCCACTCGAGGGGTAATCAACCCCCCAGTCAGGTGAAGTGTGCAGCCATGGCCGAATTAAATGATGTGGGAGCATGAGCGGTACCAACGAGGGCCCAGTGCTCCCACAGCCCGGTGGCATGTCTATAGCCCACCATCACGCAGGAGACATCCAGAGCAAGACTGCAAATCCCCTGGTGCCCAAGGCCAGTATTTTGAAAGCAGCTCCGTATCTGGTAGGAGATAAATACCACCTTAGGATCTGCTTCATGAGGTCCCTGCATATAAGCAGAGTCTTGAAAATCTGACCTTCGCCTTTTCAGAAAAATCTGAATTTTCGTAATCCTGGGGCTTAGAGGGGAATTGATTTGCTGCTCAATCAAGAAAAAGCAGCAATTAGGGTGAAGTTCTGAAAATAGCTGTTAAAATAGTGGGTCAGAAATTGAAAACCAGGGTCTGTTTCACTGTTTCAGTCAGTAGGTACCTGTATATTAAGTACAGCAAGGTAACAGCATTTTACTTCAACTATTCTACTTCATCAAGTAAAAAATGAGGCAAATAGCTCCTGAATTAGAGAAACAGTTAAGAGCCCTAAAAGGAATGAACACAGTGGTAAAAATACCTGAGTTTTAACATAGTTGTTAACTCAAAGTCAGAAATAATTGTTCTAATATATTCTGCTCCTGACAAATCTCAGCTTCAGAAGAGCTTCACATCTGCAGAGTCCCAAGGAACTTTTTAAGCATTCAGGGATCGCTGACACTTGGCTGAGTGGGGCTGAGTGACAGCCAAATGCCAAGCACAGCACTCTACAATGCTGTGGGGAACAGAGATTCCTGCCTAAGAGATCGGACCAAGTTTCCCATTGTAGAAAGGACAAAAGGCTTCAAACATCATGTTTTCTACTTTTCAAGGAAGTTAGTATTTTGGACATGACAGGACCCAGCAAGAGATCACTGATCTCCAAGGCATGAGAAGATGCTAAAAGCTTTGAGAACTTGAGTAGCTATAGGAAATTAACATGATTGCTTCCTTTTAATATTATTAACTATACATGCCAGGCTGCTCTTAAATATTCTCTTCCCGCATTCATACCCACACCTTTACCTTCGTACCATAAGAATTCCGTATTCAGCTCTGTCCCTTGATCATTAATGCAGACTCCTAAACTTCAGACTTCAAAGAAATGCACGCGTAAGAGTCACAGGCACAGGACTGGAACAGCGTCAAAGCCTCCCTGTGCAGAAACTTCGATCTTCTGTTTGACTTCACTGTACAAATACCTCGTTCTATCAAGACTAGGAAATTCAATGATTTATGTAGGGCTTCCCACAGATTAAGTTAATAAGGGAACCCAATAGTGCCTCATCTCCTTCCGCCTTCCAAACACCGGTAAATGAAAGGAAATAGAAATGTCTCCTGGGGTAAGGGAAAGACGTGAGCGCTCTACAAATGTGCAAGGGAAGAAACCAAAGGCTTCAATTGTGTGGATATGCATTTCTCCAGGAACCCTCTTCCCTTCTCCTCCCTCCCGTAAGTGGCATATAATAATGTTCTTAGGGAAACTTGGTTCAGCTGCAAAGCCTCACCCAGACCACACTGATCACCACCTAGGACAGTGGCGTTCTAGTTTTCTTCCTGCTTTTTCTTTTGAATTTTCCTTCCTTTGACCCTTCCCCCCCTTCTTCTGTTCTCACCCTCCCTCTCTCTGCTGCTCAAAATGTCTGCACTCCCTGCTTCCCGATTTTTTTAGGTTCCCTTCTGTCATTTGTAGTACATTTCCAGTACCACCAGCATTACTCGGAGCTCCAGTCATGCCTTACTAGTCAAGCCTTCCAGCCTATGAGGCTGAATTACAGTTTAACACAATACAAATGAAGAAATTACAGCACAGATAGATCAAGATACAGGTCTCTCCAAGACCCTAGGGGACTTAGGGACTCATTTCAATGTAACTTGCAATCAACATCCCTTTGAGTTAGATTTGAAAATTACACCAGCATTCCCTAGCCAAGATTAAGCCTCATCATGAGACAGTCAGAAATGCAGCCTAGCCTTTTTCAGTTCTATTTGTAGCTGCTTGTGTATCGCCAGCTTTCGAGGAAATTACACACCACCAGACTAACACAGGTGCAGTTTCTTTAGTGGTGAGAAAGCTGCTATAGGTCATCAGATTCAGGCATTTTCAACGACAAGATGGTCTACGCTTGCTCTGAGCTAAGTTAGACATTACAATGGTAAAGCGTGAGAAGCTGTTGTAGATATATATGCTTCAAAGTGCCTTCCATCAGACTTACAATCCCTCATAAAACACTGGGCTAAAGTGACTATCAATGGTAGATGGTGTTACAGAGCACTGATTTACTTACTGAGAAGGTGAACCATAAAGCCAAACTCAGAAATTTCTCTAATAAGAACGCTGCAGTTAGGTCATGGCAAAACACTGCATAACCACAAACTGGAGCAAAAGCATTCCCACAGAATAAGTAGTATGTGACAGCAGGTATTTGGAATGAGAACAAGGATTTCATCCATGTAGCCCTACTGCTGAATTACGTAGATAAACAGCTATCCTGAGATAGTCAGCTTCCAGTGGGGACATGCAGGTGTCAGGATACACAGACCCAGTTTAGCACTAGCAATCTAGAGCCTAAACTCCCAAGAGATGAAAGTTCATATGCAACTCTGATGACATTTGACAAGGTGTTCACAGCAAATTTTGGGGTCAGAATTCTATTTAGGTCATGTATGAACTGGATCCAGGCCACAACCTTCTTTGTATCCTCTGGACTCCAGTTTGAGCAATGTTTCTAATTTCCAGTGACTATTTCTGCTAAAAAACTAAGTCAGTTCTACGCCTAACATTGCTCAGTTCAGGCTGCCCATTTTGGTAAGCCTCCAAACACAAGACCTTTACCCAAATGACAAGATAGGTGACTTTACTAGGAAAACACTCTCCAGACTGCTTTTGGTCACTGAAACTCCCTGACCCTCTCCCTCCCTCGGGTCCTGCACAGGCATGTGGAAGCACCTGCTGTTGGGGCAGACGGGTCAGGAGAGTGAAGATTTGTGGGTTAATGGGATACTGTTCTGATCAGGGAGATTAGGTTACAAGGCCGTGCCTTTGAAGGCTGGCTTCTTCAGTATGGCACTTTGGTTTACGACCAGGGATTTCTTTTAATTAGGTTGTACTCTTAATTATTTATGACCTATATTATTTGCAGAAGCTGTCCAAAACCTAAGCCTTAATAATGATAATTGGAGTAATCATATTTTTACCTCTTTTGTAAAGCACCTGAGAGAAATGCTAGGACAGGATTAGATGCTTAATGAAAAATTATCATTAAAAAGTGGAAGAAAAAAGCAAACTAAAATGGAACTTGCTATTTTATACTGCATTAGGGCTGAATTGAGTGTCATTTATCAGAGGTGACACTGAAAATTTTAACCTGAAAATTGAACAGGGATCTTCTTTATGCACCTCATGATGCACGATTCCAGACAAGGATGCCAAGGGCCAGAGCCCGGGCCTGAATATCGTGCGAAGTCAGAGCAGCCCCAGCAGCGCACACTATGGCAGTGCTGGGCTATCCTACCACATGTTGGCAACGCAGTCAGTTCTTGGCTATTCACACCACCAAACACACGCAACGGGTGTTTAAGATCGGCCAAGTTCCTGTATCCATCACAGCGCCTCCACAGTGAAGATCTGGCCTTCCAGCCCTCACCTTCCTCAAAAAGTATCCTTGAACTAAAACAGACGCAATTTGTGCTTCTGCTTCCACCACGTGGAAACTGTCACGGTGAATACTTATGGGCCTACCTGAATCAGTCTCTAATGAGAGGCACAATCTTTCAGCCTGGGGGCAGACCATGAAGTAGCAGCAGGGATGGCAAACGCAGAGACTCAAAGAGATGAGGGATCCCCACTCCCTACCAGGCAAGGACGCAAACACAAAGCTTTTAACTCTTTGGGGATTAGCACCCTCAGATGGGCATTTTGTTCTGTCTGAGACAAAAGCAGGAGGATTTGGAGTCACTTCTGCTTAATTTAGAGTTTGGGCGGATGACGATCAGCTCCTGTGGGTGTGTGGGGCTGGCAGGGACAGGGACTCCGAGGGAGCGGAGGGCAAGGCAGGCACCATCTCCTGCAGCAGGGGCTGGGGCAGAGGCCCAGGGCCTCCTCCGCAGGCCCGTAGGTAGCAAAGCATCCCCTTGCCTCACCTGGACTTGAGGAGGGCCCTACCAGGGACGGGACAGCCCTGCTGTCCCTAACACCGACCCCCCTGTCCCCCCCACCACACACCCCCCGCAGTTCCCGCCTGCCCATGAGGAGGCTCTGCTGACACCGCCGGGGGTGCCTGCGGCGACCCCCGAGCCCGGACGCGGTGCCGGGGGCTGCGGCCCCGCAGACGCACCCCGCCCTAAGGGAGAGGGGGTGCTCTCCGTGAGGGCAGCGGAGAGACACGGGAGCCCCTCGCCCGAGCTCTGAGGGGGGATCCCCGCCTCGGGCCGTGCGGCTCCGTCCCGGAGGTACGAGGAGGGGACAGCGCGGGCGGCGGGCCGGCATTCCCCTCAGGCTGGCGGCGGGGGGCGCGGGCAGCAGCGGGGCGCCCAGGGGAGGGCCGGGGCCACCTCGGCCGTTAGGCGGGAGCCGGCGCTGTGCGCCCCCGCCTCAGCGGCCCCTCCGGCGGGGCAACCCCGGCGCCGCTCCCCGCTGCACCTGCCTGCGAGCCCGGCACCCCGGCCGGGCAGGGGCGGCCGCGGCCCCCTCCCTTGCCACGGGGGCTACTGCGAGCCGCGCTCCCCTCAGGCCAGAGCCCCCCCCCGCCCCGCTCCGCACCCCGCTCCTCACCCCGCGGGCGCCTGCCCCAGCGGCCGCCCGCTCATCCATCTTGCTGCGCTTCCCTCCGAGGTGACAAAGCCGGCATGGCAATCAGAGACACCGAGGAGCTCTGGGAAGTGCCTACCCCAGATTCAGTTATTAACTTTCACCAGGCGGCTGCAACTACGGCACCCGGCATCCCCCGCTGGGCCAGCGCCTGCAAAGGCGGCCGGGAAGTGTAGTCCCGCTGCCCCGCCGGCCTCACCGCCCCGGTGCTGGGCGGGCGCTGCGGCAGGGAGCGGCCGCCGCGCCGCCTCAGGTGCCCGCCTCCCGGCTGAGGGGGAGAGGTGCCCCGGGCGGGCGCTCGGCGGGGGAGGCGCGCTTCGGCAGGCGTGGGGCACCAGGGGCACGCTGGGCCTGGGGGCTGAAAGCACGAAAGTCCTCGTGAAACGCCACCTGGGTTGTGAGGTACAGCTAGGAGGCAGGCGTCAAGGGGAACGCACAGGGGGAGAGAAAAAAGAAAAATAAAGAGGGGATGACGTTCGTCCTTCCCTCCAAGAGAGGGGGTGCCTTCCCCAGAGCTTAGTGGCATCGCTCACAAAATGGCCGCTTCCCTGAGGAGGCCCGCTCCTTAGAAAGGCAGGGCCGCAGCAAGAAGTTTTGGTGTTTTAGTGGTGATTAAGGTGTTTGCCACAGCTAGCCTGCTGGCTGGGCAGATCTGCAAGTGTCACAGATGTGCTGGGCCCACTCCGCTACCTCAGGGCTGATGTCCCTGCACACGGCTGCAGGCTCGCCACTGCTAAGGGGCAAATGCTGCTTTTACAACTTTTTCAGGTACCGTTGATTGTACATTTTACAACACAGAAACACTTTGTCTGCTTCTTGCAATCAACAGAAGATTGGAAATTATGCAGGGAGACAGCCATATAAGAGCTCACTTATCTTGGCCCAGGAGGAGCTTACTGTGTTTACAACAAATTTGAAGTCTTTCATGTTGAAATTTTTTATAATCTCAGCCATGAGGATTTAAGTTGTTCACTTTTTATTTCACCTGGCTCTTATTATCAGCCCACTTACATGCTAAATCTATTACCTTCATCGCATCATGATCTTTCTGCAACAGCTTTGTCTTCTAATGTCTCCTCCACAAGGTTTCTAACTAGCAACGTTCCTTGCCCCAAAACCACTCTCAACAAAAGCAATAAAAAAAGCAGAACTGTTAAAGATTCATGTTAGAAAAGTTGTCAGAACACAGGCCAAAAGAGTCTAGGAAGACCAGTGTGACTCCAGAGGATGTAAAATTTAGTGAAAGAAGGAACCTCTAGATGCCTTAAGAATATTTTATCACTGCAGTAGCCAGGTGCTAAAAAATATTAATAGGCAAAGCTTAAAAAAAAATAATCTGGAAACCGTGTCACTCAAGTAATCAGCTGCTAGTCATCAAGTGTATAGCTCCTGGGGTCTCATGTTGAGATGTTTCATCCGTTTTTCTTTACAACGCATAAAGGTGGCCTTGCTCTACAAGGTTTGCTATGTTGAGCACACAGATCTGAACACTGCATCAATTAAAACAAGCCATGTGGAAACAAAAGGACATTTTAGAGATGTAAGCAGCGAGCTTCCAAAGTCAGGTGGGAAAACTGCTTTAAAGCACAGACATCTATGTTCATGGAGCATTACTACTCCTTGCCATTATTTGATTACAGATCACTTTGTTTTGTTGCTTTTGATGAAGGGGGGGGGGGGGGGGGGGGAAGCCAGCAGAGGTAGCAGCCACACACCAACCTTTCACTGTAAACACCAAGAGAGGAGCTATGGAGGGAAAATATGTTATTGCTCCATGGGAATCCAGCAACACAGGGGTATAAGAGTGACACTAAAATGGGCCGTGCTGTCACGAGGCCTTGTTTGCCAGAGCCAGACAAGAATGATCTGTTATAAAACATGGTGGAATGTTTGTTTTTGTAGTACTGGATTTCCAAAATCCATAGTCTTTTTGTGGCCGACAAGCTTGCTCCTTTCTTTGCCTCGTTCCTGCAGCTGTCGGAGGTCTGCACCCCTGCCTGGAAAACATGAGTAACAGCCAGAAAGCAATCCTAGCAAAAATCTGCATCATTCATGCGTAATCAGACAATGCTTGGGAGATTTACAAAGAGAGGAGGAGGAGAAAACCACAGCGCTGCAGTCATTTGCATTATTTCTAGTTTCTTCTCATTGCCATAGTCACTTTTAGCTTTAAAGTGTAATAAGCATATTTTTCATACACAGCTTTATACACACTTCAGCATTATTAGGGTTTAATTCACATCCCACCATGACCAAGTGAAATTTGGCAAACATGCTTTCATTTTGTTTTGGTAATATTATGTACATACATACAAATTAACTTAAAAGCATACTCTGTTGTGGCTTACTGCTTACCCCAAAGATTCTCTCCATGGTTTGTCCTGGCTGCTTTATACTATTCAGGCCATGCAAAACCTCCTGTGAAGCACCCTAACAATACTTGCTGGGAATTCACTAGGAATAAAAACAGGCAACTGCTGCTTTACATCACTTACTTTTCTCTGATCCAGCAGAAAGACACACAAGCAGTTCAGTTGGAGCACTGTGCCTTCTCGCAGTTCTTATGAGCAGAGCCATGAGTGCTAACATAATCCAAAACACGCTTTTGGATGCTCACAAGCTGATTCGAGTTTGGAGCAATCCTGGGTTTGGTTTAGAGCTGCCCTGTGCTCACTTTTGGGTCCTGCAGCAAGCACAGGAGCCAACGCACAACAGTCAAAACAGAAATCCCAACTTTAGACATTTGCACCATGTTGGTGGTCCTCCGCTGACAATACTTGTGGCTCTGCAACATGCTTAAGCCACACACACAAACCTAATTGTCCAACTGTGTGGTTTTACTATGCTAGTTTTATGCACTTTTAGGACCACAAAGCAAAGGTGCACTGCGGTTCTGTTTGCCTGTGACTCAGTTTTTACCTGCCTGTCTTCAGTTTCCCCTATATTCAGATCAGATGCATTGGTTGCCTGCTATGAGGGGAGTTCTCTAGGTGGGAAACACTTTTAGATGTGCACTTTTTTTACCAGACTTGCACATCCAAAATTTCATCTTACTTTATTACCTGACAGCATGGAAGTTTTAATGTAACAGCACATCCGTAAGAATTTATGTCCTTACCAAAGTTCACTTTGATGATGAGTGGGTGCTTACAGATCCTCTGGACACAAATAAAAGGTATTTATAAATACTGTAATTAGTGGAAAACATTAAAATAGCTTCTTCCTAGCATCAGGAGTCAGAGATATTTTAAGGTATACCATTTCAAAAATCTGAAAGAAGGACCATATACAAACTGGGAGCATTTTAAATATGTTTATTCAGCAGCTGTTACAATCAGCCTCCAAAAAACTGGAGTCCCCTCTTGTTTCTGAACAGTGTCAAGTGATGAAAATGCCTAAGAACATTGAAGCTAAACAGTGCACTCCTTTCTGAGAAACAGACATGTCTAACAGGGATTAATCTCTTTGAAAAGGCAAAATATAAATATATACACTCTAAATTCACAACAACAGTTTAAACTCACTACGTTAATTCAAGTGGGATAACAGTGGACAAATCCACATCATGTAAACTGCAGTCGTAAAATCTCTCTGCTGTCTCCTCAAACCCTGTCCAGTTTCGGTTTACATTCTGTGATCTGCCTATCGCAGAGTTGAAATACAGAAGCGCTGAAGTGTTGAATCTCAGGGGCTGTGCACAGGACCGGGAACTGGGGTGATACTCTGCTCTCTACACGTTGCTCAAGGCATCCACACCAGGAAGAACCTTACCTGTTAGCAGTTAAAAACATACCGGTAAAGTTAAGAACCCCTCTGCCCTCAAGCAACTAAGTTTTACACTTGCAATTGCATCATTTAAACATATTAAAAGAAATTATCAGACATTACAGGTTAAAAATGGAAGAGCTCGGCTCTATGCATGCTCCTGTTGACTGTGGCTCTTAGGCATATGAGTTACATTTAGATGTTTCACGCAGTAAATACCTTTTAGGGCTGCTGTAGTGAGTATCCAGAGCACAGCTGCACTCATATGTCAGCAGACAGATTCTTAACGTACCACAGTCATCAATTCTCAGTTAACAATAATGGTAAATTTCTAGCCAAGTCTCTGCTAGGGTCAGATCCAAACACCTAAGATCTTTTTCCATTAAGTTTGATGGCAAACAGATTTTTGGTTTGGTCTAGGGAGTTGCTGCATACTTTCTTTAATCTCTAGTGGCACATAAATAGAATTTTGGAGTGTGTGGTGGAAATTTTAAGAATTAATTCAGAAAAAGAAACAAAGCCTCCTACAAGTCTCAAGTCTTTTACTGGGACTAAAACACCCAGGTCTAGATATTTACATGCCTCATTCCAACTGATGGAAGCAAGGAATATGCTCATGTCTGAGCATGAGGGCCCAGATTATTAAAGTGCGATGTTTTCTAAAGCATTTTTAGCTTTTTGTCCTACTTTAATAACGAAGACAGACCTCTGGTTTTGCCTTTTTTTTTTTTTTTGGAAAACCTACCTTCTAATGCTGAAGCTGCATGGCAGTACTGAATTTTAACACTGTTCACAACTCACCAGTTTGTTGGGTTTTGGGTGGGGGGCGTGCATGCCTTCTTTAATCTTCAGAAGCTTTTCTAATTAGCTAGACTTCCGTTACATTTAAAAGATCACACACACAAACCCACATTTTGGGCCAAAACTTAGACAAGTTTGTTCTTTTGAATAAATCAGTTGCACAGTGTTTCCTTCTAGCCATCTGCATTCTTTCCCTTTACCATCACTCCCTAGGCAACAGAAACAAAAGCTCTGTCTCGCATATAACTGCTGGAAACTAGCAGCTGCAATGCAGTTTATTGCAGTTTCTCTTCTACAGAGAAGCTGACAGCATTAGATAATTTACCCATATTGGGAAACAGCTAATTACCAGAGGAAATGAAAACTCATTTAGAGTACAATGTAACTCATTAGAGGAATCCTGTAAATTCTCACCATTTTGAATTCCAAGTATACTTGTGCACGTTTGTGATCGATCACTAGAGGGCTCCCCAAAACCACGGAATTTCAAACAATGTGCCCAAAAGGAAACTTCTGGCAAAAATTCCAGACTATTCTGATGTGATTTCCCTCACAGAAACTGGGCATTTTAAACAGTCTGGTTAGCGTGTCTCAGGGGATCATCCACAAAAGTAAGCTCGCTCTCAAGGCCGTTTTATTTTCTATTCCAGCATTTTTGCTTTCTGGGAGTGGCAGACTGTGTTGCTTGCAAGAATACTCCATTTTCTTTCCTCTCTTCCTCTAGGAGGACTACAGAAGAGCAATGAGGAGCTCGTTGCTCAAAAGCTATGTTCAACTCCACATGGTGGAACAGAAAAGACGTTCACCCCATCGTGATTTCTTGAGTATCAACATGTGGCAGAACACCCGAAGTACCCAATTCGCTCGAAGTAGTTAAAATAAAGGAACATTTACCCTCTAGCAGTTCCAGGCTGGCGCCACCTCCGGTGCTGACATGGCTAACTTTATCCTCAGTGTTCCACTTTGCACAGCAAGTAGCTGTATCTCCACCACCTGTAGTACAAACAAAAAAATATAATCAATGAAACACACAGGAAATTCAGATTTTGTTCAGCTTAAGGGCCACAGCCTTGCTATGTGCTGGTCCTGCTCCCAAATACTCTGCATCGGTACATACAACATTTTTTAAAGTCCTATCTCCAAGCTGAAGGACAGATGAAAACATGAGGGAAGAAAAAGAATTTGACAAGTATTTTTAACATGGTACTGGCAAGCATTGTTGCATTTAGAAAGACAAGAAGAAACACATACAGCTGCTTACCAATAATGGTGATGGTGCCCTTTCCAGTTACTTCTACCACTTTGTCCATCAGGGCTTTGGTTCCTTTGGCAAACTTGTCCCACTCAAAGACACCGACTGGGCCATTCCACACAATTTGCTTGGCCCTTCCCACAACTTCAACAAACTTTGCCACACTTTGAGGGCCACAGTCCAAGCCCTAAGACAAGTAAAAGAAGCCATTGATACACTTCCTGCTGACCCTCATCTCAAATCGCCAATGTTTAGCTGGGATCCTCAGAAGCTTCCCCCTTAGCCCCAGATATGAAGCAAGTATTTCTCTATATGCACTGAATACTGAGAAGCAGAAAGATTTATCAGCAGCTGCTGCAGGAGGTGGAGTCTGGTGTGGTATTTATCTTCCTAGTACAAGTAATTAAATTTTTAAGTCAATGCCAGATGCTTGAAGCCTTGATTAGAAACTTTTGCTAACTCCACTTAAATTTGTCAAATACAAGGGATTTCTACTGTACTCAAGGTTTTAAGAGGAGTTTTGTTGTTTTAATACAAACCTCACAAAAGCTATTTTAAACTTAAAAATTCAGGACAAACAGGACTTCCATTTCATTAAACCAACACACTACACAGTTTGACCACCTTCAGAAACATTTGCAAAGAATGATAATTACTTTTTCTACTCCTTTAAGGTGTCCTTCCCACCACGCTGCTGCCTGTTACTTCTTTTAGTCCCTTAAAGCCTATTAAAACCTACCATCCAGCCAGCAGGAATGCCTGAAGCCACTGTGGCTTCCCCAGTCTGTGCATGCTCATCAAATTTGTCTGCAGTGATGAAATCAACAGGCAGAGTAATCTTCACGCCATTCTTCTCTGCCTTGGCCATCAGGTCCTTGACAATTTTTGATCCCTCTTCATCAAACAGAGAGTTACCAATCTAGAGAAATTATTTGGGAAAAGTAAGAGAGAGGTGTTTGTTTAGCTACTGTAGCTAAACTACAGCAGTAGTCAAGCCAGCCATTCTGGAAAGACTGTTCTCCTAACGCACCTAGCTAGACATAGGCACCAATTTGATTTTTGCAAAGTGATTGTCAAGTAACTTCTCAGTGCTCCCTACTCTTGCAGAGAGCTGATAGCCAGTTCTCAATACTAGCATATATAAAGGACATTCTGACCGCATTCTTTCCTAGGAGTAGGCACCGAATTGCTCTTTTCGTACCTCCATGTTGTTGATCACTTTGAGGAAGGTGAATGCCATTCCACCACCAATGATCATCTCATTGACCTTATCCAACATGTTATTGATCAGCTGGATCTTATCCTGAACCTTGGCTCTGGCGAGAGAGAAGGAAAAACGATGAATAATGTAGCTGCTGCCCAAAACTCCTGAGGCAAAACTTACTCGATTGTGGTGTATCAAAGCCATATGGAGAGAATGATCCGACAAAGGAGTTGTTGGGAGCAGGTAGAAAGGGAATTTGGCAACTTCACAGGCCAGCATTAAACATCAACTTACAAGAGCCCTCTATTTTTTTCCTATTTCAATCTAAACCTCGTTGGCACTTTAGAGCCTGATTTCCCCTGCTGTCCAGCAAGGTAGAGCAGAGATCAGAGCACTGCCATTCATAACCACTGTCCAACCCCAGCAGGATCTTCTGTACCAGCTGCCATACCGCCAGCTCCTGTAACCCTTCCAGGTCCGGCACCCCGCCACACTCACAGCACAGCTCCAAACTGCTAGGGTGATATGTGATACAGAACTGCCCTGCCCCAAAGCCGATGACTGCTTTTGGTACAAGATACAAACGGTATTGGAACAATACCAAAATTTCTTTATATAGGAAAGGCAGAGGAGGCAGTAAATAGACAAAAGTCTCCTGTCTTCTCTCTTTAATGCCATGTATGGAATTTTTGTTGTTATCTAAAAGAAAGCTTCATAAAAGACCTCAGGAAACAACCCCGAGTGAAATCTGGTCTGGCACTCTGAGACCTCCATCATAGTCTTAAGACCATACCCTACTTGGTGACGTTAGATGAGGCCATTTCCTCTTCTTGCTTTAGTTTCTCCATCTCTAAACCATGGATAACTGCATGAATTTCATTAACAAAATGCTTTCAGACCTAACCATAAGAAATAGGCATTGCCTCTACAAATCCAGTCTTGGCAACCATGGAGAGCTCTCGTGTGAGCCAGCCACCAACCCCAGCTTAAGCCGTGAAGCTGCAAATGTTGCTACGCTGTAGGCACTGAGCAGGTCAAGAAGCCTTGATGGGATGGGACAGAGCTGCAGCAAAAGCCTGCAGTGCCCACCTTGCCCTGTGCAGCTGCAGGCAGAAAGATACGGGAAGGTGAATTACATAATTACATTTTTCTTTCTTGCCCTTGCACATACCCTGCTTCTAGCACTGAATTACCTTCCTGCACATGGTCTTTCTTTCCCAACACATTTAATTTCCACTTTACTTGTTAGTACAGTTATTCTCAGTTCATCTTCTAGGCCCAATTTTATTATAGATAAGCAGTAGCAAGCCTGCAACTGGACCACACACAGCTTCCAAGCATGACTTCCCTCTGGTACAACCGAGCCAGAGTTGCTGGATCTGCCATCCCACCTAAAAAGGTGCCACTTCCAGACAGATACAGGTATTTTCTGGCTCTGAACTGCTTCAGAGTTCACCCTGTGACTCACTAAGGTGCAGTCAGCACTCGTTAGTCCTTGGCCACACAATGAGTTTAGTACCAGGCTCCTAGTCTGGGAACCTCCTGGTCACCCTTGTTATGTACCTCTCAAAAAAGGTTCGCTACAGCCAAGGTCATAGAAAAAGTTTAAACTTTATGCAAGAACTGAATACTACTTCTTAAAAAACACATTTATGGGTGCAAAGAGCAGAAATAAGGCACATACTTCTGTCAGGAACACAGGAATGTTATGGTGTCCCAGTTCTGTGTTACATAGCAAGGTATTTTAATTCACCTGATGACCTGAAATACTGTCACTGAACTACAGTGCCAGACTGGGTACAAACATGACCAAAATCATTAGCAATGGGAAATTATTTCTACACACAGTCACTTGGTTTTGCACCTTCAAGTTTCTTGGCACACTAGGTACTGGGGGAGAGTGGAGGCCTACCCAGCTACAGTAGGTCACCATTGCATAACGACAGACTGTGTCAATTTAAACAGTGCTGAGCGTGCAGGATGCTTGTACTCTGAACCGTGGAGGAAAGGTCACCAACAATGTTTCAGGGCCATCATGTGTCTCTAACAGCTCTTCTGGTTCATCTGTACAACAAACTGCTGTGGATTGTCTCCATGTGGGGAATTAAGAAGAGGTTAGCAGATATGATGACCAGACCCTGACAGTATCATCACAGGAGCAGACACGGCCAGTTAGCTCCTCTCTAATCTGTATCTTACAGAGATCTTGGGACTTATCTATAAATCTGAACTGTAGGCACAGTTAGAAGGAAAACACTTGTTTGAACCAAGCCAAAATAACTTTTCATTTCTTACAGAGGAGTTAAAGAGAAATATGGAGTTGATATGTTCTTGAGTCTTACCCTCCAAGAATTGCTAAGAAGGGTCTCTCCGGACTTTCTAGGGCCTTAGCAAAGTAATCCAGTTCTTTCTTCATGAGGAAGCCAGCAGCCTTCTGAGGCAGATTGACACCTACCATGGAGCTGCAGAATAAAAGAGTGAGGAATGGAAAAATTTTCAATCAGTACAGGTCCAACATCCCTGTGTCTCACAGCATTGCAAAGCCAATCCTTTAGTCAGTTGCAGCAATGAGAACAGCATGAAAACAAAGACAAGGTTTTTGTTTTCCTACTTTGATAAGCTGGCTGTACACCCTTACTTTCTGAGATTGTTTTTGCACAGATATATTAATACGCAAGAAAGTCACAGTGTTAACCAGTGATCCAGAGTGCTGAGGGACAGTTAAGCATAAGAGCACAGATGTCTTCTTCCAACAGCACCAGATCATGAAATCAAGCTCAAAGCAGACCACTGGAGTTTGCAAAGCACACATACCTAACCACACTCCATGAGAATAATCAATCTGGAGCTATTAATCTTTTGGAAAAGAGGTCTGCTATAATTGCAGGACAATTTATACAAGTCCAAAGCAAGTAATTTTTTTATCCTCAAAGCCTAAAAAGTCAGTTCAAGTCTTAGGAGTTACACCTGTCTCCTGTGCCCAGAAGCAAACTTGAAAGAGCATATACTATTGACAACTGTCTCCACTAAATCCATTACTCACGAACAAACAGCAGAATGGTAACGGGATAAGCCCAAAAGGAAGTTAAAACTCACTGGGGACACAGTTGTATGTGTTTCCATGACATCATTCTGCAGTTCTGCCTGTGGAAGGGAACTGGATACACACCTGTGAGCCCGGTGGGCAGTTCCAAAAGCATCATTGACATAGACATCTCCCAGTTTAGAAAGAGAGGCTCTGAAAGCCTCCACTTTTGCAGAATCAGCCTTGATCTAAAAAGAAAAAGAATGACAAGTTTGTGCTATTCAGGTACACAGAAATGATTCTGAAACTGAAGCCAAAGTCAGCAATTTGACTTATAAACCCAAAGCAAAGAAAGGTCAGCTGGAGAAACTCATCAGTTCATCCTGTGGGTCACTGTATTTCGTGTGGTCTTTCCCAGTAAGTAAGTAGGAGCAACAGAAAGATTTAAATGGTTTAAACTCCACATTAAACTCCCTGAGACTGCTATTACAGGCCCGAGGCCTGTTCCCACTTCAAGCTTCTAGTCTATCAGAGCAGGAATGAACTGCAGCACTACCAACCTTTCAGTCTCTCTCCTACAGATTTCCAGTTTTGTGCGGTGACCACAGGTTAACAGAAAGGGTGTGTGGAGATGAGGCAATGCTGAGATGAGACTAACAATTACTGAACAAAGAAAATGTGGTCCTCAAGTGCCACAGGTAAAAGGACAAGCTCCTGAAGGACTGATACAACGATGCATTGAGGATTAACTTATACGTAGCCTGCACACTACAACAGGCCACAGCAAAAGCAGCCAACATTGGAAAGCTGAAGATAAGCTTAGCATGTAGTAAGCAAGAACAGATGCATTTCTGTTAAAACTTCTCCATCCTCTACGCATCCTACCAAATCCTCATGGGACAGCGCATATAGTTGGGTTTTCTTTACCACCATGAAAAGACAGCAGAGCTCACTCTGACACTAAGTGACTGCTTGGACCTAGTTTACAGCCACTTGCTCTTAAAGAACGGCCCAGACTGGCAGTCAAGCTATCACCTCTCCCAGTGCTTTTTGCTTTACCAGCTCATCATTCCCAGTGAGGCCTCTGCTAGCGCCCAGATGTAACACCATGGGGATGATGGCAGGCAGGTACACTAATGTACGGCAGATGGGTTCAGCCCGAGCATAAAACAAGCCAAAGGGGCTACACAGATTATAGAACAATGTTTTCAACTGCTCCTTCACTTGTTAAATCGCCTGGCTTTACACAAAGAGATTAAGTACCAGTAACATCTGTAAGCAGAACACAAGAGGCTCTGAACGAAGGAACCACTGCCACTTGATCTGCTTTGTTAACAAGCACCAGTTAATAATCTGCAGTCTTGTACCACATCACTATTTCCATAGCACCAACTTTCACCTCTGTTAGGATGAGAAGCAGGTGTGTCAACAGCCCCCCTCCTCTTCTGCTCAACTGCAGCACATGCTTCCATATGCATACAGCCAGCTAAATAACCTGAAAATTACACAAATGCACTAAACCAAGGGACTGCTTCCCAAAGCAAATTAAATTTTTGCCCCACTTTTCCCTGCCACCATATTGGCTTTCAGTGGCGCACAATTCTGGTAGCAAATAATTCCAGACTTGCTCAATTTCTTATTGCCATCAGCAAAGGCTTACTAGTTCTCTGGCCTGTTTTACAGGAGTCCTGTGTCAGCCCATAAAGGGCACCACACCATGTCAGCATTCCACCCCACAAACTGAATCTGAAAGGAGCCAAGACCTGTGTAAAGTCAGTGGGGTCACTGTCACTAAGAAAAGCAGCTGTCTGGAGCAAGCACTCTTCCTGACCTTCAAGAAAATGTCAGAGGTGCAAGGCAGCCTGGCCTTAGATGATTATTAAGACCAGATAGGCTTATAAAAGGGTTTGATAATTCCTATGCTGCAGAATGTTTAAACTTTATATTAAAACATCAGTCAGATAACCAAGAAAGAAGCGTCTTTCTTATGGCCCCAGTGGCAACAATCTCAAACAGACCTTGTTTTTTGGTCTAGATGTCCCAAAATAAAGTCTAATAAGCAGCAACTAGTTTGCTGCACAGCCCTATTTCCCCCGCTTTCCTTCTGTTACAGACTACAGCACCTTCAACAGAGTCATCTGTAACCTTTCACATAAGCTGTTTCATCTTGGAAATTCAATGCATTTGACTCGAACTTCCTCACAGCATGGTACAAATGATCGGACACACTGAACTGAAGATCTCTGACATCCTTCTGAGAGCAAATTCATAAACAGCATTTTAGACCGGCTGCTGGTTCCTTGTCAGTCTGCAGCAAACAAGCTAGTAAGACCAGAGCAGGCACACACAAAAGCTAGACTTAAGTTTCACCTTGTTCCCTGATGCATCCTTCCCTTTCCCTTCTTCTTCTACGTGGAATCGGAGGTTCTCTAGCAGGATGATGGAGCCAGCTGCAGGATTAGCACAGGCCTTCTCCACCTCAGGACCAACGCAATCCTTCAGGAATAAGACCTCCCTGCAAACACAAGATACACACTGTCATCCCACCAGTGATTCTTCCTTTCAGAAAGGGAAGCACCCAGGTCCGCTGCCAGAGAGGGCCTGAGGCATGCTGGACTGCTCTTCTACTTCACCTGCCCAGGAGTGCTTTAAGCTCCACAGCTACTGGGGCCAAGGAGAACTTTTCAGGCATGGGAACGCCATCCGGGCGACCCAGGTGACTCATCAAAACCACTGACTTGGCTCCATGATCCAAGCAGTGCTTGATAGTAGGAACAGCCGCCTTGATCCTATAATAGCAGAGAAGAATAAATTAAAAAAGGATTCAAGTAGTCTACCAGGCAAGCAAACTTAGTAAACACACAAGAGCCTTGGGAGTTGTCCTTCAAAAATGACAAAAGAAACTGAGCACAAGAGCTGGGCAGAACAATTACCTAAGAAGTCCATCCTACCTCTGGCATTCACGTGGTTCAGCCTACCTCTCACCAGAAGACAGCAGGACATCACCACCAGCAAAAAGGGACACTGGGCTTCTCAGCAACCTACCCTTATTAGAACAAATGTCTAGGAGACTAACCACATCCCACAGAGCACAGCTTTCCCTGTGGAGCTAACCCAGCCTATCCTTCTAGGGACTGTGACAATCCTGAAGCATGGTCCACAAAGCATCAACAAAATTCTCTGTCCCAGCATGTTTTCCTGTGTTCCACTGTTATCTTCCATGTAACGTAGGACACTGAAGTGAAATGCATTTTGTAATCTAAATTCTGCTGATTGCTTGTAGCTAAGAAATATCAGGACACACCTGAACATTACTGGGCCTCCTGGTTTAGTCTGTGATTCTGAACAAATAAAGACATGACGGGAATGTTGAGCAGCAGGCATTCTGTGGTGAACAAAACTGTCATCTGTCTGCAAGTGACAGACAAGCAAGACAAGACATTTGATATCACTGTTTCTAAATCCCGTCTCTTTGTGTGCTGCACTAACACAAGTCAACATACCTGCAGGGTAACCAGGAGGCAGAAAGTATTCTGGATACTACCAACAAATACAGCTCATTTTCACACACAGTGAAAAGGATGTGGTTGTGAAATGGTCACAACGCTTCAGCCACTTTTAAAGAATGTAGTTTAGGATCTGTACAATTAAAAGACTTTTCTATATGCTTTCCACAGCAGGTATAGTGAGAAGAAGCCTTGCAGTTAGCATAGTTTGCCAGTGGCTGCAGGGGTTTTAATTAACAATTGTTGGACCTTCTCTAAGACAGCTTTAATATCCTGGTATGAGCAATCACAGCTTAATCATGGCAGTATTCCAGGTACTGCTAATGTAACTGGGCTGAAGTCAGAGCGAAAACAGACTTCAGGGCTTCCATCTGGGACAGAAGTTATGGCTCACCTTTGATTGTTGGTTATTTTGTGATCCTTCATTGGAACATTGAAGTCAACCCTAAAAAAAAAAACAAGAACAAAATTAAATAATCAACAAATTTCTTTTACAAAGAGTGAGGGAACCTGTCAGTAAAAATGCTGGCTAGAAAAGCAATGTTACAATTAAAGTAAGATTTTTAATTGTGCCTTGGTACACAAGTTTCATTTTGAAATCAGTATGTTATTAGGCATTTCTGCTTGTAATAATAGAACATAAACCAAGAACAAATATCTGCTAGAATGACTTAGTAAAGCTATGCCACCAATACATCCTAATACTCATGACCGCAGTAGCAATGATGCTGAAGAAACACATAAAACTGAGATTGAACAAGCTCCCCACAACCTTTTCATTTTAAACAACATGCTCTCAGGTCACTGACTAGGAGCTTCCAAGGGAAAAGGAAGGGAATAATGAAAAGTGTCGTTGTGTTCTCTAATGAGGCCTCTAAAGTACCTGGTTACACTACTAAGGCAAGCGGGCAGGCTCAAGGAAGCTGTCCAGGCATTGTCTACAACTCTGAATTTCTGTTCTCCGTAGCCGGGTCCTGGGGCTTATCACATTCCCACTGGAAGACCAGCCATGGATCTAGAGATAACTTCCCTACTCGTGCCAGGTGAAGGGATGCGAGAGGGAAGTTTCATCAGCCATTTCTCGCTAGCTGCCTTGCGCCCACGTGCTGACTAGCAGCAGGAAGCTGTGTTTGCGTAACAGCAAAGGCAGGAATTACTCACCAGCTACATCTAACCCAGTGTAACAGGCTATCAGAACCAGCAAAGTAAAACACACTGCTACAGTGTACCCTTCACCATTCTGTATCTGTATTAAAGAACACCACAATTCAGGAAGTTATTTGAATTCTTTCACAACCTGCTCAGCACAAGAAACAGATGGAAAGACAGACAAAAGCTGCCAGCAAAACAGGAGTAGCTGAGCAGAAAGAAATTGAACTGGCAGCCCCACAGTACAGTGGACTAATTCTAAAAAGAAAAGAACCATTATCATGCTATTATTCTAAAAGGAGAGAATAAAAGAATAGTTTGCTTTACAGAGCCATCAGAGCTACAAAAGGAAGACCCAGTTTGCTCTTCTTCCCCGCTGCAGATAACTGAAATCTGAGCTCCCCTTGAACCTGTTTCTCCTCCCCATTCCCAACTTCTCTTGAAGCTTCAGCACTGAGACTGGAAGATAACCAGGTTATGAGTATGCCAAAATTATGACAGATAAGAAAAAAAAAAAAAAAAGAAGATACTGATTTTACTAGTACTGAGCACACATGGTGACTCTTTTCAGTGAAATGAGACGCAGGCAGGGAACACAAAGGCTGACACCTCATCTGCCGTTTCACTGTTTTAGCAGCCCATCACAGAACTGCAAAAATAGGTATGTGCATTAACTACCGGAGACTAAGAGCTGGCCAACTCATCCTCTGCCAAAGCAAGACTGTTCTCTGTAACATAACCCAGAAAAGGTAAAACCGGCAGGGTAAAAAAAAAAAAGTTGTTACAGAGATAAAAAGGCCTTTTGTCATACAAAATTTAGGAAGCCATGCAAATTCTGAGCTAGCTTCTTCAGTACTCCTTATGGGGGTTAGTTTCTGGTAATCAAATTTCTAGGGAACTACTTCAAAATGAGACAACAGAGAGACAAGATAAAAAGAGCAAGTTGTCTCACACAGACTACAGGGAAGAGAAGTTACAATTTTGTTGTATCTGCCTACTCACTGAGCAAGGTAACAGACACACAGTAGTCACATCATGGTGACCTTGGACAAAGAATCCCACAATAAGAGTATTCCGTGGAGGATGTACCTCAGTGCCATTATCTCCCAGTATTTGGCAACAATTCCACCATTAGGCTTTCAGCAGCCCTTGATGTTTTATAACTAACCTACAAATTCCTATTTTAGGGTTTTACACCTGGACGTGCTGAATACCTGTGCGACTCGAAGCTTGCTGCAAAAAAGCAAAATTACTGTTTTATTTGGGTAGCTGGCCAGAGCCATATTTTCCCTTTTTTTTATTGCAACGCTTTTTGGATTTGCAGGAAGGAAGAAGGGAACTGGGGAATAAGCAGGTTTTGGAGCACTCCCCAATAAAATCAGGGTAGACTGGCTCGTTTTCTCCCCAGGCCGCCTGTGGATGGCGGGTACAGGTGGAAGCCGAGCGGCCGTAGCCCCCAGTTGCCCACCTCGGGCAGCGCTGGGCACCATCCTGCCCGGCCCCAACAAGGCTGAGCGCGGCCGGGGCTCACGCTACCCCCGTCAATCACAGCCCCGCCACCGGGAGAGGGACACGCTCCCGGAAGGGGTAACCCGGGACGTGCGGGGCCTCCCCAGCAGCCGGGCGGGGAGCAACCCAAACCCCGTAGGAAAGACTTTGCCGGGCCCAGACGTGCCGCTGCCGAGGACGGGGGTGACTTTGCTGCCCGGGGGAAGCTGCGCCGGAGTCCGGCCGCGGAGGGCCCGGCAGGGCGGGGAGGCAGCGCGGCCGGCCGGGGCCCAGCGGGGCGGGGAGGCAGCGCTACTCCCCCCGCTCCTCCATCCCCGGGAGGCACAGCCCGCCCCGCCGCCTCCTCGCCAGGCCCAGCCGCTGTCGAAGGCCGCCCCGGCACAAGGGCGCCAGGGGTGGCGGCCCCGGGCGCTCCTGCCCCCGCGGGGCCAGGCCGTTCCTCTCCTCCCCGCACCGCGCGGCGGGGCCCAGCTCCTCACCTCATAACGACCCGCTTGCCCTTCACATCCACCTTGTCGAGGGTGAGCTTGTTGGAGAGAGACATGTTGGCTCCCGGCTCGACTCGATCCGCTCCGCTCCACCGCCGCCCGCGCTCTGCCGCAGCGCCCGCCCGCGTCGCCGGCACGCAGCCCGCCCCGCCCCTGCCCGTCAGCGATTGGGCCGCACCGCCCTCCGCGCGTCACTATTGGTCCAGCCGCCTGCCCGTCCGCAGAGTGCCCTCCCCCGCGGGAGGCCGGGCTGCGGCGGGAGGCCCGGTCACGTCCCGCACGCAGCCGGGCCCGGTCGCCTCGGGGCAGAGTTACCGCCGGCTGCGCACCTGGGCGCTCCGCACCGCCCGCCACGCCCCGGGGGCCCGCTAGGCCTGCGCCCGTCAATTTAAATATGTATTTCACTGTAGAATTAAAAAGAAATCCGCCAGCGCACCGTAGAGCGCGCTTTTCCTGGAACTAGCACACAGCAGTCCCGGCAGGCAGCGTCGGGCTCCCGGCTTCGGGGGTAGCTGGCTGCCGGGTTTGTTTCCTCCTTAAATACTCGGTCAGATTTCACTGACATGAACCGCCTTTCATTTCTAATCTCTAACGTCCAAATTAGTAATTCTGGATCTTACTAGAGGGTAGAACCTCGGTGAAGGTGGCATGCAGGGCGGCTGGCCCTCAGGCAGTGGGTAGGCCCTGCGGGGCAGGCAGGCCTCGGCCCACCGCTCACCTACAAGAGAAGAGAAACCCCAGGGTATTTTTAAATTACCTACGTAGATTAATACTTTTCAAGACAACTGTTTAAAGGGATACACTTTCCAGATGTATGCTCTGTGTGGGCTGTCCAAAAATTCCCTGTCCCAGGTGTGTGTGCGGCCTGTAAGGCCGTGGAATGGGGCTGCATGCTGTGGGAAAAGGAGCTCACCGTCTTTTGGGTTTTACCCATAGGACAGCTAGGCCCCTCTGTCTGCTGGCAGGTTTTTTTTTGCCAAACTTGCTAATGATGCAGATATTGCTGAGAAAACTGTGATGACAAGCTGAGCGCCTGACAAAATCTTTGCTGACAGGAAAGGGCAAACTCAGAGGAATAGCCTGTAACAGGCAAGTGAAGTGCGGGCAAAACAGGAAAAAAACAGCATGCACTTACAAGAAACAAAATGCAAAGATAAGTAAAGAGCCAAACCAGTGCATTGCTCGCACATGGCTGAAAGGGTCCACCCTGCATGGGCTCTGGGGCAGAAAAGCGGGAGCATCCTCCTGCACGACTTATCAGAAGGCTTGGGGAAGCATGGCTGGGCCTCCAGGATAGGTTAGAGCCATCAATTTACCCAAGTTACATCGCAATCCCAACAGCAACAAAAGCTGAAATAATTCATCTGGGAACAAACTAATAGGTGGTGTGAAATCACCAATTAGGCAGTCACCTATTAGGATGAGAAGAGTAGGCACACATCACTTTAGTTTATCAGTGTGTGTCGTGGTAGTTCATCATCTGTAGCTATAAGTCATACAAGCAGGGTTCAAATCAAATTAGGTACAGTAATGGTGTCAATATTGACTGCCGAGTGAATCTGAAGTGTATCCAAGGGTCCGTCCTGTGAATTAGTAAACCAGCCCTGAACTTGCAGTAGCCAGTGGGGTCCTTGTAAACCAGAGGACCCCTGGCCACACTCGCAGGACCACCAGTGGGCAGGGACGTCAAAGTGTTGGTGCTAATGCAACATTCACCAAAGCCTGAGTCAAATCCTAAACTGGTCCTGAATCCAGCCTTCCCAGCGCCTGGGAGTGCTCCATTTTTGGATCCTTTTCCAGGGTTTGTTCAGCAAAAGAGCCCTCTCGGGAGTGGGGATCGCCTGCACACAAGGACAGCTGTAAGAGCTGCTTTTACCACAGAGCCTGAGGCACAACTGATAGCAGGTGATCAAATGGCTCACGCTAAAGGGACTCCGGGTAAGGTAAGGAAGGAGTACTCCAGATCCAGAAGAGCTGTAACTAACTGCTCTAAAATCAATCTGTTTCCTTCTCCCTGTTCTTCTTTGTGCTGTACTGCTTTCTTCAAAGGCAACAGTTAAATTCCTTGATGCTGACTCAGAAAGGAAGGCCTTTTTCAGCTGCAGTCTACAACCGCATCCTTGCAGCACCTATTTACTTTCCCCTGTAAATGGATTCATTCATTAGCACAAGGCTTTATTTCAGAAAGCTTGCATGCCGCCTCCTAGGGGTAAAAAGGCATGAAGGAGAAACGCCACGGGAAGTGGCATGAACACGGTGACTTGAGCACCCACAGTAGTGGAAGGTGGAAGGCAGCTCAATACCACAGCTGACTGAGGAGAGGGGACAGTGGGACACTTGCTAATCCCCAGTTAGAAGGCGGCACTCAGGAGTAAAGGACTAAGCAAGCTATAAATAAGAATAAATAAATAAAAACGACGAAGAACATTCTACTCAGTAGGGCTAACTCAACTACAACTATATCCATCTAAAAGGCTAGTAGAGTATTATATAGGAAGTGTGTAGTCAGCTGAAATTAGAAGCTTGGTGCTCTTACAGACATCATTGCTTTGGGCAGAACTGTAGCCATAGTTCACAAGCCTTACTTTAGCTTTATGCTTGCTTGCTTTTTCTCCATTTTTCTTGGGGAAGAACATGAAGTAGGGGAACAGGGAGGATGGCAGATGAGAAATTGCAGTGGCAGAACATAATTCCAGATGGGATACAGCCAGGGCACCAGCATTTGTGCTTTATAAAGAGGATACGAAGAAAGGGGAAGAATTACAGACACGTGTTTGAGACTCAAAGTTCATTCCCATGCTCGAGTCACCTTTCTGTCCTTCCCTCCTGTTGTGAAATATTTAGAACGTATTGCAAATATTTAAAGAAAAAAGCCCTTGCAAACAGTTCAAAACCTTTACTTTTAAATTAACCAGTACAACAAAGCCAGCAGGGCAAAGGGCTGGTAACAAAAAGAACGAGGGTCTGGTGTTAGACCTGTGACCGTCCTAGGAAGTGATTTCTAGGAATACAAAACCAAAGCTGTACTTAGACTGACATAGTGCTTGCCTGTACGGTCCTGCCTGCTTCGTTTAGCCAACGGAATGGAATCGTGGCAAGTTTGGACAGATCACTTGCTGTGCACGTTTATAAGAATCAAGCTGAATGGCTGTGGTTTGGAGACCAGTAATCTGCATCTTCATCTGTAGCATATGTTCCAGTCTTCAGAAACTTCCTGCTTTATAACCACCCCTCTGCATTTTAAGCTCCCACCTAAAGCCACGCTTCAGCACAGGTTCTAAGGTTTCTTTTCACTTTGCATAGTGTAATACTCAACCACAAGTATCTTGTAAGAAAGATATGAGAGCATTCTTGAGAGAGATGGAAGAAGTTCAGGAGGGAGACTGAGAAATGGTTTTTTTTCCCTTCCCCCCTGCCCCCCCTCCACAAATGCTGACTCTCAACCTCATATGCCTACATTTCAGAAATAAAGCATCACTGAATGAGTCTTGAGCAAGACCATTTATATTAAAAGGCTTTTACACACATATCACGTATTTCACTATGAAGTTTTAATACAACAGTTTGTTGTGTTGTTTTTAATTTATTATTTAAAACTTATGGAATTGATTTGTAATACAGATTTTCTTGGATAATCAAAGCTGATGGTGTTTGGGGGCATGTATTTTCATATTCAATATAAATATCAGGCATACTGCCATCATCTATCTTAACTGCATATTTATCTGTTTTAATGCAATCATCTCCTGTCTTTTGCTTTAGACTTTTAATACTGCCTACTTAAAAAATGCATAACAAATTAGTCTAACAATAATCACCAACTAATAAAAAGACAAGTCCCCAGTTACACCCTCCTAATAGATTTGCCACTGAACTGTGCTTTCAGCGACTAGAATAAACCAGAGGCGAGAGTGGTTTGGAGCACCTGCCCCCCTGCCTCCTCCCAGCCCAGGAGCCACCGCAGCATCCCCACCTCTTGCGAAACGGATGCTCGTTTTGGAGTGTTTAAGAAGCAGGGCTCTCCAGGCAAGGTGGGTAAGAACTCAGTGGGAAATGTTAATGCTCTACCGATACTGAACCAATGGTTTCACGATGCCTGAAAGGTGCAATGGAAAGATTTTTCTGCCTCTCAGCAGGAAAATTCCTCCCCAAAAATCTGCCAGGTGCTCTTTCTATGCTCTTTCCCTATTTCAGGTTGCCTGACCCATTCATAGGGTTTTTGCTTTATCGTGTTTAAATGTTTTTCTTGAATTGTGCTTATTTTAAACTTTGGAACTTAGAAGTCTGCTTCGTTAATTTGTAATTTGCTTGGTTCCCAAACCATTGAGCGCTGAAGGAATAATCAGTTCTTGTGAAAGAATAATCAGATCTTGTCTTTTTCTCCTCGGTTTCTCTCATACCTCCTTAACGAGGGCAGTTTCTCACAGCACAAACCCAGGTTCGAGTGCTCTGGGGTAGGCAGGCTGCCGAGGTGACACCCCACTGGACAGCCATCCCAGCGCCAAGTAAAAAATAGAGGGGACAGGAAGCGGCACAGATTCAGTTCTGCTCGGCTTTTATCTTCTGAAACTGTCAACGGGAAGAAGCTCCTCGGAGTGCTGTGCTGCTCCTGCAGGTTGGGCCTCTGGACAGAGGAGAGGTCATCCGCACTCACCATGAATGGCTACCGAGTCACCTCTGCAGTGACCGTACCTGCTTTGAACTCCAGCATTTTACAGCAGGAACATTCGTTTACATACTCTGTAAACTGTCAGCCAGCCGTGGCTCTGTGGAACTCTCAAAGACTTAAAGAAATGCCGTGTAGTTTCTCACAGTGTGCATGCATGAGGTTAGCTTCCACCTTTTTATCCTAAGTAAAAGGTGGAGTTACCTGCTGGCAAACGTCTCTGCCCTGCAAAGCGAGGGAGGGCCTCTGCCTCCGTATGTGATCGTGACGCACTGCTGCACTGCGAGCATTACCAGCTAGGTAAGGACAAATTAGGCAAAAATATTGAGATTTATACCCACAAACTGACTACTGCTCTGAAGATTAAAGTTTGCATGAACACAAATCCCGTATGTTCTCACCAGCTCTAGCTTTGTCTGTTGTAATCTTTCCCAGCTCTTCCTTCTAACGATGTACTGGGATATGGAGTTTGAGTCATCAGTCTGGCACTGGGGAGAAAACTGCCTGAAGCGTAGGCAAAATTCCAAACTCCCAGCACCGCTGCAGCCAGAGAATAAACATGTACGTCTCCTGGCTGCTCCCATCACCTGCCTAACGTCAGCAGGTTGGCAAATGATTGTATGCAATCTCATTTCTGTGATTAGCAGGGAATGAAGGGCTTCAGGTCTGTCCTACTATAAAACTGGATGGAGGGTTAAGCTGAAAATGCTGAAGAACCCCACTCCGTACACAGCGTCTCCTTTTTCTTGCAGCCAAGCATGTATGTGGGCATGAGCTCACAAACTCGCCTTAAGGTGTTTAATGGGATACAAAAAAAAAGTGTCTTACTTCTTCAGCGGTTTTCATTCATGACTTAGCAGACATTATATAAATTCACAGCTACCAAAGTGATCCAGTCACCTGGAAGGAAACCCCCCCAGCATTGCCAGTAGCACAGCTCTGGTATTGTGACAGATGCTGATTCTTGAATCAAAGCTTGACCTTTAGGGCTTTCAAACTGTTCTGGAGAGATGAGGAAAGAGCCTCTTAAGATCATGTAGCTGTATTAAAAGGAAAGCACCTAGGGAGTGGAAAATAATAATAAAAATCTATGCAGGAACTGTGTGCTGCTAAAATGGACTCCAAGCCTGAGAGCAGGATGTTTCAGGCAGCAGCTGCAGAGGCTCCGATACGAACCAGCGGAGTAGCTGGCTACGGGAGGCTGCTGGGGTGTGGGATTTCCATGTGCTTCTGTAATACCACAGAAGAAAATACGTTTTAGAATAACATTAACCCTACTATTATCTACTATATCATTTTCCATCAGAGCTCCAGAAACTGATGCTTGCTCCACTGATTTCATACAGGGTAAAACGAACCCATATTTAATCCAGATAGTTTAACTTAATTTTTTATTTCTTACTACCAGAACAGTACGAGTGAATGTGAAAGCTCTGCTCACTCTCTCACAAGTGCTTGCCACCACCACGGGATATGAGGTGCTGTGGTGAACACCTGTGTGAGCTACCGTAAAACTGAAATCAGCGGCTTGCAAGAGAATTTACTGTGGCAACTCTATTTTCACTTTGGAAACATCACTGACTTGCCTCGCCTTCCCTGAAATCTGACATTTTCAAATTCCAGGAGAGTCTTACAGAATTAGAAATTTCATCTATTAAACTTGTCCATTACCTGAATCACAGATGATATCTGTTGGCCAGATGAATGCAGAGATTTTTGTACCGCACCTTGTTCCCAAGAACCCTTGACACAGGATTTGGGGATTCCTGGCACCTTAACAAGCATCTGAGTTTTGGGATTTGTTTGATTGATTTTTTTAAAATACACGTTGTTATAAATAAGATGTTTCAATGAATCCAGATCAGGGTCCTCCAGATTAATCAGTGATCCTCCCTGAAACTGTGGAACCTTCTGAGATACCCTTAAGATCCAGATGTGTTAAACTGGTGGATTTTCTGTTCAGAGACGTTGCGCAGCTGCACATCAGGGTAACTAACTTGATGCATGTATTTCTCTTGCCAAGATGCTGGAATCTGGGAAGTACAGCTTGTAAGGGAAATGCTCTAGTGTGTTAGACGAAAGGCTTTCAGTTGTGGAAGATCAGTAACCCCATTGGTGACACCAGATAATCTGGAGATACGGCTGTGTTCTGGGCAGCAGGTATAAAGGCCAGGTTTGCTGATGCGTGATACCTTACCCTGACACTGCAGGCTAGCTCGGCCAGTCTGGACTGACTCATGAAAACAAGCTGTTCTCTATCAGATTCAAAAAGATAAAGATATTTCCAGATCTCAAGATCCACTTTCATTGATAGAGTCCATTTTGTTCCATTTTAGCCTCGTGACTGTAAAACTGCTGAAAACCGAAAGGTGTTAGAAAACAGATGTTTGATCTTGCGCTGAGCAGAGCCGTGTTCTGTGCCCTGGGGACTCACTACAGCTTCAGGCAGACCTCCCTGCCCAAGTTACGCAGCAGGCACTGCATCCGTCCTGTGCAGCGACAGAAGCCTGAGGCTGCACACCAAGGTGCTTCTGATCCACTTCACTAAAATCTGCTGCAAAACCGTAGCTGGATATATACACAAAAAAAGCGTTCTAGCAATTTTTTTGCTTTTAATTCAGTCATAGCCAAAAAAAGACTGTTTAATTTGAAACAAGAAGGTTCACACGCTCTCTTAACCCAAAATAACTGAAGGCCTAAATTAAACAAACCTAAATATTTTGGTTACTATTTCTGTGCCACAAGCCTGTGTTTTCAAAGCCACAAGTGCTACAGTTTCCACACCTGTTTGGGCACACTAGGAGAGTCAGTCCAAGATGATGAAATTACAGGGCTGTGTCTTAATTGAAAGGAAAATTCTTCATCTTGGAAAGCCTTGGATGCAGACTTAAACCTTCTGTACAACAGCAGAGCTAGTGAAGACAGACTCATTCTGCCTAGAATCAGTGGCCACTAAGCGTGTCCGTACAGCGGCCGGGATCTGCCATGCTGCGCTTATTTACAGCGAGCTCAGGGATCCACCTCACCGTTCGCACACCCCCACAGCGCGGTCTCGGGGGCTCTTCCCCGCTGACAGCAGGATCTTCCCACCCAGCTCCAGCCCAGCAGGGACTCATCCCGGGCGCTGGAGGAGGACACGCAAGGGGAGGTCCTCACCCTGCAGCATCGCACTCCAAGCTCCCCCTCACCTCCCAGCGAGACCAACCCAGCACTGGGCAGAGGTGAGCTGAGGTCCCAGGAGAAAGCAGATCTCTGTGGGATCCCAGCCCAAGCAATCCAGAAAGATCAAAAAGGCACTCTTCTCTTCTGGCCATACAATAAAAACGGCACCGCAGAATTCCAGAGGCCAGCCTGGCCGATCTGCCCGCGAACCGGCATAAGGCATGGTGGAGGGGCAGCCTGGCAAGCACAGGGAGTGTTTTGCACAGAGCATTTTGCACAGAGCGGGGTTGTTTTTTGAAAATGAAAATGAGAAAAACAGCTTAAAGGAGGACAGGCTTTGCACTTTTTTCTATCCTGACCAAATGAAGGCAGAAAGGCCCTCTGGAGATGCACTGGCCATCAGAGACCACAACCCGGGCTCCAGCCAGGCTGCCAGGACCTCTTCTAACCAGGCCAAGAAGGGGAGCAGCTGCTGCTGCTCTTCCTCATTGCTTCCAGCACCATTCAGGATAGGACCTAGGCTTTGGCAGGAGATCTGTGCTAGATTTTGACCCAAATGATTATTTTGGAGATGGGAGCCTGGCCATCCCCATAAGAAGAACATAGGAGCACTCACATGGAACTTTCCCCACCGCTTCATACTTGGCACTTTCCTCCAGGACAAGGAGTGACTGCCTGCACCTCTGCGCTTAGCCAGCCCCTTCCCAGCAGCGCCCGGTGAAAGAACAAGAGGCAACGGGCACAAATGGGAACGGAGGACATTTCATCCCAAGATAACACTTTTTTACTGTGAGGGTGATTGACGACTGGAAAAAGACTGCCCAAAGAGGTTGTGGAGATATTAAACATCTCAGGCCTGGGTGACCAGCTCCGGCAGGTTTCAACTACGCGACCTCCAGCAGTCTTCTCCAGCCTCAGCTACTCCACGGATCCGTAACAAAGGAGTGCTCTTCACACGATGGCTACTCCGCAATTCCCACCTCTCACCCCCACCACTTGCCAACAGCCCTACAGCTCCAGGTGGGGCTGAATGTCCCGCTCGAGGTCATGCAGTGTAGCAGCGCTGGAAACACACTAAGAAACCCTGATCCTCAGCCTTTTGCTGAACAAGAAAAAACAACAGTGGCTTCGCCTCTCCCCGTTCACCCAGCGCACTCTTACATGGGGCAGGGGAAGGACGAGTGCCGTACAAAGCTGCTCCCGGGGCCCTCCCCCCTGCAGAGCACACTTCATCCTCAGGCCGGGATGTCCCGCGTCCCCGCAGTGCCGGTGCCGTGCGTGGTGCCGTGCCTGCCCTCTGAACTGAGAGCGTGCCCAAGGGACAGGGGCACATCCTGCACAGCTGGCAGTAGAACCTGGTAAGTCAGCGAAAGAAACATTTAAAGGAGACCAAAGAACATTATTTAAAACAGTATTTGGACATTACATTTTTATTATATAGCTTACAATTGCCATTATGATGATGGAGGCACAGTCTTAAAAGAAAAGGAAGTATGAGGCTACAGGTTTCTAGGTGTGAGGAAATGTAACAGCACTAAATCAACATTCCACACCAGCATTCATTTCTCCATTCCTCATACCAGAACTCAATAAAAAAGATTTTGTTTGAAACATTTCATTGGAAGTTGTAAGCAAAAAAAAATAAACATACTTTTTAATAAATAAAGATGCTTGCTTCTATTGTGTTTTGTCACCTTCACATTTTTTTTTTGTATAAAATTTTGAGTATCTACTCTTTTAAAAGTTTATTGGTAAGATTCAAAGAGCAATTTTTAAAGCCTTGAGCAGAGCATATGTACTTTGTTTTTTAAATAGAGCACAGGTTTTATAAATAATAGTTACAGAAAACAATACAATAGACAAACTAGTAATACAATTGCATTTGTAACTCTGTGTTTCCAAGTGATATTTTGGGTTTCTGAATCCAAACTGTTTCCAACATGAGTAACATATTTACATATCAAAACATTCACATTTGGGAAATTTAGCTCCCACTTTATTTCACTTGCATTGTACATTCAAACTGGAAGATTTTTGGTTCTTCAACATAAAGCACCTTTTATAGTATTTTAATCACAAGATGAACATTCTGTAAGTCAGTATCACACCCTTGGGGGGGGGGGTGTTGGACAGGCAACCTGTTTTCAAAGATCTGGACTCTGAATTTCTTGATGAGCTACACAGTACTCAAACATACCATGTACTAAATTCAAGTTCAAAAGACAAATCTCAGACAGTTTTTCCTACAGAGGAAAACTGGATTAAAAGGGGCTTCCTGGGTCAGTAAGCCTGGACCGCTGCTGTTCTGGCATCACTTCATACTCCTCAGAAACACAACAGCGATCTGCTTTCCACCCATGCTTGCTCTAACAGAAACTGTTCCAGAACCCAACAGCTGCTCGAGTTGAAAAGCTCCATCTCAGTCCGTGCCCAGATTTATCACAGCCACCTCACACCCGCCTGCTCTTGGGCTAACGCTGATCCTGATCCGTAGGTACGTCCTCCTCCTACAGCTTGATCCTCTGGCTGTACTTACAAGCTGCCAGCCCGTTCCCTCTCAGCCAGCATTTTACTGTTCCTTATTCCCCAATAATCATCTCTGTGCCTCTTAAGGGTCCTGGTTTTGCAAAGTAGCCTTATTTTGATCTAACTGGATCAAATAACTGGGTTTCACAGAAAATGGAAGAGCCTAGAAAAACATGTCTACTGGAAAAAAGCTAGTGATAAAGCCAACACTCCACTGTAAACAGTCAACCTATGTACAGTTTGGATGACAAAAGGTCAAAGCGCTCTGAAAACATATTCGGAAATAATTTAACAAAGTCTTCATGACACATTATTTACCAGCCAGGAATTTAATCCTAAGTTACTCCTCTGTTTCCTGTGGTAAGAGCATGATGCCCATCATTGACGTGCCACGCCAGCACCTGCAGCGGTAAAACTCCCGTCTGAAAACACGCTAGGATCCGCCTTGTGTCTTCACAACTTAAGACCGCCCACGAGCACAATCCCGATGAAAATACGGAGAATATTCCCCTTTCATTTGCAGAATCTTGCCAAGAACAACACTGAGAATGAGCGTGGATAAACAGGGAAATGGAGATCTTTGGGAACAGTTTGCATTGTTGCAAAGCACTAAAACCTCATCACAATACAAACAGTTTTTAGGTAATATCTGCCTTGTAAAAACAGCTTTGTTGCTGAAAACAGAAAAACATCTTATGGAATGGCTTTACAGTAACATATCTCAGGATTTCTTAACACTACAATACATACATATAGCTATAATCTAATTTTAAAAAATATCTATATTCACGTAGAGATATTAAGAACCTAAATCCTGCAACAGAAATACTTTGTTTCTTAAACTAGCGGCAGCAACAAGTTATGTTGTTCTCCTCACAGCAGTGTAAGAAGTGTACTGATTTACTAACAGCATGTTCCATAGCACAGCTCTTCGGTTTCCGTACACTGGTATTTTCCTGGTAGTTCTCAGATAAAATGCAAAAGCTATTTACTTACAACTTTTTTTACACACATAATCCATGCGCTGACATCAGACTTCAAGTTAAAGACTAGAACATTACAGAGATCTCTTTATTGCACTCTGAAGTGAGTACTTCTCTACAAGCACAACCTGGAATTACACGTTTACACCACGGACTGTATCTCATCATGTAATTCAATATTATTCACCCCAGCAATCGCTTCCTACAGCCATCTCAGCAGAGAATTCAAAGAACAAGATTTGTTAAGTAAGAAACAGGTAGCAAGTTACAGGGTGATGACCACCTTTTTCTCACTGAGAATATTTTTAATATTAACAATTAAAATTTGCATTTTGATACTTCATTTCAGTAACAAATGAAGACTGTCTTAATTCACAAAGCCTGGATCTGAACATCCCAAGCAAAGGAGGTCTGGATCAATCTATGGAGTGGATTCTGGACCATTCCTGGTTTACAGACACTTACCTTCACAAGCAACTGATGTCAGTGCAGTATCTCACACATCATGAACCCTTTGATGGTGTTAGATATCTGCAAAGACTGAACTGCAAAGATTTTAAAGGCAGTCTGCGTGGCACTGGTCCAAACTACCCTGCTTCATTTAAGGAGTGCTGGTAGACCATTAGTGAGCACTACCTACGTTGTTGCCTTCTTAAAAGCGAAAAGTTCCCACTAATACCCATTCACATTGCATTCGGACGTTGCAGGAGTTTTTGGCTTAGGTGAGGCTGGGAACAAGCAAACCTCCCAACCTATTCCACCTTCCAGCAGGCGACCTTGGGAGTGTAGCGGGGCTCGGATGCACAGAGTTAAAAGTGGGTACGACGCTGGAAAGCAAACCCCAAACCTCTCAGTTACCTCTGCCCCGCAGGAATCCAGATCACAAACAGCGAGATGCTTTGAAGCTAGGAGTGTGAAAAGCTGGAACCAGGTGTTTTAAAAAGAAAAGGCGTTTGAGAGGAACCATTACTGGTAGAAGGCGGGCTATGGAAACGAGGGGTCCTGGAAGTTCTGAAGTAAGGCACATCTATCTGCAAATGCAGAACCTCCAGTATTTTTCCAGTATTTTGCAGATGCAGTAATTTGTAATTTTTTAACGCAGTACTAAACCTGGCAATGCACAAAGCAGTCTGTGATAAGGCTGGGAAAAAAGTTTCTGGTTCCTTAGTTTCCTTAACTGTATTCTGACATCTGGCCAAAAAAAAAGCTATACTGCAAGCTTCATGGAATGGTAACACAGGCCTGCATGTGAGCAATAACAGCCCCCGCACCATTTTTTTTGGTAAGTCTAGTTAAAAAAAAACCAACAAAGACCCTGGAAAGTCACTGGAAAACCAGCTTTCCACACTAAAAGTAGTACACCTGAAAAGACCTCCAGAAATGCTCAGTGCATACACAGACTTCTAGACAGCTGTTTTGGTTGGTTTTTTTTTTGCTTAGCAAGAGTGGGAGGGGAGGGGCGAGTCTTTCATAATGCCGTGTCATCATCCTCTCCAAAATCTCCCACCAAGAGTGAATGCTTGTCTGGTTCGTTAAGAACAACGCTGTTCACCGAGCGCTTGTCTGAGAAGAGAGAATTTATAGAGGCTCTACTGTAATTGATGATCCGATCCATTAAGCTCAGTTTAGGAGAGCCCGTCCCCATCTCATCAATTCCAATGCGGACACTGATTTCCGACGGGCTCTTGTGCCTCATTTGGCCACGGGCCCGGACCTCGAGTTTCTCAGAACTTGGTTTCTGGTACCTAAAAAAGGAAAAAACCAAAGATAACAATACATCTCAGGTTGGAGTAAGGTACACTGAAATACGGGAAGGAACTAGCCTACATGCTATGATCGTGCACAAGCCAGAGACATTCATCATTTGATGATAATTATACAGTGATGAAGTTTCAGATTTTGCAAGGCTACTATACAACCATAAGCTAACCCAGTGCTTTTTGGCCAGGGCTCTGAGGAACCGGTAAAGCTGACGTGCATCGCTCAGTATTTAACTGCTCCGGTGGGGCTGAGCATGTGCAAAACACTGGCAAAACGTATCTACTGAGAGCAGAACACTGTAGCCGTCACCTACCAGCTCTTCCACTCTCCTTCCAAAACCTCGTGTGGTAACAAAGGCTACAATTCCCACCACAAGGCTACGCTACCCCTAACACCATGGAGTAAGGGACAGTAACGCAGTGACAAACGCGGCAGCTTGGCTCACCGGCTGCAACAATCCTCAGTGCCAGCGCGCCGTGTACAGCTGCACGGTCCCAGAAGCCAGCGTGTCCCCACAAGATCGCACACAAACACACACAGGCCACTAAGGAATTTCCCATTCTGAACACACTTCTGATTTGTACATTTCACTTTAGAAGTGACACTATAAACACTACTGTCTGGAGTGCGTCGGACCAACCGACTCCTCAAGCAAGAGGAAAACCGAGTGCTGCTGAACACAGCCCTGCCTGATGGTCTTCAGAATTTGTCGGAGTCCCACACTTGGATTTTTGCCACCAGAGAGAAAGACCCGAGCTTCAAATCCCCATTACAAAATGGTTCGTACTCACATCTTTAGCAGCAGAGAAGAAAGCACAACAGACACGGAGGAGGCAGCCATTGCTGCAGAGCCCATCCAGGGCTGCAAAACCAAACCGAGGGGCATGAAGGCACCTGGAAAACAGCGGTAGGTCACAGCAGGCGCACAGCATTTCATACATTAACACACACAATTCCACATGGACTGTCTAATCGTAGCTGTATTTCAATGTCAATAAATAGAATTTTAGTTCAGTGTTAAGTGACAAATATTTAATACACGACTATTTGTGTTGTACCTCAGCCAGAGCCTCCAGGTGGATACAGCTGGACGCGTCACTTACGCAGCCCGACATTCAGAGGCAGGTATGTCTTGCCTGCCTTGCAGTAAACTGCCTGTTCACAGGATCGGGCTCATTCAATAAGCCTTTTATCTTAAAGTTATTTTGATGTGCTGAGCATATCTGTAATAGCCATAACGCAGGAGGAGGACAGGGCACATATACTGCTGCAACACCCCCAGGCATAGCACGGTGCGCTTACTGACAGTCAGAAATGCAGAAAATGGATACTCTTCCACACAACAGTAAATCACTGCCATCTTCTACTCGCTAAGCACGACCTTATTACTGCAGGGAACTGTTCACATACCAGCAGCTATTGGAACACCAATGAGATTATAAATTAGAGCGAAGACAAAGTTGATCCGGATCCTTTTCACAGTTTTCCTCGATAAATCTATGCTTGCTACCACATCCATCAAGTCATCCTGCAAGTTAAAATGTTTATTGGTGAGCTCAGAGAAAAAAAAAGCGCATATACGTAGCATCATCATACTCCTATTTTAAAGCTAACACCACACCCTGGACATTACAGGCTGCACACAGTAAGCATTCTGCAGGCTGCTCTAGTCTGTCTGCACAGCCCAATCAATCAGCACCAATTCCATTTATTCCAGACGTCATCGCAATCCAAATGACGTGCACAGCTCTAGGCACTGACCACAATTCCTGTCAAGGTGGTGTTGACGTGTAGGAAGAAGCGACTGTAAGCTTGGAGGTACCGAAGTATAATTTGTTTGCCAAAGGTCAGGTTGCTTTCTCCTTTTCCCACTCCCA
The DNA here is from genome assembly GCF_015220075.1 of Falco rusticolus. NCBI lineage: Eukaryota > Metazoa > Chordata > Aves > Falconiformes > Falconidae > Falco > Falco rusticolus. The sequence goes on along the minus strand of NC_051200.1, from coordinate 3,611,693 downwards.
AACTTTAATTACCTCCACAATATACAGTACCCAGAAAATGGGGGAGTTTCCTTCATAGGATAATCATCACTACACTGAAACATGATGACGACAATCTCTTCTCTGCCCCAGTTCTCCGGGCTTATGAAGGTTGTACACCTCAGCAGCGGTCTGAATCATTCAAGACATCCTGGGCCTTCCGACCCCTCTCACCATCTCATTTTAATGAAGCACTCTTAATTTCTTACCCTAATTAGAACCACATCAGCTGCCTCAATGGCTACATCAGTACCCGTGCCGATAGCTATTCCCACATTTGCCATAGCAAGAGCTGGGGAGTCGTTGATACCGTCTCCAACCATGGCCACCCGCTTTCCTTCATCTTGTAGCTGTTTCACTTTGGCTACTTTGTGGGAGGGAAGAACCTCTGCGAACACTTTGGTGATGCCAACCTAAAGAGAGAGAGAAAGTACAAAGCTGTCTCACAGCTTTTCTACTAGCTAGCAAAGCTTCTGCTTTTAATGATGTGACTAGGAAGGCCGAGACCTATCGCTCGACCTAAGGACCAAACCCATCACAGTGTGAACAGAGCTCTGAATTCCAAGTTGAAGCTGCTGCTTCCATTCAAAAAGGCTCCTTTTGTTCCCCCTTTATTCTGAATTTAAATTACCATTTTTCACAACAGACTGGCTTTAAGCCAGCCACAAGCAGCATCAACATGACAAAACATACTTCCTGGAAGCGGCTGGTAGCAAGCTTCAAACGCGCAGGAGAACAGCTCACCTGAGAGGCGATAGATCTCGCTGTTTTGCTGTTGTCACCAGTCATCAGGACAACTTCTAATCCCATACTCTTCAAAGTATAGACTGCCAGCTCAGCTTCTGGTTTCACAGTATCAGCAATAGCTATCAAGCCGCAAAGCACCCCTAAAAGAACAGAAGGAAAGAATGAGTTTGTAATAAAGATCTTTATTGCTTTAAGAAAAAAAAAAAAACTTGACTGTTTTTCCCCAGTAAGACCAATTCCAGAAGCGGTAGCATCGCCAGTAAAACACAGAATGAGAACAGCTATCAGGGCAGCAGTGTCTGAGGAAACACAGAGCATGGACTGTCCAATAACAAATAAAATTATTCTTTTCTCTTCTTTCTTCCCCTTTGCTCTCTTTGAAGTCTTTGCTTTATTGTTCAACTCTCGAGTCCGCTAAGGCAGGCAGGAAGAGGTCTTTCTCATATGGAAGTGTTACAAAATGAGCTAATGATCTCTCTTCATCAGGTGTAACGGCTATGACATTGTTACTTATTACTTTCTATTTAAATAGTGACAAATCGACCCCTGAATAAAAAAAAACAGCACAGCACTGAACTTACCATCAACAGCTGCCAGAACCGCTGTGCGACCTCTCTGCTCGTGTTCTGTCATGGCTTTGTCAACCTCATTTTTAACAAGGAGGCCGTTTCTGTTCATCCATTCCCGGTTCCCAATGAGAACAGAGTATTTCTGAGAGGTCACAGCAGCTGAAGGAAGAAAACACAATCCTACTGTAATACGAATAACTGGGAAGTTTCCCTCCAGCTAATCCTATCCAGGTTCTCCCAGTACGCGCTGGAATACCATTTACAGATAACCCAAGCAGAAAGTAGTTCTCAATACCTTCTGCCCTACCAACATTTCCATGTGTCCCTAACTAGACAGCCACCACAGCTTCTTCAGTCGGGGGTAGTTAACCAGGTCAGTGGACCAAGAATCACAGGTCACAAAGACAGTGAAGAACCCAGTCCCTCCCTCAGTGCTTCCAATAGGTATCTCACAGCCCCATCGAGTTGAACGATCTAACAACGAGCTGTTCTTGATTGGAGAAGTGTGCACACACACATAATTTTGGCTAGCAAATGGTAACTTGGGATGAAGCAAAGTAAAAACAGAGCTGCAAGACAATTCCTGTATGATTTTCCAGCCCCATATTCAACATGTAACTTCAAACTGTATTTAATCAAAGTGACCTGACTGATGTGCGAGCACGACATAAACCAATGACTTCACATCTGCCTTGATGATTCTCCAGGGCAGAAAGAAGTGACCTCATTCTTATGGATCCTAAAGACACAAAAGCAAAAATTATCCCTTTCATTCTATAAATCAGAGTTAGCTTACTTGGTAGTTCAGCATCAATAATGGAAGCAGGCTGTACCAATCTGTCCATACTTTCCTCAATTTTCACAAGTGTCACATTTTTCATATTGTTTTCTTCAACCATCTTATTTTTCCTGTAGAGTAGTCCTTCAATATTGGTGACTTTACAACTAATGCCGCAGCCTGGAACTACCTGAAAATCTGTACATGTCCCAAGGGTTTCCGAGTCCAGCTCCTAAAGAAAAAGGATGCAAGCAGAGAAAAATTTAAAATATATAAAAGCATGCCACATTGTCCTGGTTTCAGCTGGGACACAGTTAATTTTCTTCTTGATAGCCAGTGCAGCGCTGTGTTTTGGATTTGGTATGAGAGTAAATGTCGATAGCACACGGATGGGTTTAGTTGTTGTTAGGTAATTTTATACCAAGTCAAGGGCTTTTCAGCTTCTCAGACCCTGCCAGCCAGAAGGCTGGAGGGGCACAAGAAATTGGGAAGGGGACACGGCCAGGACAGCTGGCCTGAACTAGCCATAGGATACTCCATACCATAGAACATTACGTTGAGTGTATAAACCAGGGGGAGCTGGCCAGGGCCGGCCGATCGCTGCTCGGGGACTGGCTGGGCACCGGTCAGCGGGCGGTGAGCAATTGTATCATGCATCACTTGGGTTTTTTCCCTTTGGATTTTATTCCTCTCCTCTTCTCCCTCCTTTCCATTACAACCGTTATTAGTTTTTACTTTATTTCACATCAGTTATTAAATTCTTATGTCAACCCATGAGTTTTACCTTTTCCCCGCTCCTCCTCCCCATCCCGCTGTGTGGGCTGGGGGCAGGGAGCGAGTTGGCAGCTGCACGGTGCTTCGCTATTAGCTGCTGGCTGAGGTTAGACCACGAGATGCATTTACAAACCTCACGAAATAAAGTGCAGCCACACTAACTCTACCAGGAACAGAGAAACATCAACCATGAAAACTTAAGCTGGAGTATCCAGCACACCTAATACAGGATTAAGCGATTTATGTGGCTCCTCAACTTTCAGCTTTCCCGACTGGATACACCAATTACTTTTTAAATAACACAAGACTATTCATACATATTAAGTACTGCAGGAGAGGTTCCTCCATAACACAAGCTACACTTTTCCCGTACAACTATCTTACCTTTTTGCAGTATTTTGTTATTGCTACTCCAAGAGGATGCTCGCTATTACTCTCTGCGGTCCCCACTATCGCCAGCATTTTATTGTGTGGTAGTTGGTTACTCTCCACTAGAAACTTCACCTGCATCACTTCGGGAGTCCCATGAGTAATAGTACCCGTTTTGTCAAATACGACCACCTTTACCTGCAACAAACCAGGAAGACTTCATTCAGTAAAAAAGCTTTAAGGTGTAGCTGCCTCAGAAAACCACCCAGTTCAACCCAATTCACTAACGATCCGTCACTTACCGACACACACCGAAGCACACGTAATTACCTACTAGGGCAGCCAGCGGTAAAACGCCACCAGCACCACCCTGGTAGCAACCTCCTGCGTTTCCTACCTTGTGTGCCATCTCCAGCGGCTCGCCTCCTTTGATCAGGATGCCGTTCTGGGCTCCCACTCCAGTGCCGACCATCACCGCTGTCGGGGTGGCTAATCCCAGAGAACAGGGGCACGCAATGCACAGCACTGTGATAGAGGCTTGGAAAGCAAAGCGGATTACCACTTCAGCTGCAGAAATGCTCTTATTGTAACCCTAGTGACAGAAGTTTATTTCAGTTACAGAAGAAATCAAACAGTAGAAACAACATATTCAACTACATGTTGCCTTTGATGTTAAAAAAAAAAAAAAAATAATCGGCAAGTATATAAGCTAAAATACTTAATACTAAGTAGTAAAGCACAGGCAAATCATGGTAAAGGTAAGATTAATGACAAAGATAATGACTAGTTAACTAAGTTCTGTTCTATACTGCCTATACCCACAATCTGTCTTATTTACAGGACATTTTCCCAAGTAAGGTACCCCGTGCTATGGTAACTTCTGTATGCTGTCAAGCAATAAAAGATACTCTATCAACAATATTACGCCACAATGTAATAAAAGATACTCTATCAACGACAAATACAGCAACAAAGGATTTGAAGATTGCCTTCCTGGAAGCTAATAAATTCTACAGAAACTGTCATTAACTAGGAAACCTGTGACCTAAAGCAACCCTAAGGTACAAGTTAGGATCCTGATCCTCTGCTTGCATCTGCAATGAAGATTAATTCCACTGATTTCAAAGATGAATTTACACCGAGCTATGCTAACAAAACTAGATGCAGAAGTGGAGCTTGTGACACAAGGGACTTCTCTTCCCCACAAAGGAGGAACAGAAAGCGGGCAATTTTGACATTTAGTATCCACTGCTTTTAATTAACTTTTTCGTTTTAAGTACTAATTTTTAGGAGTTGATGAATTGCTGCAGATTCTCTTTAAGTATAAACCTAGGAGTGGTAAGTATAAATATAAAAGTGTTAAAAAAAGCAATATGAAAAATATAACAAGAACAATAATATAATATCTACAGTCAGCAACTGCCTGCAAGGATAATTCAGGTAAAGGCAATGATCGCAGTCTAACAGACTTGTAGGCTAACTCTTTTTTACCTATTTCAGAAGGTGTTTAAGGAGACTTACTTACCAGAAAGTATTTTTCTACTATTTCAAAATCCACAAATCCAATTACAATCCAGACAAAAAGGGTAGCCACAGAGACAGCCACAATAAAAGGAACGAAGCAGCCACTAAGTTTGTCTGCAAATTGCTGGATAGGAGCCTAGGAAGGAAAAACATCAGCTCAGGCAACATCATGCTTACTGTCTTGCACGCCTTCAGACAGAGACATAATCATAGCTTCTGTTTGCAGCACATTTGGCATACCACACTTTATAATTATGTATTTGCTTAATAAGACGACGAGACTTGGAACAGCAGACCATATCAAAGTCCTTATTCACCAAGATACTTCATTATGCAACTGCAATGCAAGCCTAAATAATCTTAACCACTCTTTAAACGATTTGATGTGCTGATGCCTAAATGATAAGATGAAACCCAAATGCTTAATTTGATAATACTCTACCTTTGAGGTCTGGGCCTCCTCCACAAGTTTAACAATCTGGGAAAGAGTTGTATCAGCTCCGACATGGGTTGCCGAAATCAGCAGTGATCCATTCTGATTAATCGAACCTGCAATAACTGTATTGCCAGGTTTTTTAGTCACAGGCATTGCTTCACCTAAGGAAAGGTCAAGGACAGATACTAAGGTATATTTCGGCAACATTATAGCAGCTACCAACTCCTAACATGCAGTTAGAAGACTGAGGAGAACATCAGTTAACTCCTCTTCTTCAGATTTGTTTAAAGGAAAAGAAAAACATTTTTACAGTAGCAAAAAGCAAGTGCTCACCTGTGATAAGAGATTCATCTACCATAGAGTGTCCTTCAATAACACGACCGTCCACTGGGAATTTGCCTCCTGGGATCACTCTGACAATGTCACCTCGTTGAACCAGCTCCACATCGACTTGCTCTTCACTAGAACAAAGTAGTGTTGTTAATAAGAGGCTGTTACAACTGAAGTTTCCCAGGCAAAAGCAGCTGTCACTACACACAAAACATCATCCCACTGGTTGACATCATTAATGTATACAGAAATGGTCAGAAGAAAGCCCTTTATAATGAGCACTACGATTACTTTATCATCATTTTATTTACTTTCCAGTTGAGCAAATCAACTAATTTTCTTAGTTCAGCAAAAGTTAGCAATATTCCAGTAATACAAATCACAGCAGCGTTAATTTTCTGCATTTTAACATTTATATCTGGCAAATCTGCCAGCAAATCTGCAGTTATTTGCTTCATATTTCTATAGAATGGTAACATTTGTCTGTTAATTATGCGTATTAACAACAAAAAAGGAAAAAACAGAGAAAAACGACAAAGCAAGATACCTTAAAAGAACGTTATCAGGGCCCAAGGTAACAATAGTAGCTTCAGTAGCTTGTAATGAAATTAGTCTTGCCAGCGCTTCTGATGTTTTACCCTAGAATAATAATTTTTATATTTTTCTGACTATGCTATTGAAAAAAAATGGCTGGGTAAATGACAACTGCGTATGTTGCAATTTACCCTATTAAGAAAACACTTTCTGCAAACAGATTATATTAAGTAATTTCACATTTTAATAGTTTGGTTACTGAACATTATTTTGCAACAAAGGTTAAAAGAACCTAACAAAGCTTTTGTTTGAAAGATACACAACATTCCGAAACGGCACCTATTTGCCTTACCTTCGCAACATGCTCCAGCCACCGGCCCAGGGAGATGAACACGAACAGCATAGGAGGTGTGTCGAAGAACGTTACGGGGTTTACTTTTGCTTTCTCAGCCATTGCAACTAGAAGGATAACAAATGAGTAGACGAACGCAATGGAGGTTGCCAAAACAATGAGCACATCCATATTCGCAGTTCTGTGCTTCAGAGCTCTGTACGCCTGTATGTAGAAGTGCCAGCCTCCAAATATCTGCAACGAGAGCGTCCGTCGCGTTTTATACACGTGTCTGTAACACGCCACAGCGGTGTTACTGTCAGAGAGGGAGACGCCGGTTTTATTTGCCTTCTCTGCCTTCCCCACCTCTTCCCCAACAAAATCCCAGCTCTAGTCAAGGGCTGGGATCGCTACCGCAGTACTCTCCGGTGTTCCCGGCCCCACACAGGTCCACCAGCTCCTCCCCGTGCTCGCCAGCCAGGCAGGCTGCCTCCGATGCTGCCCAGCACCCCTACGCCCACTCAGCACGGTCCACAGCGCCCTCAAACACATTTTCGATCAGCAGAATTAGAGTCGCTTTTCAAATTTAATTTCTTCATCACCTCCCATTTTGAGTGTTTAAGCCCAACAAACCAGGAGTTGTCATCTTCCCACTTACCTGTACAGGGACACAGAGTAAAAACGATAGAAAATTCATAACAGAGAGTCCTGGCAGGAGCTGGTGTTCCAGGACCATCGAGGAGTGAAGGGCCTCCATTTCCTCGCTGCTCATGTTGTGATGTGCACGAGCATCTGAAAGCTGACTGTCCATAACCATCATGTAAATCATCAGCCCCATGACAGGAATGCAGAAAACGAGACTCACAACAAACGACCTTTTCCACCTCAGATTTGGAAAAAAAAAAAAAAAAAAAAAAGAAAAAACACACAACTGTTTTGCAGTCTAGTGCTAATAAGTCTGCACAGTCACAAAAAAATTAATCCTAACTTTACTGTTGATGGAAGCAGAAGAATTGAGATGTTTATAAAATCTAAATACGTTCAGGAATACTTACTGCCTTATCTCCTGTTTGTGATCTAGATGACTAGCAGATCTATCTTTTTTGACTAACGAAGTAGTGAAACCCAAATCCTAAAGAAAAAAGCATAACAATAAAGAGAACAGCCAATTTTTAAGGACACTTTGGTCTCATATAAAGTTATTGCCAGACGACTGATGGTGCCAGCCTTACATATGATTTACTTAATTAACATTTCTGATTTGACTATCACTATTTTTCAGTGCAAAGAGAGAAAAGCAATTTGACGTAGAAACCAATCTGTCTAGAACATTAAAATGCTATTCTAAGATGTGGCTTTCCAAGGTGGTTACTCCTGAAGCATGGAAGTGGAGAAATCGAGGGAGAAAGCCAAGAAACTTATTTCACCTCTCTCCTGCTACAGCACCCATGGATGTGCTTCATTTTTCGACAAACACATAGCTGGTATCTTCAACTCTACCACAGCCTGGCTCTCCTAGTATTTCTACTTAAAACCTTAGACCAAGTCAGGATAGAGCATTGCTTTTGAGAACATAGTATCTGCAGAAACCTGCGTTAAGAGATAGCAGAGGGAGGAAGAGACACAGATATTTCCCTTTAATAGTCTTGCCTTCTGTTTCTGGGGTATGTAACTCTTCAAAGGACACTGGACATTTTACAAGACTCGGTGCCTTCATGACACTTACCTTTATTACTTGTATAACATCTCGAGGACCTATAACCTCAGGATCGTACTTAACATGTGCTTTGTTGGTTGCAAGAGCTACTGAGCAGTATAAAACACCGTTAGTCTTCATGAGGGTGGATTCTATTTTGTGTACACAAGAAGCGCAAGTCATTCCTCTCACCTGTAAAACAAAGGCTCACTCCTGTTACCAAAACCACAGGTTATGCACCTTAAAAAGTAGGAAAAGAAAAAGCATTTATGACTATCCTGAATTGCTTATTGCGTATTTCTGGGGTTTAAAGCAGTGAGATGGAGCTCTCTAGTTAAGGATGACAGCACTACAGAGGAAGCATAGCAGAGAGACGAGGTTATTAAGCTCTGCTAAACCTCTGCTGGCTCGTCGGGCTCAGAGCTGGGGTGCATTGTGCTAGATTCACCTACAAACAAAAAAAAAAAAAAAAAAAGGAAATTCCTGCAATTGGCAAAGTAAACAAAAAACTCACAGGAATATTCCTCCAACTTAAGTGTAGTAGTGAGCCAGCACAGTTTGTACGGCATGATACAGTTTGTGATACATACTTGGTGTAGTCTTAAACTTTGTTTTTTGTAAATTGAGCTCTATTATGTGATGAACACTTTTAGGAAGTGGATGCTTACACAAACACATTCAATAGATAAAAGTAATAAAGACAGGGGTGGCTGGTTTTAATTACTAGCTTACAACAAGTTCCAGAATTCCATCTCCTTCCCCACAGTTTTCCATCACGGTAGCTCCAAATCCCAGTTCCCGTATGAGCTCTGCAATAGCTGAAGGATGTATGACAGCAGGATTATACCTTACTTCTGCCTTTCCTGCCATTAGGGCAACAAGTATTGAATGTATTCCTAGAAAACAAAAATGTGAATGGCAGATCACGTTTGAGTGGAACACTGCGTTTATGGTAACCTGATGGCACAATAGCAATTTATTGAAATTGAGAAAGCTACCGTATTGTAGGTGCATATAAAAAGTCATCATTTTTGGAAGATACAAACAACATTGCAACAACAGCACCTAAGTGTAGATGTGACAGATGAAAGTATTACTCCATGCGTTGCATGCTTTTAACAGTCTCATTACAGATGGTCAAACTATGCTATATGACCTGTTTTTACTCTAAAAAAGTTCTTCTGAAATACAGTTTTGCCTATTTTTTTGATCTGCGTTAACCATTTCCAAAAGCCTTTTCTTCAAGGGACAACACCACCCATGAGAAAGGGCAGATCTACCAACGTGCAATCCTACTGTACGTTAAGTGAAAAGGATTTCTGTTAACCCATTTTCTAGGATGAAAAAAATTAAATTCCAGGTTAACCTGGAACACATCCACTTTCATTACAGTAATTAAACAGTCTACATTAATGACTCTTTATTACATCATGGTCATGCAGCTATTTGTTCCTGCAAATATAACCATCACGCTGACAGAAGGTAGAGATAGCTGTCCTGACTCGCCGAGCTAAGGTTAACTTACGTGTCTTTAATCCATATAAACGCTGTCCCTCTCTAACAGCTCCCTTCCCAACGCAGGCACATATGCTTCTGCGTTTAAGTTGCAGGCCTGGGCACATCCCTCCCATAGAAAAAGATTATTTTTAGTTTCTAAAGGATCTGAATTTGATCCTTAAATTCTCTCTGGAGCACTCCAGCTCCTGCTTTTGCAAAGGCAGCCTCTGGCCACACATCCACAAACCAGCAAGAACAACACTGTTTGCATCCTATGAGCAAACAGTGAGTAGACTATGATCCCACCCATGAAACGCACCAGCAACGGTACTTCCCTTGACAGCCCACTCATTAAAAATGCTGCACAAAAGCTAGATGGATTATTTAAAAGAAACACAAATTTAAGAGATAACACTGACATCCAGCTTACCGTCTTCTCTTCTCAAATTTCTCTCTATGTTGGCTACACACGAGGCACACGTCATTCCTGTGACTTGGACGTAGCACTTTGATATAGTCTTTGTCTCTTGCCCAGCAAGGTGGGCTGGTGACACTGCGGGGGGGAGCTCGGTCCCATGAGACTCCAGCTGCGCTTCGGGCCAGGGCTGCCCCACGGCCACAGGCAGCTCTGCCTTCGCTGAAAAGGAGATGGCAAGTCACGACACTGTGAACGGCCACTGCAGTGCCACAGATACACGCTGCTGGAAATGTAGACCAAAACCCAGTAATTGTATAAGCCTTGTCAACCAGGCTCATCCATCCGTCTGTCAACTAAGAGTCAGCAACAGAGACCAAGACAAAGGGTTGGGCCACTGATCAACTCACTGACTGTTTTGATACTATTTTTCCTTTTGCCTTTCTGCATTATCTTTTCTCTATTGTACACCCTTTGCCCTCTTCCATAGGTTGTAAGCTAAACCTCTGCATTGCAACCTGGGTTTTACACACACTTTTACTGACTTTCCCTGGGGCACAAAGCTGAATTTGTAAGTGCGTGCCCGTTTCGTAAGCAAAGTCAGCAGGGTTTTGACCTTAGAGAAGCGCTCTCAAGCTACAGACAACTGCTCCTTACAGCAATTCAGGAGATGTTTATGCAGGAACAGTACGAAAGGAATTAGAAGGGAGCACCTGACCACTTCTATTATGTTGCCAAATAATAGCTCATGTACTGTATTTTTCAAAATTTAATCTTACTGAATCAAGAAATGGAGTTGCCGGGACAGCTGACACTAACTGCCCCAAGGGATATTCCGCATCATACGATGTCATGCTCACAACAGAGGCTGAGGGAGGCAGGAGGAAAGGGGGGATATGTTTGGAGTGACAGCATTTGTCTTCCCAAGTGACTGTTATGCATGATGAAACCCTGCTTTCCTCGACATCTGTCTGCCGATGTGAAGTAATGAATTAATTGCTTGTTTTGCTTGCACATGCAACTTTTTCTTTACCTATTAAAGCACCTTTGTATCAATCCACAAGTTCTCACTCTTTTACCTTTCTCTTCCCCATCGCACCATGGGGGGGGACAGCAAGTGGCTGGGTGGCCTTCAGCCACCTACCAGGGTTATGTCACGACAGCATTGTTTTAACTTCCTCAGTTATATCCACACTCTTCAGATTCTTGTCACTCCTCAGTCATGCCTGAACCTGGCTAAATATCCCTTCACTAGGTGCTTCGCAGGAGCCACGTCTGTGATAATTTGCTACGGAAGAAACTTCAGCACAGCATCCTGCAGCATTCTTCACTGCTAGCAAAGCTCTGGCTCCATATTCATGCCATGACTACTACACAGTAGCAAAGTGGAGCACCATTCAAACATCAGTATTTACCTGACATATTTCAATTATTTTTAATTCATCTGATGTATTAAAGGAACCGCATGTATATTTAATTATTTCATTGACAGCGAAGATATAAAGCTCTCTTGGCAAGTATATGTCAACTGCTACATTTCATCTCAGGTGGTACCAAATCCTAAACAGAACCGTACAATCCTGTTAAATTTAGAAGCTTAATATGTCATTACCTGATAAAGACGCATCAAATCCCATATCCTCTATTGAGGATAGCAAGTCTTCTGGGCTTGTTTGCAGAGGGTCATATTCTATAGTCCCATTACGATTTGTGAGAGAGACGTGAACAGACCTCACACCTGCCTTTTGGGCTATCACTCCCTCAACAGACTGCACACAGGAGTTGCAAGTCATTCCCTCAATGTTTATCACAACAACTTGAGTAAGTGGCTGGCCAGCATCCTTCAAAGCTGGATGAGGAGACTTCAGCGGAGACACCAGGGTAGGGAAAAGAGTTACATTTTCATATTCATCGGGAAGGCTGACTTTAAATGTCTCTGGAGATACTGCCTCTATGGCTCTTCTCAGGACTTCAACGCTAATTAAGTTTGGGTTATAGTTTATAGTTGCAGATTTCTTCTCTAATGAGACAACTACACTTGTTACTGATGGAAGTGCTGATATGGCGCTCTGAATATTGAGGACACACGAACTGCAGTGCATCCCATCAACTCTGAAGGCAACTGTCTTTGTCTCATTCACATTCGAGTTGTGTTTCAGTGCTGACTCGGAGCCTTTGGTCTGAGCATTCCTCAACCTCTCCAGGTCGACAGCACTGAGCTTGAGGGGTCTAGGCTGCTTTTTGAAAGCTGCTGTGAAACCTGCCGCTTCAATTTGATGTTTTATTTCTTCTGCTGTGATTAGATGAGGCTGGTAGACAACAACAGCTTCCTGATTGTCCAAGGACACTGAAAATTAATCAATAAAAATACGTGTGCATTACTGCCCTAAGCATAATAAGCACGCTGCTTATTATGTCGCTAAGAGCAACAGGTCTTGTCAAAGCTTTCCAAGAACACTTTAAATGGTCAGAAATGTAACTGCAATGCCAAGGAGATTTAGTTGGTTTGGTAAATATCAAACAATTTAGCTCTTCCACCATTTTTTGTCCAGCACTACGACAATTTTCAACTCCTCTTTTCCCCAATTTTTTGCCTTCCCCAGGACTTTCACAAATGGCATCACCATTTCTTACTAAATGTATCCTTTTATCAGGGGTCTGTGGCAATACATTTATGCCAAAGCTATTTTTATTATACAGATAATTTTGTCTTGCCTTTTAGATACAATCACATATAAGCTAACATTAATTTCAAATTGAACAGAAAATATAAACTAATAATAATTACAAAACAAACAAACAAGACATCTAGTAAAATTATGGAGCATGACTACTCCAGGCTCCCTACCAAAATATTACATAGCAATCACTGAACACTGTCATGCATAACAGCAACAGCCTCACCACAATTTGGGCCAAATTAAACACGTAACCAAATACCTGGTACTGCAAAGAGTAACTGTCACACTAAGCTGTCAAATCTAAACCCAAGAAACCTTCACAATGCCATCAAAGAACAGCACGGTCAGCTTCAATTTACACAAAAATACACTACGGTTTTACCTTTAATCCGCTGAATTCCTTGCAATTTGCCGATTTTCCCCTCAATGGTGCTGGTGCAGGAATGACAGGTCATCCCGTCTACTTTCAGGCGCAGCACAACATTGCTCGCATGAGACCAGCTGGAATCTTCACAAGTTCCAGGCGTTACCTCTGGTGCAGAGAGACTCAACTCTACTCCTGGGACCATTTGGCTAATCTGCTTGCCATTGACAATGGAAGAAATGAAAGTCACCACTGCGATTTTTTGATCGGAGGACATTTTAACATCCACGATACCTTTGTTCTTTCGTAGCGTACTACAAATCTGTTTAGACGTTAGAGCTGACTGAGTAGGAATTGTAAGAAAAATAGTGTCAGGTAAAACAGGTTGTGGGTTTGAATCAGCTAATGTAGCATCAAATCCCATGTCATATATTGCTTCCTGCAGCGTTGCTGGAGTCTGCAATTTTGAGTCATAAATGATGACTGCATTCTTATCCTCTAGAGATACCTTGCAAGGGAAAAAAACACAACCAAAACAATTTAGCAAAATGCAATACTAAGAGATGAGATGAGAATTAATACCCTGCATGAAACTAGAAACAGCTTTTACTTGCATATATTAGTAATACCTGTCCAGTATAATTTTGTCTATCACTACTCACCTTGAAGAATAAAGCCACAGCAACAGCCACCATAAAGTATCTTGTGCTCATCTGTACCACATGGCTAGAAAAAGCAGATTTCCCCACCGAACCCCCAAGTTTCAGGACCCTTTGCAAGTCTGGCCACTTTTACTTATGATGTCCAGACAGCGTCAACGCAGTTAATGAAACTTCCAGACCCAAACTCTCTTAAATTATGACTAACACAATTCAACCCTGAAAGCAAAACAGCCCACGGAAACACTGCTAATCACATGTACAATTCTGCAGTTAGCAGTAATTACCCTTAGGCTACAAGGATGGAAGAAAACACTCTGAAAAAACCCACAGATTTAAGTAGCAGTGAAAGGAGTCCAGTATTTCTAGGCATCTTAGGCACAGGCTGTTAACTTGCTACGAGCAATAAAGCTCATCAGACTTCATGGAACAAATTCACTTTCAAAATTTGACATATGAGAAACATTAAAGCCACTGGTTTTCCTCTTTTTTTCCATTTTGGTGATTCAGAGATGTCCTGATTTGGTACTAGCCTTTCACCTCAAATGCTACAAATACCCTCAATTTAATTTGCTCCCAACTGATGATATATCAAACACAATTATTGCAGTTTCCAAAAGGGAAGCCAGGATGCCTGCCAGAGGCCCAGCACGTTATCACTCAATTCTATCTTTGCTCTGGGCAAAGTTACAACCTGAAGACCACAGTCATGATTAAATTAGAACATTTAAATCATGTTAAGAACAACCTTTCTTCATTTTTATTCCGATTATGGGCTTTGGCATAATTAGGAACATGGACATTTATTGGTTTCATTGCAGTTGGAGGCAAAATAACCTAAATGCAGCTCTATGTGTCTGTATCACTCACCTAGCATGCATCTCCCTTACCGACCTAATTCGGAATTCTGAACAAAACCCTCTGTCACCATTCTCAGAGGTTTTCTGAAACAAATGATCTGGCTAAACTGAAGTTCTGATGCTGTAATGACGATAACTACTAAATAAGACCTCAAAGCTTCTTATAGTCCTGTTCTATGCAGACTAGGTTCTTGCCAAGAGTAGTTTTAGAAGTGGTATTCAGCTTTGGAATATTTACCTTAAAAACTAAATACAAACTCTTAATACTGTCCTTTTAAAAACCTGCTTCGTTCCTTACGTAAAATATGCTATGGGATGCACACTGTCTTCAATCAAATTAAAGTATGAATCTCTACTCCTTCTCCTGGCACAAGTCATCTGTATATTCTCAGAAATTAGCTGAAAAAATAAAAATGCAAGGCTGACGAGATTAAATCTTTTGCTAGAACAAGCCAGAAAGGCAGGGTTCTTAAGTCAGGTTATTTTGGGATATTATTTCACAGGCTGCTTTTAGCCTTCGTTTGACGTCACACCTGCAGATACCTAGTGAGCTATCTGACCGTATCACGCCACAGATGTTAACGGCGGCATCCCTGTTTCTGAAGCGGTCTGTCCGGTGAGCCAGGGTTCTGGGGCGAGGGCGTGGATAGCCTTGCATCACGTTAAAGCTCCATTCCAGTTGGAGGAAGATGAAAAATGATGCACCTTGTAAATATCGGTGCTGTTCACCCAGATTTCCACGTGTGTACACGTACACCCACTTCAGGCAAAAGGAAACTGCACTAAGCAGTGCAGCGCTTGCCTCCGTACAGAATGGTGCCCCGCAGTGCGCCCCTCAAAATCACCTAGGGTAACAACCACATGGCCCCCCACATTAAGACAGTGTACCCTACTCTGGAAGGCCAGTGTTCATCCAAGACATAGCCACTAAAATAGTAATTATGTTTTGATGAAACCAGGAAGGTATTATTTTCTTTAGAGTAAAATCAACCACGACGGAACGTTACAGTATGATTTCAGACCAGAGATACTAAGTAAACTTCACAATTTTGTGTCGCTGCTGTTGGTAGGACTGTTCTTTCCAGTACAAATTAAGCCATAAAACTAAGAGGAATCTCCCAGCCTTTAAACTGTTTCCATTATCAAAACTACTGTAAAAATGTATTGTGTAGGAATAACCAGCTCACCCTGGCATAGCCTACAGTCCAGTATTCTGCCCACAAAAGAAAAAACACTAACAAAAACCTATTGGTATCTCCTCTGAGCTAAGAAAAAAACAACCAAACTACTTACAATGAAGTCAAGTCAAGGAAGTTTGGGTTAAGGGCAAACAAGTAGCTCTGTTAACCGTTCAACACGAGTTCTGTTGCTCTTTCTCCCACTTCCCCATAACCCGTACAAAAGAAAGGAAATTTCCCACGCTTGGAAGCGCTAGCCAGACTTTGCTTTGTCCCCTGGGTTACCTGCTACTCTTACTTCACGAACCACAACAAAACAGCTCTATTTTTCATGGTGGGTCAACTACCACATGATTAACTGAACCCCTCAAGCCCACAAATACTGTTGAACCCCTGCAAGCGACCCCTGTGCACTGTCAGTTTGAAAGAAAAGGCCTGTGAGCAAATCCTGACGTTTAGTCGGTGGAAGGGACAAGGACAGCTTGCTTTTTTCACCAGTGTTAAGTTCTAGGGTGCTTGCGCTCTCTTATTTAAAAATTTCCTGTTCTCACCCTTTTTTTTCTTCTTTTTTCTCATTATAATAAATTCAGTATTGTGAAGTAAAGCAGGTAATTACTTAAGAGTAACAGAGAAAGACTTAGCTCCCACTGCAGTGAAGCACTTGTTTTTCTCTTATACCAGAAATACCCTAAAGCACTTCTAACATCAGCTTCCCACGAAACGTACAGAATATACTCTCGCCACGTATTTTCCCCCCTTGGTGCATACTTTATCACGGTTTCTCATAGAAGAGCAAAGCTTTGTAAGAAATCGTGTTACTTACTTTAACATTATGGATACCATTCATCTTCCCGACATGCTGTTCAATGGTTTGAACGCAGGAATTGCACGTCATGCCCTCCACGCCGATGACTATGGATTTTGCCTCCATTGTGAAATTCTACTCAAGTCTTCTCATTGCTGTTGGCCAAAAAGCAATAAAGACACTTGTTCTTCAATCTTTTCACAAAGATTTAAACTAAAACTGGGATTTAACAGATTATGTACTTAGCCACACGTAACTGTAGTAGATGTCAAAATCTGAGCAAAGTTTAACAGGAAGGAGAACTTTAGGTATTTATTCCTATGAATCTTCAAAAGGGAAAGTGTTTGAACACTTATTATTCCATTTGTGTTACAAGAGGGATCATTTAATTGCATGCACAAAGTTGCGATTCACTGGTGTGTGAGACGAAGCTACAGGGAGCAGTGAGAACGAGACACACTCCAGCTCTGGGATGCTACAATGAGAGGACAGCCTGCAAGCCACAGGGGCACAGGTGACAATCACGTTTTTCCACATTTATATCTCATATTATCCTATGCTGGCAACAATGAGCTATACTGAAATTCATCCTATGAAGGAAATCAAGCCTTTTCCCAATCTCATTCAGAAAATTCTAATTTCTGCTCCTCTGAAGATGAACACTATTAGTTTTGCTCAAAAAAACCCACCAGAAAAACATGAGTGAACCTAGATGAAACTAATTTGTAGAAATAATGGCTAATGCAAAGGACTACCCATTTCCAATATATAAACTGTTAAGTAACAGAGGGGAAAAAGAGGGCAAAAGTGATTTTCAGATTTTTTTTTTTAACCTTTTGAAAATGCACATTAGTTTTTCCAATGACAGAGAGATTAGTGACTGGGGAAAATGATCAGAGATAAATGCTTAATGTTCAGCTGCAGTGGAAGCAACAGCTAATCTTGATGATCAATTGAACAGCTGAAGTTAAGCACATGCTTAACTTGTTGGGTTTTTTTACCCTGGGGACTTATCTTGGAAAACTAAATTACGTTAACAAAGTTTAATAAAATTAATTTGGTGACATTTCAGAACTGTTCCATTACAGAAGGTCTGAAAGCCTCTGGTTTCACTTTCAGACATGTAAGAATACAAGGATGTTTCATCATACAGACAGGTTTACTTCACCGATGCACAAAGCTAAATGCTGAAGCTTAATCAATGAGAAGACACCATAAACCTCTGAATTAGTAAAGTTTCCAGTGGATCACACACGTATTTCTCTTCAGCTGCATTTTATCTGAAGAGCCAGGAACACACTGCAAATTTCTGTCAGCCACTAACCTCTGGCAGAATGTAACTATAGTTTATAGGTCAGAAAAAGAAAGAAAAAGTTGAACTACATACACAACATGAAAAATAGTCCAAGAAGTTGATTTTAAATATTTCTTTTCCTAATGCATCTCCTAAGTTCCTCAAACGATCAGCTAATTCATCTAAACTGTGGCACGAACCTTCATATTCTGACAGGCAGCAAGAGTTTTGTTCAAGAATTACACAGTAAATATAAGAATTAGCGCACGTTAACGGTAAGCACGGCTAGAGACAGGAATGTTCACCATGCACGAAGGAAATCTCATAGCCATAAGGACTCTGAACACATGCATGCAACAACTTAGGAACCTTTTTCACTGACACGTGGAGAGTCTGAGCAGCATCCCATGGGGATTTAAATCTGATCAGAACCTTGAACAACCTGCAACATCCGACTTTCCTGAAAGGCATCAAGTATTTACTCTGAACACACCATAAAGTGCTAACATCTCATCCTTCCACCCCCCTTATGGATGAAGTTGGGAAGCACAAGGGCTGCAAGCACAACTGGAGGCTGCTGGTGGCTGTGGAATCAGAATCAAAAGCTTCGTCCTGTGTCTGGATGCAGGTGTGGGCACACGCAGGACGCTGCAGCAGGACACTGCGGCACGATGTGGTCTCCATGCCAGGAGACAGAGGAAGGGGCTCCCACAAAGCGGGGCCCTCAGGCCACGAGAGCTTTAATTATTACTGAGGCTGGCCAAGAACATGGCATTACCACTGGCACCGGCTGGACTAAGGGGGTGCTGCCACCTCAGAAGACAGAACAGTGACAGTAAGTTCCTATTGCTGCAGGCGGCACCACGTTATGCTATAGGCAGCAGAAAACACTAACGGCAACTCATCCCTGCTAAGAGCAGAAATAAGGCAACTCTACCTGAAGAGTTATCTCAGATCTCACTTTTTGCTTATTCTTAAGAGATCCAAGTCATGAGAAACACACATGCAAATATTTATATGTAAACATTCACACATCACAGAAATACAGAACTGTCACCCGACACGCAAGAGAATTACGGGGCAGCAGAAGAGTTTATTTTAAGCAAACTTTGTATGGTAAGTTCTCTCACAGGCTTATCTGGCACACTCAGAGGTACAAGATATTTTCAAAACCCCTATAAAGCTACCCAAGAAAACACATGCTTTCATGTCATCATATTGAATGTGATCCTTATGGATTACCTCTGTTCTCCTGTAAGGAACGCTCAGTCCATACAGAACAAAGACAGGATTCTAACTCCACAGTCAGGAAGCAATGAATATTCCCACAAGGCTGAAGTATGAATAAAGTTTCAAAAAGTACTTGACTTATAGTGTTTTTTGTGAGCACAACCAGACACACAGAACCAAAGAAAATGGGACACAACAGTCTGTCATAGACGATCTGTCCTCTAGTAAGGTTTGGCTAGAAGTGAATTTAAAAGCATTTCAGGTGCATGATCAACTTGAACTGTCTTGACAACTGTACTGCTACCATATTTTGAAAAAAACCCAATAAATTAAAGGTAATACTTTTACGGTGAGGTCTATCTAAAATAATCAAAGGTTAGTAAGGTGTTGCCTTGGATGAGGCTTGGGGCACAGCTGTACGCAGGTCTGAGAAAGCCCGCCGAGTTCCCGGCTATCTTGCTTGGTCTTTGGTTTGAGACTCAAACTACAGCACAATAATATCCACTGTTACAAGAAACTAGGATACAGCGTTTAAGTCTTTTCTTTAAGTAGTATGTCAAGCTAACAGCAGCCATGCACGTAATACGGTGAACTGGTACTACTGAGGTCATTACAGCAGCCATCAGCACTGCTACTGAATGCTCGCCAATGCATTACAAAATTAATTTCTTATATATGCAAAAATGACATTATACTTTTTTTAACATCTACTATGACTGTCATTTGAAATGGACAAAGTGTTTCCTCCATTTTCTCAGCATGTTTCCTTGCTCTTCTGCTGTTCATTTCACATACAATCACCACCACAATTTTTTTACACAGCCTCATGTTTTCCTACTGAAAAAGTAGCATGTGGAAAGAGAAACAGGAATTATTAGAGTTATTCTGCCTAACTGGACTAATTAGCTAAACACAGCTTGTAAAGTGACTTCAGATATGATGGATGATATTTACAGAAGTACAAGAAAATACTCTGATTGCAGTAGTTCAGGAGCACTTACAAATGATGCCAGAATCCTACTATATCAATAGAATGTCCCGTTTACATTTCAAGTGTATGCTTCATACAGACACAATCTTTCCTTTAAAATAAAATACATCACCTGCTATTTTTGTTTCTGTATGTTTTATATTTGTGTTTGGATTTAAATAATAAATCAAAAGCAATCAAGCTTCAACCGTTCCACTGCACCAAGAAGTTTTTTCTTTGTTGGGTTGGTGGCTATTTTTAAAGACTGGTCTCCTAAGACCCCATGCTGTTAGGAATTGTATAAACACAGTAGAATAAATTCTTTCCTGGAAGAGACTGTAATTAAAACATGCAAAAATCATAAAGGCATTACAGTAAAGGAATTATTTTCTTCCTACCCTTCAAGGCCCCAAAGTATTAAGACCAAACCCAGAATTTCCATCACAGAATTAATACGTTGGATCAAACTGTCTCTGCTTTTTGTTCTCTGACTTTTAATTAAGAAATGCTACTGGATCTATAGGATATAAACAGCTCTCTGTTGGTGGGGAGGACAACAAGCAAGGATTTTTCTTTGCTTTGTTGCAAGTAGTTAACAGTTTTCACGCCATTTTTAAAAACAGGCTGTTCTCTAAAAAAATGAGATGTGTCCGTATCTACAGGTAGAAGGTGAGCCATCTGTAAGCAATACTGCCTCTTCACATCAGTTGCACGGTATCATCGACACTGAATCAAGAAATGGCACATTCACAATCTCAGTTTTCTGTACGGCTGTAGAGCTCTGCAGACCCAGCTGTCTGGATTTCCAGTGCTCCTGATGCTTTAAGGAGTTCTCGTTCTCAGCAGAAAGGATACAGTTCATACTCTGGGACTGTTAACCACGCACACACGCATTTTCCTCCCCTTACAAGATGCCCAGGACAAAAAGTTGAATTTAAAAGCTAATACATGCTCACATCTGAGACAGTATTCTACCTTGTTATATTCTATTTAATTTCTAACGCTCTACCTTCCTTACGAGTACTTCCTGGTAGAAATACTTTGGCTGAAAAGCAGAAGAAATACTTTTGTCATCATTTCCTCCTTCTGACAACGTTAAATTAAGAAAAACTCATGACTAAGCAGCCTGAAAAATATGTTACACCAATAAATTATGAGTAGATGTACAAATACTGACAATTTAATCCTAGTTCCCCTTGTATGTGTTAATATTTTACTAAGTTCACATGAAAATGGATGCAGAAGTCAAAAGATCTGCATGAGGCTGTATAGTAATCCATGCATACTACAGCCATGGCTTGAACTTGGAACACCCTGTTTCCTCATTCTTGCCATCCACCACCACATATCTGTTTGTCTTTTCTCCCACTTTTTTTTGTGAACAAAATAGAAATAAAAAAGCAAAGCATATATATATGCACTTGTGTGTATATATACACGCATTAGCTCAAAAGAGAACCTCACTGTACAAGGGACAGTTATTTTCTGGCAGGATGCAGCTGAAACAATCAACAAATGTAGAACTTCTGCAACATCTAAAAGGCTTTCTAGGCGGCAACATACGTTTTATAAGCTGACACTGAAGAGCTCAATTATTACCACCGACTGCAAGGCAAATGACTGCTAATGAATAATTTGTAATTCAACGTTATCACCGGTGTACTCTTTTAAGTGATATGCTAAGTTATGGATCATACATTGTTTCAGAGAAGAATAATGGCTTTATTCTTAACCAATGCATTGCCCCACCTATAAAACACCTTAACCATCAATTAGTGAAGAGTTTTGGATTTGATAATGCAAACAAATGGGAGCCGTCCCATTTAAACTAACAGCTATGTATTTAGAATACAAGAAACCAAAGGGCTTCAATTCAGCTACTGCTGTTTTGGAGTATCAAATAAAGTGGGTTCATCTTACAAAGAGCTTTGTCTTTGAACAAACTTTGTAAAACCTTTTGTATTCTCTGCTGTAGTATTTACTGCTTAACACCTGTAGAAACTCCCATTTTCCATTCTCTTTCATTACTTTCACCTCTTTTGCAGTACACAGAGCAGCAGTACTTCCGTGTTTGGACATTAACACCATCAATGAAGCAGCAGAGCCCTAGAAATAATCTGGCTCTGCAACAGTGCAGAACCAAACACTAGCCTTCATGTGGAGGAGCAACACCCAGAGACAGAACAGGAGGAATGCAAGAGATAATTAAGACTGAAACCATGGCTGGGAAGAGACATAAGTCTTCATATGTTTGGGGTTTTTTTCTCTCAGGTACAATTTTAGGCTCAACACTTGGGTTGCCTGTGTGCAAGTTTAAATTCAAGCATTTCATTTTCTTGAAGAAAGGCAACTAGTGTTTCCATGAAGTGCATGATGCAACAGGAAAAGAAAGTCATTTCTACTTCCAACAGCAAATTCTTCCTATGGAAAGGAAAATTAAACAGTGATCAAGCACAAGGTGACTGAGAAATTCAGATACATCTCTCTAAACTCTTTTTTTGATGTGCTAAAGAACAGTCTCCAAGTAAAATATCTGAAGCAAGATAAGGTTTAATGAACTCAAAGTTAAGTCATTCCCAACCTCACACTATCCACACACACACACACACACCCCCCCCAACCAAAAAAGAAAATATAGGCAATGTGAAGAGGAAGTTACAACACTGGTAAAGACCCAGACTCTCATTCTACCCCACAAAAAACACTTCAGTGCTTCCAGTATCTGAGCTAACCCTGGCATCACAGTGCAACAAAGCTCTGTGCACCACAAACATGCTTCATGCCTGCTCTAGGATCAGTAAAGATACATAACCCAGAAGCACACAATGTTTCAGGCTAAATGTACCACTTTCCACCGAAGTTTTCCATGTATAATTATCTTGAATTTATAGCTGCTGAACCTAAAAGAGACCCAAGCTAGGCAAAAATCACACGAACACCAGAAAAAGAGTCTGTCAGATTTAACTACAGCCTCTGGACATTATTAAATTTCTAAATGGCTGATTCCTACTTTATAGCTTACTTTATTTATGGCAGAAGAAAGATAAATTTACTGATTACATTAAATGGAAAAAATGTACCTGTCCCTAAAAGCCTGCAAAGACCTGTGACCAAAAGTAAAGGACAGCACAAAAGGAAAAAGCTGCATCATCTCATCCTTGGGCTTACAGAGGTGCTGGAGAATGGGTTACAGGCGATCTGGTGCAATAAGCAAGAACAAGGTTTTATTAGGTTAACTGGCAAACATTTGCAAGTATGACTAGCTATATGAGGCTTAATCATTGAGGGAGAAATTGTATATGCATAATAAATATCTGACAGCCAGCCATGTGATACTCTGAATAGGTTGTAATTCATGTTGCTCATAACAAGCCTTGCTTGGTCAGCAGACTATGGAAATTGCTCTGAGGGACTTACTTCTGTACAAAATGGAGGACAAAAAAAAGACCACACATTAAATACATTCTACTTCACTTCTAACAAGAGTTTTGTAACACTTGAGACAAATTCTTCATGAATCCCTTTATTTCTTCATGCCCTTCCACTAACTTTTTAAGTCAGATTTCTGGAGAACATGAACATTCCCCTGCAAGAATCACAGCAAATATTAGGAACAGAATATAATTTTTAAACCCTTGTTATGTGTGCATCCTAAGGCCAACTGGGGCTCCTCATTCTTGAGCTCAGCCTTAAAATACAAGGCAGGACAACATGGAATGCATTATACAAATGAAAAGAAGAATAAAATAGTAAGTGACATATAATATAATGCCAGCTTCTACTTTCCCGGCTCGCCACCTGGGAAGGAAGAAAGCTTCAGGTCTTTTCTCTACAACAAAAGACGCTATAATTATTAATTTCTAATCAAATTATGTTTGTGCCCACACAGTGCATCGTAATACACATGACTAGCTTCCACACTACCGAACAGATTAAACTATTTCTTGGCCTATTTACATCCCCACACACAATTCAACAAGTGTTTAAGTACAGAAATGCCATCTTTAGTGGCTGCACAACAAAGATTTTAAGGACCTTTAACAATAATTACGTGCCATTTCCAAAACGTGGATACAGAGAGGCCACAGTCGAGTCTGCTCTCGCTCATGTTCCTGAGGCTTCACCCCAAAGCATCAGGGACCTACTTGCCCCTTTCCCAGAATATTTACACGGTGTTTTTAAAGGAAAACACTGGAAAAACGCACTTGTGCGGGGCGTGCGGCCAGAGGCTCAGCCAGCCCTCCCGGAGGTGCCGGTGAAGCCTCTAGGATGGGGCAGACAGGCCCGCGGGGAGCGGCACCGCGTCCCTGCCCTCCAGGCGCCTTAAAAGCCTGCCGCCGGGGGTCGCCACCGGCGGAGGGTCCCTCGGCCCCACGGGTGGGCGCACACCCAGCCACCGCCGGGCACAGGGAGCTCCCGGGGGGGTGCCCGCGGTGAGCCTCGCCGCACAGTCCCCGGCCCGCCCAGCGCGGGGGCAGCCGGCCCGGGGCGAGGCGGCAGCGCAGCGAACCCCTCCACGGAACCCTCCTCAGGCCGACGGGCTCCGGAGCGCCGAGGGCCCAGCCGCCCGGGAGGCGCTGCCCCAGCGCCGGGGGCCCCCGCCGCCTTCCCGCCCGCCCCGAAGCGCCAGACACCCGCAGCGGGGGTGCCGGCCAGAGCGGGGGCCCGGGCGCAGCTGCCGTTCTGGGCTCGGACCCTCGCCGGCGACGGCCCTGCCCGCTCCCGCGCGGCGCCTCCGCTCCCGCCCGCCGCGCCGAGAGGACACGTAGCGCGGCCGCCCGCCCCCGCCAGAGGCGGTCCGCCCCGCCGGCCCAGGGGACGCCGTGGCACCGGCCCAGGCAGGGGCGGCCCCGAAGGGCCATGTAGCAGCTCCGTCTACCCCGCGGTCGGGACGGAAGGACCCCCCCGGCGCGGGGCCGAAGCCGGGCCGCGCCCGCACTCACCGGAGGCTCCGGGCGGGCTCTCCCGGCGCGGGGTCGCGCCTGGCACTTTGCCCCATGCAGCCGCCCCGCCGGGCGGCCCCGCCCCGCCCGCCACGTGACCGCGCCCGGCCCCGCCCCGCCGCTCACGTGACGCGGCGGCAGGGCCCGTGAGGGGGCGGGGCGCGCAGCCCTGCCCGCCCCTGGGCCCCGGTCCCCGGCCGTGCCTGCCGGGCGCGCCGCCGTGTTCGTCCCGGGAACAGCACCCGGCGGGAGCGGAGTGGCGATTAGTCACCGGGGGTGGGGCAAAAGGCGGCCATCGCACACCCCACTGGTGCCCCAGAGGGCAGGTGTTTGTTTCCAGGGGTTCACACGGCCTCGGAGGTTTACAGAGCCCACACACACCCACCTCCTTCCTAACACATTTTAATTACACAGGAATTAATCAGAGAGGTCGTGTTCTGGTGTCAGTGAACAGCAGTACTGGGACACTGTGCGGAGTTCTCTCTGATGCAAAAACTACAGCAAGTTCTTTGCAACTCTCAAAAGCCTCTGAGAGAAGCAACATTTGTAGAGCGATTCATGACATAAAAATACATCTGTGGAAAAAACCAGGATCTCAACGTTGTCATTAGATGTGCAACAGAAGTCAGAGGTAAAGGGATATGCATTGCCACTACAAAGATCACGGGAGGTTCATTTAAGCACACGCATCTGGCTGGCTGGATAACTCCACCACGTTTTGGATTTGTCCATTATCCATTAGTGACCTTGACAGGAACAACTGTGGCTACCTAAAACATGATTTAATTATATTGAATTTTTACAGTACTTCTTATACTTCAGCAGACACAGAATGTAAATGAAACCTAGAAGAGCCAGGCAGGTTTCTAGGTATGTTTATTAGAGCAGGAATGCCACCGCGTACAAGTGGTAATCAGGAAACAAATGCCATTATATGATCATTTCTTCAGTGAAAGTTTAGACCAGTTCATTATAAGCAAAGGCTGTTACTCTCTCCATTCTTTTGGAGTGATTCTGCCAACAGGTGACAAGCCCCATTGAATTCCAGCTTGTGTTAACACCTGTAGGAGGATAAAATCAGGATTATTAACTCCGAAATCAAAGACACCTTCTGATAGAGAGCAATTTCTAATGTTTAGATTTCTTGTATTAGAACATGACATCTCGTTCATCTTCTAATAAAGCAAGTGGAAATATTTGTATTTCATACTTAAATACTTCCATTTTCTATTTCAAAATATCTAGCTTTAGAACAAAGAATCTGTAATGTAAAATCCCATCATGATACTGTTATTGCCTAGAAATTTTTCTGCTAAAAGCTCCACGTGTATAGCTTAGAAATCCCCAGTAAAAGACTTGTGTTTCTACTAGGTTTTAAAAATGAGCAATAGACTGACCCAGAAACATGTGTAATAAATCAGTATATGAACTAACACACCCTTCATCTCTATTGCATTACTGTTTGCTTACATAAAAAGCTCCTAAATTCTGATCACGTAAGTTATTTCAAACAAGTAAGCTCTTCCGAAATGTAATGGTTTGCACGTTTACAGCTACAGTCACAATGGAGTGGTGAAAAAAAGAATGACTTACATATCCCCAGACAGCTGTAAAAACTGCGGTTCCACCAAGGAGTACCAGGTTTCCGTATTTATCATGGAAGTCAGGCTCATGTTTGCGATGAGCTTGTCTTACGGCAGTACGCTGAAAGCCACGAGCTAATGAATGTTAAAGAGAATTAGAAGTACAGAAATCAACCAAAATATACATGCAAACCACAATCCCCATCTCCTACCAACAGAGAGGCAAGAGTAAAAGACTTCAAGAAAAGCTGAAAAAAATTTAATCTTTTGGACTTAAAGAGCTTTGGAATGATTCCAAAACACAGGATACATGGAAAGCCTTGCATTTTGTTTCAGCTCTCCCAGTTTCTCTCCAGAAATTTATTCCTGAAGTCTAATCTCCGTAAGAGAATCCTCCAAGTTACCTTTTGTCATTAATATGTTTTCTTTGGGCCCTCTGTGTGGAAATTCAAGTACACTTTTGAGTCCTACTATTTCTCCAATAAAATATTTCATTTGGTACTTAAAAGTTTCATATTTCCGTATGTAAATACCTTTATTGTCAGTACACATAACTAATATAAGCATTTCAGGATGAAGCTCACCATCAAATTAAGGGGTTGAAGACAGTGGGTATGGGTAAAACACCTTTCTCATTCCTTCAAGATTTTTGAAGGGAGGGGAGGGAGCTGGAGAAGGAAATGGAAATAACTGTGGGCCTTCGCATGAGGTAAATAATAAGAGAAAGAAATACAGGAGGATATCTGCTAGTGACAGAACGTATGACATACAATATAAAAGGTAGACTTATTAAGGAGAAGACAAGAGTGAAGAATCAAACCACCAGCTTCAGAACACCGAGGCTGTTTAGTAGTTGCATACAAAACATTTGATGATGCTTTGATTAACAGCAATTTACAGCGATGTGCGTGTAAAGACAGACATTATAAAATACAATCTTTTAGTTTCAGGTCAATGGTTCACGTTTACCCAAACACTAGAGAAGATGACGGCAAGACCCATAATGCTACTACATCCCTAGCATGCTCTGTGAGGCTGCATAAGGGGTCGATAAACAGAAAAAAAGAAGCTTGAACATCTACCAAACGTTTATTTTAGGTGTGTGTACCTCGGGCTAAGCACCTCACGAACCAGGAGCAGATGTGAGAGGCCCGGTCTGGCACCAGGGGGTCTGTCAGCGAGGGGGTCACTCTGCCCTGAGCTTAAGGGCTGTCACCGAGTACCCCTGCCACCTCAGGTGACAAGCCCTGGATGAACCTTTAGTTATCAAAGAGGAAAAGCACCGAGGAAGGGAACCCAAGGTCAGCTCAGGTAAAAGCTGCTAGGAAATACACGAGGCAGAGAAAAACAAAGCACAATAACAACAACAAAAGCAGCAGACGAAGGACGGCGAGAGCCGCCCGCAGCCCCTCGGCCGCCCTCACGACCCTCCACCGGGAACGAAGCGAGCCCAGGGACCGTTCAGGGACAGTGCTCACAGGGAAGGCAGGAAACCGCCGGGAGACCCCTGAGGAAACCGTCTACTCCCCACAAACTCCCCCGTGCTTACCGGTGAGGCTGAGAGCAGCCCTCGCCACAGGGAACATGCCGACAAACGGCTCGGTTCGGCGGGCCCGGCAGGACGCGGGTACCCTTGGCGAGCGGTGAAAAACAAAATGGTGGCGCCGGAAGTCGCCGCCGCGCTGCGCCACCGAGCGGAGCCCTGCGGGTAGCGGAGCCGCCGTGGCGGGGGAAAGGGGCCGTCTCGGTACGGCTGGGCCAGAGCCGGGGGAGCGCTGCGGCAGGGGTAGAGTAAGAGGCAGGCGCTCCCCGCCAATTTACACTCCCCACGGAGGGCTGGCGAAAGCGGCGCGGCCCGGGCACAGCAGTAAGAGGCTCCCGGCGGCGATTGCAAGCACAGTGTCAGGATGGCCGAGTGGTCTAAGGCGCCAGACTCAAGGCGTTCCGCGCCTTCCCGTGGCGGGTTGGGTATTCTGGTCTCCGTATGGAGGCGTGGGTTCGAATCCCACTTCTGACACCACTTTTTTATTTTTTCCTTTTCCGTGTGAATTTAATTAATAAATGCGCCGAACATCTAAAGCCACAGATTTTAGTGCAAGTAGAAGTTGCAGCGAGGCTCGCGGAGCCGGAAATAATTTCCATAGTGTACGCGTCCTCGAACAGAGGAATACAAAACGAAGCGTGAGTGAACCCACATCTTTGCGTGGGATTACACTTGAGGGTCCCTCACTCATCGCACACCGGCAGAGGATTTCCCGAGGGCGTTTGCGGTTTTAATAATCTCCTTAACTCACAAGACAGCAATATACATGCGTGTTTAAAAATAAACCAGCGTATGACTTTGGGGAGCTACCAATTAAGCTCCTTGGTGTTTTATTCTAGATTCCTTTTCTGGTTTCTTGGCGCTTACCGAGGTGAAGGCCGGGCCCCTCGCCGCTGTGCCAGCCCCCCGGGACCCCGGGCGGCCCAAGCACACTGCGGCTGCGCAGCAGTTTGCAGCGTTTAAAGAGCCGCAGGTGCTGAGGAAAGCCCGGGCGTACCCTGAAGGTAAGGGGCTGCTGCAGCAGGGCAGAGAAGGGGGCACCCCCCAAACTGCGGCGCCCCCATCTCCAGGGGACCCGGCCGCCGCCGCGCGGCACGGCCCGCCTTCCCTCCACGTTTCACGAATCGCACGGCTCCAGCTTGCCGCGCTCCTATGGGCTAGCGGCAGCCCGTGCTGGACAGAGCTTCAGCGAATAGAAAGCCGTCAGCGAGTGGCGGGCCGGCGCTTCCGCCAATAGGAAGCGAGTGGGCGGGACCGCGCTGCCGGTCGGGCGGGGCCGGCCAATGGGGCGCGGGGCGGCCATGGCGGCGGTGCCGGTGCTGGCGCTGCTGCTGCTGCTGGCCTGGAGCGGGCCGGGCGCCGCGGGGCAGAAGCGGAAGGAGGTGAGGTGCCGCCGGGCTCTGCCGTGTCGTGCCGGGGTCGTGCAGTGCTGAGCGGGGCTGTGTAGCGCCGAGCGGGGCTGGGCGGGCCCCAGCTTGGGACACCCGCGGGTCTCAGCTTGAGGCCCCCGCGGCCCTGAGGCCCCCGCGGCCCTGAGGGGCAGCCCGCGGCCGCGGGCCCAGCGGAGCGGCTGCCTCTTTAGAATCCTACAGGTCTCCTTTTCCTTGTACCTTTGAGTGCGTTTAAATGCAGCTTCTTCCCGTATTGTTGTAGAAAGCGCTGCGGGAGCGTGGTGGCCCGGCAGTGCGAGGGGTGGGTGGGTGCCTGCCCGGCCTCGGTGGTGTCACGTAGTCCCACACAGCCGGCTCCGAGGGCTCTGTACGGCTTCAGGCAGGTAGGAGTCACGGAAGAGTTAGTTCATTATTTACCTTAAAGTACTCATCTGAAGGAAGGTGTTAGTAAGAAGTAGTTTGTGATAAATTAACATCTGGGGGGGATTGTCGCTTATCTAGCGCTTCTTTGTATAACGTTGCAGAATTGGTTGGCTTGGCTTTAAAAAGAGCTTAGTGCCGAGCACTCACCTGTTCGCCAGGTACACGCTGCGTCAAGGTTTGTCTGGCCATGCTGACCATTGGTGGTGGAGCTCACCCGCATGGTGCTTCCATCACTAGTGCTGATTCCGCTGCCACCGAGTTTTGAAATCGGAAACAGAGTGATGTTTGGTACTGACCAAATGCTGTGGCATGATTTGAGGTGTGCACCTGAAAGAAATCTGTGCAGTTAGCAATGTGAGAAAGTACTAGTGAGCTGAATGGTCTTGGGTCTTCACCAGCGTGTGTAAAGCCAAGTGCTTAAAGGCAAAGTGCTTAAGCTCAAAGTGTGTGTATTACTGAGCGGCTCAAGTAAAAGAATAATATTAACCTATCAAATGGACCTGCAAATGCCTTCAAGAATCTTAATGAAGTATCACGTAACATGAGCAGTGTTCTTATGAAATACGGTGCAGATGTTATGTCACATCTAGAAACCTTCAAGAGTGTACTGTGAGACTAGGAAAAAACCCACCAAAAATCCAAGTGTTTTTCTGGCTTTATTTTCAGATGGTGTTGTCAGAAAAAGTGAACCAGCTAATGGAGTGGGCGAGTAAAAGATCCGTTATTCGAATGAATGGAGATAAATTTCGACGCCTTGTAAAGGCACCGCCCAGAAATTACTCGGTGATTGTGATGTTCACTGCTCTTCAGCCTCACAGACAGTGTGTTGTGTGCAAGTACGGCTTAATTTAGTCCTAAATTAGAACTTGAAAGTCATCACGTGCTTTGTAGGAAATTACATTTAAGACTGGGATAAAGCTTTTTGCCTATGTGGGAAGATTATATTTGGGCACATTATAGCAGGATTTTACTTGAAATTAAATGTGTGGAATATGTGTAATATGTATGTGAGAATATAACATAGTCCTTAATTATTTATCTCGCTCCTAAGATAATCAGTGCTTTGCAGAAACAGCGTTCACACTGATAGGCTTCTGGAGAAAGATGGGGTGAAAACTCAACTTTCCTGGTATGAGCTGCTGGAGAAATGTTTGTAGAATTACTGCTGGCCATGCAATCTAAAAGTTAATTAATATGTTTGGCACTTGCTTATTTACAACTATAATATGTTGGATCCTTAACCATATTATGGCTTTCATGTATTAATCTGGAGGTGGCAGAGGTCTGTAAAGATTATTTTTATACCTGGTTACTTGAAATTAAATGGTTTCCCATCCTCTGACATGGAAATGAGGGCACACCTGGACTCGATTTGGTATCTTGTTGTCTAGCAAATCATGAGCAGCTGGGTTCCATTTCACATTTCAATTAGAAATTACCACTGCTTGTGTTCATGGACTCAACAAAACTTGCCCTTGCATTTAAAAAAAAAAACAACAGTGGTGTCAAGTGCTTCACTTGATTGTTAGAAGATTGTCTGGACTTAACTAGAAAGTTAATGTCAGGTTGTGTGGGAGGCATCAGTAATGGGGTGGGGTGACTACAGCTCCCTCAGCTGTTTTGTAACTTCTGCTCTGGACAAACATGTGATACAGTGTTTCACTTTGTGTGTTTTACAGGCAAGCTGATGAGGAATACCAGATTCTGGCAAACTCCTGGCGATATTCCAGTGCATTTACCAATAAGATTTTTTTTGCTATGGTAGATTTCGATGAAGGCTCAGATGTATTTCAGATGGTAAGGTCTCTCTTTTTCTCTTTTAACGTTATTTTTAACTTGGGTTTTGGAGACTGAGGGCAAGAAGGTAAAGATGTATACAAAATTTAGTGTAACAATGATTAAAGAAATAATTGAGAAGCTAAAAGCTGCTGTTCAGAAGAAATGACAAGAGCAGAGGACAGTAGCATGTTGGCAGTAATATTAACAGAACTAACAAATCTGCAATAGGTACAAGGAGTGAACTGGCTTCTCTGACACTTTTTTCTGAGATTGTCTCCTGTAGTAACACGGTGTAATTCTTAATTGAATTTTTCTATGATACACAAAGAGGCAAGATAGAAAGCACCGATGTCATTAGGAACAGCTATTACAACTTTTAGATTACTAGAGTGTGCTAGATTAGGCTTTCAGTATGGGCTAACTTCTTGTTGAGTACCTGGATGTTTTGGTCTTTGGTTAACTTTATGTAACCATTTTTTTTTTTTAGATGTATGAGTTCTTTCCATGTATGCTTGCAATTGCAGATCACATTAATAGTTCATTATAGTTTTGCAAATCTTAACTTTTTTTTTAAGAGATACTTGTCTCTATTTAAAAGCTACACAATTTAGGCAATGATATTTTATTAAATGGAAGCTTTTGGACTGGAGGAGTGGAGAGGAATGTCTTTTACTCTTGATCAATTTTCCCATAGTGTTGCATGAAAAATTCATTCATGAAGCTATGGTCTTCATAGATTATTGTATATATTTCGATTTCCCAGATTTCTCTCCCAAAAGTAGTAGTTAAAGAAGAAACATTAAAAAAAAAACCTGAAATGCTACGGGAAAAGCAGTGTTAGTAGTTTACAAAATGCAGTTCTATCTTTTCCTTTTATTTACTTATTATAATGTCCTCTTACCTGGTCTGAATCTTTTGAATCAGTAGCTATAGATCTGAGTGCTAACAAAGAAATGTCAGTCACTTCAGAAAGCATGCACAATTGTGTTAAAAATAAAAAAGCCTGCTTAAATTTTTTTTAATAAGACATCCAGCTCTGCTAGTGACAGAGCTAAAAAAAATTATTCCTCAGTACTAAAAGGAGAAAACTGGAATGCAAAAGGGAAACTGCAGGACTACCTTGATTACTTTTATGAAACACAGTAATGCAAGCTACTGTGTTCTGTTTTTACTTTTTTTAAGTTACTGACAATGAAATCTATGTATTAAACAGTTTTTCTTATTGATTTAATGATGATGTTGCAAGATGCAAATGGTCTAGAATTGTGTTACTAAACAGACTTTCATGCTGCTGTCATCTTCTATGAATTTTCTGCATACAGCTAAACATGAATTCTGCTCCAACCTTCATTAACTTTCCTGCTAAAGGCAAGCCTAAACGGGGTGACACATACGAACTTCAGGTGCGTGGCTTTGCAGCTGAACAGCTTGCTCGTTGGGTGGCTGACAGAACTGATGTCAATGTAAGTATATACAGACTTTCCCCACCACCACCTCTGTAGCACTCCCTTACTGCAGTATTCCAGCTGTGAAATGTGTCAGTTGTGATCTGTGGCTAATGATCTGCTCTCACATAGTCTAAATAGTTCTCATCTACAAAATCTAGTTTGGGCACATGTTTGGGCATATATCAAGTTTTATGTCCATTCAGTGTTGTAATATTTTGTGTAATTCTGTATTTGATAAGATGGTAAAACTAATTTCCTTCTTTCTCTTCCTATGGAAGAGAAAATTAATAGGTAGGGTAAAGGTGTATAAAACTGAAGTTACAGTAGCAGGGGAAGAAGCATTACTTTCCAAGTCAGATCTATTATGTAGAAAATCTATTAACCCACTCTAATATATTGTGGATGTTGTTAGCAGCAGTGCAGATACAATGTGTAATCCCACTGAGGGAAAATAATTTTAAATATCCTGTGTTCAGATTCGTGTGATAAGGCCACCAAACTATGCTGGACCGTTGATGCTAGGACTGCTGCTGGCTGTCATCGGAGGCCTTGTATATTTGCGTGGAAGCAATCTGGATTTTCTGTATAACAAAACTGGCTGGGCATTTGCTGCTTTGGTGAGTTGTTATAACTCTTGTCTGCCTGTTGTTGTAGGTTTTGTAGCAAATCAAGTCTTTAAAAGCTTTTGTACTTAAAGATGCATAAGCCTGGTAGAGGCAAATGAGGTGCATTTAGGTTTACATTTTGGTAGTCTGATAATATTACTTAATCTTGGTCTTTTCAACTCAGGTAACACTTGATTAGATGCCTTTTATACAAATAAAAGGTAGGACAATGCCTAGCCTAAGATTGTGTTCTAAACCAGTGCTTCTGGGTACAAAATTAAAAAGAAATTGGGTAAAAAATAATAGGAAGAAAGTCCTTATTAAATAGTGTTTCTTCTTTCCTTTTCAGTGTTTTGTGTTAGCAATGACATCAGGCCAGATGTGGAACCACATTAGAGGTCCACCCTATGCTCATAAGAATCCCCATACAGGACAAGTGGTAAGTCTTTTCTTAGTTTTATTTTCTACATTTGTTTTATTTCTGCAAAATAAGGCTGATATTAAAAGAAGCAAATCAGAGAGCAGATTCTGTTCTTGGCTTCTTTCTTTGTCTGTCAGTGAGGCTAACCTCTCCTGCAGTGAGCAAGGCGAAGTAGAGAGCTGTTGATTAGTTCAGAGAGGATCTGTCTTCTCTTAAAATATGGTTGTGAAAGAGGGGTTTGGTTTTGTGTGAAACAGAAGGAATGTGAGAGCTCCAGTCAAATTTAAATTTTCTTCCAATTAGCTTTATCCTTTTCTTGGCTGAAATACAAGGAAGAAACTCTGTTAGCAAACTCCTGCTTTAGTGCTAAAACCATCACAAAATACTGCTCTTAAACCAAAGTGCTCTGTTCTGTAATTGCTGTGGGGCGATTTCACCCGTTACCTAGAACAGGAAGGTCATTCCTACCATCTTCTGTTCGATAATTCATTAATTCCATAAGAATGGTGGTGTTAGTTCTGTGATCTTCTAAGACTAAGGACAGATGCTTAAGGGTTTCCTAAGTGTATTGCTTTCTGTGCTCAGTACTAAGCTTTTAAAAGATAGAATAGAAAATGCAGTTCTTAATCAGATGAGAAATACTAAGATACATTTACTACCTAGCAGCACCTTCAGTTTCTTGTTGGAAACGGCTCCATGCGATAAAGCATTAGGCAGCAGTCATATGGATGGTACTCAGCTGGAAAGGGGACAGACTAGTTCCAGAGAGTTACCCTGGAGTTTATTTTTGTTGTGTTAATACCTAGAGAGTTCAAGGTCTTTTTGTGTGTGGAAACTTCGATTATTCTGGTAATCACAGAAAGCTAAGAAGGTACTAAAATAATGCCCTAAGGTAAAGAGGATAGCATACAGAGTAACCAAAGCTATTTGCGAAGTTTTTTGGTTGGGGGGGGCTCCGCATTGGTTCAGAACCGAAGGTAAGCATTCCTTCCATCTCTCCAAAATGTAAAAAAAGGGATACATTTTGGAGGAAGCATGACAATGCTCTTTTGCTTAGATTCTGAGGGTAGGTTATTTTAAATTACCTGATCTCTTCCATTTCTGTGACTCCCTATGCATCTTTTAACTATTCCTGTTTGTTTTCATGTTTTCTTTTCAGCATTTATTTACCTGTGATGTTTGCTTTCCTGTCTTGTTATCCTCTATTGGTAAAGAGACATGATAGTTCTGAATTACTAACAGCAAAATAAAGGTGTTTATGTTGAGTATTACATGCTAAACAGTCTTGTTTCTGAGCCTGGCATTTTCATGTTTAACCTGCTCTTTTTTTTTTAATCTTATACACCCATCTAATGACTTACATATAAAAAACATCTTTCTGAGGTTTTTGAGGTAGATTAATGTCTAGTGATCTTTGACTTAGGAAATCTCATTTCTGAGGGAGGAAAAAAGTTTTAACATCACTTGGAATACAGTGCTCTGTACATAATACAGAATGAGAATGTAAAAGTAGTCAGAATGTATTGACAGCATTGCATCTCTTCAGGTGCTTACATGTCACATATTGGCTTTTCTCACATACTTTATTCAGAAGGGAATTAACTTGGTGAAATGTCTTCTCATGCCTGGTTAGGTGGGTCAGGCCCTCTGGATCTGCTTATCAAACTTTATCTTTCTACTTAGATATAACATCACAACCATAGTGATGTAGAGCTTCCCATAAGGGATTAAAAAATGGTATTCCTTCACAAATCTCAAATTTTCTGTTAACCTAGTTGGTTAGTAAACTACTAATGTAAATAAAACTGAGTTGACTTACTGAGTCAAAGTTCTCATATTTTAAATGCTTTCTTGAAAATGCTTCCTTTTGTTTCCTCTTTACATCATTCCTAAGCCTTTTTGAGACTGGCAAATAAAGCTTCAGTGGTATTGGTAGTGATGTTTCTTTTCCTGGTGTGCCATGAAAAAGATATCAGAGGCTTGGTTCTGGAGCCAAGTGAGTAGGGTTCACATGTAGATTGAAGAGTTCCAAGCTGAGGAGCAGTGTATGTAACCTAAGAAAGTCAGGGTGTGGATCAGACTTGGATCACAGTGGGCGCAGGAGAGCGTAATTATGGTAATTCAGGTAATTATTGCTGAACAGGGGATCTGGACCATGAAGGGTGTAGCAGCACTTGCTATAATCTGAACGGTACATTGGGCTGATTGTGCATGTTAATAGAAGGATTTTTGATGCTGACACCTCCCCCCCAAAATTGGTGATCAACTGATGAAATTGTTCATGCTCCAACTTTGTTTGGTCTCCTGAAAGAGGCAGTGCAAAAACTTCATTTCAAGCTCCATAGCTGCTGTTAATCATGCCAAAGTTGACTCCAGTATTAAAATCAATTACTCTTTGTCTCTTACAGAACTATATCCATGGGAGCAGTCAGGCCCAGTTTGTGGCAGAAACACACATTGTTCTTCTGTTTAGTATCCTTCCTGCTGAGAAGCATGTGGTTGGTGATGAGTTTTCTGTTGGCTGCCTTTTCTATTGGGGTACTTTCTCAAGGTTTCTAACTGTCACCTAATACTGATGCAGAAGCTTGTAGAACCTTTCTGTAATGACAACTTACGCTTTTCCTATGCCGGTGATCTCTAAGTTGAATAGAAAAATACTTACTGCTTTCTCACTGCTGCCTTCCTTGCATAATGACTGAATTGGATAGTGTTGAAGGTGTGGATCTTTGTGGAATAACAAGGTTCTTCAGGATAGCCTCTGTTCCTCTGTGCGTGTCTCCATCTTTTCCGGTCTCACTTAGTTCGTGCTTTGGTGTTGAATTCCTTCCTCTGTTACTGATCTTTCTTCTTTTATTTCTTTGCTTACCTTCTTTACTTTTATTCTCACCACTTGTTCATGCTAACAATTCATGATTTTTCCATGCCAGTATTATGCCATCAAGAAAGGCAAGCAGAAACTTGCAGGTTAAGAGTTTTTACCATTCTCATTTGTATAAAAATGTTTCTTTAGAGTCATAAGAACAAAATTCCTGTTCTTTCCTTTTGTTCTCGCATTGTATGTTTTTGATCCATCATCTGTAACTTTAGTCGTATCTCACTCGAGCATTTCTTCCTTGTTCCGTTATCTGTGTTAGCCTGTGCATACTTTTGTCCTTTATATTCAGGATTTATATATTTTATTTATAATACCTTTTTTCTTTCAGCTTCACAGTCTCAAATTGCTTACATTTTATACTACACAAATATACAGAATAGCAGACTTACTACAGGGACATAATTTCAAAACTTCATTCAAAGTACCCATCCTCTTCAGTGCTTGACAGTGATTAACAAGTCGTTGGCAGCAGCAGTGTTCTTTAACAGAATGACTTCTGCCAATTTCTCCCTTTTCTCTTGTTTTATCTGCTCAAAATTCTAATTTCAGCAAGCAACACACTGGAGTTTTTGTAGTAAAATAATAGAAAGTAAGCAATTGATGTTTAAATATGCTAGTGCTAAAAGAACTTTACTCTCTTGCTGTGTATTCATTATCAAATTTTTTTTTAACTTAAACCATCCATTTGGAGGGGAACTGCTGATCTTTTTTCTAATTATTACTGTACTTCTGACACACTCAGTCAAATTCAACCTAGAAACTTTTTGTTGATGTTTGTATTATTGCTATCCATGTTATGGACCCAATCTACCAGTTGCTGGAGACATTTAAAATGGTAGAAGCTGGCAAGGTTCCTGTAGGCTGAAGTCAGTTTCCTCTTGTGCTGAAGGCAGACTGCATCTGAAATGGAAAGATTTCCTAACAGTCCCATTACAGTCAACAATAAGTATGTCTCATTTCAAGAGGAGGATTGGGACTGAACATCTATAGTGAAATGGAATGAAATCTGAGGGAACTCTTGTCTTTTGTTCCACTGGATCCACTATTTTGCTTTGCTAGGATTCATTCTTTGCAGATGTCAGGCTGAGTTGTCTGTGCTTCCTTAATTTTACAAACGGTAATTTATTTTTTTCTTAATTGAAGAACTAGAAAAGACTGAAATACTGCTACTTGAAGGATACTTTGTTAGATTAAATATTTCATGCATTTTATTCATTCTGTTAGTGGAGCAAAATGCAGAAGTTTAATTCCTTTTGGGATTTTCCAGTGGAGTAGAACAGTAGTAGGAGTGGACTGAGCTCTCTGGTAAGAAATGCTGTTTCATTACAAGCTGAGATAATAAATGCATGTTTTTAATTTTGTGTGAAGGCCTACCGTATCTTCCAGTTTATATTTTTAAACTTTGTATTTATTTTCTTTTGAAAGTTGACATTATGAATGCCTTTCAGTTGCTGTTTTTCCCACCTGTAGTTGCTGGTTTGCCTGGGAAGCCTTTAATTTTTCCAGTGAGTTTTAATGCCCCAGGTATGGAGCTGAATTTACAAGATTAGGAAGGAGTATATTGCGTTGAGTCTATTGTATTTTGTTGATTTAGCCTTAAACAGCGTTCATAGATGGTGGTGTTACTTTAGGAATGGTACTTCTCCACGAAGCTGCTACTTCTCACATGGATGTGGGGAAAAGAAAAAGTAAGTACTAATACTTTTCTCTCTTAAGAGAAGGCATATTCAGTAAAGATTTTTTATATGCTCTTTAATAGAAAGGCTTTTGCCTGTGGGTTTTTGTACACTTCCCAATTCTAAGCAGAAGTGAATCGTTTTTTTTGGGAGAACTTGGAGTTGCTTAGCAAACGGCAAGATAAACTCAAAGCCCTTTTGGGAGGTGGGGAAATATAAAGGTGCTTTGCAGCATTTTGCTACTAAGGGAGAGGAGGAGGGACAGACTTGCTCTTGAAGCAGTGGTATAAAAATTAATTACAGGAGGATTTTTTTTTTTAATGGTCTTAATTTAGTTCTTCTCAGTGACTTTAACAGAGGTCTCCTCTGAGCAAATCTCTAAGCGTTACAGAATGCTTTTGAAAACCCCAGTCACTGCAGTGTTTTTGTGGACAGCTGCCACATTACTGGAATCTTACTCTGCATCTCTTGCAGTTATGTGTATTGCTGGTATTGGCTTGGTGGTGTTGTTCTTCAGCTGGTTGCTGTCTGTCTTCAGGTCTAAATACCATGGCTATCCATACAGGTATGTGTTTTCTGGGTTTTGGGTTCTTTTTTTTTTTTGTGTGTGTGTGTGTGCTGTTATAGTTGTCATTTTCCTGTGCATTGCAATAGAGCTAGAACACCACAGGCTTTTCTGAAGGAAGTGGGTAGATGGAACTGAGGGCTTAAAGATTGAGAGTGATACTAGAAGTCTGGGGTTTTATGTGGACTGTGTGCTTACAAATGTATCTGTTCCTGCTGACTTGTATTTCCCTGTGTGGTAATAATATAAACCACAACAGAAAAATAGGCAAAGGGCCTATTTTCTGAAATCTGATTTGGTGGGAAATAGGCAAATATTATCTCCTTTCTGTGAGAAGTCATTTCTTATTTAAAAATATCTAAATAATAAAACTTATTTCATAAGACTTTTCTCAAGACCAGAAGAGAGCTGAGCTTAGTCCCTGTTCAATAACCAGTCAGCTTTTATTCCGTTCTATGCAATGGTCTTATGTACTACTGCTAAACTTCTTGTAGCTAAGATGTGGTTATCTTGGCTTTTGCATTACTAGAAGACTTATTTTAAGTGTCTTCCCCACAGCTGCTTGCATCATAGTTGCATCAGGCCCAGTTTCTCATTCTGATTTTCTTGGCATATATGAAAGCTAAGTGGAATGTTGCACACCTTTTGTTTCTTATAAAATTAATAATATATGTTATTTTGTTCCTGCAGTTTCCTAATGAGTTAAAGGATTCCAGAATCTGTACCTTCAGAAAGGTGGCAACTGAAATTGTGTGTAATGGAATGGAAGAGCTGAATACGTATGGTTCATGCTACCTCTTTACACTGAATGAGATAGTTAAACACTGAACCAAAGAAGACATGTAGTGCCTTAAATATAACAAGCAATTTGCTCTGAAGGACACAAGAGTATTAAGATGCAATCTCTCTTTCATAAGCTTTACATCTTCTTAAACAACTCTCCTTCTAGTGAAATTCAGAACTTAATGCTTAGAACTATATTTCTGTAGGCTAACTAGAAACAGTACTTTACGTTCAATTGGATAATCTGTTTACCATGTGGGTTTTTTCCCCCTCAAATATGCACAAACAGAAAATAAAGTGATAAATAGCAGGTGACGATAGCTTTTCTCTCATGCCTTTTTAAGTTTGAGAAAACATCTTCATATACCTAGAAATGTTTTCCTTCAGTCTGTGTGCAACCCTTGGAGAATACTTAAGATTGTGGTGTGGAATGTGCATATCCTAGAGCTGTATCTCATTTTTGAATACTGAACTGCTGTATGATGCAAGGGGTTGTTTCACAGATGAAGGGAGAATTTTCAACAAGTGGAACTGGGTTATTAATTCAGTTATTCATTTAAAAACTTTCCTTTGCTAAATGCTGAAACTGCTGCATTTAAATTGTGAATGTTGGCTTGGAGCTGGAAAAAATTGTTCTTATACTGTCCAACATTCACACTCTCAAAAATACCAGATTTTTGGTCACTATGTAAGTTTCTGTGTTCTCCATTTATTTTCTCCCAAGTTTTTAGCCTTGGGGAGGATATGGGAGTGGGCAGAGATCTAATTCCAGGATAGATATTGTTACCCCAACAGAGATTTGTTAGCCTTACAATTGAATGCATGTGCTTTTTGCTCTCTTGTTTTGTTCTCTCATCTCACAAAGATACTTTGCCTTAAGGATTCCTGAGTGGAAGACATTGTGCCTCACCCCAAACTGTTGTATATTTCAGCATCTGTACTATAGGAAATCTGTGCAGCCTGATTCACTAATCTTCCTTCCATAGGCTGTGGTGGCCTTGGAGGTTACTAGTCAGAGGAAAATATGATGAGACTTTTGCCTCTTGCTTCTTCATCTCCCCTGTCTCAAGAGGTTACAGAATTTGGATGCTTTAGATTGAATCTCAGAAAGGACTATATCATTCAAAGTAGAATGTTATTTTTATGCAATTTTGCTAAATTAACACACATCTCAAGTGCCTTAACTTCACTAATTTAGTTGTTTGGTGTTTCAACTTGTTGAAATGCATTTTTTTTTCTATGCTATACAAAATGACAAGCCTTAGTGGAATGGATAAATTGTGTGCCTGACTGAATTTTGGACAAGTTTCAATAAAATTTTTTAGTTTAATCCCTGCTCCTGTGTCTTTTGAACTTGAACATAAAACAGAACAAACCTCTTTTCTTCCACTCTTGCTTCAATGTGTTAATAAAAATGTCTGTATATAGTGAATAATCTCAGTATGGCTGAGTAGACTGGATTAGCAGCACATACGTGTTTATGTAGGGAAATTACAGCCCAAAATGTACAATATGAGATGTCTTCTCATGTAGCCAACTAGTAGCATAAAAATTGCATGGTTTTTACCTGTCTTTGACAGCTGTCCTGAGGTGAAAATCTTGACTTCCTGGGTTCCTAGACAGATTAACTAACAGTGTTTCTGGAGGTGGAGTCTAGTTAGCACTACAGATAGCCTGGAACAACTCTGGATTGTTGTATCTGTTGCCTATTTTCCTGTCCTGTTGGTACAATGCTTCCAATAAACTTCTAGATTGTACTTCAGTCACTAGCCATG
This sequence comes from Falco rusticolus, assembly GCF_015220075.1. Taxonomy (NCBI): domain Eukaryota; kingdom Metazoa; phylum Chordata; class Aves; order Falconiformes; family Falconidae; genus Falco; species Falco rusticolus. Next base: position 3,569,824 of record NC_051200.1, on the reverse strand, counting down.
CAGGTGAAAGTTGCTTACAGTTTCATTCTAAAAGTAACAGGTTTTTTCTTAAATTCTCAGTCTAGTTTCCAATTTCTGTGACATGGTGCATATTTTATTCTGTCCCTCTAAAAAGCATATAATCATATATTGCCTAATAGTTGCACATCCTGCTGATGGATAGTGGAGATGTGTTGGCTTTCTGCTTACAGTGGTAGAAATACTGAGAGCTTTGGATTTTCCTCTTTTTCCATGCTGACATATGAAATGCAAAAACTGTAGGAAAAAAGTAAGCATTTTTTGTGCTCTCTAGGCTGAAACTGAAGTGCATGGAGGAGGGAACAGGCGTGATAGTGGAGCAAGAGAAGATTGAGTGCTTGCAAGGACCTGCAGCGGATTTAGAGAGGGTGCAATTCTAGAAAGACTTATCTTGTGCATCAGTTGAGAGGTAATGGCCAGCTGTAATTGGTACCAGAGTGATTTTTTTGGGACCATTGGCACATGCATCTTGCTAACTAGTTAGTATAGTACAGTTCTGGACCAATAGAACAAAGGTGGGATGAGGTAATGCATTCAAGAACCAGTATGCAAAAACTGGGAGTTTGATGAGGCCATCTCCTTTAGCAAGTGAGTCATTAAACAGCTCAGAAGTACTATAAAAGCTCACCTTTAGAGAACGCTTATTGTAATAGAAGGAAGAAATGGTATGTTCTTTAGCTGAAAATGGACTGTGTGGGGTATTTTTTTTAACGTGGCTGGCCTCAAAGATTGCTGCTTTTTCTGCTTTTGAGAAGGGGCTGTGGTATGTTTCTAAAATATTTTTGAATAATAGCTAGTAGTAATTTAAGGAGCTCGATGAGCTAAGGCCAAAGCAAGATAGTAAATCTTAATTGGATTAATGTAGGTAATGGTTTGTGTTGTCTACAATTTACTGGAAGCTTCTGTCTTCAAACCATTCCAGTGTTCAGCACAGAACATGCCTCTTAATGGTGGTGCCTAGCAGTTTTCTCTGCAGTTAAGCTTTTAACAGAGATTCTTCCTAAGTATGTGCTCTTCAGGGGCAGAACTGCTTAACCCTCCAACTAGGTGGAAAACAGGCTCAGCTCTGCATCTGCTGTGTATGGCTTGGTGCTTGTGCAAATAATCTTAATTAATCCCATGGCAGGTGATGTCATTGTGGCTGAGTGGACATATGCAATCACATGATAAATATGCATTCTGATGTGAGGGTAAGAAGACATTAAACCTTTTGGCAGGCAGTGGGATACTGGGGAATATGATGAGATGATGGCTGCCTAGAGGCTTTAGGATAAAAACACAGATGCTTCTAAATGGCCACAACTATTTGACATCTAACTTAAATGTACATCAAGACCTATTCTGTGCCTTGTTAAAGAAGTTTAAAAGTAAGCATAACTGATTTTTTTTTTTTTTATTCTTAGTCTATATTCATGACAAATCAAAGCAGAAGTTTTAGAAGTACTGAAGAAGGTCAGTTGCTTAACTTCCTAAACTTTTGAAACATCCGAAGAAAATCAGAGGCCTGACGCATTTATGCTTGTTGGGATATGCTGCACGTGACATCAAATTATGCTAGGTTGTGGTATCTTGTAGCTGAAGTTTGTTGGGAGAAAAATGGTCTGTAGAGTTCCTTCATGGTTTGTTAGCAATGGTTTCTGATAGTCTCTTTTAAAAATTAGCCAGTCTATAACAGCAAATAGCTTATACTGAAATCAGATAATTTTTTTTTTTAATTTGAAAGTGCTTTCCATCTGCTGAGAGAAATCAGTTCTCACAAAGGATTTGGAAAAGTACTGGCACTTTGTTTCGCTTTTGGACCTTGATGTTTTCTGCTTTCTCATGCTGAAAAGGTTTAATTATCAAATACAAGCCACTACTCAACTGGTGCCACACCATCACTTGGAACTTCATTAAGGGGAGTAGAATAACAGCAAAACAAAGAATAAACCCAAGCTCTTGAGTAGGCAGTCATCTGTTTTCAGTTTTTATCATGCTTTTTGTCTGATGAATAGAGAATGAGTTTCATTGCACAGAATCTATTCCATTTAAAAGCTCATTCCTATAAAATGAATTTAAGCATAGTGTTTTATTGTTCTGGATTAATTGTGCTACTTTTATCACAGATAATAATCTGAAAGAGATGTATATGTAGTTTGTATTTCTAGGTCAGGAGCACATAAAGTTATTAAAATACTCTCGATTGATAACTATACATGTCTTTCAGCCATTTTTCTTAAAAGTAGGCTAATATCTACTTAAGAAAACTAATTACTATCATTATATTAAAAACAATAATCAGTATGATGAGACCCTACAGTGGCCCTTGGTTTGTCCTGCAAACTAAGCTCTGAATCCTCATTCTTCCAGGTACGTTGGAGCAGCCAGCAGTCAGTTAGTAGAGAGCTGGGGGGAAGGGGTCCTGTGTGCTGGGGAAACTTAACTGTGGGTATGTTAGGTGTGCAAGATGTTTCTAGATGTGCAAGACGTTTCTCTGCAGCTGCATGTGTTACCTGTCCATAGGCAGGTTTCACTATACTTCTACAATCTGTTTTTTGACAACCTCATACTAGTGTCAGCTGTTGTGTCCTGGTGTAACTGGACATGGAAACATCGCCATTCTTACTCTATCTTGACCTCTTCTCACAATAAGATTTCTTTTTCATGTGCAATAAGTTGTGAATTGGGGGCAATTTAAATTTGTTTTTCTTAAACTGCTTTCAAATACCTTCCATCTCCTAACAAAATAGTATAAGAAAATATATTGCAGAATAATAGTAATAAATATTTCTATTGGTTATTCTGAATCAGTAGGATATTAGTCCATAAAGCAGACTTAAATCCTTTAGAAGAAGAAAAGAAAGGTTTTGTCTTCTTAATTTAATCACATTATTGGAATACTAATGCAGGGCTAAGAATAGGTAATGCTTCTGGTTTAATTCATCTGTCCACTGGCAAAAAAAAAAAAAAAAGGCTTTTTACATTTTTTTAATGCAATTTGTAGCAGTCACGGTTACATGAATTTACTTTTTTCCTTCTAAAACTTAGCTAGAAGGCAGGTAACACTTTGGTCTTTCAAAAATGTGGTATTGACAATTGATTATACTGATGGTGTTACTGAATCTGCTGTTTGGTATTACTAAAATTCAGCAAATGCAGGATGCAGTTCTTTGGTAAAATGTTAAATTCTGAAGCAAATTGTTTAGACCATTTTGTAGAATTTCCCTGGGATGTGTAAGCTTGTACATGCTGAAGTGCCAAAGTGCTGTTCATTCTATTATTGTTGCCTTTTAGAATGAAATATATATTAAGGAGTAGTTATAGTTATGGTGACAAGGGCTTCACAATTTTTTTTCCCTCATGTTTTGCACATTTTTTTATGAAGCCAGGCGAGGCGGTGGTACTTTGTTTCTGCAGAAAAATAATATATTAATTTTCTAAACGGGTTGCTATAGGGTGAGTGGTACCTGTGCCAGGTGGTGCCGGCTCTGGACCAGGTGCCACGTTCTGGGCAGGTGATGGAAGAGAAGGGTCCCCGCCAGCCCCTCACAAGCATGTCTCACGCCATTCCTCCCAGCAGTGACCTGCTCCCCTCCACTTCTCACACCTCTGACGGGGACATCAGCGCTGCTGGTGCAAGCGGGGAAAGTCACCTTGGCATACTGACAGAAACCTTGGCCATGGCCTTCCTCACCTGAAGGATTTTCGGTTCAAGTTTTGGCGAAGCTGGGCCAAAGCAAAGCTGGAGCTGGCAGCGTGGCCTGCTGGGCTGAAGCGAAGCTGGAGCTGGCAGTGCGGCCTGGGCACTCTTCGACTAATTCGAGGCCGGTAATTCTCCAAGTGATTGTGTCACTTGTACCTCGCTCGCTCTTTTTATTCGGGAAAAGCTTGGGAAAAGGTTTCTAAGGCTGGTGTGCGCCCCCGGCCCGGTGGCAGAGCGGGCCCACCGGCCCTGCAGCACGGCCCTGGCCTGTGTGGAGGTGCCGCCGCTGGTGCTCTCAGGTGGGGCGGGCGACTGGGGCCGGGCTGCCGCGGCCGCGGGGGCGCCCGTGGGCTGGAGCCCCCTGCCGGGCGGAGCCGTCAATACACTTTGTTTTGAAATGATGTCACGGGAGCCGGTGCGTGACGCCAGGCCCCTGCCGGTGATGTAACCGTCGCTCCGGCCAATCGGAGCGCGGAAGGTTGGGACGGTGACGTAAACGACCCTAGCAACCGGCCCCGTCGGAGCCGCCCAATTGGAAAATAGCTGGGGGCGGCAAGGAGCCAATGGGAGTCGGCGAAGGAGGAAGGCGGCAGGAGGCAGGTCTCCCTCTGCCTCGATCCGATAAGATGGCGGCGGGGCTTGCGATGGTGGCCATAGCGGCTTTGTCCCTCTTCAGCGCCTGAGCCCGGTTCCGGCCTGGCCGGCTGCTCTGAGCAGCGGCGGCGGAGACATGACCGCAGAGCCTGTGAGGTACGGCCCGGAGTCCGCCCCTGCCAGGCGCCGGGGGGAGCGGCGGCCGCTGCTGGCGGGCGGCCTCCGCGGCTGCACCGCGCGGCCCGCCGGCGGGGGTGGGGCGGGGACGGGCCCGAGGCGGCGGGCAGCGGCAGGAGGCGGCGACCGCCCGGGCTGGGCTCGGTGCGGCCCGGCGCTCGGCCCGCGGCGGCACGCCCGTCCCTCTTGTCCGGGCTCGGTGGGCCGGGGCCCGCCGGTAGGGCTGAGTTAGGCAGGGCTGCTCCGTCCCGGCGCGGCTCGGCGGGAAGGCCTGGAGGGGCGGGGCCGCCGTTGGCCGCCGCCATCGGCCGCCGTGCTCCCGCCGCTGGGCGCCGCGGGGATGTGTCCTCCGTTTGTCCGCCCCCGCCCCACGTGTTTGCGCTGTAGTAAAGATCTTCCGATCCCGCTGATCCCCCCGCGAAGGATCTGTTTTCATGCTGGTTTACAAACACCGCCCGCTACCCTTGAAGAGCGGGCTCCTGCCGTGGTAATTGTTACGGACGGCTCCTGTTTTGCTGCGTGAAGTAAGCAAGCTGACAAAAACCCCTAGCAAAGTCGGTGTTCAGACAGCCGTCGTGTTACGCGACCGATAAATAGTTGGCTTTGTGTGCTTTCAGTTCATCGATAGCTCAAGTGGTCTCGTCAACACAGTCCACCCACAAATACTCCAGCTGCCTGCGGCGCCCTGTCGCTTGACCCTCACGGATGTCGCACATAGCTCCACAATCCAAAAGTGTTAAGGAAGGGAGGCATCGCGGTGGCTTAAGCACTGAGCCTCGGATAAAGTTTGTTCTGGGGTCGCGTTTGTGCGTCTTCACCACCTAGTTTTAGACTTAATTTTGAGTAGGTCGTAAGTGCTGTTCAGTTTCAGCCAGAAGTTCAAGGGATGGTAGTTTTCCTCCTCTTGTGTACTGCTTGATTTTAAAGCCTTAACACTTATGAGGAAGTCATGAGTATGTACTCTACTTCCAGCTAACAAAACCAGTAAGAGCTCATCATCGTTTTTGATGTTGATCATAAGCTGGCTCGTAAGTTGAGTATTGCAAATACACATTATTTGGCACTCAGCTTCTCAACAGCAGTTTCTTGTGCGTGTGTTTCCTCCCTTATTTTGTAAGATGAGGATTTGTAAGAAAGGGGAAAGATCCCCTTTCTCTTTCCGACTCCCACTTTCTCCACTTTAGGTTCTTGCAGTACTTACAGATTAAACCACTTTTGTGTTGGTTCGAGGATAGCCTGATTTTTGTATAACAAAAAGATGTGGCTACTACTATTTATTCGTAATTTGCATTGCAGATTCTGAAAAACGTTCTTCCATTTGCACCACTTTGCTTTTTATTTTACTATGGCTCTTTTATTTTGTTCCCTGTTTTCTCATATTGTTCTTTGTCTTTTTTTTTTTTTAAAAACAACTTCTTCCTGGTCTACCTTATGACGGTTTTGTACTTAACCCTTTCTGTATTCTTATGTTGTCATTAGTGCAACAACTAGTGTTGCTACTAAGGGGCTGCTTTACTTTGGTGCTTCAGTAGAGAAGGATACAGAAGCTCATCTATTTTTCCATGCAGTTTTTCAGATTACCTGCAGCCAGAGAGGTAAATTGGATTATTTCAAATTACTTCTACCCTTGAAGATCAAAAAGTATGCACAGAATAGATTTGAGATTGTATGCAGTCTTTGGGTTGGATCTGCCCCACAGAATAAGCAGGCCCTGTGACAAACTACTTTTAAGTAGATGGGCATAATATTATTTTCTTTCCCAGTGCTCCAAACATTTCTTCTGTTCAGAAACTCAGTTCTCATTCAGTCTGCGTGTTTTTTATAACTCTCATCCTATATAGAGCTCATCTTGAGCAATTTGGTTGTAGTTTACAGGAACAGTTCATGCCAGGAGCTAGGCATGACATTGTAGGGTACCATGGTTTCAGAGTTACAAGCTGATGAACACATTGCATGCGCTTTTTCTTACTTTCTGTCAGTTCACGTTCTACTTAAAATTGGAGTTGGAGAGAATGAGAGGGGAAAACAAAAAATGCACGCACATGTTTGTGTGCGCCTGCTCTCTCTTCCCCCCCGTTTCCCACAAGTCCTGTTGGCCCGTCAGCTGCCTGCATTTCTGTCACCCTGCACAGTCACCCTGCACGCTCATTTCATCTGCTCTCTGCAGTTTTGCTGGTGTAAGATGTGTACAGACATAAAGTTAGGAGATTGTTGTTCAAATTCTTTGGAAAACACGTAAACAATAGAATTTTGATGGAAAATCTTTTCCCAGCATTTCTGTAACATAGACTTACAGTGCTTAAAAGGAAAACAATCAATACTAGTCTGCTGGTTATGAAGTTTTAAACTTGTCATAAGGAATACTTTTACTTAATATGAAGAACCTAGGAATCTCCCATGTGTAGGATGAGAAGTTTGGAATGATGAAATACAGGACAAAAACTGGAGTAACTTACTAAGAAACTAAAAAAAAAATCTGCCTCTGTAAATGTTTATAAAGATTTATCTTAAACTTAAAAAAGAGTTTGGGTTTTTTTTTGTGTTTGTTTGTTAAGTGGAGGAATCTTTGTCATAGTGGCCTAACCTGTTCCTACCAATCAGTTTGTATGTTGTACAAAATAAGCATAACAATAGAAAAAAAGCCAGGTTTTGAGTCTTACTCACTTGAACCATCTGGTAGTTGGTGAAACTAGATTTATTTTACACTGGCAAAATAAACTTATCTTTTTATTCAGACTTTTTAAAACTTTCAGGATGATATTTTGGTAGCTTGGTCTTAACATTTTTATTAAATTTTCTGCATTTTTGATTCACTTGAATTTCTTGGTTCTGAGTGATAATATAGGGTTGTTTGAGGCATGTTATTTAATGCCACAGTAATCTAATTGGAACTAAGTCAATAGCAATCTTCCATATCCTCTGATGGTACAGTGTAAGTTAGCTGTCTTTCATATGGTCATTTGGAGCGAACATAAGTAGATTTTTTGACTCTTCCCCAAAGAAGAGCAAAGCTTTAGGTTGGCTGTTGTCTTTTGTGCCAGATGTGCCCCAGAGCCGAAGTGTTTGTGCTGCTTCAGTGCAGTTCTCCGAGAGGGACTTAATGCAGTGACTTCATTATTTATGTTTCAGTACAATACTGTCTCTGTTAGGGTTTTGTAAACTTTGTGTGAGGATCTCTGTAGGGCTTAACTGAAGGTATCTTCATTTTCTATGGAATAATTTGGTGTGATAAAGGGGTGTATAATACAAATTCTGCAGTGGGATGGCCTTAACATTGTGGAAACTTAAAACTCCCAGTTCTGTTCTAGATGAGCGCTTGCACCCTCTGCTTGAAGAGAGGACAAGTTAGTGCTTTATAGGTGAATATACCTCACCAAAAGAAAATATAAAAAATAATACTGAAATGTGCTGTGTTCACCATAAAACCAAATGCCTGCAGTCTACGGCAGAGTACATTTTTAGACTGGATCACTAGATGTGGCTTTTATAAATGGGAATGGCCTAGTATACTGCTGAACCTCATGAAATCACATTTTGTATCCCTAGAGCTCAGCTTGTGCCTGCAGGTGATTTGGAAACATGAATCATTACATGGACAGGACAGTGGCAGGTTGTTCTAGTGGCGAATCATGAGGAGAAAGAAGAAATTGTAGAAATTCAGTGGCAAATATGGAAGGTTTTGTATTGACTTGAAAAGATGTTAGGTGAAGTGCCCTGATTTATTAAAGGAAGAGTGTAAAGCTTTCATAATTTATTCTAACATCTAGCCAGGCAGTTGTCATTCAAGATGGAGGATGGATGGATGTTGTTTTTTTTCTCTCTCTCTTTTTTTTTTTTTCTTGTTTGTTTAGAAAAAGAGTGAAACCTTGAAAAAAAATCAAGGACTTAATCACACAGAGTGTTGACCAGTGTCCACTTCAGTGCTATTTAGGCAGTTCATTTGCAAGTCTGAAAGCTGCATGGTTGTAGAAATTTCCATCTTGGGTCCAACTGTGGGTCTTAAGAAGTGCAACTGTAGAAGTCTTGTTGGGCAAATACATCTATCCTGTACAGCAAACCAAAAAAATGAGCCATTAAATTCAGGACTGACAGTTGGGCAAACTGAGGTGGCTTTTATCTTACAAAATAAAAAGCTATGCTTCAGATGGGCTACAGCCTTTAAAACCTGTAGCAAACCTGATTGGGAGTATCTGGGAGACTTAGAGGGACATGCTTTAATTCTGAGGGCAGGGTTCATAATGAATGATGCTTTGTTGAGAATCTGTGATAAACTCCTGGAAACGAAGGGAGATGAAGTAAAAGAAAAAGCAGTTTCAGCATTAGAAGGGTGTGATGCTGTTGGATGTGGAGCCCTTTTTTTCCCTTTAAACAAAGTGTTTTTAAGCTTTTTTAATACCATTTTCTGTTTTCTATGTTATATATGCTAGCTTGAGCTTTTATTATTCTGGACTTAATATAGTAAGGTATTCAGTTTACCATAATTCTTGTCTTATAAAGGTGAAAATACTGTATTTAGATTTTTCAGCCGACTTTGGTCAGTCTTTTTCAGCTGCAGATTATTTAGCTATTGAAGTTAGAGACTTCTGTGTGGCATTCAAGCCAACCTAACAACGAAATTGTTTGTTTTAGCGGGATTTTTTTTTTGTTTGCTTTCTTTTAAGCTCCCATTAATTAAAGAAACAGGTTAAAAAACCAAAGAATTTTTCTAGTGAAACATGGTAAGTCTCAGCCAAATCTTAGTATGGTTGTTTGGATACTGTCTCAACAAAAAGAAATTGTATAATCTTCCTTGAACAGAATAAGGGGTCTCTTAGTGACTTTGAACCATTGCTTTCTCATTCCCTTTGTGTGTCTGGAGGAAAATAATTCTGTTTAGTTGCCTGAACCTGTTATGCTGTACTTAAGCTCCAAAGTTACTTCGTCTACGCCGGTGAGCGTCTTCAACTGTGCTAGGTATCACTTGATTAAGCCCCTGTGGATTTAAAGTCAGTTCTAAACAAAGTAAGAGTGAATTTGTGTTAATGAAGTCTTAAGGATAGACTCTCCGGATCTGATGAAGTGCTAGATGCCTGCACCTCTTTTCAGTCAGAGCTTTGGTATTGTGGTATTTGCTGACTGTATCTGATCTAGTAAGTTTTAACATGGTACCGTTCCATCTAATCACAAGAGGACTTTTTTACTATGAGAATGGTCAAACACAGGAAAAGTCATCCTGAGATATCATGGAGCTGCCACCTGTGGAGGTACTTGGAACCTTACTGAATGTATTTCTGGGCCACCTCCTGTAGCTGTCTCTGCTTGTGCTGGGGGCTTGGACTTGGTGATCTCCAGAGGTCCCTTCCAACTGGAATGATTCTGTGATTCTTGGTGTCATTTACCTGACCGATTCTTAGCTCTGCTGCCACGTGATGGTTCAGGGTCACGTAGCATATTGCTGCCACTGAAGTTACAGTCCCTTGCTTCCCAGCTCAGACTGTCATCACCTCTGCTTGCAGGAACATTCGTACCAATGAGCAGTGAGCTGGCTGGTTTAGGGTAATTGTCTAGATTCAGTAGAAGAAATGGTGACTTTGAACATGGATTAGCTTGTGTGCATAGGTCAAAACAAATACTTATACTGAACTGGAGGAGAAGGTAGAGAACTGAGAGTGTGGGTGGCATCAGCTGTGTGTGTTGGGGCATGAGGGTTTGCGTCCTTTGGCGGTAGAGCTGGTTCATGCCAACTTGAGCAGATTGTGTGAATCCTGATTGTAAAGCCTTACTTGTTTTGGTGTAATCAGTGTATCGGTATAAATAAAATACAAAATACTAATCTGATCTAGGCTATGCAATATCATGTTGCTTTGCCCTTGGAAAACCATTGTTGAGTTAAAAACCAACCACTGGGGGGGAAGTGCTCTGTTTCCCCACCTTGATGAAACCCTATTCTTTTACTTGTTCAACTGATACAGTCATAGGCTGATTTTATTTTCTGGTTATGTATTTTTTTCTGAGAGAAGTAGGCTTCTTGGACTGTTGCAGGTGTGTTCACTCCTTTTTTTGATTAGGGATAAGAAAACAAACAACTTATCTAGTAGGGTTTATCATCTTTCAGTCTTTCCAGCAGTCTTAAGCTATTTCATGTGTGTTCAGCCACAATATTGACATGGTTTGTGAAACAACTATGTAGGCTCTGCCCTGGTAACTGAAATCTTGTGAGTTAAGTCTAACACTTTTCCTTCTCATCAGGAAAACTTCTATGAAGATTTACAGGTGCAGAATACTGGCTTGTTTATAGGTAGCATGTCTTCCCACTGTCTTAATTAAAATACTCCGATTTTTGCTGTGGGTTGTTGGATTTCTGTCATTTGCATGGGGATACAGTCTGAAGCAGAGGATGGTAGTCTACAGACCAGTTTAAAAGCACATCTGGTTTTACTTGTTTTCAGGTTTTTTTTCCCTAAGGATTGTTTAATTTTGTCTGCTTAATACTTGTGCTGCAGTATTTAATTTCAGCTTCAAAAGTGAAAAATGATTGGGACTTAATGTGAAACAATAAAGATGAATTTAAAAAACTTGTGCCCTTGAACTATTTTAAAAGTTTAAACAGAAAAAATTTAGACAAGTATTGAAGTTAAGGAAGGTGACTACTTGAGATAAGAAAAATTCTGCAAAATCGTGTTTGTCATTGCAATAGGAGTGCTTTCGAGCTCCATCCCATTCAGATGGGGGACACTTAACTAGACTAAAAATTGGTAGGATCCTGTGGAATAATGTGTTTTAAATAAATGTTTAAATAATTTTAAAACTGTTCTTCCAGATGTTGACAATAACTGGGACATTTCCCACTTGCATTTTTAAAGTGTTTGAAGAAAGTAGGTAGAAACTGAGCCCAGTAAAGCTTTTCCAGTGCAGTTGCATGGTATAATCCAGTGTGACCTGGGATTGCTGCTGAAGTGGGCAGTCCTGCTCTTTCCTTGCTCTGGCTATGAATCTGCAGCACCTCACCTGCCATCGGAGAGAATGATCACGTGAATATGTGGCAAATTGGATCCAAATGAAAACTGTTCCTTAAAATGTTATTTGTCCAAGGTGGTTTGATTCACTTTGCAGAAGCGTGTTCATTAGCTAACACAGGTGATGAAGTAATGTGGTGGGTTGACCCTGGCTGAATACCCGGCACTCGCCACAGCTGCTCCATCACCACCCGCCTCAGCTGGGCAGGGGAGAGAAAATCCAACGGAAGGCTCCTGGGTTGTAAGGGGAGGGGGATCATCACAGTTACTGTCAGGGGCAAAACAGGCTCAACTTGGGGAAATGAATGTAATTTATTACCAACCAAGTCAGAGTAGGGTAGTGAGAAGTAAGACCGTATATTAAAACACCTTCCCCCACCCCTCCCTTGTTCCCAGGCTCCGCTTCACTCCCGATTTCTCTCCCTCCTCCCCCCTGCACCGACAGGGAATGGGGGCTGTCCATCACACTGTCTCTGCTGCTCCTTCCTCCTCACACTCTTCCCCTGCTCCAGCGTGGGTCCCTCCCACGGCAGACCTTCACAAACTGCTCCAGCGTGGGTCCCTCCCACGGGCTGTAATCCTTCAGGAACAGCCTGCTCCAGCACGGGCTGCCCGCGGGTCGCATCCCCCAGCGTGGGTCCCTCCCTGGGCTGCAGGGGGGGATCTGCTTCCCTGTGGGCTCCACGGGTTGAGGGGGACAGCTTGGACTTCCCCCTCATGGGCTTCCCCATGGGTTGGGGGGTCTCTGCTCCGTGCCTGGAGCCCCCCTGCCCTGCCCCGCCCCGGGTGCTGCAGCGCTGCTGCTCTCGCATGGCCTCGCTCGTCTCCGCCGCTGTTGCACAGGGGGTTCCCCCCTTCTTTAAGATGTTCCCCCAGAGGCTCCCACCGTCGCTGATGGGCTCGGGCTCGGCCTCGGCCAGCGGCGGGGCCATCGCAGAGCCGGCCAGCGTGGGCTCTGTCGGACATGGGGGAAGCTTCTGGCAGCTTCTCACAAGCCCCCCCTGTACGCACACCCCCCCCCCCCCCGTTCCCCCAAAATCTTGGCACACAACCCCGTACAGGTAAGCATGCTCAAGGGGGCAGCAGTGAACAGCCATATTGAATTAAGTATAGTGTGTCTAGGTTAGGACATCACCTGTCCCTTATTTTTCTTCTGATAATTGTACTGATTTGTAGAATTATTTGGCCTAATACCTGGCTTGCCTAATTTGTAGTGGTGTTGATTTTTTTTTTTTTTCATCCAAGTAAGGGCCAGGCATTTACTGTTTAAGATCACAGCACTTGCTCGGAATTTAGTTAAGAAACGGTATTTTTGTAAGATCTTTCCCAAGGTCACAAATCAGGTTCATGGCTAAACGAGTCTAGGATTCTATAGTAGGACACCTTTCCTTTCATCCTGTTTTAATTAGGCTAAACAGGGTTGAAATAGCTCTAGACTGATGGTGAAGCTGTTTGCTTGGAACATGCAAGCCTGAAAACACCTGTAGGGACTGTTGCTATGTGGTAGAGGGTGACTGCTTGCTTCACTTAGTGCTTCTGAGATGGTTCTAAATTTTTAGGCCCCTGTTTTTCTAAAAAATACGTATTTTATAGGTTGTGATCAATTTAATAGTGGTTGAATCTATGAATATATCGCAAAGAATGAGGTTTTCGGAGTAGAAGCTTTAAAAAAATATAATATTTTCTCAACTATAAATGCATGACATAAAATTGCTTTTGTACAAAAACAGGAAAAGCATTGCCCTAAATTAAAACTTCTCTGTGGTAGAGTCTAGTAAGTGTAACACCTTTACTGATATTTGACCCAGTATTCCTTAGTACAGGCTTATGGTACAGAATGCTGAATAAGCAAGAGGAAAAGCAAGTTGCGAAGATTTTTTAGTATCAGTTTGTTGGGGGTTTTTTTGTTGTCAGCATGAACGTTTTGCTCTGAAAATGATAATTTTAGGGTAGTTAGGATAAGAGTTAATAAATGGTAGTAGATAGTGTTCCAACTGTTACTCACAAAGACACATGATAATATTCTGAATTTGTTTTGTATTGAGAACAATATTATAATTCATCTATAGTTCTCATTTTCTTTTCTAAAGTGCTGTTACCAAAACAAGTTATTTATAAACCAAATGAGCAGAATTCCACGTGTGGGTGTTTTTGTTTTTGTTTTCACTACCAAAAATGTACTTTTTTGTGGCCTTTCTATAAATGTGCAGTGGTTCTTCAGACCATCTGGAATGGATATAAAATTTCTTTATGTACTTTTGCTATGAAATAATTCTGAATAACTCTTGATTTTTTTAACTTAAAGTGAATAAATTGTCATTAAATCTCCTTTCTAAAGTAGAGCATGCTATCTGTTAAAACTGAAGTGTACCGTTACCATTTTCTGTGATGTTTTCCAAGTATGCCCTCCATCCATGATAGGAAGGGAAGTCCAGGTTTAGGGACTGGCAGTTGTGTAACAGCGTGAGTCCAGTAATTAGAGGGAAAGACTTCTAAACAGATTGAGAGAAAAATTGTAAGATACACTTGAGAGTAGAACAGGCTTTGTTACACTCTCTTTCAAAGTTGCTCGAGTGATTGATTGTATGTATGTAGTCTCAAAAGAAAAGTGTCCTTTACTCATGCAGAAAATCTTTCCATTACAAAGTGCTGTTTTGTTTTGAGTACTTCAGAAGGTTTAAAGGAATTACAGATAATTTTTTTTCAACGGGTGTTTTATGCTGGTTTATGTGTGGTTATTTTCACTAATTTAAATAGTCATTTGCATTAATGTGATCATACCCTTTCACTTGGGGCTCAAAAGAGTGCTCATCTGCATGTCCTTCTTATAAAAAAGGTGATTATTTTTTTATTTTTCTTAGCCATCACAAATTGAAAGTCAGAAGTTAATAAATTGATGTGTTCAGAGAAATAGTAGAGGAGGTAATGGTGAGTGGATTGAGCTTCTGATAAATACTCAAAAAATTCCTAGAACCTGTAAAACAGGGACAGAAAACCTTATTTATTCTTGCTATCAGAAGATACTTTGAAAGCAACAGGAGATAAAAAAGGGGGAGATGGAAGCCTGTGTGCTTTAACTGGGTTAACTTATGAAGGGGGTACCTTAGTTCAGCAGTTTGAAAACCTATATCTGGTAGCAGGTAACGTAGGATGACTCAGACATACCAGCTGGCAGATTTTGGAGGACTGATATTGTCTGGGAGGGAAACAGTGACAAACGGCGGAGTGGTGACTTGTGGTACAGGGGGTCTGTGCTGTGACTGCCCTTGGCCTCAGTCCGTGTGCTTGCAGTCAGGAAAAGGCACTTGTCCTGGGAAACTGTGAAAGTTTCAGGAGGAGAAAATCTGAAATAAACAGCATAAAAAGAGGGAGTAACATGTAGATTATGAAGTGGTATAGTTTTTTAACAAAAACACAGGATAAAGGTGTTGCCTTTTTACTGTAATGAGTATATACGAGACTAACAATTTCTGATATCTAAAATGGCCTAGTGAAAATTCTCAGGGTATTGTTTTTTATAAATTAATTATGAACTCTTGTGCAAACAGATCAAGAAATGATCTGATCCTACATGGTTGTTCTTTGGACTATATACAGCATATACTGTGTATGTACATGGCTGATTGAATATAAGCTTTGTTTAAGAATGTAGATCTGTCATACTCGATGGACATGTTTGTTTCTAAGGTTGTAGGTGAAATTCTGCTGTTACTTCTAGTGTGTTATATCCCCAAAGTTCACAATTTTGGTAATAAAATGAAGATTCTATTATTTTTACCTCTTCAGCTTCTGACAAGGTAGAATCTTAAGTGAATTTTTTGCTATCTTCAGCTCATAGCAGCATTACCACACAGACTTTCTTGAATTTTGTAAATAATTTTAAACAGTCTCTACTGTTTAAAATATATTAAAAAAATAGTTTTATTATTACTGTTAACAGAGTCCTTAGTGCTTTATTGTCAATAAGGCTGCACCTGTTATTTTACTTGGAGTTTAACAAAATTATATCGTTTTTATTTACTTTAATATTCTCTTGCAGAAATAAATGTTTAAGCAATAACTGGGTTTCTTTTGTAGGTGTATATTAATTAAGCATAATTTCTTTCAGGCTTGCTAATTAGAGTGAGATAATACAGCTAACTTCAAGTTTTACTTGTATTTTAACAGTGAAAGCAAGTTGAATACGTTGGTGCAGAAACTTCATGACTTCTTGGCTCAGTCATCAGAAGAATCTGAGGACGCCAACTCTCCTCCAGCATTATCCAAACCCAAAACTATAGGTGAAAAGACATTTTATGTTTTTATTTTCAGTGTGTATATGGTTCTAAAGTCAAGTAACTTTGTGGCGGGATTTCACTATGTTGGACTTCACTAGGGCAATTATGCAAAGTTCTAATGTGATTTAAGTGGTGATATCTTAATAAATATACAGTAGGCTTTTGATACAATTTTTCTTTCAGTTCTGAATCTTTTCTAAATGTGGAAAACTAATCTTACTGGTCATTTACTTTCTATGAAACATGACGCGGAGAACATGCATGTATTTGCTGTGCTATGGCTTTATTGTTCGGTGTTACTGTTTTTTCCTGCTGAAGTAAAGCTTTTGCAGTTCTTGTAGTTACAGATGTTCTGGAGAGGGTGCTGTCATAATTATTTGAAAACAGTTTCTATGTGTAGTCTGGAAAAGTTTGAAAACAAAATCGTTCTGGAAAACACTAGTCGTACATTAGGTCAAATGTTAAACCCTTTGTTTTGATTGCAGTCATAAAAAGCTGAATTATTTCATAACAGTATAAATAAATAAAATTTGTTTTCAAATTTAAGTAGGTTAAATCTGTTAAATTAACCTGTTAGGTTAAATTGAGAGTGTGTTGGCTGTGTTAGTGTATTTTTCGAACTCACGTTGTCCTAAGTAATAAACTTACGTAGTTTTCTGATGTGCAATTACTCTCTTTTAATGTTTTGTCTTGCAACAGTGCTGCCACGTGGTGCTCATCTCCTTATGTCAGCATCAAACCGAACTGTTAACATAGGAAGAAATTATTCATATGATACTTCAGCAGAATAATAAACTAAACTGTGATGTAGATGCATCTCAAAGTGAAATTTTACTGAGGAGCATACTGAGAAAAAGAAATTTTTCCATTTATCCTCTGTAGTTACAAAGTAGAATTTGACTCCTTGACTTAAACTACAGATTCACTTTGAAATAGGGGTACACTTACTCATTAGTAGCAGGCTTGTTTCAGTGTTGATTGTGACATCTCAGATTTTATTTCTTATAGAACATTAATTAAAGTTGAAAAGTTAAGAATTAAACATTTAAGTATTAGGAAATGCCAGAACTAACTGCAAATTTACTTCCCCTCCCAACTTCCTGTGTGTAATGATAGTGTCTTTAGCAGCTCTTTCCACCCCCCCCCCCCAGTCCACAGAATGCTTGTTCAGTGTGGAAGTGATAGACATGGTTTGGACCAAATCAGCCTTATGTAGTAATGGACCCTGTGTAGTTTCAGCATTTGGAAGATATGTGAACTACTAGGTAGACTGTTGTGAGGAGGGATGTGGTGATGAAGATGGTGAATTGTGGCTCAGGAGAGTTAGAACATGTTCGTGTCACACACAGGTCAATTAAAATATGAAGCAGTTGCTCATTGAGCACTTCTGTCTTGTGCACTGCTATGGAGCTGAACTGTACCCTAATGCCTATGTGCTAGGAATGATAAGTAAAGTGAAATTGCTCCACTAACTTTAATTCTTGCTCTTCTTAATCTTTGAGAACTGGATTTTACAGCCTTAATAATATTTCTTTATCTTGTGCATTCAAATGGGATGTCTACCTCCTCTACATCGCATGGGTACCAGCAGGAGAATCACTTGAGAGCTTAGGAGAGACTGACTTCCTGCTCTTGGTTGAAGTGACCAGCCCCTGCCCGAGAGCAGCAGTCACAGGGGAAGTCCTGTGTTCTTGTAGCCCTGAGGTGGATGGAGGATGGGCAGCTGGGTCAGCACAAGAAGCTGTGAGGGGGTGCATCGTGCTTGGTCATGCTGTGGGGATGGCTCATGTACCACCCGGTCACATGTAGAAACTAATGATGGAGCATGTTCAGCAGTTACTTTGGGGGTAGCACAGATGCAGTCTGAATACAGCATTTGCAGATTGTGGCTGCCCAAATGAAAGAAATCTCTGCTGAACAAGTGTAAACTGGTATTTTCCATGGATTTATCACTTGGGTAAAAGGTGGGCAGCATCTAGTTTCCAGAAGAAATATCACCCTTCTTCCAAATACCAGGTTCTTTAGTCAAAACGGGAATACCTGTAATATTCCAGAGAAGAAATTTTAGGTACTTAAAAAGAGCAAAAAAATTTGTTTCCTTTTTTTATTCCCTCCTTCTATGTTAGCTTCACATGCAGAAAGGCTGAAATTTACCCAGACAATTCAGCCTAGGTCAAATACCCAAAATAAATTTTCTAATCAAAGTAATTTAATTTTTTCAGTGTAAAAGAAATTTGATTGTTTTCTCCCAAAACTGAAGTTTAAGGATAAGTAAGTTGCAATGCTAGCAGTTTTATGTTAAAATCACAAATGGTCATGATCTGTATCCTGTAATTATACTACCACTTTGCTTGCTGTTTCTCAGTAGTGCATCTATTAAAATACTGCTATTACAAAGCCTTTTGAGCAACTTCATACACATGTCATTGAATCATTGAACTCGAAACTTTCCTTCCGTTACCTGGAATGGTGGATGGAACAGGTATTAATAGGTTGCATATCTTTAGGTTTTACATGCTACAGTTCCCAAGATTGAGAAGTGGGAATTCTCTGTCATACCCTAAATGAAATGGGATTTTTGTCTGTGATTCCGTGGTCTCAGATGTATTACTGTGTTTTTAATGTCAAGGTGTGTAAGAGAAAATGAAGAACTTTTTAGAGATTTAAAAAATGCACTAACTATATTGTTTCTGCCTATGGAGTTGCACTTTGATTTTTCCAGTATTTTTTCACCAGTGGAAAGGCAGCCTATCAGTGACTTAAAGTAATTTCTAAATGATTTCTGTTAAGATTTAGGCCATACAGTGGACTGTGTTTTGTTGTGCAACAGTTAGTCTGAAAGTCATGCAGTCACCTATATTCACACTGGTGAAACATAAACAATGCTATGATGTACAGTGTGAAGAACTTGAAATTAATTTCTTGCAATTCAGTGGATTCTTTTAATTTCTCTCTGTAGGTAAAAGCAGAGAACCTAAAAGTAGTCCAGCTTCAATGGAGAACAATAGAGAAGAGGTAGGAATAAAAATTATTTTGAACTTGTTGCATTATTAGGGCAGAATGGCTAGTGTAGGAAATGCTGAGTTCACTTTGTTGCTTTTACAGTAAATACTTCAAGAATATTGTCACAGCCATGCAGTAAATGTCATCATATTTGCTGAATAGAAACATTTGTAAAATATTTAAAAATAAATTTTAAATTTTAAATTTTGAATTCTACTCGCTTTGATTTAGGCATATGCAAGCAATTCTGTGTCCATTGTCCCCCTCCCCTTCTTTATTTTTAAATTACTGAAATATATTCATTTACTTGGACAACTTAATTGTCTTTCTGATGCACAGTAATTCCTGGGGAAAAAAGTCTCTTAACACAGTTAAGAGAGTTAGGGTTTATTTACTTACCTGAGGTATACAATTGCATTTTTGTTAAGTAATGCACAGTGGTGTTAGTTGATTCAGTTTGAGTATATTGCAAAGTGAGTTTTACTTTTTTAAAAAAAATTGGTTAATATTCTTTTATCCTTGTTCTGTTCTTTGGCTTACGTGTAAACAGGCCCTTATTTTTGGTTTAAAATAATTGATCTCTACTTCATATTTACACTTACACCCTCTTACTCAGATAACATTAGGTACTTAGTTGTCCTTTTAGGCAAACATGCTTTCTTTTTTAAAAAAAGAAAAAAGATGGAGGTACAGGACTTTTATTAAACATGAGCAGATTTCTTCTATGTGATGTGGTACAGAGGTTAAATGACATTTTTCACGTAGTATGTCTTACTAACGTGTACTCTTGTGTTGGAAACGTTCTGGTTGACAATATGTTAATATGTAGAAAAAGCACAAGTGTCACTGTCCTGCCTGTTTGTCTTTATTGCAGTAAATTCAGGTATTTTATAATGTCCAAACCTAGTAACAATATGCATGCACAAACCTCTGAAAAATCAGTTTTCCTGTAAAGACAGTTAGCCCTTTCTGGCATATGAGCCAGATAACAAGTGTCTGCATTCTGCTGGCACTTCTTTGGTGTATACTAGTGATAGCTCCCTGATGCCAGCCTTCAGGAGCCCTCTGTATCTGTCAGAAAATATGATGGTTTCTTCACATAGTGTGAAAAACATTCATAGACCTGCATAAGTTACTGCAGTACTAAGTGCTGTGAAGAGTCCCAGTGAATTGTAAAAAAAAAAAAAAGTGAAAGTGCACAAAAGTAGTGAGACAGGTGGGTGTTCATGAGTTAGGCCATTCTTCCACGTGCTAATCGTTATATGGGTAGTGTTTGAAGGGACCTTAAAATCCTGTAGTTCCAGCCCCCTGCCGTGGGCAGGAACACAATCATAATCGTTTAACTTAACATTGCAGTGAAGATACCCAGAGCAGGAGGCCCCAGAACTGTTAGTGATTAGGGCTAACCAGTAATCATGAGCCATTCTGAGGCCCTTCTCCAGAAAGCTGAGAGAACTTTCAGCAGGTCATGCTTGTTGAGAATTGCAAGGAGAGAATTGCCTTAATTTCATGAAGAGTCAGTGCTTGAGACGCATGCAGTGTTTCTCTCTGAACATCTCAACCTGTAACAGTGTGCTCTCAGTTGCTTTGTGCATAGGGAGGTTGGCGAGCATTAGTGACTTAGTTTGGTGACACCTGTTTTTAAAAGAATGATGATTTCTTGCAGTCTTACTACTGATCTGAAACTCCATAGATGTAGTTTAAGTGAACTGGCATGACTGTTGATGTTGTGTGCTACTTTTTATTAATGCTTTTTTTCTTTTTTTTTTTGAAAGAGTGCTGGTCACTTCTGAGATGTGTTCTAGTTAATGTAAGAAACTTTTTGTTGACACGTCACTTGGTTGCAAATGTGCTGACTTCTTAATTTTTTCTTGTTTTTAGAGTAGTACTTCAGAAAGAATGAAATCCACAGGATCATCACGTTCAAAAAGGTTGGTTTGGAAAACAAACTATTTTTTGGCATGTAAAACTACAGAAAAGTCCATGCACTGTGCACCTGTGTATACTGTTACAGTATACACCACAATAAATCCGTCAAGTTCGCAGAGTGATGGTAAAACAAATGCGTTATAGTGAACTTAAATTCAAACCATCTTTCAGTTCAAAGGTTAACAGCATAAAGCTTGACTTTTATTAACAAAACCAACAAGATTATGCTGTATAAACACCTTTGTCCTGGAGACACAGTTGTTCCTTCACTCTTGCTATTTCTCCATGAATAATTCTTCCAAAAATGTAAATTGGGTCATACAGAAAAAAGACTTTGTGTACTTTCACCGCTGGGAAACTGTAGAATCAGAATGTGCTATTAAGTTGTCCTGTGCAGAAACTGCCATTTGCTGTATCTCTCCCTAATCCTTTTTTGTTCTTTGATTGATGAAAGTATGGAGTTAACTGTTTACCGACCAGTTTGAACCTACAGGAGACAAATTATTTGTGACCTAAGTAATGGCAGACTTAATCTAGTAAAACTCCTTATCTTTTGCTCTCAGCTGATGCTCATTGAAGTTATGTGCTTTGTGATGTTTTTTTTAAATCCTATTATACTGTGTAGATAGGTGAGCTTTTCTAAATGCAGACTTTCAACAGCTGCCTTACTACTGCTCTTTAAAGGTGTGTATCTCTCTTCACTCTCCTTTTTATCTGAATTTATTTTATCATGGCCACTGGAATGAAATTGTCCCTTTTCTATTTGTCTTGATTCTATATTGGCAAGTGTGGGTTTATATTTGGCTTTAATTTCTCCCGTATCACTAAAGGTATTTTCATTCATACATTTATCATACTGTGCCAGTTCACATAATACCTTCAGACTACTGAAAATTATGCTCAAGATTCTTCTTTTTTCTTTTTTTATCTCCCTGTCCTGACATAGTAAGCTTACTTATTTTAATGGATTCAATTCCAAATTACATTTGTGTGAAATTCTGGCAACTGGTCCTTTTATTCAACAGCCAGCTTTTTCATTTCTTTCTGAATTTCCTTTATTTCATTGCAAGCATCTTTTCTGCCAAGCTGCTTTTTGTCATTTGCTAATATCTGTGTGTTCTCTTTGCGCTGCCTGTTAAACTTGGAAAAATGTATAAAATTTCTGAGCAGACATTCACTTGTGTTTCATTTAGGCTTTATTCCTAGAAGTGTGACTTTCCTGCATACCTTCTTAAAAATGCATCAAACCTTGATTTTACAAAAAAAATAATACAGTGAGCCTATGAAACAAGAATACTTGATTAGTGTATCTTTTTATTTAACATAGGAAGGGAGCCCGTTCCTAATAAGAAAACTAGCTTAGATGTGTTTGTTGTAATAACTCAGAGCATCCCACCTCATAAAACTCTTAAATGAATTTAAAAAGAACATCGGTTTCCCCAGTCAGTACAGTGTTTTTTGCTTGCAAAGCACCAGGCTTAGCTGTATTGCAGTATGTAATATGTGTCATGGTATGTTTTTTTTCTATGCAGGAAACCTACAGTTGTAACAAAATATGTCGGATCAGATGATGAACAAATCGTAGATGAAACTGTAAATGAAGATATTTCAAATGAAAACTCAGAAAACGATGTTGATATGCAAAGTTTGCCTAAAGGTAGTTCATGTCTGTCTTTGTTTCATGTCTTTCTGAATTGAGCAAATTAGCCAAGATTATGATGCAGCATAAATAATTAATTGGAATGCACATGTATTAGTAAAATGCCTGTCTTAGGTCCTGTTGGCTTTTATATCTAGACATACATGCTAGTGCTTCCCCCCCCCCCCCCCCCCGCATTTAGAAGAGGAAACCAAGCACCTTTCATTTTGAACCCAGCATAATTTAATCTGTGGGTACACCAGGATGTGCTGGTGACTTTAATTTCAGATGCCTACTGACGTGTATAAAACCCAACATGAAACAGGAAATAATTTATTTCTGTTCTTTTGTAGAAGTCTCAAACTCTGTCTTTTGCAAGTCTTACTTATTTTACTGTTCTGTCTTTGAGGTTATTAACAATTAGATCAACAAAAGCAAAACTAAATCTGGCGAGTAATGTCATTATTGGATCTATTTTTAAGCACATTTTGGAGGGAATATATGTACATCGCAGCTAGGTACTATTTCTCCCATGAAATTATAGGTACTTTTGGATAACATCTTTTAAAACAGTGAATACTATAAGCCTACACCCTGCTCTTCTTAACTGTAGTGTGAGTTCAATTAATCTCTTCCATCTTTTACCTATGAAAGTTACAGGAAAAATTGGAGGGACCGCTACTGTTCACTGCATTAGAATAAGTGTTTACAGCAGTCACTTCAATAATTCTTTCAGAATGTTAGGTTGTTTCCAGTGTCCTCATAGCAAAAGTATTAAAACTGAGCTCTTCAGTAGGAAAGATGTTTTTTCATTCACATAATTTTGATTAGTACTCTGTTCAAATAAAAAAGTAAATTTCTGAATCCTGTTGAAGGCAAAACAGATTTTATTCTATCGCTTTTTCATTAGATGAGGGAAACTGGGTAGAAGGGGGGAAAGAGAGAGAAAGGGGGAGTTATTCTCCCTTTTTTTATAGCTTTTGATAGATTTCAGTGATCTAACCCAAGTCTTTTATTTGTAGCATTGCACTGCAAATTCCTGTACTACACACACCCAGCAGTATGACAGTCCTGTTCTGCACATACCGCATCAGAGCAGAGAGAGCAGAGTTTTCTCCTAATAGCCCATTGAGTTTTTGGCTTTTGTCCTACAACTGCAAAACAGATGTAGTTTGAAATGTGTGGTGGCTTTTTTGTGTATGTGTGTCTTTTTTTTTTCTGTGAACATCTGTGCATTCAAAAGTTTGTGGAGTTTTAGTCAACAGACTGCACTTTTTTTAAGGTACTATGTTGGCTTTTACTTAAACAGGACTTTTACACTTCATTTGGATGTGTAATGGTTTCCAATTTCTAAATAAAATTATTCTAGGTACAGTGGTTGTACAGCCTGAGCCAGTGCTGAATGAAGACAAAGATGATTTTAAAGGGCCTGAATTTAGAAGCAGAAATACCGTTAAAATGAAACCTGAAGCTCCCAAAAAGCGTGGAGGTAAATACAATTTAAAACATTTATTAAAACGTGTTTAAATTGTTGCTTATGACCACATTTGGTACATCTAAAAGTCGTTCATTTTTCTAATAAATTATCCTAAAAATACCTCCACTCTTCTGGCTTTTTGTTCACTAAAGATTCTAGCTGGCTGAAATTAGCCTCCATTGCTGCCCCTGCAATGCAGCAGTGAAAGCTAAGATTAGTTCTCATTAAACTTCTTATTTTCAGTAGTTATAAGATGCATCATTAGGTACTCCATATGGACCCTCTCGCTTTGTGTTCAAAACAGTTTCTTGGTTGCAATCAGGTGTTACAGGCATTCCTTCTTTAAGGAATAATGTTGGAACACTATTGATATGGGAACATTCACTGACTCACCAAGAAAGCAACCATCTTTAAGCAGGAACGTGTATAGGCATATTATCAACCAGTGAGCTAACAAGAAACCTCTTAACAATCCAAAGACTTTTTTGTTTTGTTTTTAAATTGTGGGAAATTCCCTACCAGTGGGCCCTTCTAAGGATTATCTTTGAAAAGCTGCTCTGCTAGCTGGTTTTCTATAGCTGCTGCTAAAACTGAGGAGAAGTTAGGTAGATTATAGTGATAACAGAAATTAATTTCTCTGGGGTTTTTTTCCCCTCAAAAATTAAAGGAGAGGGAGGGTTATGTATAAACTAGCCAGTAACAAGGCAGGTATTTTTGTTAATACTACTAGCAATAGCTTAGTTCATACACCTACAGCAGTACCCAGGATTTTCATACAGCTCTTCTACACGCTGTTAATTTTTCCCATTGTTATGATTTGAGATACTTGCTCTCTTTTAAAGTCTTACTATAATTTAATAAGTGCTATTTCTCTATCTGTAGCTGAAGAGAAGTAAAATGTGACTCTGTGGAAATGTGCTTGTGCATACATATGGGCTCATGCATGATTTCAATCACATTTTCAGCGTCAATGTTTTCTCTAAATTACTAATCTTTGAAAGTCAGTTCCATTCTATTAATGCAGGATGTCTTGTTCAGCATATAGGAATGCTTTTTCCGTTTGTGTTTATAACAGTTTTACAAGAGGTTGAACAGAAATCTCTAGGGGTGCAGTGTTAAAAAGATAGGACTCCTCTGCTTGAGCTTTGTGGCCTGTGTCTGCGTCACCAGGATAATTCATGTGACCTGCCCTTCCAGCTGTTTTTCTTTCATCCCTCGAGAATTTGCAGGCCTGCCTTTGTGTGTCTGGGCTGCTTACACATGTACTGGTGTCTGATGTAAGATAGCAGTTTTGGAAGGAACATCAAGAGTTTGTTTAAGGCATACCTTTATCCAGGGCAAGGTCAGCTTTGTTTGTGTCACTACTGATAATCTTTGACATGATTTTAGAGCTATCCAGTACATGTGCTAAGCTCCTGTCAACTTTTGGGGAAACGGAATAGGTACTGCCTGCTCCTGTGTTGTCCTCACTTCCAGAGCAGGAAAGAGCCAGGTGAGGAACATCACTGCAGTCTGCCGTGAGCAGCTGCATTAGGAATGTGTCAAAGCAGTTGTATTTTGTGGCATGCGCAGAAGAGGTAGTGCAGATCTGTTTATGCTACACTTGGATGCAGCAAGTCTTGTTACATGAGATGGCACTGACCTTTCCCTTGCTACTAGAATGAGGTGCCTAGCCTGTGCAGGTACAATGTTAAGCATTACCGATTTAAGCAGGTAAGCGTGTACTCCCAGCTATGTGAGATCCTGAATTCTGTGCACGCTGCAAGTAAATAAATAATAACAATAAAACAAAAAATGCCAGTCTGTCTTGTTCTTTGCAGCGTGCATCTTCACATTTTTGTTCGGAATTGTGTGTCCTGTTTCTGTTAGAAATAGTGGTAGTAATAGAACTCTGCCTTTTTAGCTGTTTCTAGATACTGTTATCCAAGACTGTAAGAGGCATTGTGTCAGTCCTTATTTCTCAAATTTTCTGACTGCAGAATGGTTATGGTCGTATTTTTGCTAATAAACTCATAGTTAGGAATGTTTTTTAAGTACTTTCTCAGTATTAATGAATTAATAGTAGTTTCATTTCTTTGGATCATCGTCATTTGTAGTAGTAACACAGTTTACAAAGGTTTGCCTCCTAAACTATCCTCTTTTTTTCCTGGTGCCAACTTGCAGATTTTGGGAAGGAGGCAGCAGTGCTTCCCCTTAAAGTTGTAGAGAAGGGGGAAGTGGCTTGGGACTTGACAGTGAATAGCTTGTTCTCCCTCAGCTGGCTGTCAGCCCCTGTGATTCTTGCATCCATTTAAGGACTGTGATGTTTGACAAAGCCTGGGTAGGCTTCTGTGCAGCTCGGTGTAATAGAATGTGCTATTCTTTTCCAAGTAGTACGATAGGACGGGTGTGTTTATTCAAGGTTTACCAGCAGTGTTTGAAACAGGTGTTAGGGCTGGTTTTGAGGTCATAAGAGGTGCTTTGCCCACAATCATGCATGCGTTGAAACTGAGAATAACAAATTTTGTATCTGGAATTGCAGACCTGCTATTTTCACTGAATG
This sequence comes from Falco rusticolus, assembly GCF_015220075.1. Classification (NCBI taxonomy): domain Eukaryota; kingdom Metazoa; phylum Chordata; class Aves; order Falconiformes; family Falconidae; genus Falco; species Falco rusticolus. The sequence continues at coordinate 3,543,491 of NC_051200.1, read as the reverse complement.
GTAAAGGCTGGATTAGTCGGTTTTACCAGCCTGTGAGCTATTTGAGGTCGTCCTTCAGTAGCAGATTGCTAGTAGCTTGTATTGTGTATTGAGAACGTTCATTCAGTTCCTTAACATTGTGGTGGTTGGTGCTTGATTCTAATTCTGTGGTAGTGATTTTTTTTTTTTTAAAAAAAGTATATTAGTCTGTACTCTGACTGTAACTATTAAGTTAACCATTTGAGTTAATTTCCCTATACTACTAATTCAACATGACAGCAAAGGACAAGTCACTGTTAAGTGATCCCATATCAAACCTTGATCTGCTTGATCCCAAGTTTAAGTTTTTGAAAGTATATGAACTGAGAGTGTAAGCTTTCACAAATGATTTTGCTTTTTCTTGAAAGCATCACTGCCATTGAAAACAAAACAGTCTTACAGTATTAGTCAGCTTAACAGCCTGCGATATAGTGAGCCTCCTAACCCCAAGTTCACCAGCTTCCAAAGTGAATTGGGGGATTGACATTAAAGATGGGCTTTCTTGACTGAATGTAGACAGCAGTGGAGTGGCACACTTAACTGTGGGGGCAGTTGGCAAGATGGTGAGAATATATGTATTACAGCAAAATTGTTGTTTAAAAACCAAAAGAAAACCCAAAAACCACCATCAAAAAGGGAATGAAAAGTGAGATAAGATTTTTTTTTCAGGCAGTATTATAGGGATTTCATGCATCTTCTGTAACAGTTTCCTATCATTTCGAGAAACTAAAACTGTATGTGAAAGAAATACCATAATACAAACATGAATTAAATTATATTTTATGAACAAAGATTAAATGAGGAAGGTTATACACAATATCAGAGCTGCTTTGAAAGAGTTTTGATGATTGGGTTTTTAAAATTTTTTTTAAACAATTTTTATTTAAGACACGTTCTCATGAGCTGGCCAGTTAATCCAAATTAAGTCTCTCAAAGGAAAAAAGTGGTATCTTGGCCCCAAGTGGAGTACAGAAATCATAGGAAAATTCTGTCAGTCTTCAAATGGCAAGTGGTTACAGAAAGATTTCTGTGATGCTGAGTGGTAAAGAAATAAAGGCATATGAAAAACCTAGCAGGCCAAAATATTGTAAGAGAATGAAATAGGTATATACAGATTCAATTAATGTGTGGTTTATAATCCTCTCTATAGAGGAAGGACTACATGGAATTGTAAGCTGTACAGCTTGTGGGCAACAGGTGAACCATTTTCAAAAGGATTCAATCTATAGACATCCTACACTGAAAGTTCTTATTTGTAAGGTACGTGGTAAGCAGTTCTACAGTTTGTACTGTTTGTTTTTGTTTGAAATGTCACATTAATTGATTTGTGTGGGTGTAGTTCTTGTTGATTAGCCAATAAACTTTCCAGTCATTAACTGTTGCAATTAATGAAACTAAAAGCAGAAAACAAAAAGGCAAATACAACTTACAGATTTGTGTTCCTATTTTCTTTTACCCCAGTTAAACTCATTGTGGTTTCTCTGTAATTAATTTTTACAGTTTTAAAGCTGTAATTTTAGTGAATTTTTTATGTTAAGTGATGTGTCTGAAGTTTCTGCTTACTCATAATGTATTACAACAGCAGATGCAATTCTGAATCTTCTGGTAAAGCATTGTAGGTAAAACAACATCAGAATAAAAAGCAGAAAAGGAGCTTCAAGGCCATTTCATTTTTACTTGTATACAGTTCCTGGATCGTTTTAATTTATGGCAGCCTCTGTAATGATGGCCTGCTCCATAACCCAAAACCAGCACCTGGGTCTTCAGCTACGTGGTTTCATGTTGGATTCAGTTAGGCCACGAGTTGCCCACAATGGGAAGAGGTGGGGGGAAGGAAACATCCCTATGTCCTGTTGTGGGGACTTCTTTTAATTTTCAAAGAGATATAAAGATTTCTCTGGCATATCTCCACATTTGTAGAGATTCTGTATTTACAGAAGTATCTCTAAAGAGAGAGAGAGAGATGGATCTCTGTTACTATTCACATTTAGCATTCCACTTTTCCCCTTCTGCTTGTCTTCTAATTCCCAATTAATGTTACATATTAAGCTGACATACTATCTCAGGTATGCCCATCTAGTCTAATGTTCTAGCTCATTTCTTCTATTCATTTTGGCTTGTTTCTTTTATAAAATATGCTTTAGAAAAATCAGCTTACAAGATGACTCTTTGCAGCCTTCACTGGAGTCCTAACCCTTGTTCCTAGATTTGAAAATCTTTAACATGTAGCTGCACATGTTCTTGGGATGCATTGAAGTTTTCTGGTTCATTAGCAGCTCTTGACTGTGAGCTCTGGCTAGATGATTATATGATGTGTTGTTTCCCCATAAATTTTCTGTATCTTTGCTTAATTGAACATGATTTTATGTTATGTAAGACAGAGGAATGGAAGTCCCTGATCTGCATACTCCATGTCTGCCATTACTTTCTGTGCCTAGTTCTTCCCTTATTTTTTTCCTGCTTAGGTAAACAGTCCCAGACTTGAGAAGCTGTTTTCCTTTGACTATGAATGTTCTGTCGAGTGTCTAAACATCAGCTTTTACTGGGGTTTTTGTTGTTTGTTGTTGTTTAGTTAGTTGAATAGGTGTATAACTGTTCCAGATAAAGGGGCATCATAATTTTAAATTCAGGTGCTGAAGCCTCTTCTTGATTCTGAATTTACTGGGTAAAAGGATAGAATTTAGCCAATAGCTTGTCTTGATCCCTATTCAAAGCAGCGTTGCAAGTCTGGGAGAACCTTTACCAGCAACTGGAAAAAATCTCTCACCTTCAAAATTTGGTTTAAAGAATTGAGCAACAGAAGCCACTATTACTACTAGCTGAGTTGTATTTTTTTTTCTTAACGATTTTTCAATGAAAATGCTTAGTTTGCACCTGGAAATTAGAGCCTTGGATGTTAACATCAGGATTAATAGTGAAGACCTTTTTATTAAATGCCTTATGGGATCGATTGCTAACATAAGAAGCATACAGCTGAAAATTGTTATTTATGTAGGGTTAATTGTGTCAGGGAAGATGTGCTATTGATTTACCTAGGAAACAGATGGAAAAAAACATAGTTTTGAAGAGAAACATTCAGATGATGTTCTAAAATATGCAAATATGCAGCCATCAAACAAAAGCCTATTTAATTTTCAAATAAACCTTGAGCCATCTAAATAAGAATTCATTGTTTACGACCTGTTTTATCTATGGAAGATGTTTTTTAGATTAAAACAGATTTATAAGAGTTAGAATGCTGAAGATCTTCTGATGCTCTTAATGGCTTGCTTCTAATACATGCTGAAATCATATGAATTGCTAAATTCCAGTTGAGATTTAATAAAAAATTCCTTGTCTTATTTCTTTCTTTACAGACTTGCTACAAGTATTACATGAGCGATGACATCAGCTGTGATTCAGATGGAATGGATGAACAGTGTAGGTAAGTGTACAAAAACCAAAGTAACACCCACAGCAGTTATGCTTTGTTTTGGGTTGTTGGTTTTTTTTTCTTGCAATAATGAAATAACTGACAGATAAAGACCAGTACAATTGTTTCGCACCAAGAAATGCTCAACTCCAGGGTTTTTTTTGAATACTATTTATTAATATAGTAATCAACAGGAAAACTTTTTATAAAGAAATCTAAAGCAAACACTTGTAAGACATTTTTTAACTAAATAGCATGCCACCTTACAAATACTTTAAAGCGGGGAATAAAATCTGGCATTTTAAACGTTGAGCCACAGAAACTTGGTTTCCCAGAGGCATCTTCTGCATTTGGAATACTGAAGTACTATGTCTTTATGGCAAATACCTGAATGTGTAATCTAGTCAAAATTGTGTGGTCTGTGGTGCCTACAAGCTTACTTGTTAGCTACTTCTCAGGTCTTCATCAAAGACTGTGCAGTTTAGACGTAGATCAAAAAACATGTGGGATTTTTTTTTTTATTATGTGCCTGCAGTAGTAGTATACCAGTTAAGGCTCAAAAGTTTTGAAGCTAATTTGTTTCGCTGTGGAATAAATTACTTCCCCCCCCCACCCCTCCCTTCAAATACTGAGAAGTATGGAAAAAACAGTTTTTTCTCTTACTTAAAACTGGTGCTGAAACTGTTTGGATACTACTTACCATTTCAGCGTTGTGAATTGTTAATCTAATACCTTACCTTTCTTAATTTCCAATTCTCAACTGAGTACTTTTCAGTCATGCTTTTAATAATGTTTTCACTTAATGGATATCCATTGGTGGGCTGAATTTTTTACATGCAGATTCCTCATCAAATAGTGAAAAATAAGTGAACTTGTCAAATTTGTCACTTTGTTGATACGGAGGTAACACTCATATTTTTTCTTTCTCATTTCAGGTGGTGTGCTGAAGGTGGAAATTTGATTTGCTGTGACTTTTGCCATAACGCCTTCTGTAAAAAGTGCATTTTGCGCAACCTGGGTCGAAAGGAGCTATCGACTATATTGGATGAAAATAACCAGTGGCACTGCTATATTTGCCATCCAGAGCCTTTGTTGGACTTGGTCACTGCATGCGACAGTGTCTTTGAAAATTTAGAACAGTTACTGCAACAAAACAAAAAAAAGATCAGAGTTGAAAGTGAAAAAAGTAAAATATATGACAATACAGTCAAGTTTTCTCCAAAGAGAAGTAGTTCAAATTGTAATGGTGAAGAAAAAAACCTAGATGATTCATATTCAGGTTCAATAACATATTCTTATAAAGCACTAATGGTGCCAAAGGACTTGCTGAAGAAGACAAAAAAGCTGATTGAAACTACAACAAATCTGAATTCTCGTTTTGTAAACTTTCTGAAAAATGCTGCAGAAAATATGGAAATAAGCCCAACTGTGCAATTTTGTCAGCTAAAAGCTTTTAAATCTGTGTTGAGTGACATGAAAAAAGCTCATCTGGCACTAGAAGAAGGTCTGAACCTGGAGATTCAAGCTTTCAATGTTAAAATCAAAGATAAAAATACCACAGAGAAAAAAACTGATGCTATATCAGAAAAAAATGAGGTGAAAAAAGATGAAGGAAAACACGTGGCATTAAAAGAGGATGACACTGTGAAGACACAGAAAAAAGTTGTATCAGGACAACCTGGCAGTGAGCCCATGGATCAAAGTGTTCCAACAGTGGAACAAACAGTTAACAAGCGTACCTCTGGTGAAGATAAAAGGTCTGGCAGAAGTGAAGAACCTCAGTATGAACCTAATAGCACAGAGGCTTTAGACATGGATATAGTGTCCATTCCCTCATCTGTTCCTGAAGATATTTTTGAGACCCTGGAATCTGCTATGGAGGTTCAGGTTACATCAGATGAGCAAGACAACGGAAATACAGGAACAGATCATGACATGACTCTAAATTCAAGTATGAAATCAAATGCTCCTGTGAAAGATACTGAAGGTGGTACTAAGTTAAAATCATCAGCTAAAGGAACAAAAGAATTGGTTGTAAAATTGACTCCTGTTTCCCTGTCAGAGTCTTCAGTTAAAGCTGAAGATCAAGACAGCAGTCTAGAAAAGAGGAATAAGGATGTTGATGTCATACCTAAAGCAGAAAACTGTGATTCTGTAAAACAGAATCATAATGCTGGCAGTGAACCTTCCACAGAGAATGAAACTGTCTCACTGGTAGAGGAATCTGATCTCAGAAGATCACCACGTGTGAAGACTACACCTCTGAGGCGCCAAACAGACATCAGTCCTTTAACATCAAATTCAGAGGAAGATAGCAATGACACATGTAACGAAAAGCATAAAAGAAAATCATCAAAACAACCAAGGAGGAAAAATGACAAAAATTCTTCGGACAATACTGTTGATGGTCCTAGTCCTAATGAACTTTCTAAATCAAAAAAGCCGTATGTATTAGATAATAGCTCAGATTCTGATGAGATGCCAGCTGTTCTTAAAGAAGTAGCTATGATGAGTCACAATTCTTCAGAAATTGATAGCAATAGTGAAGCACCAGCAAAGGATCAGAAGTCTTCAAAGGATCAACCAGTGAAGGATGAAAATGGAAAACGAAAACGAAAAAGTTCCAGTTCGGGTTCGGATTTAGATGCTAAAAGAGGCAAATTGGCTAAAAATTCCACTGCTGCTAAAAAGAAACGACAAAACTATTCAGATTCTTCGAACTATGATTCTGAGTTGGAAAAAGAAATAAAAATTTTGAGTAAAATTGAGTCTGCAAAAAAAGCTAAGAAAAAATACTCTCGAAAAGAAGATAGTTATGATTCCTCTGAAGAAGAGCAGAGGAAAAAAGTAAGTAGTAAGAGAAAGGTAAATTTGAAGAAACAGAAAGAGAAATCTTCTGAAGATGATGATGCTGAAAAGTCTTCCCGAGACAAGGAGATTAATCATTCTCCTAAAGATAAAAAAACTGGTAAGGCGTCAGCTGCTAAGGAAAAGCTAAACAAAGACTTAAAAGAAAAAGCTGTAAAGGGAAACCCTGATGAGTCTTCTGATGTTGAGAAATCTTCACTGGAGAAAGAGGAGAGTAGTCCTAAAAGTGTAAAGCTAACTGAACTTAAGAAGAGCAAGGATTTGAAAAAGAGAAAGTCACAGGAAGATTCTTCCTCAGAGAGTACTGAGAAATCTGCAAAGAAAGAGCAAAATTTTGATTCTTCAAAAGACAGATTCAAGAATAAAAAAGGCTTAGAAAGCAAAGTGAAGAAATCTGAAGAACTGAAAAAGAAAAGTTGCAAGAAAGAGCAAGATGATTCCTATTCTGATGTTGAAAAGTCATCTCCAGAGAAAGGAAGTTGCAATTCTTCTGAAAATGACAGAACTAAAAATGAACCAGTGTTCAAAGAAAAGAAAAGGCATAATTTGAGAGAGAGGGTACCTAAAAGAGTACAGCTTGATTTATCCTCTGATGCTGAGAAATCTCCCCTAAAAGAGGAGAGTTCTTCTGAAGATGCTGTACGGAGTAAAAAAAAACCCGAAACTAAAGAAAAGAAAAAAAAAAGTCACAAAAAGAAAATTTCCAAGAAAGAACAGAATGAGTCCTCTTCTGATGATGAGTCTTACGAAGGCAGTAAGAAAAAGATTAAAAGAGGATCAATGAAAGAAAGTAAGAAGACTAACTCAAAAAAGAAAGTGTCAGCAAAGGTGGTGGTTACTTCTTCTTCCTCATCTGATAAGGAAGAAGATGCTGAACAGAATTCATCAGGTGATGGAAGCAGTGACGAGCAGAAAATTGTGCCAGTGACTGAAACCTTAATACTATCTGCTGCTACAGGATTTTGTCAGTCATCAGGTGTGCAACAGATGTTCATCTACCTGTATTAATAATACACTAATGGAGCAAGCTTGTAAGATTCGGGTGACATTGAATAACCTAGAAGTGAAAATATTAGTATGTAGGTAATTATGCATTTAAACCTTTGCAGCCGGTTAAGTTTTGGAAGTTAAGATACTGATTTGGAAGCAGCCATTTCAGTTTGTGCAGGTTGTCACTTGTGGATGAAAGGATGTCACTGTAGGTGGAGAGGCTCGAGAAGCTCTAGTCTGTGATTGCTGCAGGTATTTCCTTGCAGTGCAGCTTTCCAAAGTCTGTTTCTCTCTTTGGCTGCTCGGGTGCGATAGAGCAGAAGATGGCCTTAAGCAGTAGGTATCTAGTGAATTCCGTTGTCAGCTCCTGGTTATGCACTAGAGATCACTTGGAAGACACGGCACTCTAGCATAGTTCTTAAAAATCAAGTAGATGATCGTCATGCCTCGTGAGATCCATGTAGCCTTGGAACAGCTGGTATCAGTTAACAGAAATCTGTCATTGCTTATTATTTTCATAGCAAGTTTAATAGTAAGAATTCTTTCTCTTGCCAAGATAGCTATTTCATCAGTGTCTTAGATGTTTAGGAAATTAGAAAGAAATCCAGAAATTCAGAGTTGGAACACTTGATTTTAAAGAACTTAAAAAGGAGGGGTGGTTTTCACATTATGTGGATGTTACACATGGTTTTATTAAATGAATTTTCAGCTAGAAAAAATGAAGCCTTAACTGCTGTTTTAATTACTCTGACAGGTGAATTGTTTCCTAATTTATTTGTTTCTAATGTTTCATAGAACTTCCTGTACATGACTTTACTGTAACTGTTTGCTCAGATACAGTAGTTTGTGAAGCTGCAACTAAATGAAAAATGAACACCAATATGTTTATGAAACTAAGGGAAGAGGCACAGTTGCAGTTTGGCTTTCCCAAAAAGCCCTTGGAGGCAGACAGTAAATGCAAAATGAGATGATTGTTATTTGTAGTTTCTCAAAACCAAGAAAACAACAATAAAAACAGGTGCTATATCCTACTGTGGACTTGGAGCCCTGTAAGAAATCAAGGTTTGATTAATGGTGCTTTGCATCATTGTAGAATAACAGTTGGAAAGTAAGTTTCTTATTCTGCATATGTTACAGCACTGTAATGTTTGTTTCTCGAGGTCCTCTGATGAAGTAAGTTTAGATAGTAGCCTCTTTCTGCATGTAATATTGGGAGGCTTTTCACTGATGGCTGCCAAAACTACTTTTCTCAGTAGTGCCACTGCTGGGGCAGATTGCAAATAACAAATGGTTTGCATAGTCATGAACTAGCATCTTGCATGTGGTAGCTGCCGTGGTTGTTAAAATACTCCCCATGGATAGACAACTGATGTTACTTCGTGAAGGTAACCCATATGCAACAGTTCTCAGCATCACTGGACCATCAAAAAAAAATACTTAAAAAGAAAAAATTTTTACTCATGTACGGTGTACGCTCATAGACTTGGTATTGAAATTACCCAGGAGGAAGAATTTGGTTGTAATATATCAGAAGGTGTCTGAGGCAGTGGGAGCGATTATTTTATTTGCAAGTCACAAGTGGAAAGATTAGATAACTATTGGATGGAAGAGTGATTATAGTGTACAGATTGGAAAAATGAGATGGTGATGTGGGATGATTGATAGTAGAGTCAGACTGAGAGAGAGGTGGGTTGGTTTAGCCTGGAGAGGAAGATGCTAAAAATGGGGAGTCTTAATTGCTGTCTTGTAATCACTTTAATGGGTAGTTACAGAGAAGACTGAGCTAGATGCATGATGAGAGGACATGGTACAATTTTTCGCAAGGAAAACTGTTGATACTAGGAAAAAATCCTTGATGTTGAGTATGGTCAAAGCCTGAAACTGGTTGCCCTGTGAAATTTTGGAGTCCCTGTCCTTGGAAATACTCAAATCTGCCTTTGTTGTATTTTTTTAAGAGGAGGCAAACTTACCCTTTCTCTTCAGTTTGCTTTTGGCTTAATAGGTGAATAAATTAGTCTTTTCTGTGTCTGAACAAGCTCTGTAGGTTGATCGTTGAATGAGACTTAGAATCTGGTTTAACCAACAAATTACTTCTATTTTCTTAAGCCCAAGAGTGAGGGACTTTCTGCGATGACCTTTACACAGTCCTGTCAGACATCGTGGTAGTGGCAATTCCAGGACAGGTGTATGTTAAAACAGCTTGGAGCGAGCCTCGTCTTAGTCCAGCCCACCTAGCTAGAAAATAAGCAGTAGCAATTAAGAATAAGGGAATCTAGTTTCATTAAAATGTTGAGGTCTCTTTTCCTAAGCCTTATTTTACTAACTAGGAGTAAAATTACTTACACGCGAGTCAGAAGAACGAGAGAAAGGGGAAAGGCCTGGGAATGTAGTAGAAATCTGAATTCCTTTCGGTTCAGCCAGGAGAGTGCAGAGGAGCTTGAAGGCTGGTGTCATACTGTGCTCTTCCTCCGCTATTATGTGTCCCATGCTGTTGGTTTTGATGTGCTTTCCGTATGAGACGGTATCCATGTAGTGCAGCTGGGTTTTGATAACTTGCAGTAAGGGTAGCGCATGTAGTTTTCAAAGCTTAAGTCTTCACACATACACAACACATGTACATGTATTATGTCTGATACTCTGAAAGCAAAAATAGGCAAGGATTATTATTCTTGAGTACTTAATGGCAGCAGGGTAGCTCCTAAGTTTCATAAGTGACTGTAATATATTTGTTTGGACCCCCTTTTCAATTTACACAAAGTCAGTAGCAGAGCTTCTGAAATGGAGCTAATAATTGCCTTGGGAAGCTCAATTTCTGAATCCTAGGTAGGAGTATTCAGTCTCTGTATACAGTTTTGGTCTAAAAACCCCACAATTTCACAGTATGTAATAAGGAAAGAATCGCAAGGTGCGTGTAGTAGCAAGCATAACATGGATAAAAGTGCTGCTTAAAAAACTAGATGCTTTTATTAGTAAAAATATTTACTTGCACATGTCAAGATAGATAACTGGCTTTTTTGTTTCCTGATGGAGAAGTGATGGTATGCCCAAGGTATTTTTAGATGGGCATTCTTGATGGAGACAATAGTTCACATGCTGTGTTGTCTGTTGTTGGTTTTACACCTATTAAGTGTTGATGTTTTCTGGTTTTTTGTTTCCCCTTCCTCCCCCAGGAGATGAGGGAGAGACTAAATCAAGGGCTGTTCCAGTGGAGGAGGAGGAAGATGATGATGATGACGATCCTGAGAATAGGTATGATACCATCCGTAAGGACTTAAAAAAGATTATAACACACCCTAGGTGTGGGCGCAAACCGGCGCAACGGAAGAGCAAGCAGGTTGTAAAAACCACGACTGCCTGCCCTGTAAAGACTCGCTCACGGGCTTCCCGCAAGTTTGAACAAGGGGCCAGAAAACAGAGGCCAAAATCCAGAAATGCAAAGAAAGTTTTTAGAAGTGTTAGCTAACACACCTTGCATAGGGTATGTTATAAAAGCACTGCAGCGCTGTCCATTTTATGTTCCCACTGAAATTGTGAGGTTTGTGACAAGTATTTCATTCAGGCAGGTAGCCTACTTCTGATAAATGTGAACTGAAGCTACTTCCATGAATAGAAAGTAAAAATTTGCATCTGTGCAATGTGCAGCACTAAAATATTTTCAGATTGAACTTGGTTATTACTGCTACTTTTTAAATTTTACATTTTTAAAAATTTGCTTTTTAATTGAAACACCTTTTCGCAATAAAGAGAAAACACAAATGTGGAGAAAACAGTATTAGATATTTTCAGCTGTTAATTAAACTGAATTTTAATCCACTAAAGAACACCTGAAGTAAGTAATGTGATAGTTAAGGCTATGATTCTACGAGCACTGTGCATAGGCTCAACTGGTATTGAAGAGACTAATACGTTTTAAGTCTTTGCATAGATCTTTTCAGAATTGTGGCTTATATTTATTGCTTCAGTTTCAAGTTCAATAAAAATTAATCTATGTAAGGTATAGTTAGTTAAGACGTGTCATATTTCACCAGTACCATTGTAGTTACAAAAAATAGCCTGGCTAGAAAATGTAAAAGCTTTGTTTCCTAATGAGTGGGCGCATAACTTGAAGTATTGCTCAATTACAAGCCACAGTTTCTTTTTTGGAAGTTATTTTAGTTAGACTGAAGAGTTATTCAACAAATTTTTACACAGTATTTCAGAAACTGATTTTTTTTGCTGAATAATATCATGTGTGGGACCAGCTTCATAGCTTTGCACAGTTGCTATTGGAGTCTTCCTTCTTTTCTTCTTCTGAGCCTTACTAGTTTAGAATATGGTGTCTTTGTTTCACAGAGTTGTATGCTTTGATCTGTGGCTGAAGTAAATTCCTAGAAACACTGTTTTAATAGCCTTTACAGACCTCAGTTTAGCATCAAAAATACTGCTGCTGATGTAGTTTTTGCTTGTTTTCAGTCTTCAAATTTAATCAAATAATTCAGCTTTTAAAGAAAGATGCTCTTTTGGGGACTTGACAGCACAGGGTTGTAAGTAGAACATGCTAATACAAGATTTTTAAAAATTACTCTTGAATTTCAGCCCGTTTTTTTTTTTTCTTTTCTTTTTTGTTTCGTAAGTGTTTCTGGTTGATAACTAAGCCAATATACTTTTGTCAAAATTCAGTGTTTACCTTACAAATGTTACTGACAGATCTTAATTATTAGTTTAAGAGGTATACATGGGAAATGAGTTAACCCAACTGATAGCAAATCGGTAATATGAATTTGGGGTTTAAAAATCAGTTTCTGTACTTTGTTTTTGAACTGAATCTTTGTTGAAGTTTTTATTTAGGGAATATTTTGAATATATACTAATGAGTTGGGGAGGCATTTTGTCAATAAACAGTTTTGTCAACCTTCAGACTTGTTAACTGGTAACTGCAGTCTAATTTTACATCCATCGTGAATTGTACTTGGCACCAAAATCAGATACACAAAATGTAAAAAGATGGAACAACTTTCAAGAAGTTGAAAGGTTGTTCTTCTGTTTACTCAACACAAAGTGTTTAAATAGTTTACCTACTATTCAGATTAAGTTGCCTATTTTCTTCCAGGCCAAAGAGGGTATGTAGTACCTACGAGGTATTTGTAGTATGGGAACTCATGTTTGCAAGTCTCTAGTTTAGATGCTCTTGTTATTTGCATACCTTTGGATGTGCATGACATGAATATTAATAGTCTTGGAATCATCTTTACCAAAATGCGATATCCAAGTGGGTCTTAATATGACATACAGTGTTGTATGCTTTCATCTTATGCTGTGTAACTATTTATTATTGGTCCTTCTGATCTTTTAAATGGTACTGTTTAATATATTTGCAGTAGTTTTGTTTATTAACAAGTTAATAGTGTATTCAATGCAGAATGCCTTTCAAGTATTTGATGGTTGCAATAAATTTTTGTAAAACGTTTTTCTTGTCCAAGCATTTAATTTAATACAACTCTTGACAGCTTGAAAATCGGACTGTTTCAACAAAGGCAGTACAGTATTTTAGAACAAGGTGTTTGGCAGGTCTCACTTTTTTTTTTAAATGTGTACGACATTTCATCCAATTATTAATCTCTAAAAATATATTTTAAATGGTTCTGAATTTTTTAGTAATATACCAAAGGCCCATTTAATTCACTAGTGCTTCAGCTGAAAGAAGGTGGCTTTTATTAGCCGCATAAAAACATCCTCCCTGGCCCAAAGCCTTGTTTTGGGCAACCTTATTTCTACATAGAGTTAGTAGGTATTTATGAACACTAAGTGTAAGTTGATATGACATAATTGGTGGTAATACATCATGATAATTAACTAATATTTGAAACTGGCTTTCTAAGAAGAAAAATTATTTTCACAGTGGCGTTATCTCACCAAGATTTTTGTCAATCTATAAATGAGTGCATTGTATTGGCACTCTTAAAATTCACAAAAAAGAATGGTGCAAATTACTATGTGAATTTAACTCCACATCGTGAGAGGTTGCACCTACTGTTGCATTTTTGCTGCAGTGTCTGAAGGATAATTCAAAGTAGTCCTATACTGTGATTAAGCAGCCCCTGGGCAACTTCCACTTTTGCCTGTCTTTTCTTAAAAATGTTTTCTTTAGCATAAGTCAAAAATACATAGTAACCAATTCATTTTTTTAAAATGTATATTGTTGGTGTCATTCTTACAAAGGTAAAATAGGTTTAAATCCTGATTTATGTAAAATCATGCATATATACTGTTACTTTATTCTAGAGTTGGGGTTTTTTTTGCTCTGGTTAAGATTACAGTCCCATTCTGTAAGGCACATGTTGGGAAAATGGCCTTTATACAAATCTCACGATAGTTTAGATCAGGAGGAGAGGGACAGTATGACATGCTCGGGGTTACAGCAGATCAGTGGCAGAAATGAATGAAATGCAGAGATTTTATGGGGTTTTTTTTACTACCTGAAGGCCTGTGCTGGAAGTCATACAGCTCTTGATGCTTCTTAATTAAATTTGTTTATAGTGTTCAACTGTTACATCTTGTTGTCCAAGAATGTCTTTTCTGACCTTGATCCAAGTAAATATTACGGTATCTTTTGATATTTATTGGTTTCTCTGGAAGAATATGCGCTAGGGAGTTTTCACACAATCATAGCTTGTTTTTCCGTGGTACTTGCAGTTTGATGTTAATGTGAATATCAAAATATTAAAGCTAGCATATGTAGTTTCTTAGCTTAGAAACCTGGTCACTCTAAGTAGGTTTATATCTTAAAATAGAAATGTGATATATTATCCTGAGCCACATATAATTTAATTTAAAACCAGTTTGAAGAGTCCAGGACTTAATTTATTCTAATTCATATATGCCATTTGTTATATTAGTCATGTCAGATGCATTTACAAGTCTTAATCTGCTTCTGATATTGCTTACACTTTCAATTCCTATCAAATATGTAGTTACATTAAAAATAGGAATCTTTCAAATTCTGAACATCTCAACAATATTTGACATTTTTAGCCTAAAATCATGCCAGTATTACGCATTGAAGAGAATGTACCTTTTTTCACTAAACAGTTCCATCTGTTTGATTCAAAGCAGTTGAGTCTTTATCCTAGCTAAAAAGATATCTCTGATTTTCTATTGGAGTATAAAAGTAATAACTTCTTAATATTACTGTTAAGAATTAATTATCACCTGCAAGTTTACCCAGTCTGGTTGGTGGTTATGATGATGATTAGTAGGAAAATAACAGCATCTTCTGTTTATGGATAGTAGATTTTGTGCATGGTATTTTTAGGTGAATGATACGTTTGCTCCCCCCCCCCCCCCCAACAAAAAAAAAAAAAAAAGTTTTTTTTCATAAAAGAACAAGTGAAAATGTATGTCATCATTTGTTAAGAACCAAAGCCAACCTTTGTTTAAAAATATGTAAATAAATTTTTAAAGGTGACCTGTATGAAAGGTAAGTATTGTTACCCGCATGCAAGTTGTGTTCGCTTTGCTAATGCAGTTGAGGACAGTCTAAAGTAAGTCAAAGGCAGTATTACTAGGCAATACTTTCAGGATTGAATATTGAAATTTTGCAGTTTTTTATTAGTGTTTCTGCCTTTTTTTTTTTTTTTTCCTTCCCCTCTTCCAAAGCAAAACTTTGGTGGTGATTGTTATTTTTTTAAACAAGAAAAGTAGCTAAACCGCTGCTGTCTGCATTTCCTGGAGCAGAATTCAGGGTTAATAATTTACATTAAAAGCTTTTAAAGAGGAGCCAACCTGTGCCAAGCAGTTTTGTTTTGAAGAAAGAGTTCTGACCGTTAAGAGATGGAAGAAATATAGGCTTAATTTCTTACATGAGAAGCTATATATTCCTGTTGCTGTTATACATGATTTGGTGGGTTTTAAAAAAAAACCAACAAAACACACCAGGAAAACAGAATCCCACAAAAAAACAAACCAACCCCCTCCCTAAGTCCCTTTTCCAAGTCCTGGAAGGACCTAATGCAAAAAACATTTGGATGAAGATGTTACTTTATGGACTTTAGTAAAGTTTTCATTGGGTTCACACTGTGATCTGTTGATGTATATAGAATTAAAGTTTACCAAGAGTACTGCATTTTAAACTTAATCGTTTTTTTCTTTGCAAGCCATTTCTCAAAAGCGTGTGTGGGGGTGTTTTGGGTGCTGATGTAAACTGTGACGCTGGGCAATCTGAATTGTTTATTAAACCATTTTACTTCCATCTTCTAGTAACAACTGAATATACATTAGCATTGGAATCTTTTTGGAAAATATACTGCCACCAAAAAAAACAGGAAATCCTGTGTGAAGTGTTAGGAAAGATACCTTGGGAAAATTCCCTTTGAAAAGTTCCTTTGTTTTAGTGACGTTGAATGCTGAAAATGAATTACAGATTCCTTGAAACCTATTTTGTAGTGCTGTGTGTAAGTAACAATTATCTAATGCCTAAGAAGCTGTACTTAAGAAATCCCTGTTCCTTTGCCGTTTCCCAGTGAGGCCTAGGTTGTGGTTCAGTTTCACGGGTTTTGAACTATTGTTTTGACTGGTATGAAAACTTTCCCATTCTGAACCATGTATATACAGTATACATTAATTCTCCTCAAAGGCAAGACAGACCAGATTTGACCCATACAAAAAACCCCAAAAATTAAAATTGACGACTGTGGAATGAAACTATAATATTTCTGATACTTGCTTGAGGAAGGCCTGGTTTCATGGTTTCAGGATTTTTTTTTCCCTTGGAAGTACGAATTCT
The DNA here is from genome assembly GCF_015220075.1 of Falco rusticolus. Taxonomy (NCBI): domain Eukaryota; kingdom Metazoa; phylum Chordata; class Aves; order Falconiformes; family Falconidae; genus Falco; species Falco rusticolus. Next base: position 3,527,442 of record NC_051200.1, on the reverse strand, counting down.
CAGATAAGTCCACTATTTCCTGTGCTTTTCACATATCATTTTATATTTTGCCTTGGATAGATTCATATAAGATTTTTATGTTGCAAGAGCATGTAAAGAAATCATTTTTCCATAGTAACTTGTACGTTATCTGAAAACATTCTTGGGCTGAAATGAAACTAAGAAGCTGAGCAAACAGTTGGTGGAACAGGAAATAAGATTGTAGTTTTTCCTTGAAATTTAGGTCCCATAATATTTGATAAAATGTTTTTGTGTGTATGTGTATGTACACATACCTTTTTTTTTTTTGCTGTCGTTGCTGTAAGGCGAGTGCTTGTAGTTAGGAGGGATTCAGTGTGGGTTTTTTTCCTGAGGCACTTCGTATCAGTTCATCTTGAGACGACATGAATTGCTTCAATTACTGCAGCATCTATTTTGCAGTAGGGTGGGCCCAAGCAATTAGAGTGGTAAACACAGTTGAAAGCAAGCTATTTAGAGGTAGGGTAATAAATTTTCTTTTTTTTTGAACCTGTACGTTAATGCATATTGCAGTAATCCTTTTCTCCTGGTTTAAAACGTGCGTTCAGCGATATGCTGTTTTTAAAACCATTAGTTTACATATACACTGGTCAAGTAGATTCAGTGCCTCAGGAAATTAATCACATTGAGTTAAATCAAGTAAGCATGATAACCATTTTTGGGAGAATAATTTGAGTGTTAGGGTTTGGTCTGCAGCATCTTCATGTTCTTGTTAGTGATAGCATACATATAGGTGCTGTCCCAGAACTGATGAGAGTTCATCCAAACAAACCATGAATAAAATGAAAGTTTGTACATTTTATAGCTATCTCCAGTCTTGCTTAAAGCATTTAAATTCTTTTTTAAGAAGCATTATGCAGATTTGCTTTCTGAAAGCAAGTTAACACATTATATTTTAACATGAGATTTTTGCGGATAGATCCTGTGTTGCCACAATGACTTTTCATCATGTCTTTTTTTTGTTCAAACCACCCCCCCCTTTTTTTTTTAAGTTCTGAATGGTATAGGATTACACTGATCATTCATAGATTTACTTGAACAATGGAATAAATAATTTTTTCTGTTTTACTTCAAAGAATTGCCAAGAAAATGCTTTTAGAAGAAATTAAAGCCAATCTTTCCTCTGATGAGGATGCATCTTCAGATGATGAATCGGATGAAAGAAAAAAGAAAACTGGAAAGCAAAACGAAAACGCAGGAGATGATGGTGAGCACCAAAAAGCATCTGGGAAAAAATGGTGCTGTAGCACCTGTCATAATTTCAAAGGTTGCTGGGGAAAATGATCATAAAGTTTCTTCAGTTTTCAACAAAAAAATGTCATCGATGTTGATAGGTAGTTGCCAAATAGTCCAGTGTACATGGTCATGAGGATTGTTATCTTTTTTGCTCTTCTAAGTGTATTTTTTTGTTAATAGTCTGATTTTTGTAACCAGTTCAAAAGTCCTAGTGATTTGTGAGGAATAATCTGTACAGAACAGTAAGACTTGCAAATGCATGGGAAAGATTTGTCTAACATACACCGTTATTGGAACAGACATTTCAAGTGTTCGGGCAGCATAAAATACCTAAAATTTGAGGAAACATTGGTGTGTTGTTGCCCCCTTATTTCCTGGAAAAGCACAGAATTTAGCCTAAATTAATACAGATTTTAATTCTTGGCAAATTTAAGTAAGAAAAAAATGACCAGTGTGCATGTACTGACTTATCTCTGACAGAAGAGAATGAGAAGAAAGATAATTCTGAATCGGATTCAGAGGAAGAAGAATCAAAGAAGCCTAGATACAGACACAGACTGCTGAGGCACAAGCTAACAGTGAGTGATGGAGAGTCTGGTGAAGAAAAAAAGGTGAAACCAAAAGACAAAAAAGAAGGGAAACGCAGAAATAGAAGGAAAGGTACATAGTCCAGCTGTTTTGTTTTGGTTTTTTCACATGTACTTGTTTCTATAACATAAGTTGAAAGCCTATCAGAATGGAGATCTGAAAACTCTGTAGTTTTAAAATCTCTGTATAAACTTTAATGTATTAAATCTAGAATTCACTTGTCTGTGAATAATTGATAAATAATTTTATTGAGGCTGTTGAATACAAATGCAGCGCTCTCCACTTAGTGTATCCTCTGAATTGGGTTAATCGTGTTTAGTCTTAGAATATTAATTTTAAATAACAGTGGCAAGGCCAGCATGTCGTAATTTGTGAAGATCAACCTTATGTAATGTCTCTCCTTAGTTTGGACTGTTAGTACGCCCTTGTGCATCAGACATGTCTCCGTCCGAGTTCAAACTGTTGCAAGCTTTAGCTGAACACCAGATGGCACTGTGAAACGGTGCCTGACTTTGATTTGTCATTTTCATTGTTGCGTGCTGGAACAAGTCCTTTTGAACAGAGGAGTAGAGCGATAGTGAAGATAAATGCTTACTGCCATGCTGGTCAGTGTAGGTGTTGATAGTATTTTGTGACCAGTGGAAGTAGGGGTGCACAGTACATTCCTGCTCTGTGTTGCACTAATGCTAGCCATCTTTTGCAGACTCCATAGACTTTCCATAGACTAAAAGATGCAATGTGTTTTGTGTATAGTTTTCCTTCATGAAAACTCTTCATTTTTGTCTGAATGTATATTCATGCTTTTCCTCCCTTACGGAATTATAACTCTACCAACAACATGTCTTTCAAGAACAGTAATTGTAAATTAAGTGTCAATGTGCAAATAAAATGCAGCCAGAGTAATTCTCAGAATTCCTCAGTGTAAGTCTTTGGACTAGTCTTAGATAGAACAACATACTTTATTCCAGCTTGTTAGTTTTTAGCCCTATTTTACCAATATTATGTTCCCCCATGTATGTAAAACAATTCCTAAACCTTGTTACTCATAAAATAGTTACGCTTTCCACTGTGTTGAAGGTCAAACTGAAATTCTAAAGGTGCTAAATGGCATGCTGGTCTTAATTGCCTATAAATGCCAGTGATAGCTCCTAAAAGTAGTTATAGAAGTATTACCTGCTAGTTCAGGTGTATTTTTAATTGTCTTTTGAGTCAGTTTTAAACTTGCATTACCTGAAGAAACTTCAAGCCATAAATACAGTAATATAATTGCATATATAGTTAGTAAATAAGGCTCGTTTGCATGATTTGTGAAGTATGATTATAAAATTACGTCTAAAACATTCGAAACAAAAGTTTCTGTTTAACAAAAAATCATCTTTTGTTTGTTCAGCACTCTTCCCATTTTGTTCTCTCCTCCTTGCCTGCTGTCTTTGAAATGTGACACTTTCTCATGTAATGTTTTCTGTCATTTCCTTGTAAACTAAGATGTATTAATGCATAAAGACCTCAAGTCTTGTTGGCATAACATGCCATCTGTCACGGCTCAGCTAGTGCTTACATGTTAAGCTTTTCTATGCCATACCCCTTATATACTTGTTGCTTCTTGTCAGTGGGTTTAATGGGTCTTACAGTGTCTGAAACAAACTTCTGCCGTGCTTGTTGTTCTTAAACAGCTTGTATAATTAGAAGATACGTAACGTTGCTAACTTTGCAGTAATATTCAACATGAAATTATACTTCTGTTTGTAAAGTGAGCAGCGATGATTCAAATGACTCCGAGTTTCATGAATCTGCGGTTAGTGAAGAAGTCAGCGAGTCTGAAGACGACCAACGTCCACGAACAAGGTATAAGTAAAACTTAACTATGCTTAATCCTGGGTTTCATTTTATTAAAAATGTTAAGTTAATTAGCAGATAGCAAATTACTGACGAAGGTTTTAAGGACTTACCCAAAGTCTTTAACTTTCACCATCTCAAAGTTAAAGACTTTGGATAGGTCCTTAAAACCTTTGATGATACTTGTCAATAATTTGGTATCTGCTAATTAACTTGGCAGCAAATATGAGAATTTTTAATTTGTAGCACAATATGTGGTATACAGCATTTTGATGAGCCAGTATGAAAAACAGATTTAACAAAAAATGAGCATTTTTATGCCAAATGTGTCAAATGTCAATTGAGGAATGATGGATTGCAGTAGAAAAAGAATAAACAATTCTGAGATTCTTCAGGGTTGTCTGAAATAGACTGTTGCTGTGTGAGTCCCCTGAGTTGAGGGAGAGGAAGAAATTCAGAAGTAAACTCCTGGTTGCACAAAAAGAGTATGTTCTGAGTATATTGTGGTAATTAGCAATGTAATTCATGTACTTTTGTTACTGTTTGTCAGTGAGGCAATGAATGATTATTGTTAATCAGTAATACTGCCTGCGTTTTTCCATAGATCTGCCAAGAAAGCTGAGGCGGAAGAAAACCAGCGCAGTTACAAACAGAAAAAGAAACGAAGGCGTATAAAGGTTCAAGAGGATTCTTCAAGTGAAAACAACAATAAGGTACTATACTGTGTTTTGAACTAATAAATAGGAAAAGGAGTTCCTATCTCTTCTGCCACCTGCTTAGGGATTTGGGTATCTCAAACAACTCTGTATAAAGTACAGTAAAAAATTAAAACTTTTCTCAATGTTAAGTCAATGCTACAATTCATAAAACAGCACTGTTATGGAGAAAAATGGCCATGTTTAACTAAAACCATTTCCTGTTGTAGAAGATGACACAAATAGTAGATTAAGGCTTTCCTAGTATTAGGGCTTCTTTTCCTGTGTGGACTAGGTGATAGCTGATCTGATCTAGCACTACTAGAACAGAAAAATAGTTCTTTATTAATAGTCATTAGCTACTATAAAATTATAACAGTACCTTTAGTGCTGTCTTTGCACAGCTGGGCTTATCTTTAATACCTCAGAATACATTATAGTTCATCAGGCTGGCTAACTTGTTTTGAAAAAGTATCTTTTCTTATTAAGCTAAACGCCACCTGCATATATAAAAGTTGTTGGGAGCTTGTCTAAAAATGAAGCATTTGATGGTCTGTGCCATAATTTTCTTCCTAATGCTTTATTTATTTAATTTGAAATAGAGTAATTCTGAGGGTGAGGACAATGATGATTCAAAATCTCCTGGAAAAGGCAGGAAGAAAATAAGAAAAATTATTAAAGATGATAAGCTTAGAACAGAAACACAAAATGCACTGAAAGAGGAAGAAGAAAGAAGAAAACGTATAGCGGAAAGAGAACGGGAAAGAGAGAAATTGAGAGAGGTATGTTCTGTTTTCTTTGTGAAATGCTAGGAAATTGAACTGATGATGATGTTTAAGACTACATATTTACCCTTAGTTTAATTTGGTAAGTAATTAAATCTCTGTAACCTTGTAAGCCACAAGTTTTATCTGTAGTTTCCTGCAGATTAATGTTGGTAAGTTTTGTTCAAGACTGCAGAGGTCTTTAGAAGTATGTGTCAGTTGCCTGCTGCTTTACTGGGGAAAAGCGCTCTCCCAAAGTAAGTTGTGATGCATAGTGAACAATTTAAGGTTTCTCTTTACTCCATAAATGGTGACTTCCAATTTTACTAAAGCTGGTGTCTGTAAAATGCTTGGTATTATTCAAATGTGCAGTATTCCTATGATGCCCTGTTTCTACTTCTAGGTGATAGAGGTAGAAGATGCTTCACCTCTGAAATGTCCTATTACAACTAAGCTGGTTTTAGATGAAGATGAAGAAACCAAAGAACCATTGGTGCAGGTTCACAGGAGTATAGTTACCAGACTGAAACCACACCAAGTAGATGGTAAGGAAAGAGAATTTAATTTTTTTTTCCCCCCTCCACTTACGCAGCACCTTATGCAACCTGAATTAGAATCCTAAGAAAATCTCCTTGGCAGGCAAATGCCAGGATGTCAGGTTTAATGCTTTATGTTTGGAACGTCTGAACAAAAGTAAACGAGATCAGCCATACCTGTTGTTTTACAAGCAAAGAACCTTAGAAATGTAAAGTTGGAAGGGTCCTCAGAATCACCCAGTTCTCTACACTGAGGGCAGAATCAATTTATATTTACCTGTTCTATTGAGGAATTAGTATATTCACTTTTTGCAGTTTTCAGTGAAGTTTTAAAAATCTCTCAGTATTTTCCTGGCTTTCTTAACAGAATTTTTTTTTCCTGATACCTGACATGACTGCTCATCAAGCCAGCTTCTTTCTGTATTCTGTTTCTAGTGGAGAAGGAAAAAAGGGGAATAACCAATTGTAATTTTCTTCACAGCTCATTCTGTTGTTTTAAAATTTCCTCAAAGTTCATAATCTACAGCCATTTCAGTAAGGAACTTCGGGACTTGCTTCAACTCTTAAAGGGAGGTGCCCTGAACCAGGCACAGCAGTGAAGTTGAAGCATCATCTGTGCTGAGTATAGCATAGTAGAACACAACTCCCCAGTAAATACTGTAAAGAACAAAAAAAACCACCCAGCAGACCCTCATGCTGTTAATGCATTTTATTAATGTAGCATACATTTCCTTTCCTTTTTCAGCTGTCACAGTTCTTAACTTGACTTTTTTCCTCTTTAAGCATAGAACTTACATCTGATTTGTCTTGGCAGAATTTTTTCGAGTTTGTATCAGATAATGTTGCTGATTTACTGAGAATCATTTTAGTCTTTTCATGAGGTCCTTGCCACTTTTTGTTCTGTCTCCTCTTTTCTCCCTATCCCCAAGATCACAATCATCTGCAGTCTGCACAGTAATATTTTCTGACCCAGATGCCACATCTTCAGTGAAAACTGTGAATATAATTACGTTCAAGACAAAAGATGGTCCCCTGTACAACCCATTGGACAGAAATGCATCAATAATTACCCTGAGCACTGCTTTTCTAAGAGTTACTATGATGTTACAGGGATCACACCTATCTCTTGTGAACTTTACTAAAATGAACATTTAATAAGAAAGTTTTCAATATTTTCTTCAGGTGTTCAGTTCATGTGGGATTGCTGTTGTGAATCTGTAAAAAAAACAAAGACATCTCCTGGTTCTGGATGCATTCTTGCTCACTGTATGGGTCTGGGGAAAACGTTACAGGTAAGAAACAAGTCTTTTTTTCTGATCTGTAGTTTACTCTCAAAAGTTGGTCCAGCAAAAGTTAATGACTTTCAGAACATAGTGAAGCTTACTGTTTCCTAGGCAGTGACTCGATGAGGGTTTCTGGAGATAAACATTTTGTAACAAGGTCTTGAGAAAGAAGTTGTGTTTTATAGTATACAGCTGTGAAAGTTGTGATACACACCTGTGCTTTCTCTGCTTTTAAAATATCTAAAATTAGATTAGGTAATCATTGTTATACATGTGAAAAGATTATATTTAGTTGTAAGTGATGTGTAGCTCCCTTGCAACTCCGAACAAGCTAATAAGAGCTAGTAGGATACAGGCTTCAGGAAGCTATGTTTGTAAGACAGTTTAATAATCTGAAGCAGATTGTGGGTTTTACTGTCTTCCTTATTCCTTCGTTGTTCCTTATTTTACTCAGTGGTTTTTCAGTTAATTTGTTGCATTGATAAAGCAGAGGTTTATTTAGGGTCTGGGACTTTTTTGTTTGGTTGGCTTTGGTTGTGCCAGACTTCCAGTGTCTAAAGTCAGATGGTTTGCGTTTTAATGTAAAATGTTTTGTTACAATTTAGACTTTTCCAGGTTGAGGGACAGGGGGCATTTGTTTTCTATTTCAGTAATTGTCCATATGTACTTTCATATTTTTGAGTCTTTGTGCATCACAAGCAGTTAAGACCAGAAACCTTCATTGCCTTGGCAGTTAACTACAGGGCATACTTTCAACCCATTTTTCACTTCTTTATTTCTTTTCTTTGGCTTTACTGTTCTTTGCTTCCTGAGATCTTCAGGTTCGAGCCTTCATTGTCACTTCAGCGCATGTTCCTTCTCCTTTGCACTGCTGAAGACTGCTTTGCAAAAATCTTTAAACCAGGATATTGTAGCATTTCTTAAAAAAATTTTCCATATTTCTCGGTCTGATACAGGTGGCTTTTCTGCCATATTGAAAGTTGCGTAGTGAAAAAGTTACCATTTCTGTTAGTCTTTAGATGAAGGTCAGTCCCCATCTTAAAATGTTGCTTCTGAAACTGATCAGTCAAGCAGTTGCTGTAAAAGTTCTTCTCAAAAGCTCTTTTTCTTGGGCCTCATATAATCATTGCAGGCCTCAGGAGAAGCTTATGCCCTTGACCTTCAAAAGAGGTAAAAGATCTAAACCAATTTTCTTAAATTCCCTGCATCTCAGTATTCATGCTAGTACCATTCAGGGTAGTCAGGAATGTTGAATCCCTTTCGCATTTGCTTGTTTCCAAGCACCTATCATCATAAATTCAGGTTTTGCATTTGGCCAGACGTAGCATCACCACAAATACTGTGAGCAAGGAGCTGGGGTGAGTTCCCTGTCCTGCTGCTCTGCTGCCCAGTCTGTTCCCAAGTACTCCTTTAGCAGAAGACATTTGACAGAAGAACCTTTCCTTCTGATTCTGGGGAAGAGAAAAAAGAGAACTCTGAAGAAGAAAGAAGGGTAATGACCTTATCTATGCTTGAAAAGGACCTCAGAAAAGCAGGGCTGCTTGGCTCTCCCTGTCATTGGCCTCTGATGCTGCGTTTCCTCATTTCTGGAGGAGGGAGATACTCCCATACCTTTATCTCAGGACAGCTGGCCAGTGAAATGAATTACTGTGAACCTTTCTGATCTCTGACTTGAGCAAAATCATGAGAAATCTAACTTGCCGCTTCTGCAGGCATGGGAATTGATCAGACCCAATTTCAACTTGGGGTCAGTCAGGGCCTTCCTATGCCAGGAGCGGTTCTTGGCCATCAGGTTCACTCAACAGGAGCTCTGCCTGGTGCTCCCAGCATGTGACCGGCCAGCCTAGATCGCGTTAGCAGCCAGCACTTGCTCAGCACTTCCTTCTGAATCTTTCTTCCCATGCTCCAAATGTGGATGCACTTACTTCCTGGAGGGCAGTCTCTTTAGCGTGGTGATGGTGGTTCTCAAAGAGGTTATTTTCTTCCTACAGTGAGGATGGGATCCTCAAAACATCTGTGAGGAAATGCCATTTCACCATCCTCTTCCATCTTGGTCAGTTGTGGTAGAAGCTTCCCCATGGGACTGGGGAGCCCTATTGCCTGACCCGAGGGCTCAAGATATGTCCATGCGTAGAGAGGTCAGTATATCAGTGTACGGGAATTCCAAACTGTATGAAAGATGTCTTAAGATTGTTGTGCCATAGCTGAATTCACGCTCTGCAGGTGGCAACAGGTAGCTTTATGACCTTGTCAGGCACTTCACAAACAAAATGCTGTAAGATCCTGCTGACAAGCTGTGAGTATTGACACTTACGTTTGGAATGGGCTGTCTCAGTAGTTTTTACTCTCAGTAGTGCTCACATCTGCCGTCTTAGTTGGTGTTTGGCATAGGTTGTGCACCTGGATGCTGTAAGATAGCAGATTTGACTTGTCTTGAAGGCTTTCATTAATATTTTTGGAGATTTGAAATGTGCTTCAAGAGAAAATCTTCAGAGGGACTCTAGCAGGAGGTGAATGCTACTCTGCTAGCTTTAGGTGTGCCCTGCTGGGTCAGATGGCTTCAGTATTCTTGCATCTTCCCTGTAAACCATTGCTACCCAGGGTTTTTCAAAAAGTGAAGTTACGTGACAAAGACCTAATCCTGTTCTCCTCTGACTTAATTTAGATAAATTTTATTTTGGACTTTCTGATCCTGAGGATCATCTTTCTTGACCTGCAAATTGCAGGATATAGTTCTGGAGTGCTTAGGCTGGTGTAACGTCTTCAGGTTCTTTAGATCCCCTAGATTCGTCTGCAAAGAACAGGCTCAAGAGAAGCTTGGGGTTTGTGGCTTTCTGATTTTGGTGGGGTTTTGTTGGTTGTGGGGTTTTTTTTGAGTAACACAATGTTCTCAATGATCAGAGGCACTGTGGTCATGCACTGTATGTACTGTTTAGGTAAAACAAGCTGCAGCCTTGGCTGTTTGTGGTGCACAGCACGTGGGCAGTGTTTAAGAACTCCAGCTGCAGTATATATAGCTTTGCTTTGTTTATGGAAGTTGGGGTGACAGGCACAGTATTTTGAAAATCTGCAATACTGTAGAGGAGAGCTTTCATACATACTTGGAAAATCACCTTTGAAGAGTGTATTTGTACGTGCTTATGGTTCTTCAGGTTAATTACACCTTTTACTGGAGGTTTGCAGTGTTTGGCAGAGCTGTTGTGCTTTAGTGTAGCAATGCAGTCTAGGGGACTTTGTACGCTTACACTTTGTATACTTCAGTTTGATGAAATATTTTACAGCAGATGGTATTTTTGTATGTGATCCAGATGTGTTCATGACATTGGATTTGCCTGTAACGCCTTGATAGTCTCAGAGCCACAGTTACAAATATGTGTCAGGTATTTTTATGGCCAGTGTTTGTAGCTTAGGTAGTTGGTTTTTCCCTTGTGGTCATTTGCCAGTCCTACTGTACTCTCTAATGCCGTTTGTTGTTTAGCTCTTAAAAGAGCTAAATCAGCAATAGGTTTTAGCAGACTTTGCAAACTGCAGAGAAGAATGTCAGTGAAGGATCGGGGAAATAAGGCAATTAGGGAGTTGCTGGCTGTCCAGGACATAGGACTTCCGTGGTTACTCTTCAGGGGTAGTTTTTGCATCTGAACATGAGATGCTTTTGTCTTGATCGCATAACCACTAGTAATTCCTTTCGTATCGCAACATCTAAAAGCAGTCTGTGGCCCAAGCATGTTTTTCCATTTTCTGAGAATAATCACACAGTTTGAAATTACTTTGATCAGTGTATTAAATCAGAGTTGCCAGATACCAAGATTTGCTCCGGAAAGAGCTTTCTGGATGTTGTACAGTATGTGGATGAGTGCAGTCTTCACCAATAGAAGTCTGGTGTGAGAGCTGGAGCTGCCATGGGACCACTGATCCTTCTGCTCCCAGGTGTTTACAGGTTACCTCTAGCCCTGCCTTTATTTGCTGCTGCTCAAAACCAGGCAGCCCAGCAGAAATACTGAGGGCATCGGAATATTTCAAGTTTTTTTCCCAGGCCTGAAGGAGGTGTTATCATTTGCATCATAGAGCCAGTCTGGCTGCAGGGTGAATACTTGGAAAGTGATTCAATAACCTGCTTCGGAGCTCTTTGGAGGAAGTTTACCAATATGTTGAAAAAATGTGGGAAACGTTGATTTAAGGCTGAAGTTCACTTTCAAGAAACCTGATATATTTATGGTCCAAAGAGGTGAAGTTATTTAATGTGTGGGACAGGTATTGGGAGAAAACTTTAAAATGACCTAGTAGAAATTTCTAGTTTATGAAAATGATTGGTGAAATGTATAGGGAGGGTTCCTTATTTACACAATCGTTCAGCAATCTGATACAACTCAAAACTGCATGCATCTTGGTATGTGAAGGATGTACGCAGCCATATAATGCAGAGTAGTAAGTGTATGACTTCAAAATGCATGTGTATTAAATTTTAAGCAGCAAGTTATTTAACAAAGAAAATGTTGAAACAAGACTGTTGTTGGTAAGTTCTATCTGTGAATATATACTTGTCTGTTTCTTTGCTAGCGTTTAATACTCAGTGTTTTATTTGGCATTTTGTCTGTTTTTTCTCTCACAGGTAGTAAGCTTTCTTCACACGGTCTTGCTGTGTGACAAGCTGGATTTTCGGACAGCTCTGGTAGTGTGCCCACTAAACACTGCCTTGAACTGGTTGAATGAGTTTGAAAAATGGCAAGAAGATTTAGAAGATGACAAAAAACTGGAGGTATAAGACTTAAACAAGTATTTGAAAACAAAATAACTGAACGGTTTACATAATTAGGAAGCTCCACCACTCAAAATACAGGCTAAGGAATGTACTTTAAGTCTGTGAAAAATCTACTTGCATTAATAAGCCTTAGGCATTTGAAAGTTACCCCAGTACTTCAGTATTTTAAGAGAAGTTCAAGCATATTTTTCCCCCTTTGAAAGGTTTGTGAACTAGCAACTGTGAAACGCCCTCAAGAGAGAGGCTATATGCTCCAGCGTTGGCAAGATGAAGGAGGTGTGATGATAATAGGCTATGAGATGTATCGTAACCTTGCACAAGGCAGGAACGTGAAGAGCCGAAAACTTAAAGAAATATTTAATAAAGCTTTAGTTGATCCAGGTAAGTGAAAATTAAGGTATGCATTATATATATTGTACTTCCTAGTTTATGTATATGAGCTGAGTAATCTTGCAAATGGAAATCTGTTGGGCAAATGATTTTAAACAATAACGTTGGTAAGATTTATCACATTTTCTTTGTTGGCTTTTGTTGAGATACAGGAATGGTTCTTCAGAAACTACCCCATCTGCTTTTGTAAACAGACTTCTGTAACAGTCTTTTCTATTAGATCAAAGACAGAAATGACAGCTAGCATTGCTTTCTTTGCGAGGTGATTTGAAGTGACTCTGGAACCTAACATTATTTTAATCTGCTGATTTGTTGCAGCCACAAGCTGCTTTATCCTTGATAGAAATGTATTGTTGAGGAAGCAACTACGCATGGAAAACAGTTGAGAATGTACTTTAGAAGTGTGAATGAACAAGTGTTAATTAAGTGCTAATTGAATCGATTGCAGATAAAACACTTGATTAATTTTTCAGTCTTAAAGAAACGGATGTCTGGTTTAAGGGCAGCTGAACTGAGTGAACGTGAAAAGAAAGCACTTGAAAATATTCCAAGCTGATAAAACCAGTCTGTCAGGTGGTCACTAAAAAGAACTAAAAATACTAGGATTAGCAAGTTTCACCAAAATAGCAAAATTTTCCTACAAATTCTGAATTGGCAATTGATCTCTGAAAACAAGTTATGTTTTTACAGCGTGCAGTAAACCTCAAAAACTGTTTTTAGAAGGCACCTTTGCTGTAACTTGGTATTTCTCTTTAAATTAGGAATGCTGATACAGTAGGTAGGGTAAATGGCTTCTTTGATTCTGGAGATAGGTTTTCTTGGGTTTTATTTACTTGGCTGGGCTTCAGGTTTCTTGACAAGTGTGTGGCTGATACGCTTTTCTTTGGTTTTTTCTTCTTTTTTTAATCTGATTGAAATGCAGCATTGGTCTGGTTTGTAATTGTACTTGGTGAGCTTGATTTTGTGAAGTCTCAAATAATAGGGCTGTGGATTTTGTTCTGTTAGACAAAAGGGATTCTTCTAATGGGAAAAATAACTTTGTGGTTGTTGGCATTGTCCAGTTGGAATTGGCATCTCCAGCTCTGCAGAAAGCCTGTCTGAGCAGCTAAAACATTAATTTTTCTGCCAGTTTGACTAAATCGTATAATTGCTGTGGAGTCAGTAGCTGTACAGTAGTCAGTACAGTAGCTGATAAACTATTTTTGTGATCATGTTGAACCTGCATACATTATTTAAGCAATTAAGAAAACACGCTTCTTGCCAGTGGGTTTTCTGACTCCTTCTATTAATGTGGCAGTTACTAAAAATAATAAAAAAAAATTAAAGAGCGGGGTGGGGAGAACACTGCTGTCCGTCTTATTTTGTACCTGGTTTGCTCAGGATGTTGCAGTTGTTGAGAAAATTGCTGAGTAAGTTAAAACTAGAGAAGAAAAGGTGTGAACTGCTGTCTTGAAGTAGCAGTGACAGGGGAGTAGCTTTGTATTCAGCAGGTCATGTTCTGGTGCAACGATGAAATAAAATGTTATACGCTTTTACAGTGATGGATTTTTATGGTGATTATTCCTTGTGAAAAGTGTAAGGGAAGCTAAACATAGGGGTTGTTACCACATGTCTTTTTAGTAGTATTGTCCCTTTCTTTGTGGATTGTTTTTTATGTAACTTCAGAAATACTGGGCTGTGGAGTGAGGTGGCCTGTTGAGCACGTGATTTTATGGAGGAGACAGTGATGTGTGTAACCTTCCCTGTCCCATCTCTTGTCAACCTCTTGGTTTTTACATCCTCCTTAGAGGTGTGGTTCTGCTATACTTCCAGACCTCTTCAGACAGCTTAGGACTCAGGATAGAGCAGTGTTTGTCATTAGGTTATTGACTTTTGTAGATTTAATCAGGTTCAGAAACTGCAGCACATTGAACGTTGAATTGGATAATTCCCTGTGAACCTGTTACTCTCTTCTACTCTCTTCTTGGACTAGTTGGTTGGTAGGATGGTATCAGACCATTAGGAAAACTAACCTTGAGATAACTCTGTAATTATTTTCGTGTTGCTTCCCATCTTTCCTTATTTTAACTAATTACAAAAAGACAGACATGTTCATCTGTTGTTACCCATTAGTTTTTGGAGACATTTGGATTTGCTAAATTGATGAGAAGTATTTTGCAGCGACCATCGTTTGTTTCTTGCTATCTTAGTGAATCACAGCACTGACAGTATAACAGGCTGACAGTAAGAGTTATGAAGCTGTAGGCTGGCTTACTGCTGTGACTGTAAATAGGAAACCCGGTTCCTCTGGGAGCATTTTTAATTTAAAAAGTTGCAAATTCGGTATTTGAGCGATAATTTAATGATATGTGTCTGGTTAAAATGAATACTGCTAGGGTAGATGTATTCTATAGTAGAAGCTTGTATTGCACTGTATACTCTACGGAAGAGGGGACCAGAGAGGGAAGGTTTAGCCAAAGTTTATGGGTGGAGGAGTGATTTCATTAATTAACTAGCTCTGCTATGTGAAATAATAGCAGGATTATATATGCATGCAGAGCAACAAATGGTTTCCCATAATGCCTTGTGCAGCTGATGAAATGCTGTTGGGTTTATTGATAGCTGTTGTGCTTTGCTCGCAGCATTTTAATAACTATATTTTTTTTTGCTTGCTGCTACTAATAAAAATTCCATTACTGTTTAACTTGGAAACTACTCTTTAATTGGCAGTTGTACAAAGCAGACAAGTTCTTGTAGACTTCAGAGGAGGAGGAGAACCGTGTGTATATCTATCTATCTATCACTGAGTATTTTTAATGTATATCAATATATTAACAAGTGTAAGTACAGTAAGAAGGATAAGAAGATGAAGACTGTGATCTTTGAGGACAGATTGAAAGACTGAAGTTTTTCAGCCTAGAAGTCAGACAACTAAGCTGACATTTTCCACCATGTAAGGGCTGGTTACTGAAAGGACTGTTATCAGTTGGTTTTTACATCAGTTGGAGAAAGGAAAGGGCAGAACTTACTCTGATTTGCAGCAGAGATCTTTTAAATTAGGTATTGCACTGTGTTTTAGCAAGAGAGAGAGGTCATGGAGTTTCCTATTTCTGTCCAGGAGGATAGGTCCCTTTCTCATAACTCTGATCTCAGGTGAAGTAGACTAAATGATCCCTTGAGGTCCCTTTAAGCTTTACATTCCTTTCGAATATGATAAATGTTCTGTCCATAATGAATTGCATTTATGTTTTTTAAGAACAAGGAAAAAACACAAAAATTTATGAAAATCCCTGCCACTGAATTGTAGCCAAGATGTTAGTTCAAGATACCAATGCTACATGCCTGCCAAACAAACCATGAATAATTTTACAAAGGTAGTTTATTCATATTTTACTATCATTCGCTTACTCTAAACAACAGCTTTTCAGGTGGATTTTTGGTTTGTTTTTTTTTAACTAACCAGTTCATGTTAATGAATCACAGTCTTTACTGAAACTGATTTCTGGGGTATCTGCACAATTTCGATTGCTGTCTATTATTAAGACTTCATTGTCCTTCTCTAATGTACTTTGATTCCAGTTGTAAACATAATGTACTAGACCAAATCTATTTCTGAGAATGATGTATTAATGTGCAAACTGTCACATCTGGTGGGGAGATGTTGCAAATCCTTGCCAGTGCTGCAGTTCTAGAAAACTGCTCTAAACCATCTCAGTAGTACTGCGCGCTGGGTGAACTTGTGAGATCCTTGCTCTTCAGGAGATACTAGGACAAGGAGTAGAGAAGGCTCTGTCACTATTAAGAGGTGTTTACCTAAAATTAAAGGAAGGCTTTGTGTATAGCCACTCAGTGTTCTGCATGCTGTCAAAACTAGGGAAGGTACAAAAACTGTGACATACTGTGGGGAAATGTTTCTTTGGCAGGTGTGAAAACTCAGAAATACATAGGCTTGGATAAGTCTAAGTGTGTTTAGAATTCATATGTGGACTTGAATAATTGTCTTCTAGACTTGGTTAAAGACATTGGTTTTCTGCTTGGGAGAATTCTTGATTCCTTTTCTGTTAGCATATAAGATTCATATCACTTTGACACTTAGCATGGCACGATGAAGATGACCAGCACTGGCATTAGGTCATGCAAGTGGTCAGAGGTGTAATTGATACTCTGTTGATCATTGTCCTAGAGTGAACTTTCTTCTTTACAAGGCAGTTTAAAGTTAGTCTGAGGAAAACTGTTCTAAGTTATAAAAGGTGAGATTGTCCATGCTGATAAATATTCCTTTGACACCTCAAGTATCAGCCTTTTTAGAGCTGAATGGATGAACCCAGCTGGTGGCTTTGTATAGTGTTTTTCAAAGGTACATAAACTTGACTTCAGCTGACTTCGTTCATGGTTTATAGTACTAGAATTGAGATAGAGTTTAGATCTGGTAAAGCATTCATTCAGAGTTACTAGTTGGATCCTAGAATATCTTACACTTCTCCTTTCAAGGAAAAAGGTACCAGAAATTGCCCTAAATCTGAAAAGCATTAGGATGTGTAAGTCTGTTCTGCCGAGTTTGCTATTATTTATCTTAAACCCCAAATTGTAACACTTAAAAATACAGAAGAGTTTGCTTTTGTGGAAATGTATTGCGCTGTGTTTTTGACATTCCTTGTGCAACTCACCTAAAATAACAGTCTGTAATCTTTGGGTTTATCTTCCGGAAGGAAGCTGAGGAGATTTCTATGGTGACTTTTCAGCTGCAAGCTGGTATTCACTTGTCTGTAATTCAGATCAGATTTGTTTGTGTCTTATCTTAGGTAAGACTGATTGCACTGTTTACCCCTATTGATACTGACTTCTTGCCTTAATGAAAAATTACTGGTTATCTGATTTTTGGTTTTCTTTAGAATTGAGCGAACACCAGTAGATGGCAGCCTGAGCTGGATTTAAGGCACAGTTTTATGAGTTTTTTACAGGGTGAATGGAAATGGAGACATGCACACACTAGCTGCATGGATAGATAATTTTTATAAGAATATGAAAATATATATATATATATATATAAAAATAATCCTTCCCATGAAGACTTTACAAGCAGCAGCCTGTAGTTTACCAGAATGGCTACTGTGAATGCTTGTGCAAATGTTGAATGAGAACCTTAACTGAGCTAAAAAAACCCCACCACAAAACACACACACAAAAGTTAAAAAACCCCACTTCATAAAACTAACAGAACAAATTTTCATTCTTTAGGCTGCCAGATTCTTTGTGGTTGTAAAAGATGGAAGAGATCTAATGTTATTTCTTTCTAGGCCCTGACTTTGTTGTTTGTGATGAAGGGCACATACTAAAAAACGAAGCATCTGCTGTTTCTAAGGCAATGAATTCTATTCGATCTAGGAGAAGAATAATCCTTACAGGAACACCACTGCAAAATAATCTTATAGAATGTGAGTACTTGTCTGGTTTAAGTGTTTATTTCCTTAAATATACTTTTGCCTTTCAGCAATATATAGATGGATTTAGCTTGATTAGAAGAAAATAATTTGATACAGTGAAGCTGTTTGTTACATTTCTCTGTCTAAAAAAACCCTAACGATCTGGTTTTGTATTTTGCATTTTAAGTCATTGTGTCAAGATGTGGCTCCATGATGGTTTAAGCCAAATTAAAATGAAGCTGTTGGGAAGGTGGCCTCTCCTCCATCTTTCCTTTGATGTGGCCGTACATATATCTGATTCCTCAGGGAGCCTGTATGAGGAGTATCAGAAAACCAGCAATGCAGGAGTGAATAGCTTTCTGGCAGTTTAGTTCCTTGATCTGGCTAATCAAAGGATGAGATGAGTCTCAGCATGTCAAAAGGGGAAGGGAGGGAATGTTCAGAGGGGAAATGGGTGGACCGGGTCTTACAGCAGCATCAATTTAAATTTTTTTAAAGCATTGTAGAGCAGTGTTCTTAGTGAACTCACTAAACAGTGATTTATGTTACTGTCTTGGGAATTTGATTCTAAACTAGCTTCTAACAGTAGCTCCAGTTTGTGAATATGCTGTAATAGGTTTTTTTCCTGTTGATTAATATGCTTTTCAATCTATTTAAAGTCATACTTGGAAATACAATTCTTTTGTAATATTGCTTTGGTGTACAGCAGCTTTCAACCTTTGTGTAATAAACATGATGAGGTAGTTTAAAATCAGACATTAAATTTAGAAGTTACCTCTGTGCCTGAAGTATGTGTCAATTTAAGATGCCCTTTCTGGAAGATTTTGAGGTGGTTTGGGTTTTTTTTTCTCAGCAGAAAGTTCTTAAATAAGATGCATTTATTTTCTGTTAGAATTAATCCCAGTACTGTACTTTCCATTTTGAACTACTCAAGTCTGATCTTTTTGTCTTAGATCACTGCATGGTTAACTTTATTAAGGAGAATTTGCTCGGTTCAATCAAGGAATTCCGAAATAGATTTATAAATCCAATTCAGAACGGTCAGTGTGCAGACTCTACTCTGGTAGATGTCAGAGTAATGAAGAAGCGTGCACATATTCTCTATGAGATGTTAGCTGGATGTGTTCAGGTAAGAGCGGCTTTACTATAACTAATGACTTGGATTAGCTGCGGGGCGGGGGGAGGAGTTGTTTCACCTCATTCTGATAAAAGCATTCAAAGGCCTGTTATCTTGCTGTTTGAAAGCTCCATCGAATGCAGCTATTGCTTAAATATTTCCACTAATTTCTAGACCTTTATGTTATTTGTTGTGACTAGAAAAACTCAGAAAAGTTTCATAGCTTTTACCCAAATGTCAGTGTATGCTAAGCAGGACATATGTGTGTATTAGAGAATCCAGCTGTTTTCCTGCTAGGAGACTAGAAAACTACATGGTAGAGTAGGACAGCAGCTGCTTTGAAATACTCTTTTAATTCCATATACACGTTCAAAGAATACACATTTAAAACCTCAGTTGCCTTAAAAGCCACCCAGAAAGTTGTTGATGATCTGTAGTTTGTCACTTGGTTCTTTCTGAATTCCTGTTTTTTCTGATTTGTGAGAATCAGAACAATGGGGAAGAGGAGAGAAGCAAGATTAATTCAGAAGGGTGAAGCACTTGTTACCTTAAAGACCTTGGATGTAAAACCAAATGAAAACTCCCTAGCTTTCTGGAATGAGAGCTGGATTCCTTGCTCTCCAGTTAACCTGCTGTGGTATTGCACTTGTGTACTATCAGCATGATGCTACTGCTCTTCTGCTTTATAAACCCAGGCACAGGCAGCCTGATGGAAGGTGTGACACTGTAGGCACTGAGTGCCACCTCCTGGCTGCGCAGTTGTTGGTAGTTGATTAAATAGTCCAAGTGGGCTCGAGATGTCCGAAATGGTCATAGTGGGATAGTCCCACAAGCAGCGAAATAAAGAGGTTTATGGCGGTGTATGAAGCTGGAAAAGGACCTGTAGTGAGAGGATAGCATACTTAATTCTGTGCATCTATACAGCAGTACAAGAATGCAAACCAAAAGACAGAACGAGAAGAGGAATGTAAATTGCAAGTACATCTTACGTGCCTTCAGGTGCTGGCCACCCTGACAAAGCCCAGATGGAATTTCTCACAGCACTCTGTGCAGATCAGATCCTGTCCGTAGGGAGCAGCTCTTTCTTTTGCTCATTCGAGCTACTACATAGTTTCTTTAGAAGAAAACAACTCTGTTCCTAAAGGATGTTCTCATGAGAGCTTCTTGCACTTCTAGATAACAGCAAGGCCATGCAGGTGGTGTAATCGTCGGTATCAAGTGGGAGCTGCCTGCAGGCTCCTCTGTTGCAGCGACTGGCTGAGGTTATCCCGCAGCTAAGGAGTTTGTGCAGCATAGCACAGGCAGGTTAGCTCTGATGAAGGTCACTTAACTCCTAAACGTGCAAAGGTCTCTCGGTCAGAGTCAATAAACCGTTCAGCGTTTGAACGAAGGAGTAGGTGGAGAAAAGCAGACTAGCATTCAGAGTCAAAAAAATGAAAACAGAATTTTGCATTGCCCCAAGCAAGTGTTCAGAAACCATGTACTCTGTACTCTAAACCAGAAAAGTTAACCTGAGTGAGTTCGTGTGCGATACAAACACTGATAGCAGTTGCTTGACTTACCCACACTTTCACAAAAAAATGGTTTAATATTTTTTAAAAAACCGCAGAAGTATTTACCAGAGCAGCTACTGAAGTTGCAGTTGACTTTGCAAGGACTTGGAACTGGGACATGGGGTTAACAGGTCATAGAGTTTTGGCCAGACAACCGCATTTACTAGGTACATCAGCTTCTGCAGACAGTGCCTGTAGTTGGATTGTATTTAGTGGGCTATTTTTTCCCCCTTTGTGGTTGGAAAGTATCTGAATCTTTGTAATTTATGCGTGGTGCTTCCTCCTTTAAGATGCCAGAAGTTCTTAAGCTCTCAGTAGTTGTTTTCATGTTTATGTGACTGAAGTACTGTTTGTAAAATTACAGAGGAAGGATTACACAGCTTTAACAAAGTTCCTCCCACCAAAATACGAGTATGTTCTAGAAGTTCGAATGACACCTATTCAGTGCAAACTCTACCAGTACTACTTGGATCATTTGACAGGTATGTGCCTGCAGTTCTCTCGGGTAACAAGATTGATGGTCATCTAATAAGGGGCTTCTTGCCACAGTCAGTAGGCTGGGGTTTTTTGTATGTATTATTTGCTCTACAGATGTATTTTTCTGCTTCCTGTAAGATTTTCCTTAGCTCTGAAATTTGAATTATAGCAAAACATTTGGTTGCACATAAAAATACTTATTTGAGAAATAATATTTGCATCTCTTGACTATACACAGCTTCAGGTTTTGGTTCATCTCTCTTTTCTTCCTTTTCTAAACATAAAATCTAATTGATCTACTGTCTTCCTCTTCCAAGAAACAAGATAACGACTGTAAGACTGGAGGGAGAGAATGCAAAATTGAGATGTACTGGTGAAAGCATTGCTGCCGCCTTGTAATAGCCTTTTGTCATTATGCTAACCGAAGCTGTGATTTGCAAATATCGGCTCGTTTGTGGAACTCTCTCCTTTTGTTCTCTAAACCCAAAAGTCTGGTTTTCATAATGGCCGTGCTTCATTAGCTTTCAGTGGGGTTTTGACTCTTCTGTCTTGGGGATTTACATCTTCCCAACAAGATATAAATTTGTTTAATTGAAAAGGTGTATAAGGAAAAACCACAAGCCCAGAATATGTTACTGTGGGCTGGTGTGCTGTTACGGTAACTTGTAATTTTAGTGTATCAAAGTGCTGGAATATCAACACCTCTAAATGATACACACATATGTACCATTTAGACCATTAGAATGTTAATCTCAAGGAACTCTTAGCTAGGTTTTCTGTACCACTGTGCTTCATACAGCCAAATGGCTCAGCAGAAGTTCTTGGGTTCTAGAGTAATTCTGTTTGGTTTTGTTTTTTGAAATACCATCTGTAATAATTGACCTAATGATCAGGGGTTGAATTCCATAGTCAAGAATGTTTAAGGCACTGCTGATAGGTTTTTGTCTAAATCTTGAAGTGTGTAATTGCTTTTTGCAGTGATTACAAAATGTACTACGTAGTCTGTGCCGGTTTGTGGGGGTTTTTTTGCACTTGCTAAGCCACCTGTCTTAAAATGCCTGTCTGTTGCTGATGGATTGTTATTATATATATTTTTTTAATCTATATTTTTCTATTCTGGTTACTCTCCCAAGTTTTAATTACAAGAAAGATTGTATCTCAAATTAACCTATCATTTATAGCAATATTAAATTCACTGTGTTGTCTTAGTGACTTCAGATTCTGGATAGTGCAGTTTGTGATCTCCTAGATAACTGCTAGCAAGACTTCATTTCCACAGTTCTGTTGTCTGTTCCCTTTCCTCGGTTAAGTTACAGAAGTAAGGAGTTCTGAAGGAGCAGTGAAGTAATTTCAGTTCTACTGATACCTTCAGTAGTAACTGGATGCCTAAATGCCAGCTTCCCTCTTTGCCCTTTTATCCTAAAGGAGTAGAAACTTGCTGTTTTATTTAAAAAAAATATAAAGCGACTGAAACAAACGCACACACCCTTCTTACATTAATAGTACTTCAAAACAGTATGTAAACAAGCCCAAATCTTTGTGTAGCGCTGATTCCTAATCAGTTCTGTACTGCAGTCTGGTCTTTTTATCTTTTATCTATATCTTACTTTATATCAGTGTTCTGAAAAGCAGGTTATTTGTGTTCTATTTATTTCTTCATCATGCTGAATGCCTTCCAAAAGCTAGTAGCTTAAAAGTGATAAGCGTTAGCTATTTACTTTACAGGCATGCATCTAAATGATTTAGGTTAAATCTTTATAGGAAGCTCTTCATAGGAACTTTTTAATCACAATGCTTAGGGTAGGTTGGTAGGTTATTTTTGGCCAATTTCCAATGCAGAGTGGGGCTGGTTTTGTAATTTCTCTCTCTCCCGATGCTGGCTTTGTTGGTGTGCCATGCTTTTAGATGGCAGTGTAAATCTTTCACAGATCATTGATTGGCGTAAGAGCTAGCGCTGTATGTTTACCACTGGTTTACTCTTTATGGAAGTCTTTACATACAATGGCTTTCAGTGCTACCTTTTTTTCATACAGCAGGCAGCAGATAAGAGGAGGGTGCCCCTAGTTCATTGTTAAAGTGAAGGAAAAGGTTTGCTCTGGCAAAAAGCCTGTTACAGTGAGCTTCAAATTTGCTACGTTGTCGGAGCCATTAATTTATTAGCATTGTATGTGTAACTAACTGTAAGAAAATGCACTGCCTAACAGGGAGTTTATTTAATCTGCCTAGATTTCAAGGGCTCAACAGACCTGAGTTTAGCCAAGTTTGCCTTTGTCAAAAGGACTCGCACTGGTGCACAACTTACCGGCCCTTCGTGGGCTGCTTAAACTCTCTGAACCTAGCGGGAAGCGTCATCTACATTCTCTGGCTTCGTCTTGGTTAGTGTCCTGCCAGTTTGGGTCAGTGCCAGAGACAGTGTGAGAAGGATGAGGGGAAGCGAGAAAGACAGGCAGCCTCTTTTCAGAGGAGAAAAAGCTTTCTAAGCTAAGCATGGCTCAAGTCTTTAGAGCGAAAGACCTTTGTATCTCAAAAGAAGACTACGTGCTTTCTGATTTTCATTAAATAAAAAAGGGAGTCTTGCTACTGAAGATAAATATAGAAGGGGAATTGCTGCTTCTCTCTGAATTTTTAAATTACATTTTTTTGTGCACTGTAACAGGCATAAACTAAAGTACACATTTTAGATGCAATTTTACCAGGGTTTTTCTTCAATTAATGAAAATGGTACATGTTTTGTTTCACTAATGTAATACAGAAAATTAAAAAAATCTATGAGATTTTTTAAGTTGAAACTTGTTAATAGCCAATTTCTCTGATTTTTAGCTTAGGTTTGGGGAAGTGGAAGCTAAGAATTTCTGTCATTACAATTCCATTTTCCAGTCATATGGGAGCACAATGGGAAGATACTCGAAGCTGTTGTATGATTAAGTATTTGTTAAAATACTTACACTTTGTAGACATTTGCTGGGATTGTCTTGTGCATTGAGGAAATGCACTAGATAAGCTTTGTGCCTGTTTTGATGTAGACATTTCATAATTGTGGCGCAGTAAATACTATTTTCTTGCAGGTATACATGCCTTAAATGATGCATATGATCAATACGAAAACAATGTGTTGCGAGAACCTAAAGTTAGTGTGCTGCTTAGTGAGAAATTGAGAGTACAAAAAGAAATTTAACTCTCTGAATGTTGCACTACTTTGCAGTAATTTGTGCTTGGACAATGAAAAAATAGCCTGGGCTTTTTTTAGATTGTTTATTGTAACAGAATACTGCAGCATTATAAGTCATTAAATAAAGGCAGCTCAAAATAGTAAGCTGAATTCATTGAGACCTAAATGCGAATTGTATTTTGTGTTTTCCACCTAGGGCTGCTTTTACAAAACCTAAATAGACATGACTGTCCTTTTAAGAGAATTTGGATTCATTCCTATGCCAGGGAGAAATGTGCTTTTATGTAAAAATGTAATCGTGTTTTTCATTATCAAGAAAAAGGGGAAAATCTAATTTTGACAACTTTAACTAGGAAAAAAATGCCTGTGACTCGGTAATTTGACCTCTTTTACAAGAGATGTTACAATATGATGTGCATCTGGAAAGAACACTCAGTACTGTACTAACGGATTGTTCAAAGGGGGAACAGTATGTGGCAAACCTACTTCAAGGTTTCATTCTAAAACCTGAACTTTATTGTCAGGTGTAGGTGGTGGCAATGAAGGTGGAAGAGGCAAAGCTGGAGCTAAACTATTCCAGGATTTCCAGATGTTGAGCAGAATCTGGACTCACCCTTGGTGCTTGCAGCTGGACTATATTAGCAAAGAAAATAAGGTAAATTAGATATATCAAAACAATCTCTATTGAGAACTTTCCAAAGAAGCTATGCCAAATGCTAGGTAAAGTTTCGTCAAATTAATGGAAATCTTTGTTGCTGTGGGGTAATTTTGCTGCTGTTTTTGTCATATTTTTGTTCCTGGGTATGTTGTCATTCTTAAAACATTTTGCAAGGTCAACCCTTTGTAGGACTTACCATTGTTTAAATGAAGAATGAGCAGATGGCTAAAGGTTTAATAAAAGCTTCTGGATGAGAATACTTAATAAAATTTCTGTTTTTTCTCTTTTGAGGGCTATTTTGATGAAGACAGTCTGGATGAGTTCATCGCTTCAGATTCTGATGAAACTTCAATGAACTTAAGTTCTGATGATCATACAAAGTAATTGCGCTTTTATTTGTTGTTGATTGTTGGATTCATTTCCCTCATAGAACTTGAGCCATTTCTATAGAAGTGAACGTTATTTTTTTATTTTTGTGTATCTGTTAAATATGTCCTCTAGCAGTAGAATATTTACCGTTTTTATATTTTTATATCCTTCATAAAAATGCTTCCTATTTTTACATATTTTTTAGAATTTTTACATCCTCTAGCAGTAGAATTTCTAAAAAATAATGGGGTGTACAATGTTACCTTTCTAGGAAAAAAAAATCCAAGGGGAAAAAAGTGAAGAAAGAGTGTAGCTCCAGCGGAAGTGGCAGCGATAATGATGTTGAAGTAATTAAAGTCTGGAATTCAAGATCTCGCGGAGGTGGAGAAGGAAACGCAGAAGAACTTGTAAACAACCCTTCATCTGTTACAAAATCAGAAGAAGGTGAGTATAATACACAAGTACATAAAATAAAGCAATTCCTTTGGCAGAAGGTGATTTGAGAGGGCTGTCAGGAATTCTGCTTTGTTGCAAAATGGCAGATTCCTTAATTCCATGAACTGCTTCTATGCTTACAGCTCCCACTACTTCTAATAATACCCTGGGGAAAAAAAGGGGCGTCAATTTGGAGCTCCGGGTGCTTGTGGCAGGAAAGCTGCACAGTGAACTACTTTTTTAATTTGCAAGTACAGAACAATACAAAGTTAATAGAGGAACTATGCTGCTTTTCACCTGCTGTTTTTAAGTGTATTGGTGAAAGAGTAATGGAAAAATCAAGAAATATATATGTCATTCATTCTTGCACCTGGAATTTGAAATGGGTGTTGAGGAAGCATATAATGTAGCAGGAATATGAGACCTTTTTTAAGATTGTTACTCAGACTACTTACATCTGTGCATTTCAATTTTGGATTTTCCTTTAATAATCTAGCTTTTGTCTTGTCTCTAGTATCATAGAGCTGGTTTTCTGATTACATCATTTATTCTGTCTGATCACTTTCCCTAAATAAATGATTTTTTGGGGAACTGTTAAGGTGAGAATTATTTTTTTTGGTCCCCATCCCAATGACAAAACATTGTAAACAGGTAAGGGGAAGAGTGTGAGTGTGTGTGTTAAATACACATACAGATTAAATGTATTAAGGTAATTACTTGCATTATAGGCAGGATGGGTTTCTGTCTGGGTTGCTTAAATGTTTACCTCTTTCATGCAGCCTTGTTTAATTTAATGTAGGTACAGAATTTCTAAACAAACATTTGATGCTGCACCAGCTGAGGTTTGTGGGCAGACTCTGACTGCAGCTGTCGGAGGCCCTTCTGCGAAGTTTAGGGGTGAAGGTGAAAATAGCTAAGTGCTGTGTGTAGGGTTTTCCCACAGCACATCCAGGTCTCTTACTTGGTTACCTTCTTTGTATTGAAAAATACATTCTTTAAAAGCTTGTATGAAGGCTCAGATATGAGTTCTGTGGAGATCCCATCCTGCACATGAAAATTACTGGCGTGTCAGGATTGATCTGTGGTGCATAGTCTGAAACATAGATGTTTTGAATTGTTCATAAGATAGAATTCTGCTACTATGTAAGTAAATATTTGGGTAGATCAAAGTTTTTATGTGAAAAAAGAAAAATTGTAAATTCATTACTTTTTATCACTGTAATGCAAAGGAGGTTAAGTTGAAGGTCATGGCAATATCATAAAAGAAATTAAGTGATATTAATCAAAATAATTCATGGTTCTTGGCAGCCTTTCTGGTTCTGATTATAATGCTTAATCCATGCTTTCTTCTGGGTGAATTCAGAATAAACACAATGGGAGCATCATTAAAGATGAGCATGGTCTGCATCTGACACTTGAGTGGGTGACACAGACCCCAACAGACTTGTTTTGCTAGATGCATGGTTATTTTAATACATAACTGAATTTTGATATTTGTTC
This sequence comes from Falco rusticolus, assembly GCF_015220075.1. NCBI lineage: Eukaryota > Metazoa > Chordata > Aves > Falconiformes > Falconidae > Falco > Falco rusticolus. The sequence goes on along the minus strand of NC_051200.1, from coordinate 3,500,657 downwards.
TAGTACTTCTGTATTTTTAAGGGGTTAAATAAAATTATCAAAATAATTCGTAAGATAGTAACATGTTAAAAATAGGATTCTTCCCATGTATGTATTTTACCGGTTTTATTAGTGTAATAATGTGTTAGCAGATATGCAGACAAGAAACTTCCTTAAAGAACTTTTTAGAAGGCAGAATGTGATGGTAGAATTTGTTTTATCCCTCTGTTGCGAATTAATGTAGAAGCTGGAGGGGAGTGGGGTGTTTTTCCTATATGCTAATGTTGTCTTCTAAATTAGCTTAGGGGAAAAAAATCCTAAATCTGAGCCTAACAGAAGTAAGAGGAGATGGTTTACAAGTTTCGTCTTAAACACCTGTACAATAGTAATTGGAAACTTTCTTCCAGAGAGTTTACCTTGCTAGATAAACTAGGTAACCCAAAAGACCACTCTCTTTTTCCAACAATTTCAGATGTTTGAGATCCACAGTAATTCTCTTTATGGAAAGCTTCTTTTCAGTGGCTGTAACATTTATGCGTGAGTTTTCAAAGACGCATACTTGGAAACAGACCTGTCAATAAATACTCTCGGGGTAGCGATGGAGATGGTGGAACTATTTGTCCAAATATCCTGCAGCACAGAAAGGGGATTTGTGACTTACTGATAACTTCTGCTATTGGTAACTGCTAATAGAACAAACACTATTTGTTCTTTGTCTATTTAACTCTTTTCATACCAGTTAAGCCTAATAATGAGGAAAGAATTCTGTAGTTCAGACATTTCAGAGCGTTTAAATGGAGACCACTGCCTTTGTTTTAAACATTTTTTTTTACTTTCTTTTTTATAGGCCAAGCTGCATCCTCTTCCAATCCTGGTAGCCCAGCACCAGATTGGTACAAAGATTTTGTCACTGATGCAGATGCTGAAGTGTTAGAACATTCTGGGAAAATGGTGCTTCTCTTTGAAATTCTTCGAATGGCAGAGGAGCTTGGAGACAAAGTGTAAGTTGGTTCTAGAAGTATTGTTAATGACCGTATAAATATGTTAGTCTGACAGTGTTCTTCATTCAGTCTTCATAATGCTGTAGCTCAGTTCTTATCAGCAAATGTCCATGCTACTTTGATTTTTATCAGTGAGTTTTCCCATACATGCATTCACTCCACAAGAGTCTTCCTCTGGCCTAGAAGGGCTGTTTCAAAGGTACTACCAGAATGAGGAGGGAAGTAAAATAAAGCAATGGAGTGATTAAAATAACCACAGAGGTGAATTTTGTGTTCCCATTTCTGTTTTCAGCCTAGTGTTTAGCCAGTCCCTAATATCTCTGGATTTGATAGAAGATTTTCTGGAGCTGGCCAACAGGGAGAAAACTGACAAAGAGAAGCCTCCTATTTATAAAGGTGAGTGTCAGCTTGAACAGTTACAAAGCTGCTAACTCTTTTTACAAGTCTCTATCCAGTCCAAAGTGAACGGATTTGAAATAGTTGTTTGCGTTAGAAGTGTTGTGTGCTCTGTACTTTCCTGAAGTTGGCAGGATTATTGGTCTCCTCTGCAGGTGGTCTCGGACTCTTGCTTCTGATTTCATTCTGTATCATCTGTGCTTAATATAGCCTAAGCAGATTAAGTGTTCATCATCTGAAAGGAGAGAAGGCATTTTGTTAAACTCTGTAGAAAAGCAATGTTAAATGCTGATGCATGGCAAATTCTGATCCCCTTCCCGCTGGGAGAAAGATAATGAAAGAAAATTAGACTACTTTAAAACAGTGTGTAGAACATGCAGAATGTGAATCTGGGCTCATACGCGCTGCAGCAGATTATTTTATGGATTTCATAAGGGAGCAAAGTAGTGAATTAATTATTATCCTAGCGATGCTGAAATGGCGAGGAGTTTCTCGCTAGCCAGACATGTCCTTTGCGTAGGACGTTTCTTCTTTTTACTCTGTGAGATCCTCCTGGAGCTCCTGGTGATGCGGTTCATCTTTATGTGAAGTTTCAATTCCCAGTATGTGTTGATTGAAGGATTACTTCTGAATCTGCCATTCCTTTCAAACTTTTATTTCTCAGTGTAAATATGTTGACCAGTTGCGTAAGAGAAATGTGGCTTAGTGGTGCCAACACCGTAGTTAGATGAAGATCTCCAGTATCTCTCTCACAGATTTATTGTTTCTGGCTGTTGCTTCCTTAGCTTCTGAACATTTGTCATCTTCAGGTGTTACGAGCTGTCTGTGTTTTACGGAGTTTGTGTCTTCAGTCTGAGATGATGTTTTAAGGGGTGGTGTTTGTTTTTTATTTACGCTAGTTCTTTTGGTAAGCGATGAGATTATATAGCATAGCAAGATTCACCATATAGAGACCTTCCTGACATAACAATCTGTTTCTCATAATTGATTGTACTAAGCAATGCCGTCTCCTAAAAATGCTGTTTTCTTTGTAATTGATGGGACAGTGGGGCTCATTTTGTGTACATACACTTTGATGGCCAAAGAAAATGAAAGGTTGCTTGTGAATTGGCGAGAGAAGAATTATCTTCTATCAGCTGTAATTATTCCCCCCCCCTCCCCCAAATCTGGCAAGAAGTAGCCATAACTCAAGGGTAATACAAAGCAATTTTTCTGAATTTCAGTTCCAAAATTATTAGACCATGACTTCTGAAATCTCTTTTTGAGCATTTACTTATGAATGCAATTCATATGGGAGAGACTGATGTACACCAATTGTGTAACATGAAACTACGTCAATTAGAAAGATACAGTTAAGTACTGTGATGCCTAACGATTAGATGTAGTTACTTTTTAAAATTAACTTTGGCTCCGAGTTAGGGCATATGTCTAAAGTGTGTATGTACAACAAGAAATAGTGAAAAATAAGAGGAACAACCCCAGAAAAGCTCAGGTCTTTTCCAATTTCAATTTAACCTTGGAATGTAATTTAGTTACAGATTTGTATCTTTAATTCCCATCTGTATTAAACTGCTTTGCAGAGTTTTGTTTAATGTCTTTATGTAAAAAATAGTAAAATCTTAAGAAGAAGTGGATAGGGATTAGGTGCTGGATACTTTTTGCAAGGTAAAATTATATTGACAACACTTACTCTTTTTTTTAATCATTTTGGACAAAATCTGTTTAGAGTTTGTAGGAGCTATTGCAGGCTTGTGGATGATCATTGTTGTCACAAATGCAATTGCTGCTGTTTTCTGTCATGTTACATACTTCATATTTTGTTCTGCAAGCTTCACTACGTCATTTTCAAGGCATGCCTGTGGCAAGCACCTGTATCCTCCAAAACCATTCTCTATCTTGAATAGCCTATAGTCTTCTCCTGTGTTTTCAGATGTTAGAGAATAGTAGATTTTATGTTCTGTATTAGTTCTTTTGCTCTTTAGAGAGTTGTGTATATCCAGTATTACCAGTCTGGTTGCTTACGCAATCAGCATTTTAATAATTTGACACTTACATTTCCAGGTGAAGGAAAGTGGTTCAGAAACATTGATTACTATCGCTTAGATGGTTCAACCACAGCTCAGTCAAGAAAGAAATGGGCTGAAGAATTTAATGATGAAACTAATGTGAGGTGAGATCTGTTCTAATATATATATGCCTAATTTTCCCCCTTCTCTTTCTGTTGTTCCCTGTTTGTTGTTTTTTTGTGACTTGTATTAGCTTAATGACCTCTTAAGGCTAGGCAAATAAATACCACAGTATTGTCAGGTGCAGAACTTGCACAGAAAATGTGCTACAACAATCAGTTTCTGGTTTCCTGAGATTACTTCCATTTGCACTGATCCATACTTGTTCAGTGCTTGCTTGCAGTTTTCACTCTTGTTTAGCTTGAAAGCAATTTGGATCGGAAAAGAGTCTTTTTATTACAATTACTTAAAAAGATTTAAGGACCTAGGAATGTCAGAGCCCTGTGGGGTCTGGCCAGGAGACAGCAGTCACTTGTCCAGGCAGAAGCTCAGAGCCCTCCCAGCTATCCAGAATTGTCTCCCAGCCATCCAGTGTTCATATGGGATGGGACTTCCAAGGCTTGATTTGGACTGATTTGGCTAGGTAGGTAGATACAAACCTGTACAAGTTTGATGAAGTTAAGGAGCTTCACCTTCCTAGATTTGTTCAAAAAATAAAATACATAGTTGCAGTCATTTGTAATGTACAGGAAAAAAAATAATTAAATGGAACAAAGTAAACTAATTTGGTGTTAATACCTGACAGAATAAACTATTGAAGAGTATCTGTGAAGAGCTCATTTTAAGTTGAACCTGAGTGAGATGGTATTCAAAAAAGTAAGCAGATACATCAAAGAGACAGTGTCATTCTGGAGTTATCCTGGAAGCTTGCTAACCAGGAAACAGTTTCAATAGCATGGAATATGCCTGTTTAAAATTATGGTTTAATTTGATATAACTAATTTTATTAGAGTTTGAAAATGCAAACCCAAAATTTTTTTCTTACCCGCCAGTTTTTGTTAACAGTTGGTTTGCAGAAGGCCCTGATCTGTATTTCTGGGAGTGTGTGTTTTGCTACAAGTGTTGTCCTTGTGAAACCTGCATCTGTTTTATGCTTAATACAATATTTTAATGACGTTTTTGAGTTATTTCAGTGTAGAACAACTCCATAGTAACACAGCAACATGGGAACAATAATTGTTTTCCAAAATACTAAAATTTTGCAACTTTTCTCTGTTCCAGAGGCCGCTTGTTTATTATATCCACTAAAGCAGGTTCCCTTGGAATTAATCTCGTGGCTGCTAATAGAGTAATCATCTTTGATGCTTCTTGGAACCCATCGTATGACATCCAGAGTATTTTCAGGGTTTACCGCTTTGGGCAAAACAAACCTGTGTTTGTGTACAGGTTTTTGGCTCAGGTAGGTTTCTGTCTGTTATTTTTGTGAATGCTCTGGTCCTGCAATCAAATTTGTGGACTGCAGCTGTTTGGACTGTAACTGCTTGGCCTTGTGGTGGAGTCTGTTGTGGTCCACACTGATCCCGTCATCTTCCAGCCCTCATCTGATAGCAGTGTTGGGCCACTGAAAAAGCTCTTGAAGGAAGGATTGTTAAAATAAATAACAACTGAAATTTGCTGTTAAGCCTACCTTGTTTGGCACTTTGTGTAACGTGAATTCTGGAACTCTAGCAATGATTCATGTATCCAGACTCTGAACAATGTTCTCAGCTTTTTTTAATTTGCACACCACTAAAAATTTGTAATTGAGTAGACTGCATAAGCATGGTGGTTGTTATGCAGTAGGCTTGCTTGGTGTGGCTGTCTTCTACAGACCCCTGCTCTGTGGGCCCCTGACAGTCCAACTGGAATGAAAATACAGGCAGCTGGAGAATTTTTTATCAAAAGGCATCTAGTCATGATTTGAAAACTTGTATCACAACCTACAGATATTAAAGATGTGTAATAATTCTGATGGTCACTGATTATGCTTTATTCCATTATTTCTGTTAGGAAGTATCTTACTTCATCTAGTCCTTTCAGGTGTTACAGAGTATTCTGAAGACCTTTTCCCAGTAACTGATTAACTCTTGATCAAGTCACTATTTACTTGCCAACTTAAATAGATGACTTTTTGTAACATGGTACTGTCAGACATGGTTTTTTTCTGCAGGGTTTGGTCTATTTTTGTCGTTTTCTATGTGCACTTTTGAACTGTTGATATCCTTTTTAAATTACGATGTTCAGAACAGGCTGTGCTGTTCTCATACTTCTCATAGTCATCATCTTTTTTTTTTTAAGTAATTTTCCTTTTTTCATCAAGGGTCTAATTTTTTCTTACACAGCTGCGATGAATTAGCCTTCACTGCTTCCCTTTCCCTCTCCTCTCCACCCCAGTGATAGGGTATCTGTTTTCCTTTTTCCAGGCTGCTCAAAGCAGCAAAATAAAGTACCTGCTGTGGAAATTGCCATTTTTTTTTGGTCATAATCTCACTTTGGGGAATTGAAGTAGAAACTGATCTCTTCGAAACCCTACTGAAATAATACATTTCTTACTCTAGTCAATAGCTAGATGACATCTGCCACACACACAATTCATACTACTTTGTGTTTGCTTCCAGGAGGCTTGGGTTTGTTTTTTTTCTTAGGAAACAAAGTGTTTTCAGGTGACTTTGTAGATGGGGGGTCAAAGAAACAAGGGAAATAGAGCACTGTTACGTTGTTATTCTAGCTCTTTTACATGTATTAATTTATTTCCTTGTATAACAAGATGGTCCAGTATGTGTATGACAGTGAGTGTCTTGTTTCCTAGGGAACGATGGAAGATAAGATCTATGATCGTCAGGTAACGAAGCAGTCCTTGTCTTTCCGGGTTGTCGACCAACAGCAAGTTGAACGTCATTTTACTATGAATGAACTTACAGAGCTGTACACTTTCGAGCCAGATTTGCTGGATGATCCTAATTCAGAAAAGAAAAAGAAGAGAGATACACCAATGTTGCCAAAAGTAAGTTGATGCACATCACTAGGAATTACATGCTATAAAAATAACGTACATCTGTTTAAGAACATAGGGTATGTGATCTTGGAAGGAGAAGAGTGCTGTGTTTTCACTTTAGAGCAGTATTTTCTCACTTCAGATGGAGGTGAATAGCAGGTAACAACAATAAAATACGTCATTAAAATAACGGATTGTGTAATGAGCTGATAACAGCTTTCCCTTTAATGTAGTCGACAGAATAAGAAAAAGATCTTAAGTTAAAAGACAGAAGTTTTAGATCTGAATAAACAGAAATACTTTTTCACACAATTTGAGTGAATAGAAGTTTTACTGCAGGAAACTGTGGAAGCCAAGATTCAGATCAGCAGCTGAGCAGCTGCTGGTGATAACCTTAGCATTACCTCGATTTGTGATAACAAATCTGTGAGGTGACGCTGTACTTCAGGGTCTGGTTTTTATCTACCTAGGTGAGCCTTCGTAAGAGCCAAATTCATCCATGCTCTCCACTGCCAAGCCTTTTTGGGTTTTAGTTCCTTGTATAAGAATTCTTGCAGGGACCATTAATGGAGAAACAGTAGAAATAGTGGAAAAGTTGTACTAATTTACCATTCAGGTGAGGAAAATCGGACAAGCTAAGATTTTATTATCTATTTTTAGTGTTGCCAGTACTAGTAGAGACATTTTTGTTGACAAGCATTTACACAACTTAGTGAAAATGCTGATACTCTGTACTCTGAGCCAGTACGGAGTAGCCATGTCAGACCTTTTCCCAACTTGGTGCTAAATGAACATTTAAGACCTCAATGTTTTTTTTTTCACTGAAGCCTGCCTAAGTGTATTTGTAGGGGATGTGTTGTGTGTAGTAGTGGTTCTTTGTCACTGCTCTACGTAGTAATAGTAGGGACCTGAAAATTTACTAACGGAATTTAAAAATAAAACCCGTAACATTTACGGTCAGACAGGAGGAGCCTTCAGGGGAAAGAAAACTGGTTCAGTTATTTCTTTTTTTCCAAGTCAGTTTGTATTTAAGATTGGGCTAAGGTTTTGTAAGGTATTTTATATTCTTTGTGTACGTGGTCTGCTAAAGACTAATTTGTCATTAAGCTGTTGTGCAATTATCTTTGCGTCTTACCAGGTGAATAGCTAGTAAACCGTAACAGGTAAATGTATGACTCACAGGTAGGTAACGAGTTAAATTTTTGAGTTACTGCTGTGTTTAGGTCATTGTACAGTGTCTGGGTGTGGGCAGGGAGGTTTCCCAGTTTGTAAATCTAGTAATTTCCAAGGAAAAATGGTATGTTTTCCATTCTAGACTATCTGTAGACCACTATAATATAATAAATTGTGGTCAGGCATCGCACTGGCATTCTTAATAGTTAAGCCAGTCTCTGAAACAGTCTATTAGACCACCTACAGTGTCGGTGCAGCTGCCAGGGGGATTTAAGAAGTGTTAGCCCTGTAAGTGTTAGTTGCTGTTACACATGCATTTTAAAACCCTTGAACCAAACTTTAATGACTGTATCTAAGCTCATTTTATTACAGTGTTTCTCACTGTAAGCAGTAAATTGTAGATAACTGAAAATTTTATTTACTTTTTTACTGTGTTGTACATTTTGGCGTATTTTTTTTTTTACCTCCTAAAACATTTTCCTTTAGGTTGTAATTAATAGTATTGATTTTATCTTTTTATGTTCTTAGTCATTATATAGCGTATATATATATGTGTATGCTTCCACAAACTCATAGCTAATGCATCACCATTTGCTGCTGCTTATTTTTAAGAAAATTAAAATAGGTCAAAACCCTGTGAAACAATTCAGTATGTTTACTCAAAGCGTTGATCAATCCAATGCAACAATTACATTTTGAAAGTTACTTTGTTTTCTTTTACAATAATAAATCTGTTAATGAATAAAGTATCATGCAAAAGAGGAAGTTCAAACTCGAAACTTACTTTATCATGGAGTTTTAAATAGCTCCATATTAATTCCCTTCCAACCATCACTGTCAGGTTTCCCAGTTTGTAAATCTAGTAATTTCCAAGGAAAAGCGGTATGTTTTCCATTCTAGACTATCTGTAGATCACTATAATATAATAAATTGTATTTATTTTCTGAATACAAGCTTTTAACCAAGTCCCTGGCTGTAACTAGAGCAAATCTGTGTACTGCAGTGCTCTGGTTTTTCTCATGGTTTTAGGAAGCGATACTGAATGGAATTTTGTCCTTTTGAAGATGTGCCTCTTGGTACATACTGTGTGCAACTTTGTAATCCTTTTTTTTTTTTATTATTATTATTTGTTTGTTAAAAAGACTGTAAATCGTGAGGTAGATTTATCTTATTTTAGCCATCCCTGGATTTATTTGCTGAAAGGAGGGCTTTGCGTTCCGGATAGCCTCGCAGAACATGGGATGGTAGCCACTAACCTCCGACCACTTTTTCCCTTTCTCTGTCCCCCAAATTAATCTCGGTACCGGGAGGAATCATGCTGGCTGCGGCGTTCCCTCAGCTCGCAGCGCTGGGTTGGGGAGCGGCAGTCCGTGTGGCGGCGGTCCATGGCTCCCAGTGCTCGCCCTGGGCTGGCCACGTGGGGTGGCTGCTGGTTTCATGGGCCATTGGTGTGGTTGTGGTGAAAACTTCCTCAGCGTGTTGGGGGGGTGGGGTAGTATTTCTAGAAATGTTAATAAAAATGACTAGTTGTCATCGTGTAAAGTAGTGCTTGCGATCTGGGCTTTGGGCAGGAGTGCATCTGTCCTGTGGGGCCATCCAGTGTGCCTGAGTGACCAGTTCCCGTGAACGAGCCAAGGTGGTTCAGCCAAGGAAGAGCACCAAGCGAGTAGTTACGCGTAGGGGGGCGTCTCTGCTCGTTCGGCATCGACCCACCGTGTCTGGGCGAACGGCGCTTGGCGCTGAGGCAGCGAGCGAACTGTCACAAAGGAATTTGTACAGGAGAACTCTTTTTCATTTGGTACTTATGCTCACTACTTTGGTGATCCCGCTTCTCAAAAATGATTTTTGGCTCCATTTATCTTCCCTGGGAAGCTCAGCTGGTTGGGACATTTCCTTTTCATTTTATCCACTACAAGGTTCTTGCTTTGCACCTAACTGAGCTGTTCCGGTAGTTGCAGTGACTCCTTCCTAGATTCCTGTCATCCATTTAATTGAATTGTGGCTCATGCCTTATTTGTAGTACTGTGAGTTTTAACTTTTATTTCCTATTTTGTCTTTTTTTTGATCTGGCCAGTTCTCTAAAATCCTACATAAGCAATCACACGCGAGTATCAGCTGTAGGAAATCCCATAGTGGTTGTTATGCTCTAAATTGTGCAAGGTTATTCATTCAGAAAGTTAATATTCCTTGTTTCTGTGTGATTGGAGCAGTGATGCGTGATTTAGCTTTATAATTCTAAAACTACTTAACAGTTGAATGAATTTAACAACGCAGCATTTTTCCTAAAACATTGGTTAAAAAGACTACTGATATGCTTATGAAAACTATTTAATGTAACGCCGATTAATTATGCGGCATTTGGAGATGAAAATGTCCTTGAAGATCACGTTGAATGATGCTGGGCTGGTTTGTTGGTGGAAGGTCTGGTACCCCCTGCCCGACCTCTGCAGCCCTCAGCGGGACACAAGGGCCCCCAACACGTCATCGTGTTACTCTTCCGTCACCGAGCTGTGAAGGCTGAGCTGGCTCTTCAGAATCACCGGCAAAGCCAAATAGGCGTTGAGGCTAGCGGAAGGCTTTAGTTCTGCCTTTTACAGGTTTTGTGTATAATTGTCTCTCTGTGTCTTCAGGCCTCTTCTGCATCTTCAAAGCATAGTCTGTTGGACGGTGTTACCGCCGTGTCATTTCCTTGTTGTGTGGATGGGACGGTGAGGGATTACCTCTGTAATCCTTAGCCTGGCTGTGAAATGCACAGTAGAAACAGGTAAATAGACTTCGTGTCACCTGGAGACACAGCGAGGCTCTGCAGGTACCGGGTGCCTGGGATCGTGGGTAGAAAGACGTTGGAAAATACGCGTGGTCGAATTGACCCCTTCCAAGCGTCTGTTCGAGAGGGAATTCTGAATAGGAATTAGGTGAAATATTTTCCGTCTTTTCTCCAACCATCTATCTGAGCATGAATGTGGAAGAACCTGGACGGATAATAGGTTTCCTGCTGGATGTCTGCTAAGGCTGAGAGCTGCCGGACTTTGAAGGTTCAAGGCATTAGTGGGTACGGAGCCAGGAGTCGCCTGTGTTGAGTAGGATAGTTTCAGAGTTGAGCGTTCTTTGGAAAGTGTATTAAAACTAAGAGCTACAACTTCTTTGATCTAAGAAAAAAAAGGTTTTAAATTCTTTTGCTTTTAATGGGTTAGGAGAATTCATTCTATATTGTTTTAAAAGTGAGAAGTAAAGCCATTCTGTGAGTGAAGAAACAAGTGCCACTTGCTTTTTAAAAGATAGCCTTGAGAATTTTGTTTCTGCAATAATCCAAGTTTCAATCAAAGACCAGTTTCCTTGGGAAGATGTTGAATGTTGCTATTTTATATAAGAAGTCACACAGCAAATGTGCCGTACGTAGTTTTCCTGGAAGCTTATCAAAGTTGCGTGTCAAGTTTTAATTTTAGCAGCAGTTTAGAACGAGACCTTCAGGCTGCCGAGAAGTGCTGAGGAGCCAGTGCCTGTGGTTCTCGGGGGGAAAATGCCCGTCGCAGACAGCCGTCCCTTCGTAGTGCCGTCTGCCCTTACCCCTCTGAAAGGGCTTCTGTGTCTTGAACATTGTAAATACTCGGGTTTAACAGAATATTTGTATTATGAATGTTGTTCACATGAATTACTAGTTTTAACTTCCACTGCTTGATTTCATTCATCCGCTACCCTTGTCGAGTCGAAAAGGACTACTTCAGGAATTTGGTCCAAAAAAAAGGTGTGACAGATGTCTTAAGGCTGAGTAATCAGTCAAATTTGCTGTATTTAAGTATAGAAATAATTACTGTATATAGTCCACGAGCTATATGCAAATGTGATGACTCATTATCTAACACAGAGTAAAGGCGTAAGCAGGTTTTGTTACTATTTCCATAGAGGAGTAGCAATTCAAAAGAAGAGCTGGTGTAAAGTGAGAAAACTCTGCGTGATGTATTGTGATTGTATTTTGGGTTTTACGTTTTACTTTGCTGTGAATTGAACAGCGGACCTGGAGTCCTTTTTTGAAATCATTGTGGTTTATGACTGGGCTGTTGTTTTGGGATTTTTCTTTTTTTTTAAAACAGGCTCTCCCAGACTCTGAACGGTCGGCTCCCGGAGGGTTGTGTACTGGGTAGACTTGGCCGATACGTAGGTAAAGAGAAAACGTTTATTAGCCACAAGTACCGCTAGTAAGTTAAGCGGTAAGCGCGGTGCTCGCCTTGGCCAGTGCGTACGCCTGTCGGAGCGGTACGTGTGCGGTGGGAGCTGGGCAAAGGCAGAACGGGGGGGCTCTGCGCGTCCCTCGGAGCTGGCACTGTCGCACCCTCTGTTCCTGGCTTACTCTCCCCCAGATCGGCGTGTTCACTGGCTTAGAGTCACAGTCACATTCTCTATGTGAAATAAAAACTTGGCTCAGTTGAGGTCATGTCATGCAGATTGGAAAAGCAGATTAAAATAATAGTTCAGATTCAGTTGGATACGGTATATAATTATTTTATACTACCTCAGGACATAGCCAGGGCATGTGTTTTACTGTAGTTCCGTACTAGGGGTCAATTTTGTGAATTTGGGAAGGCTGTTGATCTCAAAATTGGAAGAATTTGCTGCTTATTTAAATTTATTTTTATTTTTAACCTTGGTTTTAAATGTTCAATTGGTTGAGGAAAACTTGTTTGTAACTTACAATGTAGCTTACATTCCTTCATGGAAGGTTTCCTTTCCAATACATTTATCTCTCCATAGCATTTAATTTCCATCAGGATTTTAAAAAGACAAACCTTTTTTAAAATTCAAAACCTTTTTTCAGTGTCTTAATTTTCTTCATTCATCACCAGGACTTACCTTAAAGCTTATAAACCAATAGATAATCATTTTTCTATCAACAAGCTAATCAACGAAAAGGAATACTTATTCTGATAATTTTTTTTTGTGTAAGATGAATATTCTTTTAATTGTAAAATTAAACTAAATGGCAGTGCCTTCCATATCCCAGTTTTCAAGCTCCATCATTAAAGTTAACACAAAATGAAGTTTAGACAAGGAAAGCAAATACACAGTTGGATGTAATTTAAGCCACATTTTGAAGACTCTGCTGGCAGAGTGAGTGTGGATTATATTCCAGTATTGTTTTTCAATAATAGTGTTACCATGGAAATTGATGCATATGCATGTCCCGGAACCCTCCACACACTGATATACAGCTACGGTATGCTGAGAGCACTTTAATTGCATTAGCTTACTTCTGTAGTATCCTCTTCTTCACCCACTTCCTCTAGATGTTTGTGTCATACCTGTTACTGCATCCCTCTTCTCTCTCAGCTTTCTCGCCCATCGCCCCAAAACTGCCATTATTTCTTCCTTGTGCCCATTAGCCATGCAGATAGTGCATTGAGGATTTGGTTGAGGAGCTGGGGAAGAAAGCCTCGATTCGAATTTAGAGAGACCAGATAGCCAAAGGATGAATCAAAGACTAGTTTATATAATTGGTTAACATAGTTGAGTTCTAAACACACAGAGGAACAAACAACTTTCTGCAGCTGTTGTGACAAAACCACCCATCAGGACTTCCACAGGGTTGCCAGTGGTGTTGCAAAAATCTGTTCGTGGATCCGAGCCGTTCTTGCCAGTTATTGTTCTGTCTGGATCGTAAAACATCAGAGTAGGACAGTGTCACCCCTGCCTGTACAAGTGCCTGGCAGGGTCAGGGCATGGTGTGGAATGGGTCTGCAGGTACTTACATAATCCTGCTGCAAAATGTATATTCAGTGTATTCGCAGTCAGTCATTTCAGGAGTGGTCCAAAAGTTCAGTGGGATAATGTATTATGAATGTTAGGTTGAATGCTGAGGTATATTGGAGCTTTCTTAATCTGGCAAGCTCATTACTGATGCCAGTGCATTCATAAAACCCCACGTTCAATAGTTACCCCTAAAGGGGACTCCTGCCACACAGCACGAGCAGTTCTTAATAGTCTTACAGAGCATGTTTTCCTTCATCCTTTGCAGCATCACCTTTATGTTAACACAGAGGCGTCATCTTTGCAAAACGTGGAGGCTGGAGTGTTGACTCAGTAAGAATGAGGACTGCAAAACCATCGCTACCTGCCTTGAAATGCCAGCTTTTCACATTGATTTTTCTCTTTTTATTTCACTTTTGAATGGAGATAATGATTTATCATGATGTGGCATCTGTAGTCCAGACAAAGGGCAGTAGCAACTTCATGTTTTGCTTAGCAGCTAGTTTGGTTTTCCTTTATCTAGTAAATGTTCAATGTGCTGGTAAATCTGCATTTCAAAAAACACTAATAGGATTTCTGTATAATTTTTTGTATTAGAAATCTTGGACTGAACGCTGAGCTACATTGGAGCTTTCTTTTATGTATGTGTGTATATATGTAAAAAAAATACAGATCTATGTATATAAAATGTTAGCGTGCCCGTGAACAGAACCTTCGCAATCATTTGCCGTTATAAAGCACATTGTAAATACTTTGGTTCACCTTCAAAAGCAATTAAGTATTAGGGGTATTGTGGAATATAGAGGTCTGAATTGCAGCCTGCTGATGCAGTGTGGTTTGTAGCAGTGATTTCACCTTCTGGACTCCAGGTGGGTGCAGGACTGTTTATCTTGACGTTGTATCTTAGCAGTTTGAAGAAAGCAGCCTCTCCTGTTGAATGCTGATGGACAGTTGATGGACTAAAGTACTGCTTAGTGGTTTATATCCAGTAGAGGTGCTCTTTGTGTATTATAAGTGCAGATTATTGATAGGTCCTCTCAGGTATCCAGCCTGAGCAAAGGAAAACTCATTGAGCACATTCCATTCTTTTTGGGTTCTTAAACTGCATTTATTATTGTGGAATCTGAGTGCATTCCTGTGGTTCATTAAGTGATTGGACTGTCATCTCTGTAACAGATTGTTAATCCATTACCCTCCCTCTGAGGAAAATTGTGCTTTTACATTATTTTTTTTAATTTTCTTTTGCTGTGAGGAGCTCTGAGCTGCGATTTGTGAAATTGGGTCAAAGCAGTAAGTTAGGCATGCACAAGGAAGAAATACAGTAGAGCTCTAGAGTGACTTCTCATTTTACTGTCTCTTCATTTGAACAGGATACAATTCTGGCAGAATTGCTGCAAATCCATAAAGAGTATATAGTTGGGTATCATGAACATGATTCACTCTTGGACCATAAGGAGGAAGAGGAGCTCACTGAAGAGGAAAGGAAGGCAGCATGGGCAGAGTATGAAGCAGAAAAGAAGGTAAAGCTAGCTGATCAGGTTTACACATACGAAAAAAACCTTTCCAGATTTAGGTGCCACTCACCTTTTTAAGTTTGTTTTGGGGAAATCGGTTTTCTTATTGGCCAAGAAATTGATATGTAAATTTTGACATAGGACAAATGGAGATACCATGTCTTGTTCGCTCTTTCAGTGCTGGTCTTTTGTGTGTCTTTTCTTTTTTACTTCCATTTAAAAATTATTTTCCCCTTTACACACACATTTTTTTCTATTACATATTAAAACTCAACTGGTGTCCTCTGTAATACTTCTCTTTTACCATTGGAGGGAAATCTCTAGCTCCATTAAAGGTATACATTGGATTTCAGAATCTTTTGCCATGATCCCCCATATAAACATCTGCTGGAAAGGACCTGAGAGCTTGCTTCCCCCCCGCCCCCCCTTATTCCCTGTGTCTTGTTTATTTGATATTTAAGCAGGTGGTGGAATGAAGAAAATTGTAAATTGGGTACAGGTTTGGAATATTTTTATTGTAAAAGGAGTATGATAACTTGTAACTGGAGACTAATAGCAGAAAATTCCGGGGAGGACGAAGATCTGATCAGTAAGCTGAAAGCACAAAAAGTGAACGTATAAATGGCCACTGACCATCTTGAGTGAACAAATGACAAGCGAAGTATGGAGTATTGGGAAAAGAAACTGGAAGATAGAGTACACTACACCCTGAAAATTGTCCTGTGAGAAATCTGTATGGGAGATGAGCTTTATATTCCTGCTAATAAACTACGCATTTCACCTCTCCAAAATCTGATTACAGTCAGGTCAGACTCAATGTTCAGTAGTGGGCTTGAAATGCTAAAAAAAAAATGCATCTTAAACAACCTAAGATACACTAGTAAGTCTTGGTCATTCATTTTTCTTAGTATGTGCAACAATTTTAAGCTAAATTCCTGTATTACTCAAGACTAGAATTTTTGTTCCTCTGTGATTAGAATGTCCTTCTGAATTGAGGTCTGGAAAGGGCCTTTGTTTCACTGAGAGGGGTTCGCACAGCGTATGGGGCTTGTAGCCTCCTCCAAGGGCTGGTTGTCTGCCTGTGGTATTTCATGGGCTATTATAGAAGACCATGAATTATCAGAGTTACTAAAATACAAGCGCATTTTGTGTTTTTAAGGGCTTGACTATGCGTTTCAACATGCCAGCTGGGACCAATATGCTTCCCACAAATTTCAACTCTCAAACACCATATATTCCTTTCAATGTGGGTGCTCTGTCAGCAATGAGTAACCAACAGCTGGAGGTGAGTAGGAGTCGCAGGTATTGTAACATGTCTGTGTGCCGTAAGCGTGTGGTTTTTTACGTCACAAATAATGGGTAGTGTTGTTCTTAAATATCTTGATATGTAATTGTATCCTGTTTCTAATAGGGTATTTTTTGGTGTGTGTAGCTATATTGACATCTGCCTTGTACGCATATAAACCCATTCCTGTGTAGTAGCTCGGGATCCTGGAGGGTGAAGCGCATTCTTTGCAGAAATTAATTACCATACCTAGCTTTCTGCCTCCTGTCCAAGAAGGAATGGGAGAGAGGAACGCGTGCTGTGTTCCTCAGTTACCTCGGGTCCTGGTTTGCCACCTCGGCTGAAGTTGCTGAGGGCGTTTCTTCCTCACGAGATGCCAGCTGTAAACTGCAGGAGCTGACGCACAGTTGTCTTACGGTACCTGCCGGTGTCTGGTGAGGAGTCTGCGCTAAAGAATGTAACACCTCCAGTAAAGTGTGCAGGCCAGGGGGCCCTGTGCTGAGTGTGCCTGAGGAATAATGCACAATAAATGCTAGTGCTAGGCTAAAATAGATAATGTAGCCTAATAGATAATATTTTGAGCACACAGAATGAATTGAAACCGTGACATCATCAAAGTCAGTATCGCAGAAAATTTGCCTAGGTAGGAATGTAGCACTCCTGTGATGATCTGAAAACCTTTGGCTACAAAAATAGGGGTTTTAAATACTGTCCGTTGTACAGATTGGCAGATTTATACCTGCTGTTCAGTCAATGTATGCTGAAATCCAGTTGCGTGAAAGCTTAGGCTCATTGACTTGTGCAAATAGAGAGAGAAGAGTAATTAAGGTCTAGGTACGCAAGGCAAAGATGAAGAAAACTTACAGAAGGTTGGCAAAGAAACGTGTTCTTTGTATCTGTTCTTTACAATTACTTTTTTGGTGTTTTCTCAGGACCTCATTAATCAAGGAAGAGAGAAAGTTGTGGAAGCAACCAATAGTGTAAATGCAGCAAGAATTCAGCCCCTTGAAGACATTATTTCAACCATAGTGAGTGAAATGGGTGACTAGGTTTAGATCAGGAGATGGGAAAATGTTAAACGTATCAGGCAAAGAAATTACTGTTACGTATGGTCATTCAGCTAATTAACTGCTTTATTAACTAATATAATTTCCAGTTTGACGTTTATTCCTGCCACTTGTAGTTACCCTTAATGGTGTCTAGATATTATGGACCTTGGAGGACTGGCAGTTTAGATCTGTAATTAGAAAATGCCAGTTTTTCTACAAATAACAATAATTATACAGAGATGAGAACGTATTTCCTGTATCTTATCCTTACCTGTCTGTCGTGGTCTGCCACATTTCTCACTTGCTCCCAATAATCTAGAGGTATATCACCTTAACGAGCAGTTAGAAGAACTAGTAACTCATAGTTCCGATTCTGGTGAAGTATAATTTTGCATTTTGAGAAACTGGGCTGTGTTTAACTCTAGGTGCACCTCTGTTACCATTACGCTTTTGTTAAAATGACTAGTGCCAGGAAGGTTTTGGTTTTGTTTTTTCTTTTCAGTGGAAAGAAAATGCGACGCTCACAGAGAGCCAAGTGCAGGCCCTGGCACTGAGCAGACAGGCGAGCCAGGAGCTTGATGTCAAGCGCCGAGAAGCCATCTATAACGACGTCCTTACCAAGCAACAGATGGTAAAATAGCTACTGTTTATTTGATCAACTGTCCATGTTTGAACTGGGATGCTGAGTATGGACGTGCCTGTGTGTGTTCAGGAGCTGGAGTATGTGTGTGGGTACAGGGGTGGTGCTGACAGAACGTGTGCTGCAGTGGGTTGGGGGTTGCTGGCACTGCGCAGTGGTGTACGTGGTGTCACATCCGGAGGTGGTGACCTCTGCAGCGTGTTGGGTTGCGTTGCTCAGCCTCATCGAAGGAGACTCCTTCAGAAGTTCATTTAAAAAAAGAAGAATACCGGATTTTTCTGTAGAAGCAGTTTGCTTGAAGGTCGTGAGGCCTTCGAGAGAAACCTGATTCCCAGAGCTCAGGAAGGAACTTAGGGAGCACTCATCTTAGAAAGCGTCGGTAATGGGTTTTTAGCTTAGAATTACTTCGCAAAATCCAAAAGTTGCCCAGATGATGTCAATGGGAAGAGCCTTCTCTAAGGCAAACAAACATTTAATGACAGTCCTCATGCAGGGCTTTCCAAGGGAAGGTAAATGGTACCTGATACATAGCGTTGTAACTTATACCTGGGAATCATTCGTAGTATTGCTGTAGCAACTTATGTAAACGCTGCATGCGATACAGTAGGCAAGTCATTAAGAGAACTTAGCCCTAAATGGTGTTACTAAATGGTTTCTACAGTAATCAGCTTGTGAATACCAGCACATTAGTGATGGTGATAACAATGGTGCTCTTTTCCTTCAGCCATGCTATCCCTAACAAATTGATTTTAACTCTGAACTTGATACACGGGTCACGCTCTTACAACAGCTTTACTTTCCCTTCACAGTTAATCAGTTGTGTTCAGAGGATACTTATGAACAGAAGACTA
This sequence comes from Falco rusticolus, assembly GCF_015220075.1. NCBI lineage: Eukaryota > Metazoa > Chordata > Aves > Falconiformes > Falconidae > Falco > Falco rusticolus. The sequence goes on along the minus strand of NC_051200.1, from coordinate 3,481,987 downwards.
CAGCAGCAGTACAATCAGCAACAACAGCAGCAGATGTCTTACCAGCAAGCAGCAATGAGTCATCTCATGATGCCAAAGCCACCAAATTTAATCATGAATCCTTCCAACTACCAACAGGTAGATATGAGAGGAATGTATCAGTCTGTGTCTGGTGGTATGCAGCCACCACCGTTACAACGAGCACCACCCCCAATGAGAGGCAAAAGTCCAGGGCCTTCCCAAGGGAAATCAATGTGATTTTGCACTAAAAGCCTAAAGGATTGTTAAAATCAGAGAAAGAACTTTTATTTTTTTAGGAATCAATGGCTTAACAGAACTCAACTGTAAAAAAAAAAAAAAAAAAAAGTTTGGTTGGTCCCCTTAAATGCCATGTTCCATATTAGTGTTTCAGCTTTGTTTAAATAGGACATAATGTTTTCCCTGTTGTCAGTGATGTTGCCTAGAATCTTCTTACATATGTTGAGTACAGGAGATAACAAGTTGTTTTCAGTGAAAACAAGTCCTCCCGTAACAGTAGCATCTCCACAGGTTTCCTGTCTAAACTCCTATGCTTGCTTTTAGTAGCTGCGAAGCTGTCAACAGATTTGAGAAGCTTAGGAAGGACTGCAGGTCTGTATGCTTCAGTATACCATATGTCACTTGTAAACAGCTGAGTTCTTGATTAGAGTTGATTCCTCAAATTATGGAATAGTTTTCTGCTTACCCATTTCTTTATATTAGTGTGAATATTATAACAGGAGTAGTCTAGTTTCCTTTTGACTGAGGTCTGGACTCATACTATATCACCTACGCTGAATGAAACAGGAACTGAAAATGCTCTTTGAAACAGAATTGAGTGCAATATTCTTAAATACTACTGCTCTGAAATTTTCGAGTCGTGCAGTTACATAGAAACTGTATACAGCCTTAAATAGCGACTTGGGGAAGGTGATTGATTTTCCCTAGTCTTCTGCCATTTTTTATTTTCAGTTTTATGTGATGGAATAACAAATGGTGATCTTAGAGTTGGCGACGTTTTTCCTTCACGCTGATTTACTCTGTGCGGAGTCCAATACAAAGCACATTTCTTTTAACTCCTTAATGCTGGTGCTACTGTCTTTTCCCATTGCCGGCAATGGGAGACGGGCCAAGAAAACTAAATTCCTGGTATTTTGGGGGTTAAAATAGGGATGGTGGCCAGGGTCAAACCCTGTTATATGAACAACTTTAAAATGGCAGAACCATTGCCCATTTAAAATCGATACAAAGAAAGTGCTGTGGCAACTTCCAGAGCTGCCAGAACAGTGAAATAACTTTCCCTCTGTTCGGTAAGAGTTTTGGTTATGCACTCCTCCCTGTTCCCTTTCATTTGTGTGAAAACTTAATTTAGTACATGAAGAGCTTCATTATTTTTTTTCTTTTTTTTTGGTTCTGTTTTGGGGTTTTATTCAATCTAGACTGGAGGTGAATTTCTGGTTTATTATATATCATTAGCACTCTTCATCCACACTTTTTGTGCTTGTAAAGATCTAATTAAATACAAATAGGGCCTTTCTTTGAATATAGTTTGGTTGATTCTTCCCCCTGAAAAAAGTTTATAACCTGGGGGTAAAAGTAAGCGACAGGAACATCAGAGGCAATGGTGTATGGACTACGGAGAGCTCTGGAGAAATGATCGGATGGAAGCTTTTGCTCCAGATACTGCTGGACTCTTCTGACTTGCTGACACGAACTAAAATTGTTCTGGTTTCTGGAAGGTTTCTTGCAGGAGTTTGAGTTCTTGCCCTGAATGGACAAGTGGTTTTTGCATATGAACATGCAAATCTTGCGCGACATTTCATTTTGTGACTGAAACTTGGTTTGTGATCTGAACAGAGTTTGTTTGATCTGTTGCAAAACCAGCTAACACGTTGCTGTCTTGGACTCTTTTATTACAAGATACCACAAAAGAACCTCAGTATGTTCTAGTGCTTTGCCAGCTCTGCAATTAAATTTAATTTGGGGCCGGGGGGAGCAAAGAGAGAGGTATTCACACTAGAAGAAACAAAATGTGAGACTTTGAGACAAACTTTTGAAGGCAAATGTACTCTGGGCAACTCTCACCAATATTCCTACGTGTCATGAATAAGAAAAATACTTTCTACCAAACCTGGGAATGTTCAGTGGAGTTTTACAGTAACTCAAAGACTTAAATGTGGAAGTTTTAGGCAACATTTAAAGGCACATTTTTTTTCATTCTGGACAAACTACGGATAACAGAAGACTAACACAGAAGAAGAAATCAGAGATAAGCATTGAAATAAAACTTGGACCACTTTGCATACATGTTTCTCACTTGACATTTTAGCTGCATAACAATGTGCTTTGAGTATAACATCAAGCTTTAACAAATATTTAAAGACAGAACATAAATCAGTAAGATAATAAAAGGCTCATTTTTATATTTGTTTTAGATGTTTTAACTAGATAAAATGGCTTAAGATGACGAATAAAAATGTTGCTTGTAATACAGTTTTGCCTGCTAAATTCTCCACATTTTGTAACCTGTTTATTCCTTTTGATGTAAAGCGTTTTTGCTTAGTATTGTGATATTGTATATGTTTTGTCCCAGTTGTATAGTAATGTTTCAGTCCATCAACCAGCTTTGGCTGCTGAAATCATACAGCTGTGAAGACTTGCCTTTGTTTCTATTAGATGGCTTTTCAGTTCTGTATTAAATATCTTAAGTACTATAGAAAAGGTGTTCCCTCTTCCTATAAGGCTGTTTTGTAATATATATTAGGACTGGAAATGTGTTTTTAAAGAGAAGAAGCATTCAAGTATGACGATATACTATCTGTGTTTTCACCATTCAAAGTGCTGTTTAGTAGTTGAAACTTAAACTATTTAATATCTCATTTAATAAAGTGACCAAAATACATCAACGTGCCTTGTGCTACATTGACAAAAGAGCATTAACCGCGCAGGACACGGGCTGAGAACGTGTCTTTCGAGCGCTGCGCTGTGAGTTGAAGCGCTCTTTACCCGTTACTGGACGTAGCCGTTAATTCCATTTAGCGAAAACAGTTGCAGTCCAGGTTTTTGAGTTCTGTGAGTGAGTAGTAGCTCCTGCAGCCAGCCTGCCTGCTAAAAACGGAGGGCGAGTTGTCACCCGGCACTCAGACATTGTTTAAAATGGAGAGTGAGTTGCTGCCCGGCAGTGAGAAGTTGTTTAGAGTGAGGTGGAGTTCTACTTGGTCAAATTAGAATAACCTACTTGCATAGTTCAGCCTCGTAGTTATTCTTCTCCCTTTCTTAGTTAGTAGATCCCACCTGATGGGCAAAACCTCCTTTCCTACGCCAAAAAAAAAAAGACAATTGTGTTTTCAGTCTGCCCCCTATGCTCGTTCCCTGGACTTGGAGCTTTCCTGGGGGCTCCTGGCCAGTGCTGCAGCCGGGCGGCTGCCCCGGCCGGTTTGTGGGAATTGTGTCTGGTGTGAGAACTGTCACATTGTGCTGCAAGGGGCAGCGTGGGCGACGTGGTTTTAAATACCCGTGTGACTTTTGACTTGATTAAAACCTTGGGCAGAGGGCAGGGGAGGCTGGTGGCGGAGGCTCGTGCTGGCTGTGCCTGTTGCAGCAGGGAGCGCCCCGGGCTGTGCCCCGCGTGGCACCGGCTGGGGGCTGCTCTGGTGCTGAGCAGCGACCTTCTGGTGTGGGGGTGCTGAGAGCTTACCCGGGGGGGGCTGCCTTAAAGCAGAACCCCTCTGAGCAGGGTAAATAAGAGTAAATCCATCAGTTCAAGCAAAAAGCGTTTGAGAGTTCGATAAATTTTCAGTATTTATGGGCAGACGAATATCCCAAGTATTCCCAGCTGGAGATGTTTGGAAAAATGCCAGTGTTGCAGCATCGGCCACATAACTTCCCTTCCCAGACCCGCTCAGGTGCTGGAGCAATCCCAGTGCACCCCTGTGCTGTGGAACCTGCCCCGGACACCCCTAGCGCTGAGCACCCACGGGACACCACCGAGCACGCCCTCGGAGAGCCACGCTGCGGCAAGAGGCCGGGCGAGCTGCGGCCTCCGAGGTGCTGCAGGGCCGGGAGCCGCCTGCAGCCATTGCCCTGGTGGCCGCGGACCGGGCGCGCTGCGCCAAGGGCCTGGAGTTGCGCCTGCTCCTGCTCCTGCCATTTCTCACCCGGCCCCAGCGCCGGCAGCTGCTCTGCCCGGCGGGGAGGTGGTGACGGCAGGAGGGTGTTGGGGAGGGGCTGAGGCCTGGCACGGAGAGGCTGCCCTGGGGGGGCGGGGGGCTGGGGTCACCCCTTGGGGCTGTGCGCGGCCACTTGCGCTGTCTGGTCTCCAACGCCACCTTGGCTTCATGTTTAACGACTGGTGTGTGCAAGAACTATCGGCGGCGTGGAACGCATCACCAATAGCTGGGGCGATACCCAAAGCGGCATCCCGTGACACAGCTACATTTGTAATTCAGTTGCACAAACCATTTCTCTCATTTCCCCGCATTCTTGCTGACGCCCGTTAGCAGCAGCGCAGGGGACGCTGCGTCTCGCGCGGTGACCAGCCCAGCTCAGCACGGGCATCCCAGTGCTGAACACTTGCTGGTGCGGTGAAGGAAGAGCCTGAGCCGCCTTGGTGGAGTTGGCTTTGCAGATGCCTTTCTCAGACTTGGCCAGCACAGGTGTGAGATTCCATCCTTGGTAATTTCCAGTAGGAGAATTTAACATCTCCAAAGCAGTTACATGGCTTTGGGCGGGGGGGGGGGGGGGGAAGTCTTATGATCCCTATTGCATGACTTGGTCCTCTTGGTTTATCATCTTTTGCGATTCCATGTCATGCTGCCGACTTGGCTGCTGGCAGCGGGTGGCTCAGGGGCTGCGGGCGGTGCGTGTTGCTTCTCCCCTCCTGCAGCCTGTTCTGTCTTTACCTGAAAAGCAGCATCAGGAGCTGTGTTTGTACAGCATCAGCCCCAGAAAGCACCTTCCCCGCAGTGCTGCTGGCTGCGTCCCTGCTCCGTCCCGGGGGCTGAGCTCTGTCCTGTGCCTCCACCTCCGCCAGCTGCCCGGGGTGCCCACAGCACCAGGGGAGGCAGCGCATCGCACCTGTGTTGCCCACTTGCTCATGGATTACTTTCAGCGCAGGTGCTCGCTATGTTGTCTGCCATCCAAGCGCAAGGCCTTGGCGCTGCTTCGTCCTCCGAAGAGCAGAGAAATAATTGACTCGCAGCTGCTCGTTAATAATGACACCGAGATACCAGGTAACCCCAGTAACACCCTCGGTGTGTTGTATATCCTGTGGCTTAGAGGGAGCGCCCAGTAACCTCACTGTATTTCCTCACAGCACCTCAGGCACTGCAAAGCTTTCGGGATTGAGCTGAAGCCGGACCCTGCCCTGCAGCCTGCTCCCCGCGCCAGGACAGTCGGTGGTTCAGCCAAACCCCCGAGTATGAGGTGACTCCAACGTGGGGTTGTGGGAGAGGACATCGCCCTTTAGATGAGGCACCCAGCGTCATCTAACACCAGCGCTGTCCCACTGGGCGCGGGTGCCTTTGTCTCACCGTCAGCAAGCCTTTCAGCCCTTCTTCGGGGATGCTCCCCCCTGGGGTGCCCTTTCGGGAATGTCTCAGCCACTGTCCGGCAGCTGCGATGTCTCTCTCTGCGATGGACCTACTGCCAGGCGGGGCAGCACCTCACCAGACAGGCACCTTCTCTGCCTTTCAGTGCCGAGTTTCTGGATTCCCTCCATAGTTCTGGGCTGTCCATCATGTTCTCCAGGGAAGGGAAGTCTCTGAGGCCTCTGCTCCTTCCCCCCCATGGAGAAAGGAGCCCTGAGCCACACGTCCCGCTCAGGAGGGCTCCCCGCAGGCAGTGGGGTCTCTGCAGGGATGTCCTTGAGGCCACCTGTGCATTGCCACTTGTAGGCTTGTCTCCTTGGTCCCATCTGCGACCATCCCCATGTGTCGGACCACGTGCCAAAGCTGGGGAGCTGGGCTTTTCCTGGGTTGGCGCTGTGCTCTGCTTCGCACCATGTTGGCCTCACGCAGGGGGTCTCCCTCCGTTTCCGCACCCCTCCACAGTGAGACTCGAGAAATTACCCAACCCTTTGCCACCGACCTACTTCCTCCTGCTTTGCACAGCTGTTCCTGGGGTAAGGTTTCCCTTTCGGCGTGCCCACCCCTCTTGGATGGAAGGAGAGGGGTTGAAAGCAATGCCTTTTGTCCCGTTTGCTGTGGTGTTCTCAGACCCACGGCTTTTTGTGTGTAAAACAACGCTGGGGGTGAAGGGCACAGCAGGGTTTCTGTGGGACCGTGGCCACCCCTGCACCAGCTGCCATTGCCTTTCCTTTTTTCAGCAGGCCATGGTAACTGAAGCACATGGCAACTCCATGAGCTGAGATCCCAAACATACATCGACGTTTCCTTTTGCTGATGTAGGAGAGAGTCTCTCAGGTTGATGCACCGCCAACATGTTTTCTTCTAAAACTTTCCCAGCCAGAGCAGGGCAGCCCCCAGGGCCGCTGCCACGGATGCACCCAGCCCCGTACGCCGCTGCGGGGTCCACCTGCCCAATCCTGCCAGAGCCTCCGGCCCAAGGGGTGGCTGGTGTCCTCAGGTGACTTTTGCCCAGCAGAGTGGCAGCTGGTGGGGCAGCGACTAGACGAGGTGACCGGCTGCTCTGCTGCAGGGACGGGACGGAGAGGTGGCTGTGTCCACCTGAGGACACCCGCTGTGCGGCACCGACTGCTCCCTGTGCCACTCAAAACGCAGCCAAAGTCTGCGGCTGTTAATTCTGCTGCTATTAAGCTCCCAGGTCAGTAAGATTCCTTGTATTTTTAAGGATTTTGTTGAACGAGAAGCAAACCCAGTAAATTTCTGCTGAAAGCAACCATTGGGGTGAGACTCAGCAATGCTGAATTCCCCCTTTAAAGAACATCCCACATCGTAGATAACACCAACCTTCACCAAGGGGTTTCCAGTAAATTCTTTGTGAATCTTGCTGTTTGCAAGTATCGGGTTTTTGAACTCAGATCCTGGGAAGGTGTTTTACATCATCCCTCACACCTGTGCATCCCTCTGCAGCAGAAGGCTCTGCTGGGGCAGCTCTTCAATTCGGGTAGCGGATAAATGAGACCATTGTGTTGCCCCCACGGGCCAAATCAGCTCCCTTCTGAGTTGGTGAAAAATGTACTCGGCATTGCTGAGATCGGGTTTTGACCTTCATTTTGAAGAAGAGGAGCAAGATGTTAACCACTGGATTTATCTTCAAGTGCAACGGAAAGCCCTGGCTAGAGGGAGGCAGGATCATCCTGGGGGCAGAGTGAAGCTCGAGGTCTGAGGGATTTCCCTTCGCACGGGGGAAGGTCAAAAGGACTCTTTAGGACACTTCATGAGTGATCGTGCTCCCGACATGGTGGCTGAGGATGAGATGTTTCAGCAGTGACTCAGAGGAAGAAGGTAAATAAAGTTTTTATTTCAAACACAGGATTAAATTCCATCATGTCTGGATCGCTCAAGGTAAAGCTCCTGTAATCTCCCCGTTGCGATCCGCAGCCTGTCAGCTGGTGGCTGCTGGACCCACTGCGCCCGGCACGGAGCGGCTGGGGCACCGAAGGCTTGCGGCAGGGACGTGGAAGGTGGCAGACAGGGCAAGAGATAGCCAGGAGCAGAGCTGGGCACCAGGGCTGCTGCTCTGTTAGCAGCACAGCTCGTGAAGAAGTTGGTGAGGATCATCCCCAGGTCAGTGAAATCATCCTGGGAATTCACGGACTGAAGCTGGAGAAGCTGAGATTTTACCTCCACTGCTTTGCAAGGAGGCGGCTGAGAACAACACTGTGAAAAATGCCGTTGTGATACAGAAAACCCCAACTCAAAGCCACTACATCTGTATCTGTATGTATTTTTGCATGCTCTGGAGAACCATGTTTCACACCAACCTCTCCTGTGCTGCAAAGTGCCTCTAGCAACTACATGCTCCTGCTCCCATCATGTGCGAAAAACCCTCTGCTGATCACAGGGGACAAAAAATAACCTGGGATCATTCCTGGAAGCTTCCCCTGCAGTTCTGACACCCCGGGCAGGCAGTGAGGGCAGATGTGCAGCACAAGCGTCACCGCAGCCGTGTTGGGGTGAGCTGCAGAGCAAAACCTCCAGCACAAGCAGCCCCAGCTCCCCGGCACAGCGCTGGCAGCAAGTGGACATGCGGGGCTGGCTCGGGGCTGCCGAAACGCTGGTGGGTTTGGCTGGGCCCAGCAAGAGGCAGGAGCTACCCTGCAGAGGAAAGGGGATGGGACTGTGTGACCAGGCAGCTTCTGCAGAGGACAATGCCACGCAGCCATGAACATCCAAGCACTGCCCACAGGGATGATTTTCATCCACAGTAATTGCTTGAAAATGAGGTGGGTTTAAAATTGCTTTTGCTCCACTTTTTCTTCACTGATTTTCCATCATGCTTCAGGTAAGTCTTGTGTGAGGTGTGGCAGTTTCATTGCAGGAACAACAGGGCCATCCAAACACTCAGCAGATGCTCCAAATGTTTCTCCGCTTGATTTTTGACCACACAGTTAATCCACAGTGGCTGCATCACGTGCCGAAGCATCTCAGCTCCCAACGACCCAGCTCCCAACAAGAGCTGCACCGGTGCTTCCCAGGCTGGTAGGGCCACAGAGGCGAGGGAGAGCCCGAGGACGCCGGCGCTGCCTGCCCGGTTCCTCCCTTCGCAGCGATGGTGACGCTCACACAGGGCGAACCCATCTGATGGCTACAAAAGCCGAGCCGTGCTGGGTGCTGGTGTGGCCCCAGGACCTATTTTGTCCACACCAGACTAAAGGAGAAGCTGGATTTGCACTTCCTGGAAATGACGGTTCATTGGACACCCAACCGGTCATCTCAGTAGGGTCACGCTTCCAAGGTCCGTGCCAGGTATAATTTGTTGCCAACCTTGTACAAGAGTTTGAGGCTTAGGCAATTCAGCTTTACCATACAAAGACTTTTTAGAGGTCTTAATATTTATACTGATGGGGAAATACTGGGTTAATTGTTAAGAGTGCCAAAAAAAAGGGCTAGCAAGAAATCTACAATATAAAGACAATTTTATTGCCGATAAGCTCTTAAAACTCATTTTTTTTCCTGTTTCAGTAGGACCTTATTCTTCCTGATGAAAATCCGGTCATAGCATCTCTCATTAAAAATAAAATTATTTTGAAATAAATAAATATATAAAATAAATATCATATACATTTTATAAATAGTTTTGTCCTTATGCACAGTATCCATGCTTACATCTGAATAATGTTCCTCGTCCCATTCCCACCCCAACAGCAGGAAAAACCCCACGCATCAGGACCAGTCCACGTAGCATCATCCATGTAGCAAACTCCCAGGCTGCTGAAGCAGGGTACCATTCCAAAGGCTTTTTCTTAGCCAGTAACCATCCCGAGCTCAGCGGCAGCATCTGCAGCGGTTCTGTGGTCTTTTGTTTTCTTTCCTTCTCTTCATTTTTAGATTAATTTCCCCCTCCCCTCCCCCCCCTCCCCGGTGATCAGGTTTGCTCGCCTGCTTGTTCCTTAAGCAACCATAACATCGAACATTCAGCCTCTCTTGTAGCAACCAGGTAAGGAAAGTGATTGAAAACGAAAGATTATATGTAAGGTTCCCTCCCTTCCCCTACCCCCACCCCATAAATAACCCAGGTTCGATATACGCTTGAAACAAGGAGGAACAGCAGTGTCTGAATTCAATGTAAGTGCTTTCCTATGTCATCTACGCTTACAGGAATGATGGAATGACTATTAATATAGTGCTCTGGGAAAAAGCTTGGGAGCCCAAGTATGTACACTGATGGGACAGCTGCAGGAAACATCACCTGTAGTGGAAGAGGTCTCTGTACATCGCAGGTATTTTGGCAGGGTCCACAGGCCGGGGTAAAAAATGAGTGAATTTCTGATGTCTCTTAGTCCTGTACCCTTCGCGGGGGGAGCCGTCCTTGTTGAGAGCCACGTAGTAATGCCTCTCCGAGTCGGGATGCTTGTAGAGGGTCGAGGCGTATGTGTTGTACCAGTTCTCTTCAAACTGTTCTCGGAAAACGCACTCCCGCGTGAGCTTCTTCTGCATGGGGCAGGCGTGGGAGGGGAAGGAAAAGACATTTGTGTCAAAAATGAAAATAATAATAATAATCTTTTCATCTTTCCTTCAATGTATTTTCCTATCGTTTTCCCAGCTACTTTCTCCTGGCTCCCCTGAGGACTGCGCTGCCGGCGATGTTTCCCCTGGGTGAGAGCTGGAAATGGGCACAAGCCAAACAAGCCAGGACCCAAAGACCTCTGCAGCTGGAGGAGGAGGGAGACAAAAGGAGGAGGGGCAGGTGGGTGTGCATTTTGCAAAGGTGCTCCATAAAAAAACAAAACAGGGCCGTAGCAGAACTCCAAACCTGAGAGCCAGGTCTCTGTGACCAGGGAGCCAGTTTTGAGCTTGCTGGGGTGGCCGTGCTGCCTGGCAGGGCCGGTCCTCTGCAGGGGCTGCCCACCACGGCCGTGTCCCCCGGCACCGCACACACCCCAAAAACGCTCCCCTGGGTAAAAGGCCACCCCGGGAGAAGCGGGCAGCGCATCTGAAGGGTTTGAACAGGAGCAAGCGCCGCTTTGAAAGTTGAAGGTGCGCAACAGTACACACTGCAATGGGAATGAAAGCATTCCTCAGGCCTTTCATCTTCTGAAGCGCCAGAGAGCTGTGATGTGAGGCCATAACAAGACCCGGGGAGGTCTGGATGGGGATGTCTAACCCCGGGGAAGATTTACAGCGGCGATAGGTGATGTGGCGAGTGTGCGCCAGCCCACGGCCAGTGCATCCTGCGCCGGGCCGGGGAGATGGATGGCACCGGTGTCACCTGGCCACAACCAGCCTTTCCCTCCAGCCCTTACAGCCAGCGCCTGATGATGGCTTTTCAGTTCACGTCCATCGCCCCTTCCCTGTCCTCCCACCTGCCCCGTGCCAGCTGCAGGGACGTGCCCAGCCACAGCGAGGAGCGGGGTTGTCCCCCCACCCCACGGGGACATGGGTGGCTTTGCCAGAGCCGCCGTGCTGTGTCACAGAGGGACCCACCATCCCGCCCCATCCCAGGGGGACGTGGGAGTGCTTTCAGGTGAAAGGCAGTCTGCAAACGTAGGATGCTATACTATTACAAACACCGTACCTACACTGTAAACTACTCAGGTAGGGAATGCGTCTTATCTGCGGCACACAGAGTGGGAAGTAAATGTTATCGCCTGCAGTAGATGTTTTGTAATATGACCCAGGAGCTCACCTGTGCTCAGAACCTGTTTTGAATATTTTGCTGCTAATTAAATCAACCCTGAGGTGTGTTGTGAGCCTACGCCACAGCCCTTGCCATCTGAGGCCTAGGGAACCGGGGGTTTGTCTTCCCAGATCCATCAATAAACACAGACTCCGTTTTCTTTCCCCTCCCCTAGGATGCCATCCGCTCTGAATACGTTAGAAACTGCTGACTGGCTGAACTCGTGCGCTGCTGCTTTGCCCCAGTTTACCCGCTCTTCACTGCGCTGTTTGGAGGTCCAGTGTCTGTGGAAAACCTTTGGTGAGTTTGGGGTGACTGCAAGGTGCGCTTGATTTCTTTCCAAGCCCCGGGATGTCTCCACTGAGCCTGATGCCGTATAGGCAGCGTGCAAGGTGCTGCCTGCGACTTTTGCTGCCCTAAGTATTAGTTGCGTTTACTGAAATCAGTGGAAAACTTCACAGAACCGTTGGCACAAGGTTAACAGGGGCAGGCAGAAAAGCTGTCTGTCCTGAGGGGACTCCACGTGTCGCCATGGGGATGGCTGGCTCGGGCTATACGCAGATATAACACACAGTCCAGGCAAAACTGGTACAGAGGGAAATAATAAACTTGCCGAAAATTTAAAAATACCGCTGCACTGTAATCTCCTAAAATACCATTGTAATGCTAATGCTGTTGTTAGGCACTGTTTTATGGACCTTTAATTAAGAATACTGTAGTGGCTTTCAATTTTGAAAAGCCATCATTTTAAAATCATCAGATTTTAAACCTCCGGGGTTATTTGGGGACCTGGCTCGTGACTTCTGCACAGTTTGGATCAGCAGTCTGACAGTGTCCCATCAGCGTATCGTCTGGTGAACAAGACACAATGACAGAGAGGAAACTCTCTAGATTATGTCTTCAGGCCAATTCTGTTTCCAGATGAAGTGTTGCAAAATGTTAGCCTATTTTTGTTGCTGCATCGTAACGGGAACACAGGCCCTAGAATTTAATTAACCCATCATGAAACTGTTGATTCATAATCAGAGCTGCAGGGTTCGAAAGCACAGAAGGGAATGTGCAGGCTTCTGTCCTCCTTTCCAGCAGGCACAAGGAAAAGCTGTCACTCCAGGAGCTGCTGAGCAGCACCACGGTTTGACAGAGGAGATGCTGCTGCACACGCGGAGGCTCCAGCCCTGCCTTCTGAAGTGTGCTTTAAGGTTTTTTGTGTTTTATGGAATCCTGGTGATTTTACTTTTTATATACCTTGCACATTTGTAATTTAACTGCTGTCTCCATAGTAGATGTTATTACAGAAATGAAGTGGAAAAAGAGCAGATCTCGCTGCATGCTGCTGTTTGATTATCTCATATAAACATGAGTAACTGCATCTTAAATAGTGAAAGGGTCTGTGGCAGTCTCAGATGGGAATGGGAGGAAAAAAAGATGGAAACTCGTGGTTTACTTTTACTGTTTGCTAAGCAAAGGTTTTCTGAAGGCTTCTGGATATGCAGAGTACACAAGTTTAAACCTCTACACAATGAGATTGATCTGATTTGGTTAGAGGGAGTATGTGCCTTCCACTTTGGTTTAAAACTGCTTTATTTTATTGCATTTTAAATTTACTGTGATCCATCCTTAAAAATGAGGATCCTCACGTAGGGTAGTGCTGTGATCTAGAAAGAGGCATTAAAAAAACCACAACAAAACCCACACGTGATGGGTTGAATTAAAGGCAACAGGGCATCTGAAGAAAAAGCACCAGTGACATGCAGCAGCTACAGAAAAGGAAACTTAAACATGGCTATCTAAAATGCAATTAATTTTTCCAAATAGAAGTGATTCTTCTAGCTAACTAGAAATAACTGTTTTGTAAGGAGCTGAGTTAAATAATTAGGGATTGGGTTAAATTAACCTGTGGAAAGCACCTCTGCCGAGTTGTTAAGACCTGACATTTTGACTGCAAGTCTTAACACTTAATAAAATAAGAGAGACGCAGAGGAGAGCTCAGCTCTGTTCGGGTTGATGGAGACTTTTCCAGTGATGCCAAGGCTCCTCAGAGCACCCCTTCCCCGCAGTCCCAGCTGAGCTTTGCAGAAGCGGTCGCTATGCGTGCGGGTGTTTCATCCAGCAAAACCCTGATGTACGCTCTCATTTTGGGTCTGGCTCATCAGAGCACCTGCCCATGTTCAAAGTGGTTTACAGGGTGCTCAGGTTCAGTAATGCTGGGCAGAAAAGCAGCGAGGTGGACCTGAGCTGCTCCTTGGCTGCGGCAGTGCAACCTGCACAGGGTAAGGCAGAATCTGCTATGGGTGATGTCAGGAAGAGTTTATGGGTTTTCAAGAGTTTGTGTGGAGTGAAAAACTCACAAGGAGTTTACATTTGTTTTTGGCAAAAGATGGAAAAGTTTAGTCCGAAAAGGGCACTTCTAGAAAATTATGAGCAGCTCCCCTAAACTCCTAAAAGGAGTTGTAGAGAATGTTATAATAAAATAACACTCAGACCACAACTTCAGCTTCTGTTAGTTAAAGAGCTGTAATAGAAATATAACATCTGCAGGTAGGTGCAGATCCTGACCACGCAGAGAGTACAACTGATGTGTATTACTCAGGCAGTGAAAACATACAAGCAGCCCCCAGGTTTATGCTAAATTCTCCCACGCAGCCTCACGGTTTCTGAAAGGTAAAACCTCGCTGAGCCCCTGCAGCTCCCCAGGCACTGCCCCAGGGGCTGGGCACCACCGTGGGATCTTGCCACATGAGCGAATCTTCCCTCCACAACCCTATTTCAAATATACCGTTGGTGTTAGAACAACAGTGGCATCACGGGTAGGCTGGGGGCACGTGGAACCCAGGGGCTTCCGAGGCCTGTGACAGACACAGCTTGTGGCACCGATGAGGCCCCGCAGCCTGTACGGCTGTGTATGTTACACGGTGTTGTAACCAGCACAAAACCTTCAACTTACCGACCCATACAGCTCGCCTCTCTCATTCATGCCGAGGTAGAGTCCTGAGTCCACCCCACGGATGCTCACCAGCCCCACTGCCAGGCTAATAAACTCCAAAATCCCTGAAAGAGAAAAGAAGTCCAAATTATACAGAGAATAAAATCAACACCAGGCTCCCGTGTCAAATGCCTAACAGCCTTTCCCAACCTTTGCAGAGCTTCCTACAGACCCCGTTTTCCTAGTTTGTAATGACACAGTTCTTGAATCTGTAGACCCACATGCGTGCAATCTTCCAGGTTCACTCTAGGCTTCTCCCCTGCACTGCAAATTTGACATGCCCAAGAGGAATTACCTTTGCTAATGAGAAAAGGTTTGTTAGGTTTTCTTCTTTTCATTTTGGTTTTGTTTTGTTTTTTTTTTTTCCCTAGTTATTACCAAGAAGACAGATGTAGAAACTTGTGCCTAGCCCACTAGAAATTTCAGAACGCTGCTACCATGCTGGGTTTTACTCTTCACCAAAAGGAGAATGATTTTTGTCACCGTGGGGCTTCTGGTTTGAGGTGATAGTCCCACATGTTTTAAAGTGATCAGTTCAATAATATATTATTGAAAAATACATTATTGAGTAATATATTATTCAAAAATAAGTAAAAAGCTCTAGAAGAGACGTCTGTGAGGGCCATCTTCACCCTGGCACTCCAGTGGGGTACTTGCCACCCCCATAAGCTGCAGGGATAAAATCCACCTTCAAATACATGGAGGTAGAAATGCATCCTCCTCTGCAGCCTTCGGAACCAGGGAGCCGCTGGTGTTTCCTCCAGAAGGAGCTCCTTCCTTACTGCCAGAAACCCCCTCCTGCCCCTTGTGTCCTGCTGCCTGCCCCAGCCTCGTGCCAGCCCCTTCCCGGCCCAGCAGTACCTGCCCTAGCCATCTCCAGCCCTGCGAGAGCAACCATTGTACCCGTGGGCTTCAGCCTACAACGATGGTGTCAGATGCTTTAAGTAATGAGGGGCAGCCTCATTTCCTCTGGCAAAGAAATGAGCGGGGTCTGCTGTGCTGCCTGCCGCAACTCCGCTGCCGGTAAAGGGGGATGGCAGCTGTTCTGGTGGAGGAAAGACTTGTAACAGGAGAACCCTCGGTGAAACGCTTAAAAACAAACAGCCCCCAAGTAGGTGCATTTTTAACTGGTCTGAACAAAGCCAACGTTGCAAGTGATGGAGACCTTCAAACTTCACAGGAAAACCTCCTGAAGGCGTTAGTGGGACCGTGTTAAACTGTAGATATCACACGCTCCCTAGCTAGAGGTCATGGGCAGTCTTTGCCTGTGTCCGGTGCTGAATTAATTAACTGGGAGGTAGCAGCAGAGGAAGGATGGTTTTCACCATCCCATCTAGTGACTGGGCAAGATGTCTCCATTGACAGGCAGACCAAGTTGCTCTAACCTTTAGTGTGGCTCCAGGTCTCTTAATATAGCTCCCCAAACGTCCAGTCCTGAGCAATTGCCGCTCTGATCAAGTTACCTCCCAGAGCTCCTCTTAAAAGTATGCCTCGAGTCTAAAATCCCCGCGTGACGAGCGGCCACCTGAGCCAGCTGACTTCAGCGGCAGTCGCAGCTCCCCATCACCCCTCAGCTTGGGGCATGTATCGTCTTCTTGGCCAGGCACGGGTGTGATCTCAGACGATAACTGCATCACCACCTAAATATAGGACAGACCAGACGGCGATGGACACCTCTGCCCCCCTTCGCTCAACGCAGACTCATCACCCAGATGCAGGCAGCTACACTGGGTGCAAGAATTAGTCTTCCTGCCTTATATCAGACTTTCTGTCCCCTTTTTCCCTGCCTACTCTGGGGCTTGTGCATCGAATCCAGCCCTCCCTGCAGCGAGCAGGTGCTGGGGTGGAGGGAGATGAAATATGGGTTTGGCAGCAGCAATTCCTCAAAACAAACAGGGAAGCAAATGACAGAAAACATGCTTTATGGACCAGTGCAGACATTTTCCAGGCTGAAATATGCCCAGCTACACTCCCCGGCCTGGGGACACATACTGCCTTCTGAAATGCCAGGAGCAAGCAGGGAAGGCAGCCTTCCCAAGCCAGGCAGGCAAACCAGGACCCTGGCTCTGCTCGCTCCCTGGTAGTTATCGTGGTTTCCTATATGAAAAGAAGAACGAAGAGGGAGGGAAGAGGTGCAGGATGAGGGGTGGTCTTCTGCCTCTGCTACCCACCGGTTCTGACATGTGGAGGGAGTTACTGAACTGCTGTGTGCTTCCGTTTCCGCATCTGCGGGACAGAAACGATGACAGCCAATGTTTGAAAAGGAGAGAGTGAAGGAAGAGTGTCAACAACTAGAGAGAGTGTAAACAGTAATAGGGGGGAAAAGAGTACAGGGATACCCAGAAACGGAGTCATCTTTCCCAGACTGGAGACAAGTGGATGTTCAAGCAAAAAATATCTGACAGCTGGAGAACAGTAGGTACAGTAGGAGACCTTCCTGTAGGTACAAACACAGTCCGCAGCAACGGAGATTTTTTAAAAAATTTGTCTTTTGTCACCCCTGGGAAGCAGAAAACCACTGCTCGTCCCACTTCAAAACCAAGGGATATCTGAGGCAGGGAAACCAAGAGCTTTTCTTGAGTATGCCCACAAGCACGCTCTGTACGTGGCACGTGAACCCAGGTCTCCAAACCTGGAGCAACCCAGGAACAGCATTAGCCTCTTCCCTCTCTGAGTGGCTGGGTGAGACACCCCTCAGCTGGTGCAGATTGGGGAAATGCTTGCTGGTTTTGCAAATTACATTTCTTCAAGGTGTGCCTACAACAGTCCCTTCTGACAGTGTCCCTTGCAATGTTCCCCTTTTCTGATCCTTGAGTGGCACTTAGAGCTGTGCACGGAAGACAACTATGTTGAAACAGCATTAAGAACGTAACTTAAACCCACAAAAGTCAGGAGACAGAGTGAAGGCTGAAAAAATGTGGGCGGATATCCATCCTGTCCTTAACTCACTCCAATTGCTAGACAAAATTGCAGCTTCGTACATGTGATCTCCAGCAGCACAGGGAGTGGCCACTGGGGCCAGCTCAAGAATTTTCTTTCCAATTGTAGCGGTGTGTTTTTGTGGTAGAACATGCTTCTTTTCTTTTCTCTTTTCTTTTCTTTCCTTTTTCTCCCCCCCACCCCCCCCACCCCAGACTTGCCTTTTTTTTTTTTTCTCGCTTTGACTTTTCATTCTCTTTGCTCCTTGAGCCTTTCTCGATAATATTTGGAGAGGTTTGATTAAGACTCTGCCTGGATTCATTTACCACCAAAGCACTGAATAATCTCCCCAGCTTTGCCGTGGCTGGACCCGCACGCTCTCGCCTTACTATAAACCATCCCTCAAAGAACAATTCAGCTCCTTGCACCTGTCTCTTCTTACATGACTACATTCAGGAGCAGGGCACAGAAACATCAGATGTTGTATTAATGGCTACAAATCTAAAGCTTCGGCTAAAAACCTCAACAACTGTTCAGCAACAGGTGCACTACAGTCAAAACCCACAGCAAAACTTTTTCTGAGGTTTCACCAGCTTCTTAGCAGACTGTGTTACAGATCCATTAGCAGATTCGTACCTGAGAAGAGCTGCATTCGCTGCCTTTATTAGTCTGCAGTACAAACTCAAGGCCTTTTTCTCTCCTCTACTGCAGTTAAGTGACACCAGGGGTGCTACTCTTGTTCAATGCTGCTGTAAAACAGACACGAGGCAGAAAAGGAGCAGTTCCTCCTGGCAGATATTCTCGTGGTGGATTCGTCTGGGTTTCATTCTGAGAAGGATTCTCACAGGGGCACTATTGTCAGTCCAACCCCCCCCCCAGACTTTGACCATCCTTTATTTCTTTGTATGGGAAGGTTCTCAGCGGATGCAGTGAGAACAGATACAGTCTTCAAAACACTTAGATATTCTTTCTGGGATAACTTAGGCAGAGCTGCGGTTTCAGAGAGTGAATTTGGGCACTTCTCTGTTGTGAGAATGAGCTTTCTTCCAACGATCCCAGAGGGCTTCACCAAATTTTGCACTAAGCCTCCTTCCAGAAAAAACAAGCTGTGCCCCATTGTTCTTACATGAATCTGTATTTTTACAAGTATAAAATAACGCATTCCAGAAGACAGGTGGGATTTAGGAACGCTCCAGTCCTCAACAGATGAGAGGGAATAGTTAACTGTGATTGCACAGGCAGTATGGGTAGATGCTGCTGTTATGTCCCCTGTGTCCTATGGTCACATCCACTGAATGCTGTGGTACAAAAGAATCCCTCCCTTTAACCCTTGCCGTTTGGACCTTGGTACTGTGTTCTGCATCAGTGGGCTCTTTGGCTCTTTATCATCCTCTCATGAGGACTTGGATGTCTTGCACATCTGGTAGCCTTTGGGATGGCTGTGCATGGGAGGGTGCAGATACTGTCCATCTTTCCCTGAACCCCTTCTAGTATTAAGAAATACAGATGCAAAGTCTGGTTCTACCCTACATCCCATCTGCAGCTGGATGCGTGACCCTGCTGCGGTGTCGCAGCCATCCATGGAGCACATTAATTACCTGCTCATGGTATCAGGGAGCACCTTCCAGCCATGTGGGCTTGATCCCCCAAACCACCATACTGGATTTCTAAGTATTTCCCCAGATGCCACTAGATTTAAGGCAGCTTTAAACCGCTAGCCTGAAACTCTTGCTGAGCTCTGTATCCCTCGCCACAGTTTTGTAGTCCCCCAGAATCGCTCAGGCTGCCTATTTCTGTAATAAGTTACTTCTTCCTGACTGCTGCATGCAAAATTTAGGAATGCATTGATACATGACATCCTAATACGAACCATACCAGTAACACTGGAATTTAAATATTCATGGCTACTGAATGCAGATGGTGAATACTGTGTGCCAATATGTTATTGCTTTGAGTCTCTGCTGAAGCCAGGTTTAGTCCAACTTTATCTGAACACAAGGATTCCAGTCTAATCCTTTGGGGCTTTGTCTTGCAATTACAACAAATAACTATTTATTTTACACTGCCTCTGGGAAAACCCTGAAGCAGAAAACTGTAATATTTTATATCTGAAGTCTGGTCTAGTTTACGTAGCTGGATGCTGACTGCTAAAACACTTAGGGAATGCCAATGCTTGGATTTATTGAATGCACTGTGCGACTTAAGCTTAAGCGTGCAAAATTCATGAAAAATTGTAGCCCCTTTAACGCCTTTTTCCAAAGTTTGTGGAAATACACTTATTTTACTCAATCTTTATAAAAATGGAAATAAGACAAATGCTGCCATTTGAAACTGGCTGTTTACTTGCATAAAGATAAGTAAAAAGAACCGATAGAAATACTACGTGGCAGATTGAACTAAAACCAAACAGATGCAAGGGGTTTGCTTTCAGTTTCTTTTAATGTGGAAACCCATCACATATTGCAGCATGAAAGGTTAAGAGATGCGTGTCTTTCGGGAGGTAATTAACGAACGTGTACCCCACAAGCCTATTAGTACCTGGCTCTGACCTGTGGGTTATGACTTTCTTGTTGATTTAGGCAGGGACATGCTATGCACACACCTGGTGTTTATGGAAAGCGCTGCACTGAGATAAGCTTCTCCAATTGTTCTAAAAACCTGCCTTACACTACCAACGCCAGCAGCAGTGGTGGCGTTCCTTACGTATCAGAAAGGACTGGCTGCAAACAAGTAAAGGAAAAAAAAAAAAAAATTCCTGTCACTGAGGAGTTAAATCATTTGAAAACTGTAAAAAAAGTCTTGCGAGCACTTCTTGCAACCTGTTGACAACATAGCTGAGATCACTGGCATGGGACTTGTTGATAGCTTACACAGACACCTGCACTAGATGCTGAAGTAGCGGGAATTTTTCTTAGCTGTGCTCAAACTTACTGTACTTCTTCGCCTGTGGCTTGGGATGCATTTTTTGAAGATTACATATAGTCTCATTAGAGATCCCTGCTCTTGTGTGACTCTGATACAGGCGTTGCAGTCTTCCAGCTGTATACCGGGCATCAAGGTAAAATCCACGGCGCTCTGCCTATTGTTCTTCTCCTTTCTTTCGGAGGTTTCCCTTCAGCTTCCCCTTTCCTTTCCAACAGCCTCCCCAACCCGAGCTGCTGACACCCATCCAGCCAACCGATCCCTGCCCGCTTTGGGGAAGACACTCTTCTAATGAAATTCAGGCAAGTAAAAGAAATCAGCTCACACATATCTGTGAAGGCTAAAAGAAAAGGAGGGGAGAAAAAAAAACAGCAAACCAACCAAAAAACCAAAAAGCTGGGAATTTCTTTTTCCAGCTGCTCTCTCTTTTGCTTCCCTCACCGCTAACTTCAGAGGCACAGCAAGAGCTGCCATGTGTCCCCCCCTTTTTTCTAATTTTTTTTTTCCCCCGTCTTGCTAAGGCACGTTTTTGTGCACCTGCAAAGGGCTGAGCGCCGGGAGAGTAGGAAATTGGAAATAAAAACTCCCGCATTGCTACGGAGTGAGCACATTTGTTTAGGAGTCTAATTATATCCGTCCCGGGATGATTTATATTAGCGGGGTAATTAGTTCTGTACGCGGGGCACCTGCTGCCGGCCCCCCCGCCGCCCCCTTACCGAAGCGGCTGTGGTCCTGCCGGGTGCCCTGCACCGTGCCGTTGGGGAAGATCTCCAGGTGGAAGCCGGTGCGGCAGTAGAGCTGCCGCCGCCGCAGGATGCCCTTGAGGTGAGCGAAGTCGGTGGGGGAGCCCCGCTGCAGCCGCCCCTCGATCTGCCCCAGGCGCTCGTTGAGGAAGCCGGGGGAATCGGCGAGGGGCAGCCCGGCGCCCAGCGCGGGGGGGAAGCCGTGCAGGTCGGGGTCCAGCGCGCCCAGGAAGCCGCCCACCTCGGCCATGGGGCCGGGGGCCGCCGGCGGGCGTGCGGGGGGCGCGGCGCGGCGCGGAGCGGCCCCTCAGAGCGCGGGCTGCGGCCGCCCGGCCCCGCGCTGCCGGCCCCGGCGCGGCCCCGCGCTGCCCGCGCCTCCCATAGCTGGATGTGTCCCGCGCTCGGATGCAAACTGCACTTTATATACGTACACACTCCCCTTACATTGACATATTGGATATTTAAATGTAAGCCACACCTCACTGGCATCCCCTTTGGCTATTGCTTTTCTTTCCCCCCCCCCCCCCCTTCTTCTCTGATCCATTTGGCTCTTTTTATTATTTTTTTTTGAAAGGAAAAAAAAAAAAGGCAGCTTCACTCCCTCTTTTATTATAAAAAAAAAAAAATGGCAGGAAAAAGCTACACATCGCAGTGAGGCATAACAGCTCTTGGCAGGGCCCCGCGAAGCCGCCGATGAAATCATGGAGCCCCCGCACGCAGCCGGGGATGCGGCGCAGCGCGGCCGGCCCTTGCCGCTCCCGCCCCGGCTCCGCCGGCAGCCTCCGGCCCCCTCCCGGCCCTCCGCGGCGGTCCCCCCGCAGCCGCGTCCCGCACAGCCGGCCCGGAGGCGGCGGGTCGGCCCGGCTCGGCCAGGGCCGGCGGGTCTTGTCAGGGCCCCCCCCCCCCCCCCCCAACCGGGCCACGGTGGAAAAAATAACACGTGAGGAGAGGGCTCGAGACGCGTTTTTCAGATTAATGTGTAAAAACTGAAAGCGATCTTTTTGAAAAGCGATCCCGCGGGCTTTACGGCCGGGTTTACAGGCGGCGGGAGGTGAGGGGAGGGCGAGCTGCGCTGCCCGGCCCCGCCGCAGGCTCCCTCCCCACCTTCCCCATGTTGGAAACAGGTGTTTCCGCGTTCTTCCCGGCCCGCCGACACCGTATCTGTAACGGCAGCTGCCGGTCGCGCTGCAGCCAGACGGAGCCGGGCCCGGGGAGACGGGCGGGGGGGGCGCAGACACAGACACCGGCGGGCCCGGGAGGGAGGGAAGGGCCCGCGCCGCCGCCCCCGGTGCCCCGACCGCCCCCTCGGCGGCCGCCCTGCCCGCTAGGCGGCGCTGCTGCTCGCGCCACTGCCGCCGCGCCTGCCCCGCCGGCCTGGGGTGCTGGGGGGGCCGCCGCTTCTGCCGCCGGCGGGGGGCTGAGCTGGCCGCCGGGGACTGCGCGGTCCGACTGGGCTTTCGTGTCCCTGAAGTGTGGTGTCGCCCACGTCCTTCTCCGTGCCGCTCCGGGGGCTAGAGACAACCGCAGACAATTCGCCAAAATTGACCCCAAGCAACCAGCCCGATCTGCTGCTGGAGACGCCCTCTGGCCGGAGCGGCTCCTCCGGGGGCATCAGCCTCCGCAGCTGAGGTATGGGTCGTGCCCCCCTCAGCAGGTTTCCTGCAAGGTGTATCGCCATAGTAGGTCTCATCTCTGCAGGGTCTCTCCCCTCATAGTGGGTATGTCCTCAGCAGGTCTCCCCTCAGCAAATCTACCCCATGGCGGGCATTCCCTCAAGGAGTCTCTCCTGCTCAGCAGGTCTCTCCCCTCAGAGTCTACCCCTCAGCAAGTCTTCTCTCAGCAGATCTCCCCTCAGCAGGTCTACCCCATGGTCTGTATCCACTCAGTGGGTCTCTTCCCTCAGCAAGTCTACCCCATGGTGGCTATCCCCTCAGACAGTCTCTCCTCCTCAGCAGATCTCTCCCCGTCAGCCGGTCTCTTCCCTCAGCAAGTCTACCCCATAGTGGATATCCCCTCAGCAGGTCTCTCCCCACCAGCAGGTCTCTTCCCTCAGCAAGACTACCTCATGGTGGGCATCCCCTCAGAGAGTCTGTCCCCCACAGCAGGTCTCTTCCCTCAGCAAGACTACCTCATGGTGGGCATCCCCTCAGAGAGTCTGTCCCCCACAGCAGGTCTCTTCCCTCAGCAAGACTACCTCATGGTGGGCATCCCCTCAGAGAGTCTGTCCCCCACAGCAGGTCTCTTCCTTCAGCAGATCTCCCCTCAGCAAGTCTACGCCATGGTGGGTATCCCCTCAGAGCCTCTTCCCTCAGCAGGTCTACCCCATGGTGGGTATCCCCTCAGTGGGTCTCTCCCCTCAGAGAGCCTCCCCCTCGACAGATCTCTCCCCACCAGCAGGTCTCTTCCCTCAGCAAGACTACCCCATGGTGGGCATCCCCTCAGCAGGCCTCTCCCATCACAGAGTCTCTCCCCCACAGTGGGTCTGTGCCATCAGGAGGTCTTGCCCCACAGCAAGTGCTTCTCCCCACATCCACCCCAGAGGGAGGGTTAAAAAGACCATGGCATGCAGCCTCCTTTCCCTGCAGGCCCCGGGGAAGTGCTGTTGTGAAGATACGAAGGAAATGGTGATGTTATGACATGGAACACCTACATGTGTCTCTGCAGTGGGTGAAGAATCTGGTTTTTAAATGGGGGTGGGTGTGTTTTTTCCTGTCAGAGCTGTGGCTGTAAAAGGGGTGTATTTGATGCAGAACTTGACACATGAAGCCTAAACCTGGGTTTTTTATAGAAATACAGTCTGCTCTGGAGGTAGTAAAATCTACAGAAGTGTGTTTGTTGACCATTTGTTTATCATGTATGGTTTCATGGAGATACCACTGTCTGAGGAGTTCAAGCATCCCACTGCAGAGATTATGCAGATATTTTACTTCTGTAGTATCTATATGAAGGCTCAGGTGTGATGAGGTAACTGAGGGAAATAAACTGCCTTGGTGAAAATGGCAGAGGTCCAAGATGGAGATGGGGTGGAGATACAACAATGGGATGCCCCAAACCCAGAATTACTGTTAAGGACATAATCCTGTAAATGCTGTGATTTTAATGCATGAAATTCATATAATGTGAATGATCCCACTACAACCAAATACACTTTTCTTCTGTGAAGCCTGGTTTTGCTGAAGTAAGTGTGAGTTTTGCCTCTGGATTCATAGCAGTCACCTTATTTCTGAACATGTCTGAAGGTTGATCCTGGGGGTATTAAGAAGAGAGAGGAAAAAACCAGTTTCCGCATCGAAGGACTACCCAAACTCTACAGAGGCTTCTGCTGCTGGCTTCTGCTGCTGACTGTTACAATATCCTTAAACCCAAATCCACACAAGCACTTAGAGGAACACTACAGGATACTGAAAAAGGTAACAGAGTTCAATTACATTACAGTAAAATCCAAGATAGAGTTCAATTACATTACAGTAAAATCCAAGATAAAGTAAAAAACACAAACCTGCATGCTTAACTAATGTATATCAAAAGCAGCAAAATCCCCCATCCAAGCTGACATTCCTCACTTAACTCTCATGATTATGGTCAGCTTTTGAAGTGCCCGCGATACATTTTATTGAGAAGTTGTACAGGCTGGTACAATATGTTCTATTTACGCACAACAGGATGCGGAAAAGTTAGCTTTCTCTTCTCTCTCTCTCTCTTTTTTTTTTTTTTTTAATCTTTAATTTCCTGGTTTATTTATGTTTTCACTAAGCTGAGGAAAAAGCAGAGAGATTTGTATCCTGTATTGTTTCAAGAAAAAAAGGCGTGTATTTTAAATACTGAAAGCTAGAATAACTCCTTCAAAAGAAGAAACAGTCATTTTTTTTCATGTGTTACATAGAATACAGTTCTGCACTCAGTAATTTCTTAAAGGAGGACAGAAACTTGCATACAATTTGTGTCACAGAACATAATGCGTTGCAGAACTGATTTTCTGCTCTGCTTTGTTTCAGTTCATGCAGCTTCCCCAGGTTTATTCTTTGATTAAGCTTGTATTGTCTACCTTGGGAACTGAAATGGTTACTGCCAAACTGCTCTGCCTTTCCATTTACAGAAGAATTAGCAGCAATATTTATACCCAGTTCGATAAAATGGACCTTGCAGACCCCTTCCCATACACTGTAGAAATGTACATTTAGCAAGGTAGTGAAAATATTAATGGCATTTATTTGCAAGATAATTACTATTCATGGAGAGCAGCCACATTTGATATCTGAATATAAAATCAAAGGAAGAGCAGGACTGGGGTCAAAGCACTAAATTAATTAGAAAAGAGTAAGATAAATAAGTGCACTGAGCAAATCTAGATACTGCATATCCTTTGCCTGGGGCAATTCCATTTGGTAAAGAAAAGATTAAGACAGCTGAAAAAAATTTGAAGTAGCAATGGCCATGAATGAAAAATCAGATGTGAAGAATATCTGAGGATAAAGAAACAACAGAGCCTTGAGCTTTAACAAATAATAGTTTTGCTTCCTTAGCACTTCCCAGCTTGGGATCTCAAAACAATTTATGTACACTAATGAATTAAGATTCACAACTGAAGTCACTGTGCATCTCCATTTTCCCAAACAGTCTCTTTTTCCACTAAGAGATGCTGTTCAAAGGATATTGATGGCTTTCTATATTTGTTTGGGATTTGGATGCATAGCAGCCCTGCTGGAGCAGTAGCTCTGACCAAGTTTCTGTATATCCAGAAACCAGACACGTCCACTGTGCATGTGTGGGGAGCCCTTCTGCCTTTTGTTGTGTGGCGACCATCTGTGCCGCACATGCAAGGAATGTCTGAGGTTTCCTGGCAGACAAATAGGACAACCTCCTTTGTGAGGGGGTGAATAAACAAATTTTCTTAAGGGGAGCAGAGGATGGTTTATTGGTTTTTATCTTTGATTGTTTTTACTTAAGCTAGTATTATTATTATCTTTTGTAGTACCACTTCCAGGCCCAGACCCAGTTTGTGCTGGGTACTGTGTTAAGAAGTGCGTAACAAACCAGAGTCCTTGACCTGAGGAATCTCACTGCTCTGTCTTGTGGAAGGATTTCTGATGGAAGGCAACATGAATGAGGCAACAGCATTTCAGTCAATGTATAGCAGTATGTATATATTTTTGTGGCAAGTTTAGAATTGGTGGCAGAATGAAGGTGAGGGACTAAGGATAAAGCTCTGAATTTGCCTACCTGGGTCTTGGGATCAGGTGCCTAAATAGATTATGTAATTTTCAAAGGAGGAAGTACCCACCTTTTCCAGTTATTGTTTATTTTGGTGTCAAATGTGGATCTGCTGCTTTTAGTAATCCCAGTATGGATTAACGAGTAGGAAGCAGAATTGTTCTGGCTCTCCTCTGACTCACAAGAAACCCCCATCTGGAGAGAACTGCTGTAACTAAGATCTGTAGTCCTTAGGGGAACAAGTAATGGACAAGCATGTGCAAACGAACATCAGAGCTTTGTTGACCCTCACGTATTCAGCTTTGCCTGGGTTCTATCCCATTTGAAAATTGCAGGTACTTCTTGTCCGTGAAAAATTACACCTTTCTTTCCTTGGCATGGCTAAGCACAGGTTTGAGTCCTGACTCAAATTATTCATACTATTACATTACCAAGTACTAAATGCTTAATAAGGAATGGGAAATGCTTCTTCAGTGGGGTAAAGTGGTGCATAAGACAGTTGTCTCCGTTTGTAACCTTTTTTCTTTGGATTTGGCCTAGAAGTACAGGAACACTGAGTCATTAGGCCTTGGTATTAGTATTTGGCCAAGCGTACCAGAGAATACGTACCTGTGTAATTCTACCCCTCAGTATATTACACACCAATGCAACTTGCCATGTGGCTACTGACTGATGCACGGTTTTTCTCTCCACAGTGTTTATATCTTGCACGTACCTTTTGTGTTGTAGTTTATGCTGTAATTTTGTGCCAAGACAGCAGTATTTCCTTCCCAGCTGTTGAACCAAGGGGCATGATAGAAATTAGAATAAGGGTATCCTGGTAAAATCCCTTCATTGTCATCATCTTTCCTCATCCCACCCCCACCGCCTTCACTTCCATGGTTTGAGAAACAGTTAATAAAAGGGTGGTAAGTAATCTGTTATAGCAGGCTTGAGGCTTGTCATGTGATGCATAGGCTCATAGCTGCTAAGAGGTGGTGGGGTGTTGAAGTAACAGGGAGTCACTTCCTTCTCTGTTTTCACTGATGGAGGAGATAAGGAGGCCATTCAAGTGTCGAAGCATGTTCAGGATGCTGGAGTCTGTAAGGAACAAGATCTCAAAGGACTCACACTCCGCTGTTGAAGGCTTACCATGACTGCAGATTCTGTCCTAGACCATCACTGGAAGTCTTAATCTGTGTTTTAAAGCACCTGTGCAGCATGGCCATATTCAGCAAACTTGATAGGCAGTTACTTCAGTAGTTCTCTGGAGTTTCTTAAGTTGAGAAGCTCTCAGTCACCAGGATGTAAGTCACTGTGTAGCTTACAGCTGAAATTTAGATTTGTCTAGATAATTAGATACTGGATTTGTCTCTTTTGCTGTAGTTAGGTAATACAAAGGAGGATAACATCCTAACTCCTCTCTGGAGAGCATAGACTCAGAACATACCTAAGGAAACACAAAAGCTGTTCTAGTCCAACTCAAAAAATGCTGATATTTATTATGTTACTCTTCTAAGTGTGTGCCATTTAACTACAGCAGCCTTTCATAGAATTATCCGTGACCATGGAGGGGTATGTCTTTATATCTGCATCAGTTAGTATTGGTCAAATATAAAAAAAAGTCACAGCAAAGTTCTGTCTAGCCCCATATCCTGCCTCTTGATAATGGCTAATAACTTGTGTATGGAAAACAGGACGAGTATAGAGTGATACTTCCTTTGGTAAACCCTCCCAGCTTCCAGTGGTTTCTGGTTTAGAGACCTTCCTGAGCTGGAGGCTGCAGCTGTATCATTGTTTTTGATATTCCTTGATGGACCTTTTTCCATAAAATTGTCTAATCGTTTTTTCGAAACCCACTTGTATTTTTGGCTGCCATAACATCCCGTGGCAATGAGTTCCACAACATCATTAGGTATTGTGTGAAAATGAACTTCCTTTTGTTTGCTTTTGAACCCGCTTGCTGCCTGCCAGTTTGAGTTTGTGCCCTATTTTTTCTGTTAAGACTACTTTAAAATAATCATTGCTGTTTACCTTTTCCGTGCTGTAACAGCTTGTTTAGAACTTAAATTGTTATTCTCCTTGTTTTCCAGCTTGAAAGGCTCTGGCTTGCTCAAGTTTTCCCAGTGCTAAGGCTTTCTAACATCTCTTGTGCAGCTTTGGTACACTGTTATTCTTGCCCTTTCTGTAGCTTTGTATTTCCACAACCACTGGAACTGTGCTTGGTACTGAAGAGGTGGGCATCCTATGGATTTATATAAAGGAATAATGCCATTTTCTGCTTTGTTCTCATTCTTCTCCTAAAAATTTGTAACAGGATGGTTTTTCCCAACTGCTGACACTGTACTGATCTTTTCAGAGAACTATCCACTTCTCCGGGATTTCTTTAATGACTGGTAATAGCTGATGTAAAGCACAGCAAGAATGTCGTTTTCCTCATACATTATTTTTCATGTATGAACTTTGAGTTAAATTTACTATTCTAACACCCACTCACTGAATAAATTTTAGTTTTCATTTTTGGGAATGGCTTTGTATCATCAGCCATCTGCCTACAGCATTTCCAGATCATTTGTGGAATATGAAAAAGCAGTAGTCACATCACAGACCTGATTCAGAGTCCATTGGGGAGCTCCCCACATCACTGACATTGAATACCTATTTCTCTTGGTCATGATCTTTTCACTAGTTATGTCATTTATTCTCTCTTTTATTCTTCTTGCAGTAAGGCTCATTTATGAGCTAGATTTCTTACCATAGTTAATAGTCTGGCAATTTCCCATGTGGTACCTGTGGGGATTGTCATTTAATCCTCATATCATTTCATTATTTTCATCTGTGCTGCTGCCTTAAATTAATTCTCCTTGCAAAAGGCTGTAGGTTTCTGTATTAAACATAGATAGAAAGACTCATTGAGCTTTCTTGCTATCATCTTATCACCTGGGAGCGTTTTTTAAATACCTCAGTCAACTCTTGGTACTGTGAACTGTTCAAACTGAAGCACAGATTTACACACTGGGGCAGTTCTATGGTTAAGTTGCTCTGGGATTTTTGGCCCTGTAGCTGAACTTCTCTGTGTCTCTCTTTGAGGACAATGGCACTGATTCTCTCACTGGAAAACTAAAACTGAAATATATCAGTGTGTGAGGTGGAGTTAGGAAGTCTGAGCTCATTCTAGAAGTGAGTGATTAGATGGATCCATCCAAACAAGACAGACCCTAAAATAAAGAACAGAAAAGGGAAAAATAAAATAAATACCTCGTCCTTTTCCTGATTATGCTAAAAGGCTACAGTTTTGGCATTTTTGACAACTGAAGCTTTTCAGCTTAACTGCTAATGGTTCACATGAGTAACATTACTCAAGTTCATTTACCTAGTACCAGGTTATTTGTATAGTATGCTTATCAAGAAACATGTAAAAAATGTCTAAAATGGTAACCCCATTTGCTAATTATCCTGTAATTACGCTTTTCTGTATATAAATCCCTCTATACCTTACTAGGTTTGTTCTTTTCTCTAATGAATTAGTTAATTAAAATACAGCATTATCCTCCTGTTGTCAAAAATGCAGCCAGGTACTTTGCATACTTGACTTGATGAATGTTAATTGTATGAGATTTCCACCATCAAGCAACCCGAGCAACCAACAGCCCTACAAATCATGTTGCTTCATCACTGTATCTCTGTGGAGAGAGGAACTACCTGGTTACGAAAACCACCATAAAGGCATATTTTTGATGAGTTCTGCAAGCAGGCAAAGGATAGGGAGGACATATTCAAGAGAGCACAGTCTTGCTTCCATCTGACTGACACCCACTGGAATGTGCATTGGTTTTAGTATAAGAGGTTTCTTTTCAGGACAGCTACTTAAGTTTCGTAATATGACTTTCATTAAAATCTGTCTTGAGAAATCAGGAATGAACAGAACCCAGTTTCTATAGCATTAACCTTATACAAATGCAGTATATAGTAATCACAATTTGGCTAGATTGAGTTTCATGTGAGAACTCAAAATGTTTATTTTACAGCATCTTTTGCTGTGTTTGTATAGCATTGCTGTTGCCTTTCTCCAGATGGGAACATGGCAGGAATGCAAAATGCAGGTGGTTTGCTCAAGGCCATGAGAATCTGTCTTCAGTGCAGTTAACTACTGCCTTACTAGCACTTGTATTTGCTGTTCTTTGGTCTGAGTAGTCACCTGGATTGTGTTGCATTCCCCTTGTGGGCTGCTAGCATTCCTTAATACCATGTCTTATAAGACAGTTACCCTAAGGATGTGTAGGCTCTGAGCTGGCTGCAAAGCCTGTTTTATCCAGGGATCCTGTAAGTGAAAGACAAGTGCATCATGTGGTTCTTCATGCTGAGGAAGGATGAGCCTCACTTACGTTTTCTTTCTCAGTTAGTTGTGATAGTATTTATCTGTCTTAAGTATGGGAGGTGGGGAAGGCATGAGGGCTTGGTCTGCATCCTTGCTGAGAAGTGGGTCCAGCTTCAAAAATCAAAGCCTTGTTTTGGTGTTCAGAGCTGGTAGTTCTGGTCCTGGGTGGTATAACTCTGTCTGAAGCATCACCAGCCTCAGAGTTTTGCCTAGGGATGGGAAGCAAAATTCAGGTTGACACAAGGAGCCGGTGTTGACTGTAGTGAGGGCAGGAATGTAGAGCGGAGCATAGCTGAGGCAAGACCTCAGAAGTCTGGATTCTCAAACCTCTGCTTTAATAGCATGGGATATTTATGGCCTTGATAAAATTAGGGAACATAGATGAGGAGCATCTTCTCATGCAGTAGTCTAAAAAAGTTGGGAAATCCTGTTGCTGAGGTTTTCTAAACAATTAGAAACTTCTCGGCTATCTCCCTCAGCCCTAAATATGTCAAAATGTGAAAATTAAAATAACCTTCTCAAAAGTGGGAAGCATCAGTGTGTCAATTGCTTTGAAAATCTTGCTGGTGCTGGGGCTATGGTTTAGTGTAATCAGTCTGGCTCTTTTGTTAATGAAACCAGAATCAAATGCAAAAATTAAAATAAAGTAATACTTCTGCAGCTTTCTTGGTAAACAAATTGGAAACCTTAAGGCCAGGATAAGCACACAGTGGCTACCAACTGGAATAACTCAGTTTAGGCTTGATAGAAGGAAATGATAGGTCTCGAGTATATGCTACCTCACAGGAAGATTGTAATGAAATCCAGCCAGCTTCAAGAGCAAAACAAAACCTATTGATTTTATTCCAAGGGAAGAAAGAGAAAAAGAACAGATGTGTGGAGTCTTCTGTCCACTTACGGCAATCTGCAGTGCTGACTTAGAAACAGATAATGGCTTAGCTTTCTTTTCTTCTTGTGCTTCCTTCTGTAGAAATGCCCTGGCTTAGGCACCAAAAAGATTCAGTTTAGGGTCCTAGAGAGGAGGGGGAACAAGGACCTCACACAAGAACTGACCTAAACTCCGAGGAGGTTTGTATAATCTAATTTACAATAAAATGGTATTTACAATGTTATCAGACAAAGCTTAGCAGTGTTAAGTTAAACAGCATATAATGTGATTAGTGGGGGAGTCATGCCCATGATGTCATACACATTCTCTGAACTCTTGGAATGGGCAGATAATGTCTCAGGCATTTATTCTCTTGTGACACATAAAAGCTCTGTAAAGATTTGGGGGATGGGAAAGAAATGTGCAAGTACACATGCTCTACAGCGCATGCACGCACACAGCTACAGTGGAGCTGACACCACTAGAGACAGCTTCTCCCTTTGGCGCAGAACTCGACCTGTGGTTGCACCCTGCTAGCACAGTGCTGTGTAGTGGTTAAAACAGGCCTTTGGGAATAGCTTAGAAGCTCTAAGTTCTATTCTTGACTCTGCCACAGACTTGGGTTTTGACCGCTAAATTTTCTTTGCCTCTGGTAACTCCATTTTTAACTAGTAAAGGTAGTCAGCCGTATCTGTAAAGTGCCCTGAGTGCAGAGCTGTATGTAGATGGAAACCACGGGCATTCTGTTCATTATGCAGAACAAATACAGCTAGACCACAAAGAGCTTTGCTGTAGATAACAGCAAGCAATTTCACAGTTAGTAATGGCCCATTCACAGAAAATTATATCTTTATCTTTCTGTCTCTCTGAGGCATGCAAAATAGTATTAAAAATTTTGGCTAGTCTAATTAATCTGGTAAGAAATACAAATCTCAGCTATAGTTTCACTTCAAAGATGATCCAGACCATATTTATTTTAAAGCATGTTTTGGTTTGACGAAGTTCTTGCTAAAAGCTGCTGAATCAAGCAAAGCTCCTTTTAAACTTTAGAATTATTGTGGCACTTCTGAAAGGACAGATTTTGGAGTAATTCCATTAAAGAAAAGTATTTTACTCCCCATGTCCACCAGGGACAATGAGCTTAGAATCTAGCCCATATTGATTCATGCATGTTAATGTTTAATAGAAACACAAAGATTGCATAAACTTTCTTTCTGTCATGGTGTGGAGGCAGTGTAAATTGTTTTAACTCTGGTGTAGAGATTGACTAGATAGTGTTCCTGTTTTCTGTGATGCGTGGATTGAATATAGGCTAGACTTGAGTTCAGATGGGAGTTACAGATGTGGAGAATGAGATGGGGCCTGCAGACAGAGCTGAAAAAACTTGAAAAGTGGTGGTCAGGAAGGAACAAGTGAGCTTGGAAACTATGGCTCAGGCAGCGTCAACTCTATTATGTGTTACAATCAACTGCAATGCTTGCATGATACCCATCTTTTATCACAAGTAGTCATTGTCTTGGCTGCAACACTGATGTATGTTTCTGGCATTAGCATGGATTTGTTGAGAAATGCATACATGAATTTTATTTGACTGCAGAGGGATGCCATCAAGAATAAATCTTGGTTGTTCAGAAAGGGCAAGCCAAACTTTTGTCTCTGTGGTTGATAAATCAGGAGCAGGGGCCAAGTGTAATATGAACGGAGCGGAGCATTGGCCAGTCTGATCAGACATGTGGGATGTACTAATAACAACAGTGAATGAAAACGAAGCCTGCAGGTAGACACCTTTTAAATAATCAAGGCTGACAGTTTTACTACAGTAGCACAGTTTAACACTTGGTAGGTATGTGCTACATCATACGTGCTGCTTGTATTAAATAGTCTGCAAGCATTACACAACTTATTTAGAAGAGAACTTTTATTTCAGGCCTTTTTTACATTAATGTTTTTTTCCACTCTTACAGTCATTACAAATAGAATATCTTATTGTTGCAGATGGCATTGCCAATGGATGACTGAGTGATGTACTAGAAAGACATTTTAAATGACCTAGATTAAACTTACAGAGGACTAGGCATCCCAGATACATTCTCAAACACAGAACACTTCCAGGAATTAGTATTTCTGGCATTTCTTATTAAAACCATGTACAAATAGTTATCTGATAGCTGGGCAATCAGAGAAGCTGTGTGGAGGCAGATTGAACACAGTGCCTTGAGAACTAGGCTGGGTTGTGGACATGCTGCATTACCACGGCAAGATATCCTGTTCTATGCCTCAGTTTACCCATCTGTAAAAAAGTGGGGTACGATGCTTTATGTAGCATCTGGCCTAGGAAAAGTGTTTTGAATGGCTAGTGACAAATGCCAATTAGGGACATACACAGTCCTTAAAGTAGAGAACTGCACAAACTGTAGAGCCTGAATATCTCAATGAACAAAACACCTTCCTCCCAGCTCTCACAGGAAGCAAGTTAATTGGTAGGCCAATAACTATAATGAGGCAGAACCTGGGGTTTTGCATGTGTATAGTGAGATCCTCCCCTTGGGGCCAAACTCCTGTTCCATATTATGAAAGCAGTAAAAGGTCCCCTCAGCAGGTGCTGCATAAAGGCATTTCAGCCTTGCCTTTGCAGTGCTGGAATTGCCAAGCTATTGCTTTCCTGAGTCTCCAAATGAATTCCCCAACTCAATGTGGAACAGCTGTGTGATAGATACAGCCTTGAGAAAAGGGGTGGCAAAAGAACACAACAAATGGGGATTTAATCAAATAGCACAGGGCTGCAAAACAACATCAGCATGTTTCTGCTCAGCTTTCCTTCGGGTAAGGGAGATCCTCTCAGTATCATAGTTCAGAGAAGAGAGGTAATGTGTGATTGTATGCTATTAAGGGCCGTATTGTGTAGTGAGAGATAAGTGAATAACACTGGCTGTGTTCGTTAATGCGATGAATAACAGCATGGTTTACCTAGAATGATGCCCAAGAACTTTACATCCTGAAGAAATATCTTATAATTGCCTGTGCAGAGTTAATGAAGGAGTGGTTTACCAAAGCACCTACCTAGGCTTTAGCCATTTGAGCCAGGAAGTGAATTAGAAACTGCAATGAGATGGCACAAGTCTGGGAGGGTGGAAGTAATTCTTCTAGTCGAATTTAAATAGGGCAGGGTAGCTTTTCTCTTCTATTGTATATGATTGTGGAAGTAGTGGCTTTCTTCCTTACTGAAGCCTTCAAAACACAGTTTGCACAAAAAATGCTCTCTCAAGTAAGAAAAGATTATATTAAAGGCCACAAAGGGTGAGAGTTACTGTTTTGTACTTGTCCTTAAAAAGAGTACTTTTAGCAATGCTTTTATTTAACACTTTTTGAAAGGCAAGTTTGTTGTGTGTCAAGTCTACCTGTATAAGTTTCCAGAGTGCTTTTGAAGAGCTTTTTGGAAGTCTGTCTATGTTGTCAAATACTGATCATGTCTGTTTGATCTGAGTGATTGCTTAGTTGTAAGTGTTATATCTGGAATATAAGATAGATAAGAAAGAAAGTAAAATGAATGAAGGGTTTGTAACAATCAGAATATGGCTAGTTAATTATTGTGTCAGGATAATGTTTTAGAAAAATCAACACTGTTATGAAACTGCTGGTTTTTTCTTATTTCTATATATAAAAAAATTCCTGGAAATCTTCCGGTTTTGAGTGTGTGTGCACTTACAAAATGATCAGAAGCTAAACAGCAGCAGCATCTGTCAGAGAAGATAAATGACCTCCCAGCAAATCTTCTCAGTTAAAAGGAGGACAAAAATCTGTGGAGTGTTGGAATGAGTTTTAAATTAGCCATTTCGCTTCTTTGCTCTAATGAAGGGCTAATCTCTGGACCCCTGCAAAACAAATGAGAGCATCAAGTTAGATCCAACAGAAACCAGTCATTGAAAAGCCTTTTTCCTTATGAACCTAATTGGAAGCAAAATAATTCCTTTGATAGCTGTCTTTGTTTAACGGTATCTTTCCCTTTTTCTGATTTATATACAGTAAACTAAGAACTCATTAATTACAAACACATTTGCCTTTTTGCAGATTGACGACTAAATACACTTAGGTGAACCTGGCTAGAGCACTCACAAATAAGGTGCAAAGGTTTGCAGTGCAAGTTCTTTGGAGGTTGCCTGAGAAGAGCCTCATCTGGAAGGCAGTAAGGCCGCCTGCACTTAAAAAGCCTTCTCTGTATATTGAGGCAGCAGTGTGCACAGTTAAGCAGAGTGTGGGCCATTGTGGATATCAGCTAAATTTATACAAGTTAAAATATGACCTGGGATTTCAAGGATATTTTATTAATTAAATGAGCTCGTTCTTCTATTTTATATGTAATGACAAAGTAAGTATTTATTTTTCTAAAATCTGGAGAAATTATAGAAAAAACATTGGCCACTTGATTGCTGTAGAAGCAGGATTGTGCCTTTAAGGCAGAAGGAAGGAATGTGTCAGTCATGGCCCTCCTAAAACAGGGACTTATCTTGATTATAGTATTAGCTTGGTAGTAGAATATGATCTCATCACTGTGAAAGATTACATGAAATATCAACTTGGCTGGCCTTAAAACAACTCTATTCTCAGTTTCATTTTCAGTTGCTGCAGCTGACATAGGGTTCTGTAATTTGAAGAGATGGCTATAAAGATGTTTTGCAGAATTTGGCCTATGTATTCAAGTAAAAAAAAAAATCAGGAATGGATAAAAGCATGACTGCCTGTGATGTTTTCTCTTTGACTTTTTTTTTTCTTTTTTTCCTTTGAGAATTTTAAAAGTAAGAAAAACTTGAACACCCTTAACTTCAGGTTAGTTAGAATTTATATCAAACCTGGGAAAATAGTTGCTTGTCTGATGAAAAGTCACTAAAGTCAATGTAGGCTAAAATGTGAATTTTTATCCACCTTCAAGGAATGATATGCTTGAAAAGACTAAGTGTGTAAGACAGTTTTGAGCAGTAGATGCTCTGGCTACTATAGTCAGAGGGACATGGGAATGTTGTTTGTGGGGCACATGGTACACTGTATGTGTGTTCTGAAGTCTAGAAGCCAGATGGCATCTTTCTTGAGCAAATGAATATTAGGTGTAACTTATTTTTCGGTAGTTTTGGGGAATCCATTTTGCTTTGAGTTTGTGTCCCTTTAAGTATGTTTCCACATTGAAGATGGTATTTTGAAAGGAATTAACTCAACTTTCTACCTTGAAATTAAGCTATAGACTGTTTATTTACTCAAGACAGTAAAGGGTCCTCTGGGTGCTGGAACTGTCAGTCTTGCTGACTGGAAAGTAAGTTTCAGCTGAGTACTCAGCTGACAAATCTGATCTTTCTGAGGCAAATTCAGGTCTATTAACTTGTTTTTTGTGTTATATCAGCATCTAAAATGCTTCCTAAAATAAAGAAAAACAGAAAAATATTTCTCTGCTAAACCACATGGATGACTGACATGTGTTATGTATTTACTTGTTTTCCTGACCTTATATACAAAGACTAGACCAATGCCCTGGCCCAGAAGTAAGGATGGGAAAAGTTACAAAAATCTACTAGGGCTATGGTTTTCTCATGCACTGATTCCAGCCACGTTCTCTTCAGAAGCTGCCTCATTTGGAGAAAGACACACCCCTCAATTCATATGGAAAGAGGGTATGCAAAGCCCCTAATACTCATTGGTCAGTGTTTGCCAGTTCTTCTGTTGCTACTTCTTTCCTCAGGTTCCACTGTCTACCCATTGATCCCCTCCTTTTTTTTCCTAAATTCCGCTTTCTTTCCCCAATTCACTTTCCTACTTGATGTCCTCTCCTTCCTCCTGTGATGTTTGCAGGCGTAATCCTGCTCTCAAATATAGTTTGTGCACCTTCTGCGTTTTCTGCTGTTTATTTAAAAAAAAATAAACGCGCCCTTTACAAAGGAAAACTCTCACATGTGCTGTCTCCCCCCTCCCTGCCCAGCACCATCTCCTTTCAGGTTTCTGCCAAAGCTGGGACTTGCATCCAGGCTGGGCATAGGGCAGGTCTGATAGCTACTGCACATGCCTTTGAACTGCCTACCTTGTCTGGAAACTTTAAGGCTAGAAAGCCTTTCAGCTATTCATGCTGTGCATATGTAGTGTAATCTGTTTGGCTCCTGGACATTATAATTTATGCCCAAATTGAGAGCCAAACACTTTCTTTTTTTCTCTTTTAAACACAGTTTTCACTTTGACTTCTCCAGTGGACTAGTAGGGGCCATGTGCTAAATGAAGTAGATGTCAAGTGATGGAGGCCATTTGGGCATGATTGGAGCCATGGTTTAAACCTTGGGTTGGATAAAATGTTGATAGACCTGCCAAGCCTAAGAAAAACTGTTTTATCTCTAGGGGTATATCCCAGGAACTGCGACTGGAACATAGACACTACTCTGAATGACTGTTGTTGTGGATTTTGCAGCATTTTGTCTATCTTTTCAAAAGCCCAGAAGAATTACTTAGGCAGAAAGGGACTCTGCCTCAGTGTAGCAGAGGTCAGGTTCTACTGCATTTGTGTATTTCTCTCTGATTCCTTACCTGAAGACTTGGTGGCAGATCTGAATTAATCTGAAGACTGAACTGCGAAGACAGTAAAGGGCAAAACTTCTGTTTAAAAGGAATGAGTCATGGGCTTTCTGTTTTATAGGCAGTTAATTGAGCTAAAAGATGGTGCTATAATCTTTTCTGAACTACTCTTTCTTGTAAGATGTGCTTAAGAAGAAAGCTCTGGTTAATATAACCAAAGTTACGTAAAATGTTAAAAAAGAGCGAGTGATGAAACAAGGTAGCGCTTAGTCCTGTATCTCTGTATTTCTAGATAATTCTGGAAAAGGGTGCAAAAAGGTGAACCATGAAGAAAAGAAAGTTAATGCAGAGCTTTCCAATGCAGTGCAATAGGTGTTGGCTCAGAACCGTGGTTCTTTTGACTTGTCTTTTAATGTTCTGAAATTTCTGTCTATGTCATTCTATGTGAAGATGCTTAGAAATACTGAGAGCCTAACCTGAATCTGAGAGGCGATTTTTCTGCTGCAAAGCTCCAGTGGCTATCAGGAGGTGCAGTGACAGGTGTGAGATTGTTTCATCCCAAAAAGCTGTCAGACTTTGCAGAGCTGCTTCCTCACAGAGTTGTGCATCGAGGATCTCAAATTATTTCCAAGGAATCTCACAGATAGTTGAGAGTGAAGGCAATGAGTCATTTCTTCGGAGAGGATTTTGTTTTTACGTCCTCAACACAAGGTGTTGCCATAATACTGATCATTATTATGCATAGAAACAAATGCATTCAGGCTGCAGTTTTGATCCAATCTGGTTTTCTGCCTTTTTGCATTGGTATTTGCTAGTGTGAATTGTGTTGTGTGTTTTTTCTGTTTCTTGCAGTAACAGTATTTCTAATTATGCCATATGGGAACAGCAGGAAATAGCATGACCCAAGTCTACAAGCAAATCGGTTTTCTGAGTTTTTGAATTATAAATGAAAGGTTTGGGGTTTTTTTTTCCCCTAAATAACCCAGTGTTAATGTAACTGCAAGGTTATTGGTTTTCTTTCTACTGTACCTTCGTTGAATTGTGATCTTTGATGTTTCAGTTTTGATGAAAACATATGTATTTCATTGTGTTATTTCTTTTAGAATTGAAATTCTGTTAAGATTTAGGGGAAAAAAGTCATTGAGAGACTGGGGACTAAACTGTATTTTGAATAAGTGGTTAGCATTCATTAAGCTCTTGATTTTCTTCCTGTGCTGTCTCCTGTCAGATATTTTCCACATTCTCCTCTCGCCTAGCTTCTGTATTATAGGCTGTTGTCCTCCCATCTCTACCTGAATGCTAGTCCCCTTTCTCACTGTACTTTCCTAAACCATCACTTCTGTTGTTCAGAAACCTTCTTTAAATTCACATCTTTGGCAGAATCAGTAAGATGTGGTGAGTTAAAAAACCGTCAGCTTCTCCGTCTTGCCTTTCTTGTCTGTCTTCTCTGTCTTGGTTTTCAAACTGCCAACATACCAGGGCAAGCATCATTGACCTGATGTCTATCACAGTGCTTCATTACTTTGCATGTGGTAAATTCTATTTAAGGATGGGTATTCTTAGAAAAAACTACTTTCTGTTTATAAAGCAAGATGCGTTGAGGGATGCAGTATCTAGATCTGGATTGAACTAGATTAATGTTTTAAGGTTCAGGACTGAAATGGAGCCATATTTGAGACTGGACAGAGGTACACTCACCAGCAAGATTTTAGCCCTGAAATGGGAGGTCAGCGATTGGCCAACTGTTCCACCACTTGAGATTAATGGAACTGTTCCAGGTTGTTGTCAGCCTAACCGAACTTTTAGTCCCTTTACAATGTCAAGTGTGTGTGTATGTGTATGTGTATGTGTATAAAGGCTTTTTAATTCTGATTTTGAAACAATTGGGTTTTGGAAAATTCAGGAAAGAATGAAAGGCAAGAATGTGCTTCCTGTAAGTGCATCTCTCAGCACTGAAATTTCTGTCTGCATTGCCCAGGAAGGTTTAAAGGCTTCAGTCTCTGGCTTTGAACACCAGATACTTTAAGTACCTTTCCCCTTACCTTTGTTAACCAAAATGTTATGACATGTTCCCATTGTGCCTTGCTTTCTTTTACTGTTTGTTTGTTCCTAGCTACTTGCCACCAAAATGAGTTAGATGTGCAAAGAAGACATTAAACCAAAAATGCCTCTCCACTACTGTCGCATCTCTTCAGTAAGGCTGAAGAACCTCTGGACTTTATTTTTTCACTTGTTCTGATTTTACACTGATGTCATTTAATTGATTTCAGTGGATTACTTTGGTCAGCTTAGTGTCAGGCTCAGAGGCTATGGCAATGCTTGTGTGTTGCTTAACATCAAAGCTTTACCTCTCAGTACAGATGCCCTCCGTCATCCCTGGCAGAGAGAAAGTGTAACCCCCTCATAATCTCCCCTGTTCCGTAAACCTAAAAGTGCAAAAGGATTTTGATCAGACACTGTCAAAAGTACAGGGCCTGTCTCAAAGAAAAAAAAAAAAGTTGCCAAGGCCATAAGCATTTATCTAACATTTTCTTTATGGTCTTGGGAAGGTGGGGAGGGTCTGGCCTTTTTTTGGCCCTGTGTGCTTGTGTTGTGAGTTTGGTCTTGCATCCTTTGCGAACTGAAGGGGGATTGCTTTGCAGAATTTCCATCTGCTTGCAAAGAGCTGCTGCTGCTGCCTCACCCACAGGACAAGAAGCTGATCTTCTCCGAGACCCTGAAAATGCTGAACGGCTAAGAAGAGGAAGAGAAGAGGTAGGACCCTCCAAGACTGGCAGACTGCTAAGTGTAGGAGTGGGACCAAGGGCTGAAAACTATCTTGACTGATGCTTTGAGATGAACAAAATTATGTGAGGATTACATATTCATCACAAAGACTTTAGAAGAAGTTAAATGAAAACTGTGTCTGGTGTATCGAGCCTGTGTGGTGATCTGCAGTGATATCAGAGAATAAAATGTATGTAGCAAAAGCTATGAGGACTGAGGCATAAACTCAACTTTCTTGGAACTTAAGTACAGAACCTTTTGCTAAAGAGTTAGCAATAACAGAATCTGGTGTATGGACAAAACATCAGCAATCTGCATAAAATCATGCACAGATTTGGAAGATCTGTTCCTCTGTGAAAAGAAAATTTTTGCAAGAAGTCAGGGTTTGTCCTCATAGCTTGGTTCAGGAGTACAGATACTAATGTTGTGCTAAGGATGGTTTAGCCACCCCTACTCAAGATGATGGCTGTTATTCATTCTGTGCTCCAAATACATCCAGGCTTCAGCTGAAGTGTAGACAAAGTCTTCTTTGCACTGGAGAACTTTTAGGGGGGGTTGTGTTGTTTTTACAGACTCCCCAAAGTACAGGGCTTTATGCCTGTTTCATGTAGGTCAAGCCTATGCTGTAGTTTTTTGTTTCTTCAAGGGAGTTTGAATTTTGTTTAAATAAATCCTGAAGCATCTAGTTTTTCATTCATGGATTAGAAATGTCCAGCATGTGTCACACTGGCTTAAGGGAATTTGCTTTTCTTGAGCTGCTGAGACTGTGTACATTTTTCATTAGCTTTTTTCTTTTTTTTTTTCTAGTTTTTCTCTTCTTGGTCTCTGCTGATCAAATCTGAACTTAATACTTGAATCAAATCCTAAACTCTGATGTTCAAAGGAGATTTGTGATTGGGCTGAAATAATTCATTCTGTCTATGCTGAACCCATGTAATCTACTTGCAAGTTGTATTCTTGCCCTTTGTAGTGCAAGATTTCTGTCACCCAAGGAAGAAAAATAGATCTTCACATGCTTGGCCGATTCATGTAAGCCACTCTTTAGTGAATAGGCCCTTTGGTGTGTCATTTTTTTTCTGCTTGTTTGATAAACTTGAGACATAGTTACTTTGAAGATTGGGCATTATCTACCTGCTCTGGGAACAGTTCCATGAAAACTGAGATTGGATCTCTGGGCTGCTGACAAGCTAATTCGGGACATTATTTCAAGCCTCAAGGTCAGTGTACCTTTCAACAGCAGAATAGAATTTCGGGTGCATTCATCTCTCATTTTAAATAGGTCTCTCTAAACCCGAGCTACGCTTTCCTAGTGGTATGAGAATTCAATATTATATATGTTGTAGAGGATTTTAAAGATATTGAGATAGCAAAGGAAGACCTTTAAACTGTGGAGAGGTTATTAAGTAACAGCAAGAATCTTCATCCTAGTGAACCTCCATCCAGCCTTTTGGATGAAGAAAACACCTTACTGTGTTAAAGTAACTGACATGAAAAGAGGTGGTGAACACACACTTTCTGGGAGACAAATAGAAGGGGTTTCTTGAGTGATTTTGTTGTTGTTCGTATTTATAGGCAGTACTGCAATAAGCCCATTTACTGGCATTCTCAGAGGGGAGGTGAAAGAATTGAAAGAACAGGGATGCTGAGCTTGCTTTCTCCAGAGCAACCAGAGGGTGTTGATCTGAGGCTGAAAGGACCAGTGCGATTCATGGGTCCCACTCTTCTCTCACGGCTTGTGGGAGTATTTGCCCCCAGAATTCACTCCTGGCAGTTGTGTGCAGTTTGGGCTTCATACTGCTGTCAGAAAGGACTAATGGATGGCTTCTGCTGTACTGTCAAAACATGCTTAGCTCTTTCATTGTTGCCAATTAGTCTTGATCAGGTATTTAAGCAGAGTAGAACCCTGGTGTGTGTTGACAGCGTATAGAAATCTCATCTTGCAAGCAGAAAAACTGACAAAGATGATACCTTGCCACAAACAATAAATGGTAATTCACTCTCACTTCCATTATCAAACACAGTTAATGCTGTTCCCTGCAGACTGTCATCTATTGTTCAGACTTTTTTCCTTTTTTTTTTTTTTTTCTTCATAGAATGGTTTGGGTGGGAAGGGACCTTAAAAGGCCAGCTAGTCCACCCCCCCTGCAATGAGCAGGGACATCTTCAACTAGACCAGGTTGCTCAGAGCCCCGTCCAACCTGGTCTTGAATGTTTCCAAGGATGGGACATCTACCCCCTCTCTGGGCAACAAGCTCCAGTGCTTCACTGCTCTCAGCTTAAGAAATGTCTTCCTTAGATCTTGCCAAATCTACCCTCTTTTAGTTTAAAACCATTACCCCTTGTCCTATGGCAACAGACCCTGTTAAAAAGTTTGTCCCCATCTTTCTTAAAGGCCCCCTTTAAGTAGTGAAAGGCAACTATAAGGTCTCCCTGGAGCCTTTTCCAGGCTGAACAACCCCAACTCTCTCAGCCTTTCCTCAGAGGAGAGGTGTTCCAGCCCTCTAATAATTTTTCTGGCCTCCTCTGGACCTGCTCCAACAGGTCCGTGTCTTTCCTGTGCTGAGGACCCCAGAGCTGGGTGCAGCACTGCAAAGGGTCTCACCAGAGCGGAGCAGCGGGGGAGAATTGGCTCCCTCAACCTCCTGTCTACGCTGCTTGTGATGCAGCCCAGGATACAGTTGGCCTTCTGGGCTGCAAGTGCCTATTGCTGGCTTTTCATCCACTGGTGCCCCAAGTCCTTTTCCGCAGGGCTGCTCTCAATCCCTTAATCCCCCAGCCTGTATTAATACTGGGCGTTGCCCTGACCCAGGTGCAGGACCTTGCACTCTTTAGCACTGGGTTTCTGCAAAGAATTTGAAATAGATGTTGGACTTGCTAGTGTGTTCAAATCTGTAACAAGGCCATCTCCTTCCGGAGTGTCAGGAGGAGCTGAGCCGGCACCCCCTACCCTATGAGGTCAGTGTCCCTCAACAGGTGTTGGGTGTGCCAGAAGGGAGGATCCTCCTCTTTCTAGGGAAGTCAGCCAGGAGGCCTGCTGCTTTCGCACTGCAATCTCCTGTGTATCTCTGACCAATGAATAAACTCCAGGGTATAAATACATTCACATCTAGTTGGAACCAAACAGAATCATGAATAAAATGACAAGCAGTTAGAAATGCTTCAGTTTTCAAGCAACAGGGTAACAAACATAAACATGGTAGTACATAAAGCAGGAGTTTTTGAAGTGTAGTCTCTCCAGTGCATTCATTTCCAGGCAATGGAGAAACAGCGTGTTAGGCAAAAGAGAGAGGATGTGTCCTGCAAACCAAGAGATATGTGTTCTGATACACTCGCTATGCGTGAATGTGTGCAAATTGTTCTCTCTCTCTGTGCTTTGGTTTCTCCAGGAAATAGGGAAAAACTGTAGTCCGATGAAATATGCCATGTCAATTATTTTTCTTTCTTATGAAAGATCCTTCCTCTTTATCCACACCCTGCAATGTGTGCCATGTTTTGCATGCTGTTTCTGAACACTCTGACTTGCTGACCTTCTTTGGGCAAATAAAGGTCTGATGTAACTTCCCATGAGTCCCATCTGATACAACTTCCTTTTGATCCCATCAAAGCTGTTTTATGATGACTGAAGGGACTGCTGCAGAGCTGCCAAAGTTCAGA
Source organism: Falco rusticolus (assembly GCF_015220075.1). Taxonomy (NCBI): domain Eukaryota; kingdom Metazoa; phylum Chordata; class Aves; order Falconiformes; family Falconidae; genus Falco; species Falco rusticolus. The sequence continues at coordinate 3,437,762 of NC_051200.1, read as the reverse complement.
CTCTTGTCTGACCACTGTAGACCACTGTAGACCCCGACTGTCTGGAAAATCAAAAGTGCCTCTGGAGAGAGTCTTTTTGCCTGTTGGAAAGTAGCAGAGAATGGCAGCTATATTTAAACTTTAATAAAGGTCTTTTGAACAGTGTTAGGTGTTTATGAAATGTCTGTAATAGTATATAGTATTAAAGTATATGTTAACATTATTACGACTGTGTTCAAGCAAGGGGGAAGACACTGCGATTTTTAATGAAGTGCTTATGGCTTTGTTGATTGCAGGAGTGTCCAGCTCCCTGTGCTGTGGGACTGCAGAGTTCCTGAAGAGGTGGTGTTTAGCTTGGGTCTGCATGTTTAGGCTGATCTGGCTAAGTCTGAGATTATTGACTGCTGAAATCTTGCCTTCAGTCTTGCAAGATCTGAGTAGATGACAACAGAAATCTTGCAGGAGTAACTTTCTCCTTCACAGACAGTTGTGCCAGCTTGTGATGAGATTGTTAAGACAAGACTCTGGTCTGGCCATGCTAGAATCAGATCTGGGTTTCTTCTGAATCGAGGTCTGGATAAATTAAAAACAAAGAAGCATGATACTTGGTTTTGAGGATTTAAATCCAGACTGTTCATCCTCTAGTTTTCAAGAGGTTCAGATCTGAGGGTCAGATTTCAGGAAATTTTCGTTTAGGGAGTGACTGTTTAAAGAGTTGCAAGAGCCTTAGAAACCAGAGTTCTTTGTTCATAAGCCATGCACAGTGCAGACAACAGCAATAGCAGCAATCCATTTCCCCATGAATTGCAAACAAGCTTAACCCTGAGTTGGAAAGACCATACCCTGGAGAGGTGAAAGGAAATTCAATATCTGAGCTAAGTGTGTTCTGACTTCCCTGGAAGAAAGACTGCCAGCTGTACAAAGTTACGGTGATGATGTGACGAGGACCCATCGTTCACCGAGGCCTCCATGAGCCAATGATGTTCATGGAGGACTGCAAAATAAGCAGTCCCACAGGGTGGCGGGCATGGAGGTAGGCAGTAGACCTTTATTATTCTTATCCTTGCTATACTTAGATGCCTTGGAGAGAGCTTCAAGGTAAAACTTTTGATGTCTCTTTTACAATGATCTGTTTCTCTACAAATTTTGAAGTATCTGGTTCCAATGGTACTAAAAATTTGCTGTGACTGAGAACTTTTCCAATGCAAAGTACTTGTTAAAATGTAACACGTGTCCAGACCAGATGAATAAAGATTGTACTATTCTTCAAATCATATTGAAAGTTTGGCAATTTTCTTGAGCTTACAATGTAACTTTCCATTGAAGTCTAATTATAGACTTAAAAGTAAAAAGTCTTTCCTGTTTTATAAAGAATAATAGTGACCTTTACCAAGTCCAGTCTCTATTTTTGAAGTTGGCTATTCAGGGGTGTGTTGCTATTTGGCTTTTGTTTGGTTCTTTCTTTTCAACAAGTGATTCTAAAAAACAGTGTCATCTTTTCCAACCTGTTTTCTGAGCAATGCCACTTCTGTTTGTAAGCCCAAGCTTCATCACAGTCTGATAAATGTTCCTGCTGGACTATTTATGTTACCTTTCTATGTGCCACATTTTTGTCTCCCTTGATGTGGGTCCTGTCTTTTTATTCTTACAGTATGCTATTTGGCCCTGGCCTATGTTTGTCTTCCCCAGCTGGAGGTGGATGTCGCAGCGTACTACTACTTCTGAACTTTTCTTTTCTGTCTGAGGGAATTTTTCTGCAGTAAAAAGCAGGTGGCATTTTCTGGTAAAGGGAGGGTACTCTCTCTTCTCTTGATACTAATATTCCCTTTTCAGTCAGCCATTTGGAGTTTGAAAGTGGAAATGTTACTTTTTACTTACATATTTCTAATAATTTTAATGCAGCTATCTGTACTGTCAATCTATTTAATTTAGTGAAAGCTCTGGGTCCTTAGCACGGCTGGAATGTAGGCTACTAACCCGAAGCTGTATTTGAAAACATTTACATCAACTGTTTTGTGCCTGAGTTTATCCATTATACACATTGATAGAATGCTATGTGAATAACAGCGTCATCAGACAGAAGGACGTGCATTTGCAATATATTGTCAGTATTTGTCAGTCCTTTGTTGAAAGACTACAAGATTAAATGAAAGTATTATGGGGGAAATGGTGTATGTTGCTGCTTTTATTCATAACTCTTTCACATATTTTCCTAATGACACGTTTTTTTTAACTCAGAAGCTGACTGATTTGATTTGTTCAAGGAGATTGTTCTCTGTCATTTGTGGAATACAGGTGCATTCCTGAAAAGTCTTGAATGTCTTTCTTGAGCAGCTCTGCCAACTTCAACTTCTTGCAGGACTGAGCCTACAGTTTATTATTATAACCCAGACGTATTGCTTGTTGAGCCTCTGCCTGTAGGAGATACTCTGTGGGAAAACTGCTTGCTTTGATTCTAAAGATCTTCACAAAATTCTCTGTGTTCAAGTTTAGTTTATTATTTTATGGGTTTCCAGTATAAATGTGATTTATACTGTGCAACTGTGTCCAATCAGTGCAAGAACCCAAAGACTTTAGTACAAAATATTTTCTATAAGTGCTTAACAAATCAGATAAATTCAATCAAAAGCAGCTATTTAAATCTTTCTGTAGCAAATACCAGACAGATTTTTCAAGGAAGGCTTTTTCTTTTATTCATGTTTTCTTTGTCTTTCTCTACCTCAAATATAAGAGGCCAGAAATTGTACTTTTGTTGATGCCATTGACTTATCTTTTTGGATCCATATATTCCTAATGGCTCTTGGGAAATTAAACAGAAGCAAAATCCTTGATCACAGTTACAGGAACTTGGTAATTAAAGACTGTTCCTTCTGACATATTACGGCTAGACAGGTACTTTTTCATTTGGTAACCTTGGATTCAGATCTTGAATCCATTATGCTGGTCAATAAAATACTTTCTTGTAATGACATAAGGTTTTGCCATTATTGAAAGGGGGAAGAAATAGATGGAAAGAAGCAGGTGAGGAGGACAGAAAAGGAAGGCTGTGATACTTTCTTCTTAAAGAATTTATAAACACTGGTGCTAATCTTATGCAGTATGAGGTATGTAAAATATTAGAGATGTTCCTTCTCTGTCAAAAGTGATTTTTGCTCTTATAAATAGTCTATATTTGGTTTTGAAATCCTGTGTCCTGAAGGTAGCTAAGACTTGGAACAACACAGTCTTAGGAATCTTGGATTCCTATGTTGAGTTCATTTTTACAAAGAAATAGGCAGTCTGATTTTCAAAACAAAGGGTGTCGTATCAATAGTAGAATCATGGAACAATCTGAGGTTTAGTCATCATTCCTCTTTTCTCCTATCTTTGTATGAATATGAGGTGTGTGGTGTGTTTGTGTGCATTAACCCTAAAATCATGTTGAAACAGTGTTACAGAGTATGTTCTCTTGCGTCCTTCCAACGTGTGTACTCATGTCTGATTTTGATTTGGGCAGGTGAATGATTCAATAGCCCATTAGCAACCATTGGACCTAGTATGTTCCCCATTTTCCTTTCCAGCTTTGACACTCCATATAATTTATGTAGCAATTACACTTCAGTTGTAACACAATTCCTGATTTTGTTCCTTTTACAGAAATTAGTACTGAAAGGCATTGCAGTGATGGAGGGCTTGGAATAACCACCAAGCTATTTGTCTATGTAATATACATTTTTCAAAGATAGCATTTTAACGGCTGGGAAAACACAATAGGACTAACTGTACTTCAGAAGTTCACCACTGGTTTTCAGACTCTTCAGATTTCAGGCTGCACTGTCAACACTGAGTGATACCGCTAAAGAACTGTGAAATAGAGAGCTACCCTGTTCCCCCTCCTCCCTATTCCCCTTGCAAAATAAAAAGCAGGGGAGAAAAACAATGCTACTCTGACTTATTTATCTTTATCCAGTTCCTCTGTCAGTAAAGGGATGAAGCGAAAAATTCAGAACAAAGTAACTTAAAAAATCAAAGGATTAAAACCCCATGTATGTGATCCTGATGAATTGGATGATTCAGAAGATGTTAACCAGAGCAACAGCTGTAATGGAAGGAGAGCCTGTAACAAACAGGTTTTCTGATTTATCGGGGTAATCAAGCATAGAAGTGGGCAGGCACTGGGTGGTACAGAATACCAACATTTTTTTTTGTGCTGCCTGGGAGATATATTTGAACCTCTAGGGAAGAATTGCCCCCTCCCCCTTAATTCCCCTGAAGATTTTTTTTTTTTCTTTTCCTGAAAATGAAAGCAGGGAATGAGCATTTAACTGACTGAATCTCATTTTAAATCTTAAGTTTAAAATAGTTACTGCTTGTTTATTACTCTTGGTAATGTTACTGCTCTTACAAGAGACTAATCCTGCTTGTTGAGGACTCCATTCCCTAGCACAAGGGAGGAATAAGTGAAGGAAAACTGGCAAATATAAATCTAGAGATGCTGAGCTGCTTAGAGAAATGCAACTAATGCTCTGTGCTGGTTTCAGTGTGGTTTACTTCAGCAGCAACTGACTGTCTTAGGATTGAAGACTTTTAAGAAAAGAACTCACACTCAAATAACTTAAACCCATCTCTAATGCTGTTTTCCTTGCCTGCTAGAGCAATGTCCCAACCTCCCTTTCATGTGTAAAACCAATGGGAATGTGATGAATGCAAAGTTTAACATGACTTTGTGCTCATGTTCTTAGAGGTAACAGTCTATGTTCGGTGTGGTGGGACTGAGGCTTTCATCAAGTTTTTTCCCTTACAATACACACTACATTTTAACATGTTTGCAAATTTGCATGCAGGGAGCGTACCCTGCAGTACAGGCTTTATAGTGATACTCCTTGAAATCCCTCAAGTAGTTCATTTGCTGAGAAATACCAAGTCTTGGTATTTATCAGTCTGGGAGTTTTCTCATGCAGAGCTGTTTTCTTCTTCAGATCAAATCCCTGAAGAGAAGTCGTATCTAACCTTGACTGGGCATTTTGAGCTTATAGAAGTCTGGTTGCATCATCTATTTGTTCCTCTCTATTACTTCTGGGTATTTTTCTGTGTCCCCCCAGCAGCATGAAGTGCTCATCTCAGTTTCCATTGAGGTGATCTGCATGCCATTCACACAGGCACATAGCACCTTGCAAAGCTGCCCCTGTGCAACACCAGCCATAAGTAATCAACATGTGTAAATTCCAGCCACTTGTGACTGGAAAGAAGAAAGTGTTCATTTACATCACCCCAAACTTTTGGTTTCATCAGTACCACTATTTTTTTTACTTAGTCTTATGATCTTGCTTAGTAGCACTTTTGTCTGTTGTATGTTTGTTAAGAAAATAATTCTTGTTTGCTTGTTGCAAGAAGAAAGAAGTTTGCTGCACATATGGGATAATATTTGTTTGATATCCTGGTGTGGTTCCTGAAGCCAGAGTGTGAAAATGTTGATATAGCCTCTTGAGATGATTATCACAGGGAAGCAGTCTTTTCTGTTGTGTTTGCATAGAACTGCACAGATTTACTTAAATTTTTAAATTATCATTACTATTTTAGTATTACAGGCCCCATAGAACAGGGTTTTAGTGGTGGTATTCTTTGTTGTTGTTGTTGTTGTTGTTTTTAAAAAGGTGCATGGTGTTGTCAATAATTTCTCTGTAAATGTTTCAACAAAGCTGTTACCAAGTTGTGAGTTTGCTGAGTGAGTTGAATACTGTTTCCCTTCCCAAACTGGTTGCAAGTTCAAAACCATTGCCTGTTCTTAGCTTTTGCCATTTGCTATTTCTGCTGCTGGGTTTATTGCAGCTACTAGTGTGAGACTGACCTTTCTGTTAGTGAAGCAGTGCTTGAGAGTCCAGTCACAGGCTGAGAAGCCATTCCATTAGGCTGAATTCAGTATCTACTTAAATGAGAAATCTCTCAAAACTAATATTGGAATAGTATCATAGAGCATCCAAACAAGCAAAAGAAATAAAAAACAAATGAAGAAAACAGACTGCCTTCATGCTTTCAGGTGGAGCAAATCTGGGATTCAGTAAATATTTTCCCTAAGTTTGTGATTTCATAGCTGAGTGACTCCCAACAGAACCACCTGTTTGCCAGCTTTTTACCAGCCCCAAGCAACACCTTTCTCCCCTGAGCCTCCCTAAAATTTTCCTGCTTCCAGCATCCCCAAGTCAAAGACCCCAAAACTGTGGTTGCCTGGCTACAGCTGCTGTATTCCCTCTTCCCTCCCATGCTGATGTTAGCACCAGCTCTTTCCATCTTGTTGGCCATTCTAGTTAACTGAGTCCACCTATTTGATTACCTTTCACCACAGAAAGCAATTCCCCATCTTCTGGGGCATTGCTCTGGTAGCAATTTAGCAATTAGCTCTGGTAGCGTTTTAAGAAAACCTGGACGCCAGCTGGGACTTCCAAGGAAGAAAAATAAGATGTGTCTGAGAGAAAACAGGTGCACCACAGCTCTGGGTTTGGTGAGCTCTAACAATACATCTGATGAAGCAGCAAAAATATTTTGGGTAACCTTAAGAAAAGCTGTCTCCTGCACTACATTATCATTAGTAATGGCACATTCCTGGTTTCAGTAAGTATATCAAGGATGTTTATTTTAAGGAGAAAGGGCACAGTTTATTTTGCACAGAACGTGTTTGGGAATGTTTGTCATGATGTGTCAATGACAATCCGAAAGACCTGGTGTTGCCCTCTTTGCATATCACCAACTCCCTCGGCTCCCATCAGTTTGCATTCTTGGTATTGAACATGTCTCCCCCAGTGAAATGTTGATAATATTTTTAACAAAAAGAGCCTTCATATAATTGATATCTGCAAGAAACTGAGCTCTAAAAGCATGTTTTAACCTGTGTATTTTGTAAACACAACATGAAAAATTCACAGAGAATTTCTGTTACATCCTGAGGCAACTGTGAATCTTTTCCAAAGTAAAGGCTAGGGAACTATATGGTGTATAAGGAAAAGAAAGTGAACAAAGAAAAGCCAGATGGGAACGTACAAGTAGAACTTGCAATTAGTATGTCTTGTGTACCCAGCAAAAGCTATTTATTCTGCAGTGGCTACAAGACAGACTACCTCGTGGAGGCACAGTATATCCTTTCAGGAGGTTTTATGCTGGTTTAGGGACATCACCTTCCTAAACAGCAGAAGGTACAATGACATGGACTCTGTTGCTAGCGCAGATGCTGTCAGTCCCTGGAGTCCCACCACTGTAACAGTGTCAGCTACAGGATGCGTGTTTTCCATGCCCTGAGCTGACCTTGGGTGTGCAAAACTTTGGCAAAGCTTTACAGTGTAGACGTCGCCTAAGGCACGTCAGATTTGCCAAATGTAGTGTTTAATGAGACAGCCAAACGAGTGTAATACACAGCAAGTTCAGTAAAGCCCCTAAGGGCTGGGGTCCTAGGAATGTGCTGTGATGTAGCAAAATAAGCTAGTGATCCTTTTCATCCACCTCCCCAGTTAGACTGAGCCTGGCTTCTCAGGGGATGCTGAAGGGAGGGAGAGGCCAACAGCACAGGGAAACTGGCGGACCTGCTTTTCTCCCTAGGTGTTCAATGGTGCCTCTCTGCAATGGTCAGGCATTGTCCTTTTGTTCTGGTGCACATGGAACAGCAGTGTCCGGTGTCCACTACAGCCAAGAGGAAGGGCCACAAAACACTGCTGTACCTGACAGGGACAGCAGAGCGGTGTAGACCCAATGCAGAGCCAGCCAAGGGTGTGTGGTGTAATGGAAGAGAGCTGGCTGGGCCAGAGGAGGTTGTGTTGGCAGAGGGATGGGACACTGGTGCAGAGGGACCACGTCCAGGTGAGGACTACAGCTAGGTGGCTCAGCTGTGGATTTACTGCCTTGTTATGAGCTGCTGGCATAGGATATTTTATGTGGGGTCCCAAAATTGGGACACTGTAATTTGGTGTCAGTATGGAACAATCAATTATGTAATTTTTTATGTTATAAACATGGTTACTCTGAAAAACATATTTACTGGTTTGAATCTGTTTAATCTCAAATACCTGAGGTACAGTGGTTGCATATTATTGTATTCCACTAAAATGTTGTGATACCATCATTACAAATTCTGTACCTCTCTGTTTAAGTTAACCTGCACCTCTGTACAAGTGAGTGTGTCATGTCATACAAACACACAATTTAAACATGCTTAGTGCCCTGTAATTCTCAACATTTCACAACTGGAAAAACTAACAAGTGGATTTCTAAAGGGTTGTGAAGGACAAGAGATGTTTTTGTGGGAGGGTCTTTTTTTTTTTTTGTTAAAGGCAAATCCTTTTATGTTTTCTGGTAGAAAAGCTGCTCACCAGTCTTGTGGTTTGTGGATGAGGATCAGAACCTATTGATCTGTAGACTGGAGAGAAGGGACTGATCACTGAGTAAGACTTTGCCATGTTTAGCACCTGCTGGTAGGTGCAGCATCTTTTAAAAAATCTCAGAAAATGACACTTGGTTGCATTTTCTTTCATTTCTAGATAAAGGTCTTTTCTCCTTTCACACAGCTTTTGTTCTTTTAGATTGATTTAATCCTAGATTAGAACCATGAGAAACATATGGTTTGAGAGACCTCCTGGACGTGCATTAGACCACACCCAGCAGGTTTGTCTGTCTTTTGCTGGCAAAAGCTTAAACTGCAAGGAGAACCTAATGGGAATGCTCAGAGTTGCAGTTCTAAAAACTGAGCGCTCTGAGCAAAATCTCTTTGAACGTAAAAAAAAATTAGTTCTATTTCATCAAGGAGACAAGAAAATAAACACGATCATTCCTTGGCTCTGAAATGCTTTTTATTCAACAAAGTAATCTCTTTAGAAAGACATTTAGAGCTCGCCTGCTTGACAGTAGCTTGCTCTCTGACACTCATCTTTAGATTGTAAGAAATAATAGACTAATGCTGTTTGGTTTGTAGAATTTGGAAATGCGTTGAGAGATGACACTGTGATATAAACAGAAATTTAAGCAAGGAATCCCTGAAGGATGGCAGCATAGCCCTGCAATAGGCTAACGTATACACTAAGGCTGGGGCTGGGGAGGAAGACTGAAGTCTGATGCTGCTTGTTACGGCTCCCCCTTCTCCCATTTCTGCTCTGTGAGCACAACCTAAAACAGATCCCCTGCTGATATGGAGGTCACACAGTTTATTTCTGTCACACTTGTGGTCTTGCCAGTAACAGGGGAGCATGAATCAGAAGCTTATTTTAAAACCAAAAATATATGGTGCTACTTTTTTTGATAGCATCCAAGGACCAGTCAGGATCTGAGCTACATGCTGAATCTATTACGAGTTGAACATGTGGTGGTGTTGATCCTCTGAGAAATTTCAACCCAAGATGCAACAAGCTGTAGGAGGAGAAGGGAGGATGAAGGATCTGAAATGTTGGGTGGTCTGCATAACGCTAGAAAGGAGAAAAAAGGCTATATGCTAAAAACTGTCCACTTATAACTATTCAGGCAAGTAACTGAAAGATAAAACTTGGAACAGAGGAAAAGACCTTCTTTGTTTAACTAAACACTAAAGACATCTGAAAGATCTTGAGTTGATGTGGGGCTGGGGTGGGAGGAGGCAGGACAGGCAGGTGAGCAGATTAACAGCATTGTTGCAGCTTGCCCATATAACTGTTTGGGCTCCTTATTTCCTCACCTATATTTATTTCATGGGTTATTTTTGATACAAGGTTGGTCTGGAGAAATAAAATTACCTTATTTGAAAAGGTCAGCTTCATGAGAATTGTATTATTGTGTGCCCCCACTGTTTTTCAGGGCTGGTGACCTATATGTGAAAGCTTGACTGACAGCAGTTGCAGTTGCAAAACAAACTGGAGAAGAAATGAAGGAACACTTCATGCTGAGGATGTAAGATAAGGAGAGAGAATGAAACTAGTTTGTCGCATAGTACAAAAAATGTCTCTCTGTCACATCTTCCACTTACTAAAGGCTTCTACTTCCATCTTCCACTTATTAAGTAAAAAATTGTTCTCTCCAAGCACTCAAATGAAAAGTCAGAAAGGCAATTAGGTGATCTGTACATGGATGCTACTGCCATCTCCAGAAGAAAAAAAATAATGCTTAATCAGAATCATAAATTTGTAAGACTCTGGCTAGTGATACTTTCCTTCAACCTGAGTGCTTCCACTGGAACAGGAGAAGGATATTAAAAATCTTCCTGTCTCCTAGAAAGTCCATGGAATTGGAGGCAGTATCACGGAAACCTTGGTTAGGTATGTAGTACTCAGCAACTTCACAGATGAGCTTCCAGGAAACCTTTACAGCTTTTGTAATAAAAATAGCATTCATATATGACTTTGTTTATGGTGGGGCCCCACAGTGAATTGTTTGGGTTTTGTCTTTAAAATTTCTAGCCAGTTGGTCTTGCAAAGAACAAGTGTAAGTTGGAGCCTTACATCATTTAAACTCTAAGAGAAGGAAATAACATTTTAAGAGAAATTGTATTTTGGGCCCAGCAAGTTTGACACTGACTGCCAGAGTTTTTAATATTATTGAATTCAACAGTCTTTTCCATCAAATTCCAGAATCATCTGGAACATTCCCTCTTATGTGAAATAAATGCTTGTAAGCTGCCAGGTGATTAACAATGTTAGCTGAGATGTGAGGGTGTCTCAGGAGACTCTGCTTTGTTTTGCTACTGTAATTTCCAGTAAAGATTTGGTCAAGACTTGAAACTGTCTCAAATGATGTATTTTGCAGCTTTAAGTTAAAATTCAGACCTGCCAAAAGGTTCTCGATTGTTAGTTTTTCTGGCTGAAACCACCTAATTTTTCCATTGTGCTTTGTACATCTAGTTATGGATGACCACTTTATCTCTCTGGCTTCAGAAAAGACAAACACTGTATCACTTCCTATGTGTGAGGGGAAAAAAACCCTACTGAAATATTAGTAAGAATTTTCAAAGGCTTACAAATTAATCAGATATTGTACAAATAAACACTGAAAGTGTAGGCCCTAGTGAAAAGATCTGCAGCCTAAAAGAGACAAGCCATTGGTTACATTTAAAGGAAAGGGTAAAGGTGGAGAAATTAATGGTTTTGAGGAGGAATCTGAATTGAGAGGGTATTTGGCAGGTAGAATGAAAGATGGATCAAGCATAAGGAGCAGCAAAAACTCAGTCACAAATTAAGGAGAGAAAGAAGCAAACTTAAGGAAGGAGAAATGGGAAGACCATAAGAAATAAAAGTGGAAATGAAACCAAGGATACCTGATTTCCTTGTAAGAAAGACTGATAGCTAATAGTGTGAATTTGTTAGCAATGTATTGCAGATGCAGGGTATCGTTGCAGAGTGACTTAAGTGCTCAAGGTGTAAGCCACGTGTAACACCAATGCGGGACCTGTTAATTTTGTTAATGTGAGAGGGTGCTTAAATGGCATGGGGTCTTCAGCATTTTAAACTATGCAACCCTCACTGGTCTGGTTCATATGGTTCTGCAGAAATTGTAGTGGTCCCATGGGCACAATCAACAGCTATACGTGCAATGTTTTAGCTGTCAGTGTACTACGTCCACTGAGTACCTGAGATATTTTGCAGTGGTACTATTTGATTTCAATCTTGTTTATACCATACTCTCAAAACCATTTGGAAAAGCTTCTGGGTATAGGCATGGTCTGCTTTTGTGGAGTAAATGTGCATGGGAAGCAGTGGAAAACTGCAGCCATTGTAAACATGATGGGAGGGTGAACTGCAACAGTGTTTGTCTCACTGACCCAGAACCATGATCACCAACCAGCAATAATAAATATATATGTATGTGCGTGCATGTATACATTTATATATTTATAGTGAAACTTTAATGGAAACAGCCTACTTGTCGTAATTAATCACTCTAGCACACTACATAGTCTTCTTTCAGGTAAGAAACTGTAATTTATGTCTCTCAGTTGTGAACATATACTTATGTATAATATGTTACTTAGAATAGAATTTTTTCATGGTGGTAAACCATTTTTTAAAGTAAAATATTTCAGACAGTAAACTGTAATTAATAATAAGTGGAAGTTTTGTTTTCATGACAGATTTTATTATCCTTTTTTCTGTTCCAATATCTGTTCCGTTTGGTTTGTATGTTACAAAAAACATGCAAATGGTCTTCTGAAGTATAAGTAGAGATGGCTTTGTTGGTTTCTGTAAGAAAAAGAATATGAACAAACAAAAAAGAATATGAACTTCACTGGTAGCTGAATGGAAAACTTATTAGAAGAATAACTTTTACTATAATTTTTAAAAATGTGAAAAACTAGGCCAATATTTTGATTTTCAAAATCAAGTTAGTAAAATTAGTTGAATCATTAAGTCACTTGTACCTTTTTACAGCTGAAATACAGTTAAACAGATTTAAACATTATAGAAAAGAAATGCATTTGGAATGAAAAACATGAGATACATTTCAATATTGCTGCTTTCTAAGCTGTGTAAACACAGGTTTCTGACGAAATGATGATTGATACTAGTAATTTCAAGAACCATTTCTTCTGTGTATTATCCTTCATCTGGAGACTAATATTTTTCATTCTTGTTCTAATTATATTATGGATTTGTGTGTTAACTGTGCAGAGTGTGAATTACTTTGCCCTAACTGAAATGCATGCATGTGATACAGCACTGGCACAGTAAACACCCATGGGCATATATATACATTGTGCACCAAATAAGAGTAATTCTTCACACGAGTATTAAGATATGACCTTACTCTGACAATGCACAGAGATAATTTGTTTCATAGTATTAGCATCTTATGAAGAAAGTTGAAAAGGCAGCAAGAAGGCTGGCATGTCTCGCTCTTTCCACACTAGTTAGAGTCTGGAGATTCCCCATACGGAGCAGATCACATATGCAGGAAATTTTCTCGTATGGAGAGCCTTAGATAGAACAAAACTTTTTAGTATTTCTGTATGAGACTTAGGTATTTGGGAGATTAGTTACTATGAGGAGACCTTAAGAAAGTGACATCAAAAAGACAACTAAATTTGAAAAATTATGGCAACGTGAATTAGGAAAGAACAAATTCCTAAAATTTTGTTGAAGTACTGCAATGCCAGATAACCTCCCAGAACAGTCATGGACAGCAGACGAAGTGACATGAGAGTCTGATAAACTGAGGAAGCACCTCAAACAGATCCTTCATGAGAACAGCCAATTTAATTTTCTAAGTCAGTGAGCTACATAAAGCTCTCGGCAGCCTTCATTACATAACCTATGCAAGTGATACTGTAGTCTCTTGGGCATGAGCCAGTGTGGAGAGGTGCAGTGTAGTAATCTCGCACTGGCAGGAGTAGGAAGAGGTGCACCAATTGACCTAGTAGGTATTTCCCCCACTCATCAAAAAGGAATAGGCATGGACAATCCACAGGGAGCACTATGCCACTAAATAGCCTTCTGCCTAGTTATAGTGTCTCACCTTCTATTTTTAAGTGTCTCATGGAAGTGCTAGGGAAAAGCAATGTAAAAGAGAAAGAATGTAAATATTATGGTTCAGTGATATCGGCCCCAGTCCAAGTGCAAAAACCTGCCTTTCAGTGAAAGCTTTGAGGTGCTTCTAGTTCAAAGGATTTCAGAGATATGGAGAGGCAGTTATGTACATTACTTTCTTCTTCCCTGTCGGTTACCCCTTATTGATGGCAGGTAAGTTAAAATAAGGAAGAGCATCCCTCCTAAGTGGTTCTGAGGGGACAGAAACACTGGCATGGGAAAGAGCAGCTACAAGGTGGTAAATACTTTCTCAAATGACAGGATAATTTTGTCTGCTGAGGCTGGCAGTGTCAATGTTGAAACAGCTTTTGCTCGTGTCTCAGATCTGATGCAATTGACTGTTTCAGTGCATGATAAAATTCTCAGGACGCCTCCCCCCCCCCCCCTCTTTTAAGGCTTTATTTTAGGAAGGCTTTTTGCTCTTTATGAATGTGGTGATCTTATTGTGGTTTTATCTTTCAGGATTAAAAGACTACTGGAAGATATCTTAGGACTAAAATGTGGGTTAGACTTTGCTTTTTGTTTTGCTTTTTACAGAGTCTGATATGAGTGGAAATATCTGTGAGTCGGAAAATAGATCCACCAGACCACTGGAAACTGCACATTTTTATTAAACTCGGTCCTACTGTGTTTAGTGTTACAGCTACAGAGCAAACCTGGTATGAACATAAAGTGAAGCAGAAAACTACAATTTGGGTTCCCCAAATCAGCAAAATCAAGTGAGATCCTGAATGTAAAAAGTGAGTGCTTAAAATGTTTTGGTCTTAATTACAACTTTTATTTTTAAGGACTTACTTTTAAAACGACACTGTTTGCTACAACAGCATCCAATGTATCTACAGACTAGAAAGCAGCCTGTGTATAATCCAGTCAATTAATTATTTGCTAAAGCAACATAAGCATAAATTCAAAGATTTTGTTACTTTTCTGATTTATTTCTCTCATCTGGCTTTGCATAAGCTCTCTGTGTTGACAATATGAAAATACTTTCTAATTTGTGATTAGTGCGTAGTAGCAAGGGGAAGGAAGAGTTGTCATGAATAGCATTTAACAAGTAGGTATGTGTTTCTTTTTTATCTCTCAGCCAAAGCTTTGTCAGAGTGGAGGAGCTGAGGCTGGTTAATACTCAGACAAGCTGCTGAAGTTCCAGTCTGGCTTTCTGGTTTAGAAGTGCTACTGGATGACATAAATGGTAGGAATAATTGTCAATTCTATGTGAAAAAAATAAACAGGAGTCCTTGAGACTGTAAGAAATCATCTAAACTAGTCCTTTAAAAACTAGAACAGCTTTAAAAATTATTTTAGTCCTGGTTTGAGTGTTTTCTTTATATTTCAAGTAAGCATTTTTCTCACTGATATGCTGTTTAAATTCACCTTATGATATTTATTTACCATCTAGTTCAAATCAAGGTAATGAAAAAGACTGAAGGGTAATCAGTGAGCTACCCTCGAAAGAATACAATACTGACAGACTGAACAATGCAAGCAAGAAAAGATTATTTGCAGTTTCAGAATTTTTGTTATTGTTGTTTGTAAGAAAACTAAGTAGTCTGTATTGCTTTCTGAGTGCTTTAGCAGACTCAGAGACTAGAGAAAGTCAGTCCTTACTCTAGCGATTCCTTCTTTTAGCATCTGCCACTTTCTTCTCCTCTGTAAAACAATACACAAAAATAGCATTTAAAAATTATAAATTTGACCAGCTGACCAGATCCTATTCTTTGATCATGTTGTGTCATATGATAAATGTCTTCATCTGCCTGTGCTCTTATTCTTCATTATGCTGCAGAGTACCCCCATGCACACTTGGCACCAGAAGCTTTAGACTGAGAAAGTTTGTCCAGCTCCTCAAACAGAACAACATTGCCTTTTTGTTCCCCTGATGCATGAAATGAATACTTGACTGGGCTAGTAGTGTGGACTGTTGTGTTCATTCACTTTAGCTCCCTTACCTCCTGATTGACTGTTAAAAGGATAGATATTTGATCTGCAGCAAAAGAATATTTAGTCTTTTCAGACCCCTTCTCATCTCTGGGAAGACTTCACGGTAAAAAAGTTGAGGATAAGGGCAGATAATGACAATACAGATTTGGGGAAAATATTGGTCCTATCATATTTCTGTCTTGTCTTTTTTTTTTTTTTTCCTATTTTTTGTCCCCTGTGCAGTTTGGAGAGGAACACAGGAGACTTAATAGGACATCTGCAGCCATCATGCTTTAATGCTTCACCACAGACTCTTAGGAGACGATTCTCTTCTTTCATCCCTAAAAGTAAAGGTGACCTTAGTTTATCTTGCTTCTTAGCTAACCTGTCACAGAAGGCCACCTCAGTATTTGAAAAGTGCTGAGTCTATTTGAAAAACATTAAGTCTTGCAATGGATTACCTTGGAAGAGGGGCTAACTGGGCTGGAGATGGTGGGGGGAACACTGAGCAGTCTTAACTGATGAAAGGAGAAGATAGGTAGGGAAGGAAAAGACTTCCCTGCCTACTAAAATACTATTTACCTAGGACTGTTCCTGTGTAAACTATCAGAGCTCCCAAGTATTGGCTTTTATACTATACTTCAAGTGAGACCAAAGGATGGAAAACTGGTCGTCTGAGTTATTTTGAGGTTTTTATTATGTTCAGGGATTAATTTGGATGACAACAATGGTGTTTTCAGTGCAACAAGTAGAATTAAATAAGCAGTCTGGCAGAAGATCTGAGAAGCAGAAGGTGAAAATAAATAAAATGGAGCAGCGAAGAATGCAGAAAGAAACAGAAAGTGTTCAAAGGCATGTAAACGCGATGAAGGCTGAAGCCAAATTCATATGCAAACATCTAAGGTACAGACCCTCTTCCCTCCTTTTTTCTTTCCCCTGACGGTGTGCATATACAGCCCCTTCCCCCTTTTGCATTTACTGTCATGACAGAATTTAAGTGATGGACCAGAGGAAAAAGGAGGCAGATGTGACTATGTGGGAAGTTGCTTTGCCACTCAGTTGTGTATGGGAACCACATCTTTTTATGTAGTTTGTGGGAGGAGGATTTATTCTTTCAGCATTTTGAGAAAGACTTATGATTCCACCTGGATTTATGCACAATAGCTTTCCTGTCTGTACTCTTTATCTTTGAGAGCTCTCTGACTAAGTTATTTTTCTCCTGGGATGTATAAAATAGACTCTCACCTGTGCTGGGATAAGAGACTCTTGAATACAAAGGCCTCTGCTGAAGGCCTTTTGCAAGTATTGTCCATTCCCATCAAATTTCACCTGGAGCTCATCTGCAGGGCCTTACTCAGGTTGGGTCATGTGGTAGGGCATTATAAACTCAAAATGATATAGCTGTGTGCTATGATACTCCATATAGGAAGTTCACACCAAGGCTCTAAACTAGCAAGCCATTTAGACTTCTTAATTGCAATGATTTTTAAGTCATCTCACTGAAATCAGTGGTACAGTGCCTGAGCACAAGGCTGAATTCATGCTGAAGTGCTTTGCTGGCTGAAAGCCCAAGCTGTCTTTCAGTGTATTATAGACAGCCTTTCCTGGGATGATGGTGAATTAGAATTTTGCTGAAGTGTTTCTAGCAAGATGAAAAATCGCCTCACATCTAAAGGTTTTATTGCTTTTTCCGCTTTCTATGAACTCAAAAATGAGGCCATTCCTATGAAAAATGACACTTGAGAATATGAAATTTCCAGAAGGAGCAGGGATCCCTTTTCTAACAGAATGTGCAGTCAACAATCCTTTTTGAAAGAAATGATGCTATCTCTGGAAATGGTGTTCCTATGTAACGCTCCAGACCTGCAAAATTAACTAAATGCTGTGAACTACATCTGATTCTAAATTAAATTTATCTTACTGCCCCAATCTTGTATTGAGATCTGCCCAGAGCCGGTGTGATAGGGCTTCAGAGATGCCTGTGGGTCTGTGTCAGTTTGCTGCTGGGAGCCTAAGTACAATGAGGTGATGTGTATGCGGTGTTCTCACTGCCTGCTAATGGTTGTCTTCACAATTTCCCAGTACAGAACTGCTCAGTGAGTCCATTCAGAATTCGGCTCCTGAAGAACAGATTGATTGGTGTTTATGGAACAGAAAGTAAGTCATGGCCAACAGTTAAAGGGTATCTGATAGTTTCTGCTCTTCTTTGTGTATTTCTGCAGACAAGTTTGTCCTGCTGTAGGCAGGGTACTCCTGAAAAGCCATATTCTTCTGTAGTTTGTAGTTGTATAGTGAGTAATCTGAAACCACCTGATTTATTTAATGCCATTTTGCTACTTAGCTTGCAGAATCTCTGTGAGAAATATTCCAGGTTCCTTGACCTTATTTTTTTCAGATTTGTTTTGATCAGTGTGTCTGGAACATGTGTTTCATGTGTTATATTTCCTCTGGGGATTCATCTTTGACATTCAATGTGTGAACTTTTCTTATAATTAGTTCTGATCAGTAGAGCTAGTGCAAGTACCACTGTAGATAGTTTAACTTAGTTTTCTTGTTGGCAGTCACAAAACACTTACAGGATGCAGTCCTGTAGCTGAGTGGGAAGGAGTGGAATTCTGCCCCTAACTGATTTTGTACTGAAGTCAGAGGATACTCATGCACACTTCTGTGTGCCCACAGTGGGTCCACAAAGCCAGTGGTCAAGTATTTAGCAAAACTATTCAACACAAATTTCCACAGATACTTGGAGTTGTGCATTAGTTAGATAAATCGACCTCTCAGCTGGATGAGGTTTTAGTCCATGATTTCAAGAGCACTTGCTTTACAAACCTCTGTAAATTTAAAGTGGACTTACTTTCAATACTTTTGCCAGTTGGATTTGACTGTTTCAAGTGGCACCGGAAAAGGAAAACAAAAGGAGCATTACAGTGGTTAGAGCAGACTCATTGAAAATCAAAATATTCCCTTTTTTCTCTTTATTTGCTTGGGGGTTTGGGTAGGTTTTGGGATGTGTGTGTTAATTAGTCATGGAAGAAAATCCAAAGCAATAAGAGCAAAAAACCCAGACTGCTCTGGAAATGGTATGAAGTTTTTTCTTTACCTTTGATTGTATGTATCTTGCCTGCACTTTGATGCCAACAACTACAGAAGTCTTGCCTGTTTCAGGAAGGATGATGAAGGCACTGCAGAAACGTTGACTATTTTATGATTATCTTAATAGCATTAAATAATGCACTGTACTGTCCATGCTAGTATCTGATGGCTTTAGTGACTTTGAGTCCAAGGGCAGAAACAGCAGCAAGGGCAAAGAACATGGGCTACATTTTGGAAACACCTTTTGTCAGGCAACCCGTTACACAGGTCTGGGAGGCTCTTCCCCCAGCTCCCTGCTGCCCTCGCCCCGGGCACACCCTCTGTGTACATTCTGCACATTCCACAAGTGACTTTGCTTATATAACCCTCACTGCGCTGCCTTCCTCTCCCCACATAGGTGAACTGCTGGCTGCCCTCACTTAAACAGCACCACCATCCTCACCCACCATCCAGGCTTACTATACACAAGTCAATCTTCCTTTCTGATTCCATTTCTCTTGTTTCTAATAGCTAAACACTAAGAGTCCCAGTCTTGGAACATTTATTTTCGGGCCAGAGTTAAGGCAGCTGCAGAAGCCAAAGTGACTTTGTATGTTACTGTACTTTCCCGAATTGAAATCTTAAAAGCTGTTCACACAGAAGAATGGCGTAGCAGTCCATTCAGCAATATGGATGATGGAAGGTTGCAGGCTGGAGCCCAGCACAGGGTGTGGCTGCTGCTGCTGTTTTCGTTGAAATGACTTGTGCTGGGCAAACCTGTGTACCACCCTGAGCCATCTCTTCTCTTTCCATACGGAAGGAATGTTAACACCCAACTTATAAAAAATCCCCAAACCCCCAATCAACCAAACCCTCAAATACCAAACCTTTGAGGTCCTTGCATAAAGGTGTGCTTTAGGTACAAAGTGTACCTACACACATTTAAAATAGTGTCATTAAAGTAGATTCATTCAGGACATGAGTTCAGGTTCCAGCTTTTCATGTCAGGCGTTGGTGTTTTTCATCAAAGTGAACATTTTTCTATTTGGATTGCTCTACCGATGTTCTCAATAATCTGTTGGGAATAATTGGTAATAAATAATTGTAATGACAATGTTGTCACTGCCAGTAACAGTAAATACAGAATCTGCTACTCAATGGCAGGTTGCACAGGTAAAAGGAGTAGTAGTGTCAAAAGACTGTGTTCTATAATAAATTTATTGTGTTTTATGGGGTTAGGATTTTTAATTGTAAGATTTGGTTTCAAAGATTTTAAGTGTCACCTTTAACCATCATCAGATTAATCTGTAGAAACTTCTGCTGGAACACATAGGATGGTTTTCATTTTCAAAGCTGCAGAGCATTTCTGGCTCCCGCTGCAGTCAGTTGGAATTGTGGGCATGCAGGAACTTTAGGAATGAATTGTTAGTTGTTGTTATTAATTTATTTGGGAAACACAAACTGTATGACTCATTAACTCATGTCTTGAAAAATGCTGTGCTCTTTCTTCACAATAATTATACTACTGGAAAGCACTACCTTCCAATATTGACTTTAAGTAGAATTTTAGCAACAGAATTATGAATGGGGACTGACTTCAGTAATCTGCAAAGCCCGGGGATGCTGGCAATATACAAGGCACAAAACCATGGGAGCTCAAAATTGTATGCTTTGTATCTTCACTGAAACCACCAGAATATGTCTGAATGACATAGGACATACATAAATATGATGCCACCAGCTTGAAAGTATATCTTCCTGCGTTTTTTTGCATTGGTTCCTGGTCTGGGGTTTTAATTTGATGTCATCTATTTGATCATTATATCCTGTTTCTTTTAAAATTCTTGGCTAATTTACTTTCTTTTGCTGTAATTTCCATTTCCAAATTCTTTGATAAGTGTCAGCCAGTGCCTTTTCAGACATTTCCTCTGTATATAACCCAGAGATCTGCTTAATCATAAGTCATATGTGCGGCAATATGGTTTTATTATTATTCATGTCTTTCTAAAAGCTGAAGCCAAATCTTAATTTGAGAGCACAATAACTGAGTCTTTGAAAAAGAGAGAAAGAATAGTAAGTCAGTCACTGTATACCCAGCAATTTCCTTAGCAACCTTTCATAATAAAGGGCTCTGTAAAGTACTTTTCACTCTTAGATTCTGTCACCTGTGTGTCTTTGGATCTGCCCTTTTGCTCTTGTGACAGTCAAGCTCTGTACCCAAATGGAATTGTTACAGAAAGCTAGACTGCAGAGATCTTCCCAACTCTTCTTTGCTGTGCTTCTTTTTTGAAAGGGCAAACTTCCCTTGGGAGAGACCTGTATGTGTCCCCATAGTTTACAGTGTCATCTTTGGAGGTGGCATCATTCCCAGTACCTATCAGCACTGCATGCCATAAGCACCAAATTTCACATCTGTCTCCTTAGTGAGGAATATAAATAGAAATCAAAACCAGTTGTGCAGATGCGTTCTGTAAGAAAGCTGAAAAGAAATGCCTCCTGCCTGTGGGTACTGTAACTCCTCTGTCTAGATACTTCTATTGATACATTCTATTTGCTGGTTGTAAATCTAAATCACTGTGTCTGCAACTAGATCATCCACTGTAGAACTATTGAGAGAGAAAAAAAAATCATCTAACACAGGAAATATTTTATTGGAATGGGGGGAAAAATGGAGAAATGAACTAAAAAGGTATTATGTTTTGCACTGTTAAACATTATAAAAATAAACTGGGCACATAAAAGTATCTGATGCATGCTATTTTTTTTTTTCTTCTCTTCTTCTCCTTCTCTCAGACACGTGTACTCATAATATTTAATGGAGTGAAATTGCCTGAAAGAACGGGACGATTTTTAATACACCTTTCTGTGGCTCCTCGGTACATATGTGAACAATTTTAATAAAAAAATGTATATTCGTAGTGATTCTTAGATGTCATGTGGTTGATCATCTGTACTGGACAGATGGATTTGGTCACTGTAAGCCAAATAAATAAATAAATTAGCACTATCTTTGAAATGTATAGCCCCAATTGGCATCTGCAGTTACTGTACTCCCTCCTCTCAATTCAGATGCCTTCACCTATACTGCTGAACTGGCCTAACTTTATATTCTGTTTGGCCTTGAGTTAGAACAGAGGACCACCTGCATGAAAGAGATGTGAAATGTTATGCGTGCCTTTGTAATGGGATAAAGTACCAGAGTACCAAGTCTGCAAATATTTTACTGAGCAGGTCATGTATTAAGTAAAGCACTGAAAGGTAAAATGATAAATGATGAGGTCATTGTTTTAGAACTGGTGTCCAGGTGGTGAAAAGCCAGAGGGCTGAGATACAGAAAAAAGTGACTTCCTTTAAGCTTCACTGACTTGGTGTGTTGCCTTCATTGTACAGGATGAAGCCGTACTGTCTCGGCTAGCTTTTTGGCCTGTTTGTGTATAAATCTGCCTGTAAAGTAAGAACCTTGTAAAGGAAGGATAGATGTGCTTTTTGACTGTCATGATTCATCTTTTCAAGTGGCTTATGGCCTGCAAAAAATCATTCTGTGTAATGCTAGAATTTTACCTAATGTAATTATTTGTGAAGTGCTTTAATTAATTCTGCCTGATAAGGTGAGTCATGGTGGTTGTATTTACACATTTCCCCTCTCCTCCTTCCCCCCATTTTTAACCCACAACCTGCATATCAGCTAGTACCTGCAATCTTCAACCCAACCCAACAGTTCCAAATTCATTTGAAAGAAATTGAGGTGAAAACTTTCTGTCCTGTCCTGTCTTTTGGGGTTAGCTTTCTGCTAGATTACTTAATTGCAGAAGAAACTAATAACTGCAGGAGATTGGGTGAAAGGTACTGGATTGTATCAGGGCATTTCATTTAACTTGCCTGTCGCTTTCAATATAAAGTGGTGTTAGTGTAACTCAGAAGGAAATTCCGTTTGATTTGAAATTACCTCTCTCATTTGTGACTGTTCCTTTAGTTCGGTGTGTGATCTAGGTGCCCAGGTACGAACACATGCATTCAGACTGATGTGGGTAGCACAAAGGTATGGGGTGGAGAGCCTATCAGTCATTTTTCAAAGCATTCATGCTTTGTCAACTGTGTAGCAAGTTGCTTTATTCTCTTTCTTCTGCCTGGGGCAGTGGAACATCAGTCAAGTATTTCCAGAGTGAAAGTCAGTTGTTTTCTGGTGGTCTAGAGAGCCGAATGTGCTCCCTTGAGGGTCAGTTCAAAGCCAGGACCGATGCAAAGGGAGAAGTGAGATGGCACAGGCAGGAGGGCAGCAGGCTGGGGGAGAAAGCTGATCTTTCTGTGGTAGCAAGCTATGAACAGGTAGAAAAGATAGTCTTGTAAACTGGCATAATTTAAAGAGAGTTTCAAGAAAAGAATTCAGGTTTGAATAATATGCATATGTAATTGCTACCCTGAGGCTCCAGTCTTAAAGAATGATTTGCACAGATCTTCAAGAACAGTAGCTTCCTTATTTCTCAGGGACTTTGTTTCTGAGGGACAATTCATCTCCTTATATTACCTGTCAATGCCCTAATGGGACTCCCATTTCATTAATGTCTTTGGCTTCTTTCGTAAGTGGAAAGCTCCTCATGGATTAAGAGACGTGAGTGGTGGCCTATTGCCATTTTACTGGCAGCATACACTACTGGAAGCCACCTTGTTGCATTAAAGGTCTTCTGATGGAAATAAATTCTTTGGTGCCCTGGGCTAGGGCACAGCACTGGCAGAGGCAAGACAGGTGTGTCCAGCCTGCCTGTGCACTTGCTTGGTGTCAAGTCCTGAACACTGTCCTGACCCTCCTTTCTGTTTTGAGACAGGAGAAAGTAAGAACATGCATACCTTGCTTAGATGGAGGGGGGATTAATCTCAGCAGGAGAATCACACAATTACCCTATGTGAATTTTTTTTTTCTCTTTCTGTGTTTGTATGTGTATAACACTTGCAAAGCACACAAGCACGCATGGCTCAGCTGAGTGAGGCGGCGTTGAAGCACAAAGCAGGCAAATTTGAGATTGTTTGGAGACTTTTCAGAGTTTCTCATGATCTCATTTGTACGTTTAATGATTATTGTGAGTTCACACATCAAGAGTTTTTGAGGTTTGAATGCCACTGGCAGCAGTTGGAGGGACAGAGAGGCCTACCTGCAATGCAGGCACGCAGGTGCCAGGCAGCTTGGCACCCCAGAGGAGGAGTCCTGTTAAACAGTGGGGACAGAGCTGGTGTGTGAGCAGTGTGGAGGCCCAGCAGCGTGTCTGCTACCTGTCACTTAACGCAGAGCAAAACCCACTGTTGATTAAACACCCAGACAAGGCAGAGTGCTCCCTGCTTGGGAGACAGTCTTCATGGCAGCAAGACTTTCCCAGAGAGGCAAGCCGTCTGTAAGAACAGCATCTTTAGCTCTGTGTAGAGCAAGGTGATCTGAATGTATCGGTGGTAGACATTACATGTTGATAGCCTGGGGCATTCTGTGTGGCCAGAGAAGGCAGTCATGTGCAGAATAGATGATATGTTCATTTAACATGGTGAGGCAGGAGTTTGAAAAGAGCTCAGGTGTGTTAAGGGTGGACAACACTGAAAGGGAAAACCCTGAAAACCAGGGGGCTTTTGTGATCTTAAGCCATGTATGAGCTTTTGAGAATTACGTTGTCTCTGAACTCAGCAGAAGTTCTCAGCTCATAAAACTGTTCAAAGCAGAAAATTACTCTTCACACAGCGGTGGTGAAAGTGGTGGAGTCCTGGGTGCCTCATGTAGGTGCTTAACAGTGTGGGCTTTGCTCTGGAGTCCGTAGTGCTTAGACAAGCTGAGTAACTGCAGGGTTAGCACTATTGCAACCATTTGTCTGAAAAATGATGAAATCAGTGTAAGACTCTCATGCATGTGTCATAAGCCTAGTCCTAGCTAAAAAGAGAGAGAGGACAGATAATAAAGTTCAGTCTTTTTTATCTGTAATTTGCTTCTATCACAATAAAATATGGAAGTATGAAACTGAGGGCTGCTTATAATTCCTGTCCAAAGCACTGCTTCCTTCTGCTTAATATGGCTAAAATAGTAAAGCAACAGGATGCAGTAGGGTGAAGAAATTAAACCACAATAATAAAGTAGAATTTTTTATGAATTTAAAAAAAAATTAAAATCTTCTGTAAAAAATATACAGAGAAATCAATCCTTTCTTTCTGTCTTTCTTTTTCTGTCTTTCTGTCTTTCTTGGAATCCACCCTGAACCAGATGTTGGGAGTCTGTAGTTTAGTGTTTTTGGATCACTGCCCAGACTTTTACCTATCTTTTCAGCTATTTACATGGGTTTTATTTCCCCAGCTGCGCTTTCACTGATACTGTACAGTCGCAGACCTGCTAAGTTGGGAGTCACTAATAGAGGGAGTTACTGTATTTTCATTGAGATGAACAGTGATACAAAACATCAAATGGAAATAATTTTGTCTTTGCTCAAAGAGTAAGAGGATCAAGCTTAATGAAGGGTGTGAATATATCTGCTGTGGACAATGATAACACAGAAGGAGGGAAGGGAGTGGCATAGGAATTTTCTTTCCAACACCATCACAGAGAAGGAGCAGACAGCTGCTGCTGCCGTGTATGGGAAAAGGTGCTGGGGAATGTCTTTTGTTTAAAACAGACTAAACTTCATTGTATTGTTTGGCTTGAAGTGTTTTTTAGTTGTGATGGTTTCTACCCTTACTACCTTTTAATTTCCATTTAAAATTATTTTCTTTGTTATATGTTTATTCATTATCGTTAAGAAATTTTAGTTGGATTTTTAGTCCATAAAGATTCAGTGTGGAGGCAATAGAAGACTGTTGTCATAGCTGCATGTGGTCTCTATGCTCTGGTCTTAGAGAAGTTCTGTCATTTGTCTCTTGTGATATAGCATGTATCGACAGCAAAACCATGAGTCTACATGTCAGTCCTCTGAAAGACCACTAGATTTAGTTCATAGGGTTGCTCATACAGTTGCACTAAAACTTTTATTTTGTGTTGGCATAACATTTTGCACATTTCTAAATTATAGCCTTCCAACCTGTAGTGGTCTCAGCTGTAAGGTTCAGACTGGAGGGAGGAGAAAGTTTCTCAACAGAAGATTGGTAAGGGGTCTCCTGAGTGAAGGAGTATAATTTTTAAAGGTGTCGTGTGGCAGCCTGCCTAAGAGACTGATGCTTCAAGTTTGGTCCTGACTCTGGATTTAAGCCAATACCCTAGAGATTAAATATTCCATAGCCTGTTACCAATCCCTTGAGCAATCTAGTGTCTCCAGGTGCTAGTCTTTTACACAGACTTCTTAGCAACAGCAATTTCATTGGCAGTAAGAATCAGCTAGTTCAGTTCAACTGGAATTTTTTAATGAAGTCTCTCATACCAGTGGGGCTGAAGATCATCTAATGGAAGGAAAGGCAAATGAAGAAAGACGAGGGAAATTGGGGATGTTCTGGAAGGCTGTTTTACAGTGCTGTGTCTAGGAAGAGGTGGCAAAAGGGTGTGCCTAAGAATGGGTATGATGACTGGGTGTCTGAGCTAGCTAAGAGCAACCATTTTGTTAATGATTTTGCTACAGAACATGCAGCATTTGTTATTTCATAAACAGCATTAGCTGTTGAAAAAAATCCCACCGGAACATAATTTTTCAGGTTGGATATAAAATGGATGCCTGAGCTACTGTCACCCAGCACAGCTGCCAGTGATGGCCCTATTCTTTAAGTGGATCTAATCACACAATCACCATGCTTTCCCCCACTGGGGGGTGCACTACAAATATGCAAAATATGATACAAATCTGGATACTCATGAATGTTAACACAGTACTAGTAGCTTTCTTTAGGACAGTATTTCTGAAGGCAAACTAAAATGAGACAGATTTTTTTTTAAAAAGGGTGTTACTAGCTTTAGTGTCTAGAGCTAGAATAAAGTGACCAACAGTTCAAGGATATGTATACTGTAACCCAGACTCTCTCATTTGTATTCCTAAGTGAGTTACATATTTTATCTTTAGAGTTAAATTTTAGTCCCAGAGTTCTTTTTCTTCCACACCATTCTCTACTAAAGACAATGTCTACTACCACAGCATGAACATTTATATTAGTACTTTTTTAGCATATGAATTCTCATCCCTTTGATTCCCGAACAGATTACTGGGAATTTTAAAATTTAAAAAAACCCAAAAACAAACAACAACAAAAAAACCCTGAGTAAGTGCATGGTTTATGTGAGAGACACACATACTGGTGTGGGCTCAATATTCAGGTTTACACATCTTAGGTACGAGCAGAAAGGTTTGTGCAAATCCACATCAGCCAAAAGAGACTGTTCAAAGAGCACTCTTTATAGATATAATTTATGCAATTTGTTAATGCTGCATTGCATTTTTAAGGGCCTCTTGAGGCTGTCAAGTTTACCGCTTGGGTAGATGCTATGTTGCTAACATGGCTTCTGCTAAAATCTGATGGCTCTGGTTCTCTACTTACATTTTGATTGTGATTCAATCCTTATTTCTACAACTCACATTTCACTGTTTTCTTCTCTTCAATTTTTTTCCCATCCCAGCAGCCATCTGGTACTTTCTTCTGTCAGCCAAGTTTCTGTTCTTTACCTGGAGCCTTTCAAACAGAGACTCTAGAAGAGAGTGGATTAACAGTTGTCACTGGAAAATGAGTTTACTTCCAGCTGGAAAAGCTGTGAAATATAACTATTCATTGAGATGTTATGCATTTCTTCTTGGACACTCTTAATTCTACTTGAAGGCAAATACCTGGGAATAGTTTTCCTTAGAGGTAAAAATTTGTGAGAAGACCCTTAGTATCTTTAAAATGAGTTGGCTGACTTTACTTGCTTGTATTATGCATAGGGTCTTAACTTAACAAATGTGTTCTTTTGCAGACAGGTATTTGGGATTAGCCAAAGATGAATTTTGAGACTTTAATCTGGGTCAGATTTAGTCTAAATGAAAGAGACT
The DNA here is from genome assembly GCF_015220075.1 of Falco rusticolus. Classification (NCBI taxonomy): domain Eukaryota; kingdom Metazoa; phylum Chordata; class Aves; order Falconiformes; family Falconidae; genus Falco; species Falco rusticolus. Next base: position 3,410,323 of record NC_051200.1, on the reverse strand, counting down.
TGTGGGCATCCTACTATGCTTACTTTTCTTTTTCTCTTTCTTTTTTTTAGTAAACTCTGAAGGTTGTATTTGCCCTGCATTGTCTTTGTCTCTTTTATAATAAAAGGAGAATTGCATAAATCACTTGAGAAGCAACCTATTCTCTTTTCTGTCCGTGGTTTATTATAAGCGTCCAAAGAATAAAATCTGCTTGTGTACTTTTAATTATTTCAAGAACTGAAATGTCCAGGCTAGTAGTAAAAGTGTCATGGAATTACTGTAAGGTTGCATGAGTTTTGGCTGTAAATCTTATTCACCTTGACTAGATCTCATACTTTAATTCACTGGGGTATAAAATACCATTTACATTAGTTCTTAGTTCACTTAATCATAATTAAGTGACTTCAGAGGCCAATAATTCTTGGAGACTCTTTCTTTGATGTGACACAAATAACAAACTGTGTTTGTAATGTGAAGGTGTTCTACTTCACTTTTACATTTGCCCTGGCCTTATACAGCATATAATGTTCTCTTTAGGTATAGACATATGCTCTTGTTACATGCACCATATGGGTCACAGATGTGGCTGACATGGCTACATGACATCTTTTTTAATTTTGTTGCACTATACCAATACTATGCATAGACTTTTTCATGATGGTTTGAAGGGATTTCTGCTCAAGATTTAAATTTTTTTCACGTGAATGATGACCGGGGGTGGGGATGTGGGGTGGGGGCTCTTTTTCTGCTATCAGGTTATATTGTGTTCATAAAACCCCTTATGAAAGTAGTATTTTGTTGCTGCTGAATTCATTGTCACCTTAAGCATGGCTTCACTGCAATGTACTGGTAGCTCCTTTTTTTTAACTTATGCGTATACCTAATACTTGAGCTTTGCCTTGCTTTTTCTCTTCTGATCACAGTGAAAGGGTACTTTTTGGAAGGAGAAGTGCCATATGTAAATTCTCCATGAACTTAAAGAGTCTGAAATCGAGTTTTCAGTTTTGCAACTACATTTTGATTTAAATGCAGCTTAAGAAATACTTTTACATTAAGGCGTATTTGGAAGTAGGGGTTTGTTACTATTCAATTTTGTTATAGTATATACAGTTTTACTGATCTGAAATGCTAATATTACCTGTTAACATATACCAGCTCACTTTGCCTGCAAGTTATGAACCAGAATGACAATGTATTGCTCTCATGTAACATCTTCTATCCATGCACAGTAACCTTTGAATATGACTGCCATGGTAACTACTGTGGACCAAACTCAGGGTTTCCATGTAAAGAACACAGACCTCCAGCTGTGAACGGGACATTTGGACTTCATCTCAGTCAAAATGTCTGTCTGTCTGTGTAACTAAAGACTTAGTGAACTCTTAGTTTTGCTGTGTCAGGTTGGAGGAACAGAAGTTATCTAACAAATAGTATCGGTTAGGAATTGAACTAATAAAAGTTCCAGGGCAATACTTTGTTAAAGGCCCTTATAATTTATTAATACTCTTTTTTTGTGTTGCCTCCAGTGGAAGCTGGATTAGTTCCAAGAGGAAACATATAGTTTATCATATCAAAGTTGAGCAGGAGCCTGTGTTTTTCCAGGAGCTGCAAACATACTGATGGAAGATGAGTGCCCAAGTTAGGTTAGAGGAAAAGATGGGTAATTACTTGCTGATGTATAATAATCAAGAGTGGAAAGTGAATAACCCCAAAATGATGTATTTGTGTTAGTCAATTAATCCAACACTATCCCTATTCAACCCAATGAAACTATCCTTGGCAAGACTGATTGAAAACTTCATGCTTCAGCCACCTAAACTGAGCGCTATTTATTGTAAGTACGTTGTGTAGCCTAATGCAGAGATAAGGGGCCGAGGTAGCACAAAGCCCCAGACGACAGGGCAGGAGAAACTATGGATGGAGGAGCATCTGTCAGGCTCAGAAATAGTCTTTACCACAATTTAAAGTGCTTTTGTGTGTCCTGTGAAAATCCTAACACCTTGCAAGTTTACGCTTCTTGGGGTAAAAAAAAAATATGCAATTAAGCCAGAAGTTTTTCATTAAAATATCTTATGCATGGACAATATTTCTTTCTTCTTTTCCAAAATGTGAAAGAACCCTTCAGATGTCCAATTATAGCATTTCTTTTTCACACAGTGACCACACCCGAAAGCAAACATTAAAAGGACGTGGAACTGCTGACAACCCAAATAGTGAGTCTTGTTCCTTTCTCTGAGATAGAGGATCAGGGTGAGGGATGTTTGGGGATTTTCAGTGCACGTTTCTTATTCTGAATTTTCTTACTTCTCCCTATGGGATGAGATGAGAAATGAGAAACACACGTAAAATAAATCTTTGTTTTAGTTTCATCTAACATGTGTTCTTTTCACATAATTAAAATGTTGCTGCTACTAAAATGTAAAATGCTTTCCATAATTGACTAGTCAAGAAGTTTAATGAAACAACCAGAATAATGTATAATATCTTTTACCATGCATTGTTAGCAATATCCCATTCTCTGTCTCAAGACATCAGAAATGTAGAATCAGAACTCTAGATGAGTAACTGGGAATTCCATATGTATTTCAGTTACCTGCTTTCTTAATGGTTACATAGAAACTACATTCAGATATTAAATATTTGTGCTGAATTATGTGTATTTTCTAATGTAAATGTCTGTTTGTAGGCAAATACAATGAGAACACATTTTTCTTTGGATAAATTTGCTGCATGTAATTCAGATGCTGCTCTTACTGAAAGCCACTTCAGTTTTCTGAATGCACTTGGCAGTCTTTTCATGCAGTTATTAGCAGTCTCACTTAACTTTCTGTATGACTTTACGTGATGTCTCCAACAGTGTATTGCACTCTTGCTTCCCATGTACCTGCAGCCACTGGAAGAAAGTGTGTTGGAGCTCAGGAGATCCCTGCTGGCTGGCTGTCAGTGCAAAATGAGTTCCCAAGGTGCCGGGCGGCTTTATGTCACTAATGCTATCTATCAGATCAGGGTAATTGATTTTATTAGATTTAGAAAGTTTTCATTTCAACTTTGACCTTTTATTTGAATTACATTCATTTAAATTTGAAAAGCAGAAGTAGATTGCAATTCAAAGGAACTCATTTGTTCAAAATATTTTGGAAAGGACATTTGGATAGTTTCAAAAGGTTTTGGCTTTGTTTTGATGGGAAACTTGCCCAAATTAATTTGCTTCCACGGTTTCTGTTTTGCTGAAATAGCAAAGAGTTTTCTCACCACTCTCCACCCAACTCATTTCTTCTTGATAAACCTCTTTCTGAATCTGACTGATATTGATGGAAATTAGATATGAATGATATTCATGTGGAAAGAAGCAATTCAGAAATGAGTTTGAATCGACGCTCACCAGTGTTGGCAGACATAATTGGGCTAATTATACTAAATATGCTTCTTTATTTTGCAATTCAAAGAGGCTGGGTACTGTGAGTGGCACCATCTTTGGCTTAAACTTCTTGATCGTAGTTTTTCCGTATAATGTGTTCAAGATCCACCTTGATTCTTTACAGTTCTTAAGGAATTGTTTTAGATTACTGCATTGCACCTTTCGTCAAGCTTATTTTGTAAGACATTATGCAAAGGCAGGTAGTCCTATTTCTGCAGAATATTCTTTATTAAAGGTCATGGCCTTTCTTCCTCCTTCTGAAACCTTAGAAGACCCATAGGCTTTGTATCCCCTCCAGACATTAAGGGGTCCATTTCAAAGCAGTGAATGTGGGAGGTGTACACACAAATCTTTCTAACAAATAACAGGATTTATTTTTTGACTTGACCCTTTTGAGCACAACTTTGAAAACTTACCCGAGAACATCTATCTGAAAAGTCTTCAGCCACCGCTCACTAGGACAGAGAATTTATGGACAAGCAGGGTTTGGGCTTTGCTTAACCTTATCTCTGTGGCTGGAAGGAAAGCAAAAGATAATTAATTGTCTCATGGCTGTTTAGCTTCCTTGGGGCAACTGCTGCCTAAGTTGACTATGGCAGGGAACTGTTGTGCTGGAGCCTGCTTATGCCTGTAGTAGAAGAGATGCATGTAACCTTGCTGCAGTACAAGGAATTAATTTCCCAGCCCTGTTACTAGCCTGTAACAACTTGACACGCTATGCTGTTAAACTGACATTTCATCCTGTCTTCTGCTTCTACATCAGCTTTTTACAAGAGTCTGGAATGTACGTTTTTAGAGAGGTTGTTTCTCTATGTTAAGGTTTAGACAACTGAATTTCAGCTTTAAGCCATAGGTATTCTACATGGAGGAGTTTCTAACACAAAGAAGGGTCAACTGAGAAGAGACACTAATGACTGTAGAAGGGACCTGGGAGAGGAGGGAGTGTATTTCTTAGAGTAAGTGGTACATGAAAGGTGTGCAGAGAGGGCTGTGATGATAGTGGCTGGGAGATCATCAAGATGGAACTAAGACTGAAGAATGAGGCACAAAGATTAATGCTAACTATTGAAAGGGAAAACTGAAAAAAATGATCCCCAGGTCATTTCCCATTTTTTCTGTCATAGGACTCATTGATATGAGGAACAGCCACAGCAGAACAACTTGAAATTCCCCTGGTATGTTTACTAGCTTAGACCTACCTGAATTCATATGGATTGATACTAACCCTTCCCCCTGGGGAGTCCGTGAAGTCCATGGCAGGTTTCTCAGTGCTCTGTGATGTTGTCAGTCAAACCCGATGATTTGGTGAGTGTTAAGAGGAATTCTTAGAGCCTGACGTAAAAGGGAACTCTGTGAGCACTGCTTACCAAGGCAGAGATCAAACTTGTACTGAAGGTGGGAGATGTCTCATGTATTCAGGACGGGTGCTGTAGGATGGCAGCCAAGACCTAGCATCACCATTTTCTAAAGTGCTTTCAGACTATCTATGCCCCAAGAGGTTCTGAAAGAGGAAAGAACTGCTGCTAAGCCAGGACCGATCTAAGAAAATAAAAAAGCAACTGGATGAATTAGATGGGATAAGTCATAGAATTATATAACTGCATACAGTCAGAGGTCAGTTTTTGACTATGTGCACCAGACATTAAATCTCCAATATCACAGCATAATTCTTTGGTCTAAATACCACTATTAACTCAGAATAAATGAGGAAAAAAATCTCTATTACCCCTTAAGGAATGAGGGGGCTTTTCTGTTGTTTTTACACTATAAAAAAAAATTGTATCCACTCTTGGATGTAGTTGTAGATGTGGTATTTCTTTAATAGTATATTGCTACTGATATATGGCTTCCAGAAGGTATATTCCATCTGGATGCATGATTCATTCAGATAAATTACTTATCCAATCCTGGGATCTGTAGTAGAAAAGCAAGCAATTAACCTTTCCTAATAAGAGCCAGAAGCAGGCCTTAAGGAAGTTAAAATGAAGGAGGTAGCTGGTGTTTAGTTTCCAGAGCAAGTTTTAACACCAGCAGATGGTGCTAAAATGTCCATTAAAAGGAAAAAAGCCCAACAACCCAAACATCTCAAATTTCCTTAAAATCATAAACTGTCGGAGAAAGATAAATTGAGATACTTTAGCTAATTGCTGTGGAAAGTTGAATCTAGGGTGATGTTAGTCATCTTTTTACTTAGACTAGCATAACACACATAAAGATGTGTGTAGCCCTTATTTTCTAGTTTGCTTTCAAGATGGATCAGTTTTCCTTGAGTCAGGTCTTTACCTTGAATAAGGTGACTTAAGTATTTCAGGAATTTTCATTCATATTAAAACTGAGGATTTTTGTATAAATAAAAAAAGAGGAAGAACTGTTGTATAATTTTGCTGATCAATTGAAAGAAAAATTTAAGATTTTTAGACTAATTTTCACTCTGAAATTGTTTCACTTGAAACAATTGGCAATTGTTTTTCTAAGGATACTGCTGTATAATTTTCTTTGCCACTAAAGGAAAGCTATGTTATTTTTAACATACAGAAGCCCCTAATATCACATGAAGAATACCTTTAAAAATACATTGTAGAGAGTTGTAGGTTGAACTTGGGCAAATTTGGTATATGAATGAAGATGTTTTCAGTTCTAGTTCAATTGGTCACATTGGTCTGAAGTTGATAACTCCTGAAGGCTGCTAGCCACTAAGAAGTGTGTTAGGCAGGTTTCATGAGACAGTTTGCATCCACCCCATCCATCCCGAATAACAAATTAAAACCTTCTTGACAACCTCTGCAAAGGGCACATGCCACTAAAATGGATCTTTCATCTTAGACTAAATCTAATATGTATTTGAATGTGTGCAGTAGCAAGGAGAGAAATGAGGGCAGGTTGTGTGTGTTTAGATCATGGAGAATAAGTGATCTCAGAACTAACCAGAGTGAGTTTCTTTCTTAAATACCCAATAGTTTAGATAGTACACACTTTTATTTGGTTCACTGTTTCAGTCTCATCGCCTCAGGTATGATTGGCTGATTTCTGTAATAATTGTTTGAAATGCATGTATTAATAATGATGGTGATTTAGGGTCAGAGCGGGGCACATTTCTTTAAGCAGCATAAAGAAATTTTGCTGTAATTTCTAAGCACTAATGCTACAGTAGAGCCCCAAAGCAACTGACAGGCATTCAAAATGCTATATTCTAGCTTAAAAAGTATACCCCTAGAAAATTTTGAGGTTAAGGATTCTGCAGCGAACTTGGCTTAGATTTAAAAGACCCTGGCTTCATTAACAATGATTATTTTATGTCACATCAGAAGATGAAGTAACATATTAGTACTGTGAGCCTAGAGCATCTGCGGAGCCAATCCTACAAAATGCGACTATCCTTTCTAAGTATCTAAAAGTTATTCCCAGCAAGATAATTAATATAAAATTACGTCTAGCAGAATACTTTCATCTAATGTATCCAAGGGTGGGGAGCCACATCCTGATGTCTCTTACATGTACTTGTGACAATCTTGCCTTAATAAGGACTGAGAAACACCTTCAGAGTTTATCCCAAAATAACGTAATACAGCTTCCTAATATTCATTAATTGTGGAAACACCTGGACTGCACATATATATCTCTGTGCTGCTTGCTTTATGAATACTCATCTGCAAGAATCATCCAGGTGACTGAGTAATGCAAGGTATAAGTATACACAATGACTTATTTTAATATCCTATTTAATTATTTTTTTGGCAGTGATGGTGTGTAATTATTTACTGACCTATCAAATTGGTTACTGAATTACTGTTAAATTCAGATTCTAAGAAGCACTGTCATTTTGATAATTAGAGGCTCTGTCTTATGAGAATGTGTGCTTGTTAAGTTGTAATTTGCTTAAAAAAATAATTAAAGACAGAGGTTATTTAGGAAGGAAGGCTTAAGACCAAGATTATATTCAAAGGAAATTAAAGACAGGAAGCCCCAGGGTATTACAGCCCTGCCATGCAGCTCCTATTAAAGAAAATGAAGTCTTAGAAGCAGCACAAATAGTGATGTCTGCCATAAGGCTGCCCAGCAGTTTCTATTATAAGATCCTGTTTTCTATTGCTTATAACATTGCCAAACTTAAAACATTTGGGCCAAAATTTTCCGTGCTGTCTGCCTTGGGCAAATATTTTCGAAAGTTTATTCTAAAATACTCAGCCATTTCTCCAGCTGGGGTTAGGGAAAAAAAAAGATATTGTTTTACCCATGTTTACAGGGGTATGTATAGGTATGCATGTATATATGCTCAGATGTACATATAAATACGAAACTGTCTTTTTGAGGAATGTTAGTGTTTCCATGGTCTGTAATGAGGACTTAAAGTTTGGCCAATTTATTTATTTTTTTTTAAATCTGCTTAGAGGGGATTAGAAGGGAAGGAGTCTGCCTTACCATTTTGCAAAAGGTGAAGGGTAGTGAGTGAGGGAAAGAATGGCAAGGCAATAGGACAGAGGTAAGAGGAAAGAAACAGAACCTGGGAAGACAAGGGTATAGAAACAGTGAAAAAAAATAGTAGTGAAAAATGGGAAAGGGTGTTCTGGAGAAAGCATAGAGAAACAGGGACAGAAGTGTTTCCTAACACCTACACCTCTCCACCTGAAACACAAAGACATGGTTTGTTTCTCCATCTCTTTCTAGTGGCAAAGTCAAGCAGAGTATGTTGTGTATCTTGGGTAGGTTGACTACCTGGTGTGGTGGAATTCTACCAGATGACATTTGAGTTCCAGTGTAAGCATTTTAAAAAATTTAGTCAAGCCAATAAATACTCCTCTTCCCTCTACAAACTATTAGAATAACGTTTACAATGTGAAGTCAAAGGTCTTATGGTGGTTAATTAAGAAAATAAACATTATTTTAATAGTTTGTGGGGTGTAACTTCATTTATGATGTCCATTTGCCATTCACCTGCAGCTTTCACCGTGTCTCTCCTACATCATATACTCCTTTCTTCCTTCTCATCACTGCCCTCTTCAGTGAACTTCTTTGCTACTCCCCTCATATGCCCTTATTCTGCATGTTACTTTTTCATTTCTCTTTTTAGATCATCTCCCCCAAATCCTAGTCACTACATTTGCACTCTCTTTTGCATTCTCTTTTCCTTTTACTACTGTGAACAGACACAGCATTCTGCTAGTACCAAAGGCTGTATCTTGGTTTCTTTTTTAGCCTGTCCTTCTCTTCTCTACACTTGTACAGGCTGTCTGTGGGTAAATCCTTCTGCCTCTTCCAACCTGGCATGCAGAGAACCTGCCCCTTACATAAACATGTACACTGACATGCAAAGGCTTTTTTGGGCTCCTTTCAGTTTGCATTTTACTAAAACAATGTCCTCTCTGGTCCTGCTTTCTGCAACCTCGCCCTTGCAGAGTCTATTCAGACTCTGCTACTTAGATCATTTTCTTGGCTCTTCAGCCTGTTTCACACGTTCTGCTGTCTTGCTCATCTCTGCTCCACTTTCATCTTGTTGTCTCAGATGGTCCTGCATCATTATTTACAGCTGTCTTCACTTACCAGCAGTGCAAGCTTTTCCCATATGATAGTCTACTTCTGCAGTCCTTTCCATGCTTTCTCTCGTGTTGTGAGGTGTCTAAGAAAGCGTGCAAAGCTAAAAGTTTATTATTATTTGAAACTTTTATTAAAACTAGCTTGTATCAAAATGCTTACTGAACAGTGCTGGCTAGGCAGTGGCATGCCAAACTATATGAGCATCTGTATTCAGATTACTGCTGTTTTGTCTTTCCATTCATACTTCCCTAACTCACCCTTTCCCCCCCTTTATTTCTCTGTTTCCTGAAATTAACCTAGATTATAAGGTATGACCTGCCTTTTTTTGCAATTTACGTACAGTACCTTGCACAAGATATCTCTTTGCAATCCTTGACTAGCCTTTGGCAGCAGCACGATATACATAATGTTAAAAATAGTTGATGTGACTTTGAAAAAAAAGCAATAATTTAGAAATTTGCATTTTGAAATTGGAGGAGCCAGTCTGTTTCATCACAGTGGGACTATCAAAGCAGTAGCATACTCTCATTTTTGTGTAATTAGGAGAAAATATTCTGTGTTATTGTTGAGCATTGGAAATGTTTCTTTTCTTTAATCTTACATTGTGTGTGTTGTCTTTGCAACAATAGTTTTTGCTATGGTAACAACTTTTTTATTGGAATCCAGAGCATGAATGTGTAATGCTGCATCGACCCTGTTTCTCCTGAGAGGAATTAACTTTAGGAAGATTTGTTTTGGCCAAACTTATCAAGGAGGAAACAAAGTGTAAAGATGTGCATTAACTGAAAAAAGGCTTACTTTTAAGCAATATTTCCCATTATTATATGCCATTGTCCTTCATTACAGCCTTAGGTTTGAAGACATTAGCTATTTTTTTTGTAAATGACAGGGTGTGGAATGTTATTTTGCTCACATTATTTTATTGTCATCATTTTTGCACATCAGAAAGTAAATGGTTTCTTTCTTGAGTCAAATGAACAACAGCTGGATCTTCCTGTACCCCCTCCCATTCTTCCAGTTGAGGTTCAACATCAGCTGTGGCTTTGTGCAGAGGCACTGGAGTGGGATCAAGACTGTAATTTAGCATCTCAATCAGCTGATATGAATATAATTATAATTAGGAGCACGAGGGTCCATCAACACATGTATGAGCCTGGAATTTAAGTTGTATTTGGATACATTATAATTCTAAACTCTCTAGTGGTTAATAAACCTGCAAGCCAAGAAAAGCCAGAGGTGAGAACTTTGTCTGGAGGTACTGTAGGACTTCCCTGGAGGTCCTTCAAACAGTGAATCATCAATGTTGAAATGCTTGCAGCTGAATTCCCAGCTCAATCTCAACTACAGAAAAAGAAAACTACAGGCAAGCTGGGCAATTGAATTGTCTGTTCTGGGTGCCTACTACTTGATAGACTTTTTCTAAAATCAGGATAACTATAATGTGTGCAACAATGTCTCACTGGTCCTAGGCGTGCTGTACGCTAAAGGACTATTAAAGACCTTCTAGGCATCATCTTCTCTGTCTAAAGTCAATGGGAGACAGGGTCTAGCGATCAAGAAAAGACTACAATGTCTGGGGTTATCCATCTGGCATCAGTCTTAGAAACTGTTCTTTCCAGAGGCAGGGTCTTGCATTTCATAAGTGGACTCAGCTCTCTGATAATTTGGAACAGAAAGGGAGTAGTAAATACTGCTACTGTTAAAGCTTTTTTTTTTTTGTCCTCTCTTTTTTCTGGCTTTGTAACTGTTGTGCACTTCTAGTACAGGTAAGGATTCAAAATTTGTTAACAGTGGAGGGGTTTATAAATTGAATTCAGTGTATTCTTTACCCTTGTCTTCGAACTAGTAGTTACTAGACCTTTTTGTCCCTTTTCCACCTTTTAGATGCCACTGGTTTTCACTACATATTAATACAAATAATACAGAAAAAGGCTAAAGCTGTTGTCTTTTGCTCAGGCAGAACTCCAAGGATGTCAGTGGGTTTAGCTCTCATTCACTAAAGTGCAGCTATGTTACAGAAATATTTTTTAAAAATATGCCTTTAGTTTTAGCTGGTTGCTAGAGGTGTATGAATAGGTGTTAGCTGCTGTAAATGTAGATGGGACTAGGTTCTGCTCTGCTCCCAGTAAAAATGGTAGAAAGCTTTTTCTATGTCTGATGGAGATTCAAAAGTTAGAAAATCTGTGAAGACCTTAGCAGTCCTTCAGGATGAAAGTATCATCGAAGCGTAATATATAGTTTTAATATAAAGGGTGAAGAAAAAGTAATTTCATTGTGATTAAAAAAATACCTCTTGGCTCTTTTGAATTCCCCAAATTTTCCAAACTGAAGATTTGAAAGAGTAACTGCTAAGGTTGTTTGAGCTAAACAATATTATTCTAAACTTATTCTCAGCTTGCTTCTTAGTAGTTTTCCTTTTGTTAAAGATAGTTAGTGGGACAGCTGTTTGCTGGACTGAGTTGAAAATTGTGCAAGGGTCTACAATTGAACCAAAGTCTGGTGTATTCCTCTGCTCTTTGGAAACTTTCCACTGGAAAAATACAAAATTTTGAGGGCTAACCTAGAATTGTTTTTTACTTATTATTGTATTTGAGGATGAGGATTTTTCAAATTTTTAATTTTATTGATTATTGATTTTGCAAATTAGCTGTAAAGCCATTAGTGAAAATGTCTAAAATTTAAAATTTTAACATTTTGCCTCTCTCAGAACTTGGAAGCTGCTAATCATTTTGACTTCTACATGGGCTAAGAAATTGATATTTTGGACATGCTCATGATTTTTTCAGCCTGCTTGTCACATGGGAACAGAAACACCTTTTAGTCACTGTTGTCAACCTTGCTTTCTGAGCTTCCTTTTCAGGATTTTTTCCTATGCAAGCAGGGCCCAGCTCAACCAGCTTTCCTTTCTGCATGGTTTTTTTATCTGCAAAAAGTTCAGAAAATTAGATTTGAATTTTTTTCATACCTGTGTCTAAGTCCCCTGCATATTCCTGAGCAACATTTTTGTTCTCATTGAGTTCCAATTCTGCTGAGTGATTGTAACCTCCATTTTCTCCCTGTTGTAGAGGGCTATGGAGGAATGAATGGAACATTTTAAAAGTGGAGAAACAGACAAACAAGAGGGCATATCCTGGCTCATCATTTATTATTTTTGCTGTATTTGTTTTCCTTCCAGTATTTGTTTTGCTTCAATCTTGTAAATCTGTCAGGTTCAAAGTAAAAATTCATCTTGCTATGTTTTTGTAATAAATTTTACAGTCAAAATTCACTAAAATTGGTAAAATGACAAAGTTTGTTAGAAACTTGGTGTTCTTTTCCAAGGAACATTATTACGCAAAAGAACAGGTCACTCATTGCACGGGTCAGTGCTCAATGAACCTTGCATAAACATTTATTTTAAATTACTGTTGTCTTATGATGTGTTCACATTATAAGATCAGAAAAGCAGATGTGAAGTGTCATCTGGTATCTTCAGTACCTCCATGTCTTCACGTACCTTCACGTTTTACAGAAAGGTGTAGTAGGGTCCCACTCAGGCTAATAAGTTATGTAGCTGAAGAGCTTTTCCTCAGAAAGGAGACTGATGTTAGAAAGCAAGATTTGATCCATCTCATGAATGTATTTGGGGTTTGAAAGTAGATGCTGAGGCTACTTGGAGTCACTGAAGAAGGTGATCTATAATTAGACCTGACAGCCTTATTGAAATTAATGTGCTATATAATGAGCAAAAGCAGTCTGTAATAGGTAGAAAAGATCTCTTTGAAAGATGTAATCCACTTTGATAGTGCATTAGCTCAGAACTATATGCAAGCCTTCCATCTAATCCTGTCTGAAATAATGTTCTGGACACACACTTCCTTCAGCTTGGGAGAAAAAGGAAAGCTTTCATGTGGATGGAGTGAGGACACCAGCCATTGAAGATGCCTCGTGAAGTTGCACAAAGATTTCAGGATAGCTCTTTGCTTTCCCACTTTCATGATCCAATGAGATTCACATAGGTTTGAAGTGAACACCTTTATGGGATGTTCCTTCTCACAGAAGTTAGGAACTAGAACTGCCCTTCTCCCAAAGGCCATGCCTCGGTTGCCACAACTCCTGTAACTCAGCCTTTCCAGGAAGGGTCTGCCCTCAGTTACATGTCAGCACTTGATCTTCAGAGGGTCCAGAAACCAATTCTGTTTTGAGATATGCTGGATGGCCATAGAGCGAACTTTGGGTGAATGCAGCAAATCATCTCACCGTAGCTGTGGTGACTAACCAAGGTTTTCTTTGTATTTTAGTGCTCAGAAGAAGAAGGAAGATACATTGATTAAATAAATTTTGCATTATTTTATGAAGTAACTGATTAGTATGTAAGCTGACCTGAAGCAGCATTACTGAAAATACCATTCTTCCAGCCACACTGTAATGTTAAAACACGTGGGATGGAATTGTATCATCATTTGATGTGAAAGCCAACCAGGGCTTAGAGGACAAGTGACACTTCACAGATTCAGAGATAGTCTTTCTGCTGGAGTCCCTTTGATCTAGTGGTCATGGTGAGCGACAGCTTCCCTGAATAAGACTTATCTACCTGTGGGGAAGGGACTATTAAAGGAATAATCTTTCATAACCACTTGAAGAAAGGAATTTCACAGATGCAAAAAAAAAAAAGTATGCTTAAATGAATGTGTGCTAATGAGAACTGTCATCAAAGGAATCTTGTGCAAGCAATTCCCGAACGGATGCAAGATGTTGTGGATAACCAAGACTGTCCAGCTCTGGAGGTAAAATAAAGCACTCAGAATGGAAAATGTATGTTTAACAGACTTGCAAGAAAAAAACCTCACCATCATATATGGGAGAATGAATATGCTTCCTTCTTTTGAGCTACATGGGTAATCTCTAGGGCAGAAAACTTTGAATCTCTTTGAAATGATCTCCAGACGCCATATTAAAATATGTCCAAGCATTTTAAGCTAATGCTAGATTATAGAAATACCACTTATTTAATAGCTAAAGAAAAAAAGAGAGGTAGCTGGTGGTCCACTGAGATTGATGCTAGTCTTTCACCTCTGATAGGCCTGGTTTCCTTTCTCTTTCTTATTCAGATACAAAGCTACATCAGATGCTTACACGAATACCTCCAAGCCCTCTGCTAGGTATTTAAAATGCACTAAAGCAAAAGAGAATAAAGGCCAGTTAATATTCAGTGAAGGGACTGGGTAGGATGAAGACCTTTGGAAAGGTACTGAAGGATGTGAGTTCAGTAGTTTCATTCTTCAGTTCTTACTCATCTGAGTAATAAAAAGAGTGCTGCTTTTAAATGAGGCCCAGCACTGAAATTGCAGTGGATGCCGTGGGTCTGCCTTGCAATGTGTGGGAAGACCACCTGTGATTGAAATGGCATGCAGGCACTGGAGGTCAGGAGTGGAATGTGTTTGTGGAAGGATATGAGTGCTTGGGTCTATGTAGTGTTACTTGCCAGCCCATCAAGGGGAACTGTGAAATTAGTGGAAGCGTGTACAGGTCTTTGAGGATGTACTTCAGGCTGGGAATGTGGCTCAGGAGCACAGCTACCTGCCAGAAGGATGCGTGACACAGGACCACAGGCGTGGGCTGCTGGTGTCAGTGGAGCTATGGTGCTGACTTTGATGGATGCTGCATGAAACCTCAGGTCAAACTCCGCTTAGTGTAAGTGGCTCATTTGCTCCCCTTCTCAATAAATAGACCCATCCCGCATTAACAACAGGCTTTAAAAACAAACTGCACTTTAATGATACTGGCTAGACCTAGGAATTGAGAAAATTGTGCTGGTTTAAGTTTGAGGACTGGGGTGGGGCTGTCTATAACATGGAAAGGATTCTGCTCCTGACTGCGGAAATACGAATTTTGCGTATTAGGCTCCTAGACATAGTAGCTCTGACTTCTCATTAACAATGCAGAGATACTTTTTAATTTTAAAGCATCTTATATGTGAGTGTAAATTGATATTTTCTTACACTTTTGGTGTTTACGTACTGCAGTTACTTAAGAAAATGGGACCAATTATAAGTATTTGGCACCCTCTATTCATGTTTCCTTGCTTCTCTGTTTTTTCTATCCTAATTCTATTTAATTATAAGATTTTTAAAAATTGCTCTGTAATTGCCTAGTCCTATGCGTTATATAGAAGGATGTTGAGAGACGTGACTGTAAAATCCAGACTGCTGTGTGCTGACATTTATGGCTTTCTCTCTGAGCACTACCATGAATAGATGCTAAATTTTCTCAAGCTAAGATGTAGCTGGAAGATGTCTGGTAAAAAGCAATTTGCATTTTTGGATAACAAACAGAAAAAAAGGGCAGATACAATTTTCCAACAACTGCTCTGGTTTTTAACTTCTTCCATTGAGTCTCTATATGGTTCAGAATTGTTTTTTTGCCTTTCACTGGAATGCTTAAAATTGGCTTCTGACAGAAATAAAATATTAGAATAGTTGGATTCTGTCCTTTCTCATTATATCATTTTCTGTTTCCTTCAACATACAATCCATAGAAAAGATGTTTCTAACTTTTCCTGAAAAATGTCTTTCAACATAAGCTTTTTCCATCTGCTTTTGGAAAATCAGAATATTTTATAATTATACAATCATCTTGCTCAAGTTACTTGTTTTCTATTAAAACATTTTGTACTGTTAGAGGTGTCATCTAAGAACGATTTAGGAAAAGTTAGAATTAAAGGTCACCTTTCTGTCCAAAAGTTGCTCAGAAAAAGATAACTAAACAGACTTGCTCTTTAGAGAATGATGTCAGAATTTCTCTCTAGATACCAATTTTTTATTGACTTCTGATGGAATTACATCATTCACCTTAAATATTGAGTAATAGAAGCCCTTGCTAACTGTTCCGTAACTCTGGTTCAATAGATAAACTCTCCACTAGTTTCTGAAAACTACTATTCTAGCCAGGAGCTGATACATTAGAAATAAATTTGGACTATTATGTGAGAGGCTGCCATGAGTAAGGGTCTGGTTAAAATTAAACTAATAATCAACTAATATTGTAATTGGTATCTGTTAAGATATTTGAGGCTGAGATTGAGTTAACGCCCCTAAAATCTATGTAACATACTTTTTCTATTTTCAACTTCTATCATAGTCTGAAATTAGGAAGGAATGAATAAACCCATAGCAAAAAAAACCAAACAAACAAAACTTTGAACTTAGAAAAAAGAAAAAATAACTCATTTGAGACTTGTCAGAAATAATCCTAGCACTGCTGTGGTCTGCTTGCTCTTTATATTCTTGCATTTGTCTGCTTAGCTTCATGTTAAACACATTAAAATTCTGAGCAGAGTGGAATAGTGAAAGGGCAAGCTCTGGTCTTATCTGGGATGTACTGGGTACATTTTTCAGGTGGGGACCGTATCCTGCCATCTGTCTGTGGTCCCTGGTCGGTGGGTACGGCGTGCAGGAGCCTGTGTGCAGCCCAGCAGGGTGCACTGCACCAACATGGCTAAAAATCCCACTAGTGAAACTGCAGTCATTGCGGTTCCTTCCCAAGGGGCTTTGCCTAAGAGCGCAGCTGCATGATGAACGTGCTTACAGTAGGGCACCGGCAGGTTAAGAAAACACTGACTTATGTCTGAAAATGGTTCTAGGGTCAACTAGCTACCAAGACATGAAAAACTAGCTCTGGAGAAGTGGCTGTGTCTGAAGGAAAATCCTGCGGTATGATGCCAGGGATCCTGTGAATTATTAGGTTTGCAGTATGTAAACAATATATTTTAACTTAGTTTATGTGTGTATGGCTCACTCCTGGAAGAAGCCATGACTCCCACTGGCTTCGGTAAATGCTGCAAGTGCACAGAGCCTCTGTGGATATGGTTCATAAGTGCTGTGTTCAAAGAATAGTGAAGCTCTGGATTAACCCTTCCAAAACCAGAATTCCTGCAAAATCGCTCCTAATCTGTTGTCTCAGCATTGTTATACAGGCATTTACTTGGGTGTAATCATTCTCTGCACTCCAGAACAGTTGTCATGTGCAGAGAAGCCCCTACTTGTATGCCGTACATGCATGTGCAGGGTTCAGTCCTGTGTTGCATTTGATTGTGTGTACATATGCAAATTCTGTGTTTGTCCAAGAAGCTGTATCAACAAAGAACAATTTTTTGTATTACATATGGAAAAGTTGTGTGATGGAAACAAAAAAAACCTGCACGGTTGATAATTATATTGGATTAGATCCCTGTGCTTTAATGTTGGCAACATAAATTTAAAAAAAAAAAAAAAAAAAAGTCTGGGTTTTGATTTTAAGAAAAGACATGTAACCTTTTGATGAAGGTTATGAGATCAGCTGGTACTGATGATTCTCTTGGCATGAAAGATGTGTTTAGGGGAAATGGGCGTGCCCATCCTTTCACATTCTAGCCTGGAAAGAGATAAGCAGTGGTCAGGTCCATGTGATGACATCTGACATGTGGCAACTTAAGATTTTAGCAAATACATTTTGTTTTCATACACCTTCTTTTATTGTAGAACATTTTGAGGAACCATGTTGTTGTTTTGTTAGAAAAAGGAACACTATAGTTAACAGAGTATACGTATGAGGGCAAAACTGTTGCGGGGTCGGGGGGGAGATAGAGGGTCACACAAGACTGCCTTGCAATATTCTCTTCTTACACATTTTGGTCCCTAAAATGTTGCTGTAATATTGAAGCATGCTTTTTGCTTCAGTGTGCAACCTGTATCGACACAGGCTAGGGAATGAAGCCACTATATTAGGTGCATAAACACTCCTTTCTCTAGGCAAAGACAGAGACAGAACTGCACATATGAAGTGTTCACAGGCTTGTAAGGATAACAGTTGTTTCCTTCTCTTCTGTAATGTTCCCTGAGCAGCTGAGCTTCCTCTCATTTGGCCATTGGATTAATATCCAAAGCATCTTCATTTCTTATGAAGCCTGAAGCCATTTTAGGTACATTCTTTACATTCTGGGCCAAAGCAGAATCTTTTTAGAAACGATTCATTCTTAGAAGGGGGTCAATGCTGTTGTTTTTCTTCTAATTTTTGTTTAAGTATCAATTAATCAACAACCCTTATATCTTTCTATACTTATCTGAACTACTTTTGCAAATTGTTGATTTGCCTGTGTTATGCACAATCTATGAAAAGGCTTTTTGTAGCAAAGTTTGCTCAGGACCAGCATATTTATTTGTGTAGTTTATTTTTTTCCTCAAGTGTCCACGTTTCCAATCAATAAAATAGACACAAGAACATAAGGGAAGATGGCGACGGGCAATTCTGTGGGTATATCTCAAAATAGATATTATTTTTAATATTTGGTGTCCAGACCTGACCATTACTGCTTGCTATCTTTCTTCCTCAGTTGCATTTCCACAGGCAGAGGAGAAACTGATGATTCTCAGGGCACTGCATCTAAAATTTGTTGATGGCACTGAGATATTTCATTGCTTGGCTACTGCTTGTGGATGATCCTCATGCCTGAAACAAAGGGACAGTAAAAGGAAAGAGAAACATTAAAAGTTTTGCTAGACCATACTCTTGGTCTTACTCTTAGAGAAAGTTAGATAGAAATGGTTGTTATGAGTTTTATTCAGATTATGAGTGAGATATGAAGCTCATATTTGGTTTTGGTATGTGTCCAGGTTTCAAGATCTTAGATCCTGCTTGGTCTGCTGTCTTACATAGTGGGCAGGGAGCATGGAGAAAGAAGTTGCAGCTCAGTCCACAGGACTGAAACAGGCAGCTGCTACCTGGGCTGCGTCCAGCCATGGCTTGCATAGGGTGGAGAAGGCTGTGTACCATACAGCTGCTCCCGTCCCTGTGATCAGATATGCAGCCCCCAGCACAATGGTAAAGGTTAATTTGTCCTGGTTTCCTGAGTGAGATTTGCATGTAGGGGAAGTATTAGGAAGCTAAATAACGACAGGATGTAATAGTCCAAACTGTTAGAGTTGGAATGACCAGGAGGAAGAGTAGAAAACATATATCTAAAAGGTCATGTGTGAATTCAGACACATGTACTGAAGAATTTCTTGTATGTAAAAAAAGAAAGGCAATTCTGTTTTTTATGTGAAAGATGATTATGAAACCAAAGATGCTGATGGGACATTTATTGTATGTGTACTGTGGCCATATTTCCTGGAATGTGGAGGAACATGAATAATTAGGTTTAATATTCTGGATTATCTGTATCTTTTTAGAACTGGAATTGGAGGAAAGATAATAAGGATATTGCGAGGTGTTTATACAGATTGTGTTTATAGGGGTAAATAAAAATAAAAAAAGCAGCAGAGATGGAAATATTTCCCAATGCTCTTTCACCTCAACTGAATCCATACTTGTCAGAGAAGGTAAGGCTTAAAAAGGAAACCCTCTGGAAAAGTTGGAGAGCTGCTACTTTAATCTTCACCTTCTGAGAAGTTTCAAATATCAAGAGCAGAGAGAGAGAGAGAGACTGGGTCTCTAATTAGTGAAGGAGGCAGGTAGAACATTAATTGATTTGTTACGCTACTACTTTGACCTGTGCTGTGTTTGAGAACAATAGAAGAGCTGTAATGTTCTTCAGCAGTGGAGTAAAGCTTTTATGCAATAGCAACTTAGAAACCTTTGATCACAAACTGTTGCTGTAAATGTGTAATTTTTAAAATAGTACTTTTTTCTACATGCATTTTATTTTATTAATTTATTCTTTGTTTAGGAATCAGGTGCACAGAGTTTGGGCTATTTTCTCGTTTTACACAGTGTTTGGAAAGTCCTGAAATCAATGTGTCTCTTCTAGTAGTGGTATAGTTCAAATCCAGTAACATTTGTGAGAAAGTGGAATATCTGTTATATATATGATGTAGGACATTACAAACCTGAAAAATAAGAAAAAGGGGGAAAAAAGGTGAAGAAAGATACAGGAAAGATTTATTTTTATCTGTCCTGGATTGCCATTTAGGGTCAAACTTACTATATAACAGTGTCTGTCATGGCTCCACAGTCCCAAATTTCACAGTGAAACATTATACTGTCACTGCACAGTCCTTTGAAAGCTGCCTTCAGTAAAGGTGTTTAATAGTGCTAAGAGTTTAATTAATGATTTAGAACCAGAGAGGCATTTAATTTCAAGAAAGTACATAAAAATAATGCTATAAAAGCAGTGTACATACTGTGGCAGTTTGATATTAAAAAACAATTGGCTTACAAAAATGTGTGGGCTTGGACATAATTTAATCACTTAGTTGTTTGTTTGTTATGAAGGAGAACAAAAGAACAAAGAGGGTGTCTCAGTTTCTATATAGCCCTAGAAGCAGAAGCATTGGCTGAGAATTTAACGAAATGGTGCAACACAAGCATATTGCAGGTCTCAAAAAACAAAAAAGGGCCAAGAGCTTTTATTTGCAAACAAAGGGACCCTGGCACTTTGTAATTCCTGGTGATCCTTTTTAACCCTTTTTTCAGAGAAGGACTGATTTTCCTAGTCTCAGCAGCCCATTTGAAAAAAGATAAGGCACTTAGCCTGAGTTTCAGACAAAAATTAGATTTCTGTTTGTCTAGGTTCCCTGTGTAGCCAAAAGGGAAAGACAGAGGTGATCCATCACACTGTGAGAGAGATTGCTGAGATAATCAAGATATGGTGCCCTGGTTAGCTGATGTGTCCTTTGCAAGTGCCAGTCCGACACCATAGTCCAATAACAACAGAATGATCTTGGATCTCGCTTTGTCTTAGCTAAACTGTGAATATGAACAGCATAATTGTATGGTAAATTTATTCAAGTAAACATTGTTATCTGGGAATGTTGCTTTGGGAGGGCATTTCACCTCAGACAAAGAAAACAATTTTTTATTTGGCAGAAGAATGCCCAGATAGGGAAATGGGCTTGTTTATTTGTAGTGATTTAACTCAACATCTGTGTAACGAATAAAATTTTAACTGTGGGACAAGTCCATATATCAAAGCAAAGTGTTGCTTTTTCTGAAGTGAAAGGCAGCACTTCTCATCTTTGGCCAATTGGCTTAGCGTGCTTAAGAGCTTCAAGTCAGTCTTTTTTGTAGGGGCTAGGTTTTTTTGGACATAGTATTACTTGTTTATCCCTCTCTGTTGAACCATGCTTGTGCCTGTCATTATGTGAGATACCCGATTATGTCAATGAGCACTTTATATAGACTAAGGATTATGTATGTTATGTTACAGAATTAGGGAGTTCCTTACATGATTTTACATTTTTTTTGAGAATGCATTTGTCTATTTGTTCATTAAGAAACATACTCTCTCATTTCATGGCCCTCTGTGTAGTAGAATAGAAAATAATATGTGTGTGTGCATGTAAGAATATCCAGTCCTACCCTGGAAAAAAAATATTCAGCCAAAATAAGTATCTGACTGTTTTGCAAGACAATGTCTAGCATGATGTAATATCAGGCACCTGGCATAGTCACATCATCATTGGTTTCAGCTTTTCTTCATGACTAACAAAAATTAGGCAACATATACAAAAACCGCAAAAAACCCCTAAACTGTAGTCCAGATGTTTTTTTCAGAACTGAATAAAGTGAGAGGTGAAGTAAGCCTTTGACAAGAATGCACAGGGAAAAGATTAATCATCACTTCATGTTCTATCTCCAAAACAATTGTGTCTTTGCTTGTCTGTGATGTTTGATTTTGAATAAGCAACAGGCAAAGGCATTCCCTTTAAGAGACAGGCAGACTGTCCCTCTGAAGGCAAGCTAGTATTGTAGAGATGTAAGCAGTCTGCATAACTTGGAAATCCACAACAGAAAAAATTACTAAAAGTATTTACACAGTTGAATCACAAACTACCGTGATGGTATGCAAAAGATTACTGATGAGTTGTCTGAAGTGCAGAGTAGCACATTTAAATAGTTAAAAATATTGGTTATCTCATTTTAAAGATCAGTTGGCTATGTATGTTTGTTTATTTTCATTAATTTTGATAGGAACATCCTGGAAACACACAGAAAATTTGCAAAATGTATCAAGGCTGGGCTATTGGGTAGCAGGCAGCGCCTTGGTACTGCAACTGTTTGTTCTAAGTTTTTTTAGCTGTATGCATGAAGTGACTTGAGTGATGTGTGTGTCTGAAACCAGCACTGTATATTTCACATACATATATGCTAAATACATGCAGACGTTTGTATGCATGCGATATACAGAGCAGTGCATTTGTGAGCATACTCGTGTACTTCTTTGAAGGTGACTTAATAAACATTTGTTTTGTTGATTAAGTAGCAACACAAACAAGAATATACAAAGGGATACAGGCATAGAAAATTATAAATATACACTCTGTTAGCCTTTTCATATAAACATAAGGTATGTAGAATATGTTGATTGTTTCACATTTTAATGGCAGTGGTAAATATGGCGTACCAAACTGTTTCAGCATAAATTAATTTTACAATCAAATTCTAAAAGCAATGCTCAAAAGCCTACCACATAGCTAATAATTATTTGCATAGGAGGACCCTGATACAGGTTGAGGCCTCTATGATAAGAATATTTTTGTTAAATATTATCCTTTTGTGGAAGTTTCTTCTAAGGACCTACAGCTTTTGAACACAAAGGCTATTAAGCAAAGAAAACACTTAGCTTAGATATTCTACGGGTGGATATAACTAGTTCCTGACAGACACACAAACACACTAGATTTGTATATGCATGTATATATATAAATTGTATGTAAGTATAACATTTGACACAAGTATAAATTTCTTAATTTTTATGTCCCTGATTTTTATTGTCTTGTAATATTCCATGACTATTTGATACATTAAAAATCTGTCATGATATTTGGACTGCTAACAACATTACAAAAGCAAACTTTTTTTGAGTTTTCTCATTACTTTCATTTCACATCCTGTTTTGTGAAATGAGAGGCCAGTTTCAACAGGTTTGGATTTCACATTGGGGAGAGAGAAGAATTAGTAGTTCAGAGAGCGTTCAGATAAGCCTGACCTTAATTGACACAGTGGTATGTTCATTTCTGCTCAGTGAAGGAGAAAAAGACAGAAGCAATATTGCCAAGTACTTAAAAATCATGAAGATTTCAGTTTAGATTTTCTACAGAGGACTTGAAACAAAAGACATACCAATTTCTACAGTTATTTGTGTTTTGTCTTGGTGACCTCACATCAAATGTGAAAAGAAATAAAATTGTTTCCTAGCTGCCAGGATACTTTTTTCCCTAGGGCCTGAGGGCTACGCAGCTCACTCTTCATGCACCATTGCTGCTAACAAAGTGGCAATCTCCAGGTAATGTCCCCATGGCTGCCTGTGCAAGCCCATTATGCCATAAGCAAAGTCACTGTTGAGGGGGGGACACCCCTATTTGGGTTCTGCTTCTGATCCCTCGACTCCTGTCACTTTCATGGCACTCAGATGGTCACACTGGATGGCTCAGCCTTTAGTTAAAGAGAACACGGGTCTGCTTGTTCTGTCTTTCTGGATTAAAGGGGGTTTGCGATTGCTTAGCAACTGAATTTCCTTTCTGCTGCTCAAATAACTTTGACAGTTAGAAACTTAAGAATGATCTCTAGCTATAAGCTCCTTACAGTTGTGTGTGAGTTTTGGCAATGACACATGAATTGCCTTTGTTCACCTAGGCTGGCGCTCAGCCTCCCATACTGGGGAAAAGGCACGAGAAATACTACTATTGCTAGTTTCAGAAAAACTCCCCCAAAGGAAATATTCTTTCCTAATATCTGGCAATTAAAAATTCATGTCTGAGGGTTTATTTCCATTCTAATTCTTCTCCTGAGGTTCAAAAACGTTTTCTTTCTTAGGAATGTAGTTCTTGATGTTGTCATTGATTAAATATTTGGTTCTTTTTGTATACAGCTGGACTCTTGGTCCTAATTATGTCATGGAGCATTAGGTGCTCATGGAAGAAACAGATAAACATATTCTAGGCAGCAGCAGTAGCACATGCTCACTGTGCTATCCAGCCAACATTCCTCAACTCTGACCTGAGGACCACCTCTGGAGGTAGGAGTTCCTATCAGTGAGTCTTCGCTTTCTCTGCCAAGACTGTTAGCAAAAAGGACCTTCAGAGTCAACAGTACAGTTTTGTACAGCAGGGGCTTGTTCACCAGAAACTGCTCACTAAAGTGATTTCATGTATGCCACAAAAAAAATATATATTGTAACACATTTATGTTCCCATTTCGCCTAGGGCTTGAACCCTGAAGAACTGGCAAATTATCAATTCTGTAACTCATTTGTTTCCTCAAGACCTGGCACTTACGTAACTGTTTCTATCTGAAGTGTATCACAAATCGCACGCATACTAGCTATGCTTAGTAAACCAGTAGTGTTATACCACTTCAGAGATGAAACCTTAGAACTGTGAATATATTCTAACAATCAAAAACCAGAATCACTGTCTGCTCCTACCTACTTTTGATGTAGGTAGTCAAGTTATAAAATTTAAATATTCTTCATGTGAGTAATTATTTGCCCAAATCACAATTATTTTTTTTCTTCAAGATAGTTAGCATGATAATTGCTGGTTTTCAGTTGTCAAAAGTCACTACCAATCAGAGGGGTGGCTGAGAGATCTGTTGTCTCAAAGCTTGGTCCTGCAGACTTGTTTGTCTGCTGTTCAGTAGCAACATCAAACAGCAACACAGGTTCTTATAGTGACAAACCATCCTGACTAACTCTGCAGACAGGTCTTTCCATGGTGTTCATGAAAAGATTAAAAATTAGTTGGTAATTTCTCAATGAATCAGCCTGTACTTCCCAGTCATTGTTTGCTGTCATTTCCTAGGATGACCTTAAAGCATTTTATGATTTTATTTCGTGTATCTGTCTGAGTATAAAACTGTGCATCATTTAACGCTCCTCAACTGAGAAGGTCAATGTTTTGGCAGAGCGGGGTGTTAATGTCTTCATGGATGGAAAATTTTGGTTTTATATTGTATCAGTAACTCTACAAGATGTGATACTGGGATATAGGGATCTAATCTCTTAGAAAATGATGGATGAGATCCAACTCTGTTCTTTGAAAGAACGGCTGACGCATGTGGCATATGCAAGTGTTGTTTAGTTGTCTGCTTGAAACTGAAAGTCTGAAGAAAAGAAAATCAGTATTTTTAGCCTGGCTCCAACATGTGTATTTATAAAATATCCAAATTCCCTTTTATTTTATTATATTTTATTTTTAAAATAAGAATGAAATAAGCCTGAATTTTGAAATATCCTTCTCCTGGATTAGGATGTTATGGAATACTTATTTTTCTTGTGGAATATTTTTTTTTTTACAGCCCACATCTACAGTCTTACAACAGACAGAAAATAAATCCTGATGATATTAAACTCTGGCAATTTAACTTTTGCTTTCAGAACATGATGGGCTCTTTTTGGTTTTCCCCAGAAGCTTGTTGGAATTTACCTTGGAAGTCATGTGAGGGCTTCAGGTTTGTACTTCTATATGTGTGATCTGTCTGTGTACTTTACAGAAAATGTTCATTCTGACTTGCTTTGGTAATCATCTTTGCCTTTCTCCTCTTCTGCATGAATTAATGTTTCACTGTACAGTAACTAGAGATTAGCTGATCAAAACATCAGACACCTTTCCACCCTCTTTGGGCCAAAATCCTGTGGGATCTGTTTTCAAGATACTACTACAAGGCAGGAGCGGGGCTGTAAGCTGCTTGTGATGTGGGACAGGGAATTCCACAAAGCCTGAGGTTGGGCAGCTTTGCAGGATTCTTCTTAATGCTCCATGACACTTTGGATGCAAAAGCAGTAAATCCCGTTTCCCCCTCATGGGCATTACAAATGATATCTTAATTTACCAGCACTGAGAATAATCTTATTTATCTCTTTTTTTATAGCAGACTTTTTTTTTTTAAATTTTGTAGCAGAAAAATACAAAATCAAGTCTTACAAGCTTTCCATTCAAATTTTTTAAACAAAATGAGCTGGCCTGAGTCTTTCTACAGCAGGCACTGTCAAGGCAATTCCATCTTGAATACTTTCTGTTTTAAAAATATTCTGCCCAGAATATATGTTTTTAAATTTTGATTGGTCTTTTTAAAGTGATAGGCATCTGTTGTTGAGTATGTTGCGATGAACAGGGGAAGTTTTTCCTGCTAATTACTGTTATTATTAAAATGTTAGCACTTATGTCACATTTGAGATTTATTCACCTAATTTGGGAGGCAGGTAAATAGACAGATTCTCCTCCTACTGTGAAGGGAGGACAGAGGTGGGATAGTAAGGCAGACCCAGGCTTTGAACTCAGCAGTTCAGTTTAAAGTTCTGTGCTCAGACCACTACATACCATTACATTTGCAGATACTGGTTCATTCAGCCTTCCAGAAATCTAATCATTATAGAATTTCCAGTGCCTAAGTTCACAGTAACATTAATTACCATGCCGAAGTCTGGCTATTTCAAGACAATTGAGAGATATGAAGAGAATTGGTGGAAGAGTGAATCAGGGGTCATAGTCTAGTTCAGTATACAGCGAACTAGGGCTCAGTCTGACAAATGAAAACAAAATAAAAAGCTTGAGAGGAGCCAAAAAATATCTTAATAAATAATTAGAGCTTGTATTTTTCAGAGAGCTGGGTTTTCTTGGCAACACCAGGCAGTAGTCATTTCTGAACAAACACGATTGAAATTTATGTCTCAGTGAAGCAATACTGGAAGCCTGTTTGACGTGCTGCACAAAGACCATTTCCGATGCTCTCCGCCAGATGAATTTCCTCCGTGTGCTGGAGGTGGGCAGAAGTGTGGTGCATTTGCAAGATGTACCTCAAATGCAAGACTGGTCTGTGCTCCAAAGGTATCCCTTGTATCGATGAGGCTGTGGGACACAGCCAGGGGATAGCTGCTTTTTAACTGATGAGGAGCTGGCCGAGTTTTGCACGCACTCTGATGTTCAGGAGTGCTGAGTTTCTGCACCCATTCATGTCACCAGGGTTGTTGTAGGTCCTGCAGTTGTAAAAACAACAAAAACTGCAGGTAATAGCTTTCTACAGGTGTGGTTTACAGGTGCCTGCAGTGTATGCACAGCAGCTCATTCCTGTGTGATCTAGAGAATAAATGCAACAGGCTGGCCTTGGGATATGCCTCCATAATCAGGAGTACCAGCAGCCAGTTCATGCTTACAGGAGAGCTTTACCACAGTGAGTTAGTTACTGCTAGTGGCATCTGTAAAATGGAAACCTTAGGCACAGGGAACAGGCAGTGTTGCCTCTCAGCTCCTTTGTGTGCGGTGGTGGGGAGCCCAGGCTCTGGAAGGGATTTTTCCTTTCCTCTCCCCCATGGAACTTTCCTCCCCACCTGCTGCAGTAGCAGGCAAGGCTGGGAGTGAACAGCCAGAGGGACCTTGGAGCAAGGGGCTCTCCTCTGCATTTGCTGCCCCTGGCAAATGCCTCTCTCATTCTCCCAGTGGCCTTAAAACAAAAGTTCCCACTTCTGCACCCCTCACCTCTATGCAGCTCCTTCTGTCCCTTAGCTGCCAGGGGAAGAAAACAACAACAGGTGTAAAATTAATGCTTTCTCCTTTTTTACAGCATTGTTGCAACATCCTTTTCTCCCCTTTGACTGTGCCAGAGCTGACTGCTGTCGCTGCTTTACCTTTTGGGACCTTGTGCCCTGCTTCCACATTAAAAGGTTTGTTTGCTTTAAGAAAGTGTGTGCTGTCATTGCAAAGGAATGTATAAAATCTGGTGTCAATAAGCTTAATTGGTGTAAAGGCCTGATTGGGTTTGGGGGGGAGAGGTGTAGATATTGCCTCCTGCTGAACTCTGTAAAGAGGCCTGGTAGCTTGGCTTTGTTGGGGAGAGCTGTAGAGCAGTGACCTGAGGTGTGCGAGTAAAATCCTCAGCTGAGAGCTGGAAGGAAAAGCGCAATTAGTGGTGGGCTTTTACCGTTGCTGGTGGCCGTGGGTTCTGATACACTAAACAGAGTTAACTCTGAAATGCATGGATGTATTAGAGTAGAGCTAGGAGAGCTGGTGGGTCTGTGAGGAGAAGCTTGAATTGTGAAAGAGAGGAGCCTTTCTGGATCTCGGATAATGTGGGATTCCTAGGGAGAAGCTTGCCAGCTGAAATAGAGAGTCTTGGTTCCTGCTGGTATGGCTCAGGCTTCCTAGGAAGACACTTCAATATGTGTTTGATTAAGAAGAAAATGGGCAGAACAAGTGGAAAATAACAGTATATCTCAAAGAAAATTCCAGTGGGCAAGCGCTGTTAGTTGGCTTCAGATAGAAAGGCTGGGCTGTTCTGAGTGATCCGCTTTTTAGAGGTAAGCGAAAAGGGTGCAAGTATACACTTCAGGGTGTAAGAAATTAAAGGGCAGCACAGCTGCTAAAAAATTAAAGTTGATGTATTTGCCTCTATAAATGCAGCATGTTTGCCAGAACTCTGCAGTTGGATTAAACTCAAAGCATATGTTCTCTGACTTTAGGATTATCCCATACTGGGCTGCATCCATCACTTCTGCTCTCTCCTCAGCAAAATAACTGAAGTTCTGCAAACTAGCAGAACTGCAGATCTAGAGTCTAGCAATCCTTGCACCACTTTCACTCCTTAAACTTCCTTTTCTCCTTTGTCCACTTCTTTCCCTGTATAGATGCTTCCTGATTTCTTCCTTCTCCTTTCTGATAACTTTATTTCTAATGTCTTTTTCTTATTGTTTTGCCCCTCTTTCAGTGCTGATACATGACTCTATCACTTGTTTGATGCGTTTCCAGATGAAGTATATTTATGTTCTCCCTTTTCCTTCCTTTGCATTCTGGAGAGGCTCCTTACAAGCACCCGAAAACAAATCTAACTTTCTTCTTTCACTCGCACAAAAAGTCAACAGCAATATGTTTCTGGTTTCCTGAAATTACTTCTGTTTAAAGTGATCAATACTTGTTCAGTGTTCCCTTGTTATTTTCAGTCTCGTTTAGATTGTAAATAATTTTGATCAGAGACCTGTCTTTTTGTTACAATTACTGAAAAACCAGGACAATTAAATCTTGGCTTGTTCTTAAGGCACTTAGTGAATCCTGAGCTGTTGATAACAGAACAATTCAGCAGAGTGAAATTCATCTTTGTGTGTAGGGTGTTAGCTACAGTCAGTGTGAATCCCTAAAAAAGATTAATGTTTTCCAGCAAAACATATAACATACTGATAACTTCAGGTTGTCCACTAGTCTTTGTAATTGGCATGAAATCTAGGGTGGCTGGGAGTCAAAATCCTGTCTTTTTGGCTTTGTGTGTGTTCTACTGATTACCTGCCCAATGAAGTAAGTAGGCAGGGCAAGCTCTTTGTGTCATCCTGCAACCATGTCAAGTTATTCACTAAACCTCTCTCTGGGAAAGTGGGTTGGAAACATTTAGGTGAAGATTCTTGTTTCAGCACAAATTTGCTGCTTTATGGAAACTGAAGGATGTGTTAGGCAGAGATCAGTTATAATTAATTTACTAGCTTTAAAATCATGTGGAGGAAAAAAAAAAAAAGAAGAAAAAGTCCATAATCATTTTAGCTATTTCTAGAATGAAAGACTCCAGGCTTTCTTTTGGGAAGTGATATTAGTTGCACTAAGGCAATTAAAGGGAATATGCTGTTTACATTTAAATATTTATAGCATTGTTGTTTGAATCAATTCTGATCTGTGAAAACTTGGGACCTTGAAATTTTGTTTTGATTTTTTTTAATAAGAAGTTTACTACTGCTACATAGTAGAACTGTATCTTATGAATTCTACTAAACAGAGTTGCAAAAACTAGATTTGCTGCAGTTGTATGAATAGACTTCTTTCAATACAGAAGCTTATTCCTGCCAATGGCAAACTGTCAGTGACATCAATTTTCATCTCTGTTCCTGTCTTCTGTTCTAGTGTTCTCAGACTGACTTGTCTCATCTGTACCTCTTCTCAAAATCTGCCTTACCAAAGCTGTCTCTTGTTCCAACAGACCTCTCTGTCTTTTTTGCTTTGGGTAAGGCCATGTTCACAGCATACTTACTCTGAACATTGCCATTATTTTAGCTACCAGCTTCAGCACAGGAGATTAATGATTCTTGTAGCCATCCTAAAGGAATGGCAGGAAATTGCAGCAAAACTGGGAGCTATTTCTGTGTTATGACTGTGAGACAATGGCTGCTATGATAGGTATTGTGTGGCTACAGCTTCAGTGGTATGTGGAAGGTGTGATATTTGGATGACCCTCCCTCCCACAGTATTCATCACTTCTGATCGAGGGAAGGCTTTAGATCCGGGGGGTGTGTGTGTGTGGAAGATGCGCAATTAAGAATTCATTATTACTAAATCTAAACTAATGGAGAAAAAAATAATAAAAATTAGTATTAAAAACTTAGCAAGTACAAGCACACTATTTAGGTTACCATCCTCTCCAAGTAATTGTCCCACTGTTATTTTTTTCAGAGTTCAATAGATTATTTGAGACTTTCCTGGGCAGAAATACTTTAGAAAATAATCACAGGTTGCATGTCTCGGCTCCAGGAGGGTTTGCTGTCATGCAGAAGTTCCAGATTGTGTGCTGGTAATTCCAGATCTGTATAAGCCAATGATCCGCATCCCCTCTACCACTTGGTAGTTGGGTTAGAGTAGGGTCCAGAATGGAGTGCTGTTGTACCAGCAACATGGCTGGTGTTCACTCTTGTGTATGCTGTAGCATGGGTTTTGGTTTTATTAATGTAAGTTACAGTTCATCAGCTATGAGTCCTGGGAGCTGAGTTCCCTGGGGACTGATTGCCAGGGGGAGGGTGTGAACTGCTGGGATCTGTCCACAGGAGGTGGAAAGAAACAAGAAAGCCCCCCAAAAATTGGGAGGAGCAGTCATGAGTGTGGCCCAGAAAGGTAATGGCAAAAAGACTCCATAAGATGCAGAGCAGAAAGCAAAACTGGCAACCATGCATGATTAATCTACTTGCTGTTTTCTCATTGTGTTGTGGAAACTTGACTTTATAAACTGAATTGCACCAAAGAAATATCTTGCTTTGTATTATCAGTCTTGTCTCCATATGGAAACAAGTCAGATCAAACATCAAGATTTTTTATTCTTTTAAGTGCCATCATGTTTTACTACATCTTTTGATATCTCTCAGAACCATTTTTTTTGCTTCATTATAAACGATTAATTCACTAGGCAGTCATCCTCCCTTGAGTCCTGCAGGGTTCTGTATTGCTTGTTTTGCCAAAAAGTATTTGTTACTGGATCAGAAAAGCTTGACTGGCTAGTAAGGAGGGAATTCTTCCTAGTAAATATTCCTTCTGGGTAGAGTGTGCCTCTACATTGGAAAAAAGAGAAAATTTCTGAGAAGTGTTCTAATGGTGTTTGTGCTTACTGTTGAAGTCGGAATTGTAAGAAGTATTTTGCCATTCCTGCCTTATGAAGATATTCTAAAGGACAGAAATAAATTTCAGTCTAAAGAGAACTTATGTTTTTTGATAGGGAAGGGAATTCTATAACGCACGATATTACCAAGAAATTCAGATCTATAATTCAGACCTCAAAACAGATAGAATATTAATGTTAACGACTGTACTTCTGAGGTTTTTCTGGACTGTAATTTCTGAAACGGCCTAAAGAAAGGGAAAGACTTTCTGATTTTTGTCAATATAATTATATATGGGTCTCAAAAGATTTGCTCCTGTTTTGACCAGTCAGAAGAGAAGTAGTAGACTCGTAATACACAACAAATAAATTCCATTTCCTGCCTTCAGATCTCTGTCGGATAGATGAAGAAAGATTATGGAAAAAAACCACTCAGACAAAAGAGTGAAAGTCATGCTTGGTCTTTTTGGAGAAAATGAGAGTGGAGCTTCTGTGATAGGGGCTGTAATAAGAGTTGTTTCAAAGGGGAGGGGTGGCATGAAGTGAGACATTCACTATGCAAGATTTTGATTTAAACCTGAACACAATGGTGAGGCACCTGTTGAGAGCTCTGAAAGCTTTTCTAGAGATTTTGGTGCTAATTGTTGCCTCGCAGCTGGAGGATTATGTGTAACCTGAGCATTTAGCACTTATAGCAGTTCTTATAGCAGCCTTGACAAGTATTGAGGGGTGAGTTCCTCTTTTTTTCCTACAGTTAATACCATAAAATGGTGTTTTATAAAGTTTGTCTTTAATCTTAACTTGCCATGATGCCCTTTCAAGAAGTGGGGCTACAATCTGCAAGCAAAGCCACTGTAAATGCAAGGATGATGTTTTAACTTCAAAAGTTACTGCGATTCTACTAAATATTATATCATATACAGAACTGAATCAAATCTCCCATTCTCTGTGCAGTAGGCCCGTGTCTGGTTTTTTTCTTCTCTCTGTATTTTAAGAATACCTTCTGTTTTATAAACATACTCTAAATTGATCCTCTGTTGCCTGGAATTGCTGAGCTAATAGAACAAGAGGTCATTTTACACCTGTGTAAGACTCTATTCTCTTTACTGAGCCGTACTGGGATCGGTACACAACGAAGAGCTGCAAAGCATGAAATTAGACTCTTAAAACCTTTTCCTCCTTTATTTACTCATAACCTGAAGTAACTGTGGAAGTTTCTCAAGGTTCACATTAAAACATGGTCATAGGTGACAGATTAATTCAATGTAAATTTGGGGTTCTTAGTTTATTATTGCCTAGACTCTTTAACAATAAACAAATAAAAAGTAAACTTGTAAAATATTTCTTACATAACCACTGCAACATGCATTGTTTGAGAGTATTAGATATGAGCTACTTTACAAGCAAATCAGAACAGTTGTATTCATTATCTGCTCTACTTGTTCCTAATGTAATCAGTCTGTATTAAAAAAATCATTGTGGAAGCACTAAGAAAAATAACTAAAGAATTTTGTTTCCTCCAAAGCTCTGTCTTTGAAAGGCATTGCACACATTTCCACTATGTAAATATTTAGTAGGTGCATGACAATTTTGGTGATGTTTAACTGCAGTATTGGATTAAAACTTTAGAAAATTGCATTGGACTATCTTGTCTTTCCCTTGATATCCAGAGAACTGGATTGTTCTCTGAAGTTGCTTTATTTCCTCTGTCATACAAAGTGCTTCAGATTTAGGACTATGTTCAACTCCTGTCCAAAAAAACCCCTGAATTTCAGTAGTATTTCTATTAATTTGCTTAAAAACAAGAACTACAAAAGAGGAATTTAAAACCTTTTCTCTAAGTCAAAGAGATAGCATTGGGTTGCATACACAATTCATAATTTATACTCCTAATTTGAACACCCTGCAATATTTTTGTTTGTTTTTCAAAGGGAAAGTATCCCAGCCTTTATAGTATTATTGAATTATCTTATTTAGGTTCAAACCCAGTAAAGAAGACAGTTTCTTCAGTGAGGAACTGGATGTTGACTTTATAAAACTTACTGATGAAGAAAGTAGTAACACCTGAGAATAATGAGTACCAGAGAAAAAAACTTCTGCATGCTTCAGCTGTGGCTTCTAGAAAGGTAAGATGCAAATCCCTCACCAGAAGTGAAAAAGGGAAGAGCTTATCTTGAATATTTCAGTGAAAGAACCATAATTTCTGCAACTAAGTAAGTAACATTTTTTTGTTTACACTGTTTGGAAGAGTGGAATGCATTACTTGTAATTGTCATCCAGTAAGCTTTAAGCAGCTCCCTTGAAAATGCAAAAGTTTGACTGATTTATCTTACTGTTTGTGTTCAGTTATTTCCAGTGGGTTACCTATAGCTCGTTAAATGGGTAAACATACTTTCACTGTTCACATATAATGGAGTATTCTTCAGTGGAATAGTGATAAATCAAAAGGAAAAAAATTCTTTCAGTATGGTAATTGCATCAACTTGTATTATTTTAGCTCAGCACAGTTGCAAATATAAATTACTAAAAAGAACCAGGTGAAAGGTACATATATACGCAACATTTTTAAAGGGCATAGTCACTTGCTTGTGTTAAAAGCTGCTAATCTATAGGCCTGGAAATACTTGGAACTTTTGTATTTTTGAACAGTTGACTAACTAAAAAGAAAATAAAATTAAAAAGAGTGGTGAAAGGAAATCTTCTTGTTGAAGAAATGTAAAAGTAACATTTTTGGCAGGGCATTTTGGGTGATGTCATTCTACAGAATGTTCTAAAGTCTGTTATTTTACAGCAGGAACTGATTTCTGAAGGCAGGCAGAGTCTATGGGCACTTAGTGTTGCTCTCAACTTTAGCCAGCCAAGATCTGTGCTTTTTTACACCTCATTTGATGGTAATAAACCATGCACATTTTTAAATATGGGACTCAAAGGCTTTTTTCATATGTATAGATACACACACACATCTGTAGAGGTGTCTATATATGTTTGAAATCTTTTGCACGCTATCTGTTCTGTTGGTTTATCTCTTAGCTGAAGATATGCTCGTTGTTAGTGTTGAGTATTTGTTGCCTTCTGTACTGGGTTCTGGCAGATGAGAACGCTAGAAACAGAGTTGCGTTTGGGAAGGCAGGGAGAGCCTTTACACACACACACCCCCCATACTGCCAATTCCTTGTGAGGTGACAATTCCTTGCCATTTCTCCCCAGATGCTTGCTAATATCTATAGGATAGCAGAGTAGCTGCAGTTCAGTATACGTTTGCTATTTCATGGGTGAAAATAGGTCTCAGCTCTGAACCACACTAACTTGAGTGCAAACCTTTGGTAAACTGCAAAGAGTTTTAGTGTATTTAAAGCATTAAGTAGTAAAAGGATTAGGTTCTGTTGACATTATCCAAGAGGGAGCATGAATCAGGTGGTCTTTGGAGGGTTTAAGGATTGTCCTGTTAAGGGCTAATCAATGTAGTTCACTTGTGTGCTAACATTAGGGAGTATTTGTATTTGTTACATTTGATGTGACTACTTTTATGAAACCATCTGCTCAGTCCCATCAATTTGGACCATTGAACCTAATTCTGTAGTATAGGTATTTTAAAACAAAGTTGTGAAGAATACAGCTAGTTGCAGAGAATATTTCGGACCTGATTCTGGAGAAATTTTGTGGACTGCTAATGGAATAACTATGTTATTAAAAAAAAAAGTGACTATATTAAAAATGTCACTAGGGATAAATTAGCCTGGCCTTATGATTGTTGCATCTGAAAGCAAAAATGTTGAATACCTTTCACTTACATTCTTTTCCTTTTGCATTTTACTTCTAGTGAGAAATACCACTGCAATAGTCCGAGTTAATTTTTTGTTTCTAGGGATATATTAAAATAATGTTAATTAAGATTTCAGTGTCTTCTGACCAGGTTTTTTCTTACTTTTGTTTACTAGCATGAAAGTATTGATTTGGTACTTAGTGATGCAGGGGTTTATGTCCACTATGGAAAATCAGTTTGATTAATGTCTGGAAAGGAAATCCATTAAAGCCTCTGAAGTTTTATGAAGTCTTATTGCTGTTAACAAAATACATATGTTTGATCTAAGCTTGGTGGATACTTCTTACTTTAAAATGACACTATATAATGTGGTGTGTTCATAAGATAAGCTGGTCCTAATACTGAAAACAATATTTTGAAAAATGTGTGTCTGTAGGCAAATTATACTAAATCTTTGGCTGTGGAATCACAAAAGAATAGCGATTTTATTATAGGCACACCTGGCTTCGCTGCCTATTATTAAATTTGCCTGACAGATACCATTAGAAGATGTTTCCAGTTGCTTAAAACATTTTGAAATATTAACTATTTGGGCTGAAATTTTCCATGCTAGTTGTGCATCCTAGTCTGATTGGGTTTTTTTCTTGTTTTTATTTTTTCTTAAAGCTTAAGCCAAAATGGGTCTGCCAATTTTGTGCCCAAAACTAAAGAAAAAAATGTTATTTCTTCAGTGCTAAAAAATTCTAGTGTGCTGTGGGGTTTTTTTGTCTGTTTCCTTTTTTGCCCTGTGTTTTTGTTTTTTTTTTTTTTAATTCTAGCAGTGCTTTGTTTTGATGTAGAAAGCTGACATTTGCTTTTGTGTTAGAGATGTGTCCTTTCCTTCCTGGTGCAAATCTACAGATACTTGGCCAAGTTATAAGTGTGTGTTATCCACTCTCATAGTGGTGTCCATCAGGGATGACTATATACTATCAGTTACTTCTAGCTGTATGGTAGATATAAAGGCTGTAACTATACAGGTGCCAGCATGATGCCAACGGTAGACTTTCTGGGTTTTTTTCAAAACAACATTGAAAGCATTAAGGTTGCGAATTAGAGCACATAAAAGTAATAAAATGCCAAACAAAAGGTTTCCCATCCCTTTATATGTATTTTTGCTTTTTAGCATGCTTATGTTCAATCTACTTTTTTCCCCTTCTATGGCTGATGCTTGTTAAGGTGCCCATGTTGGACCTGCTTTGAGGAAGAGACTTTACAGATGTTAAAGACCTTAGTTTTGTGTAGGATCCTTGCCTCACTTTCAGCAGCTGTTAGAATAGATGGATAGGGCTGACAGGGGCTACAGAACAGGGATCATCTCTTTGGTACCGTAGGAAAACTGTCCTGGAGAAGTTAATTCTGTGCTGATGCCCAGCATCACGGTACTTTGTGGTGTTAGGTTAGGGATATAAACCAAATTGATTTGGCTTACAGGGTTTGTGTCCTGGTGGATTTCTAGGTACATGATTTGAGGCTCTTGTACACCTTTCTTAGCACTTGTGTACAACTCCGACTAGAGCAAATCAATAGAAGCTATGTTTTTGATACGTAGGTACTCTGGAAAATATGGTCCTGGGCATCTTGAATCAGTTCGTTAAAACTACTGAACACTTTTCGAGCTTGCTATGCTTCAGTGTCCTGTTTGAAAGTACAACTAATTTAAATGAAGTGTTTATAAAGATTAATTAGGGTATATGGAGCATACATGGTAGAAAGCATAGGGAATACTTCTGTAAAGTGAAAAGTGTATCAGGACATTGATTTTTGTCCTGAGGAAAGATTTCACAGGGATTATAGCAGAGGAAGTCCACAGCAAGACTTGAATGGTGGAGATAAGGCAAAAATTTGAATAGTTGTTCTTCACATCCTCCATTTGAGTCCTGGATAAAGAATGATTCTCAGACAATTTTAAATAATGTTTTAAAATGTCTATAAATGTGAGAAGGACTTGGCAATAGTGAAAGTTTCAGACTTCATAAAATGCAGTGCAAAATTTTGTCTAATTCTGTCTCAAAGTAGTTATCAATACTTATTGGTACCATGAGCCATTTCACATTTGATATACTTGTCAGGTGCAGGAGGTCTAATTTATTAAGAGAAAAGTCACTACCAGCAGGGTCAGTTTCCAGCATCACTGTAGTACTGCTTCGTTGTTATAATTCAAGTAGAAGTTTGGAGCTTTCTGTCTGGTATTGTCCAAATACCTACACTTTTAAATGTAATTAATTTTAGTAAGTCTGAGTTAACAGAATGTGAAAGCATTGTTTATATTATGACTACTAGACCTTCCTAACAAAAACTAAATCCATGTATATTTGAAATATAAAAGGCTTAGTACCTCATAGCAAAATGTAAACAGTAACTATAATGGGGGCTCCTGTAATTATTTCATATATTTCTTGTCATGTGTATATAGTCATGTATATGTACAGCTGTGTTTGGATGTTTAAATGCGTTCTTGAAATACACTCTGCCTTCTGCAAATTATCTCAGTAGCAGCTGCTGTCTGTCGCACAAGCCAGGCGTGGTGGGGTAGAGTAAAATTCTTCCCCTTTCTTCATGAGGCATAATTTTATAAGGCTGTATTGTAAATCATAGGGATACCTGCTGAGTATGCTCTGCAGTTATGCATTTTTGGTTATTGCTGCACAGAACTAGGATTTTTTTTGCTTTAAAGTTAAACCTGTCAAAGTTCAACTGTATTATTTGTATGTGAACAACTGGTAGTCAGAAGAGATTAGCACTGATTTGCTGGAAACACTGGTTGCTATCTAACAAAACATCAAATAAACTCAAGAGTGTCCTACAACAACCTCATGGATTTGTAGGTCATTACACTAGAAGTGAGGAAGTGAACACATCTTCATCTAGGGGGAAAACTGGAATCTACTGCCCAAGGAAATATGAATAGTGTGAAAACATCTGAACAGAATTACTGAATAAGGTAATTCATGGTTTCTGTGAGGAGTAAACATGCCCAGGGACTATTAGCCTAAAGCAGCTGTGGGCAGTTTGGGTTCTACTCTTACTCCATTGTAGGAATGCATCAGTGTGCCTCACCATAGTGTGTAACCACGCTCTTCCTTTCCATTGTAGGACTAACTTGGTTCCCCAGGATTTAGTGTTTCTGCGAGTCTTGTTTTAGTTTTACAGTGTAGGGTATTTCAGGGGCAGAGACTGTGTCTTCTTTACTGCTTTTATGAGTCATTTAGTTCACTTTTGGATGCTTGACAGATAATAATGTGTTTGATTGCATCATGTGGTATACCAGGTCTGTAGGAAAACAGACTTTTAACTCTGTAATGAAGTCTTAAGTTTGATTTAGTGTTTACTCATTCGACAGCAGATGCTAGCCAGAATTCAGAGCATTTAAAATTCTATGAACTGACTAAGCCAAAGGCAATATAAAATCAAGTATCATCAGTGTACATCTAATAGTTCACACAGTGTAATGCTGTCTAGATTTTCATCATTAATGTTCCTGGACTAAACACGGAGCACTGGATAGAAGAAAACCTGGACAGATTTCAGCTGGAAAATATTCATAGTATCTAAATGTTCTGTAGAATAACATGTTAATAGTTGCCATTTTGCAGTAGTTCTTATACAATCCATTTCCCAGTTGTCGAGCCCTACTGTAATTAATATGAAAAAACAAAACTATTTCTACCCACTCACCCCCCATCCCCCTCAATGTAATTTGTTGTTGTGTGGGCTTTGGAAGGCTGTAGTTGTGGAGACATCAACAAATTAATTCCTAACAGAAATAATTGAGCTGACAGCTGAAGAGATGGTTACTTGCTTGAGCACTTAAAAAAATAATTGTTTTATTTTTATTCTCCATTATTAATTTTCCCATTGAGTGAAGCTGAGTCTAGTGCAGAAAGTTATTGTCCTGGTTTCAGCTGGGATAGACTTATACACTGCTGGGAGGCTGTTGGCTGGATCTGGGGGGATGATGTTCAGTCTGAGCAGCAGAGGGAGGAGGACTGTATTCCTTTTCCTCTTCAGGGACCTGACAGTAAATTTCATGAAGGACATAGTTCTTGGGCACGTGTTAAGCCAAGCAAATCTGATCAGGTTGTTGCTTGTCATATGAACAATGAACCTAACGATGTCCATGGATGTACAGTGTCAGAAATGCAAGGTATGAATGTCTTTAGTTAAACTCTTGTGAAAGACAAGCGAGTTAACATGTTTTGTCTTACTGTTGTATCGGGGTTGCCACAGTTTAATCTATTTGAATAGGTGCTTTGGGATCAAAGTCTCCAATCATTAATTTCAAACATAAAAAGACAGTCCCTCTGCTTGGCTTGTCTCCTGTGGATTAATGCATCAATGACAAAAGCCAGCATTCAAGTTGGTGCTAACCAGTGCTACTATTATTTCCAGAAGACCGGACTCAAAGACAGAGCTTCATTCTCTCAGATCAGGAATATAATTGACTGGCTGTAGCTTACCAGCTGACTTTCAGTTGGCTGAGCCCTGGCAAGTGAACATGAGTATGCTCAAAGACTGTCATAGGTGGACACCGAAGTGTACAGCTATGGCTTTAAGCAGGAGATCTCCCTTATGAAACCAAATGGGAAGAAACAGAACATTAGAAGCCTCCTCTCCAAACAAGCCTGCAAAGCAAATGTGTATGGAATACAAATATGTGTAGCAGAAGGTCATTGCTTAAAGGTGGAAGAAAGAGGATGAGAAAAGTGGTAGAAGGGAGACTTCTTAGTTGTAAGAGCCCTGACAGGTAGGAGGGGAAAGCTGAGAAGGAAGGAGAGCTTGGGAAGTGCATACTACCTAGAAAGAGGCTGGAGCTGGTGAATGGGCAACTACTCTTTTGATTCCTACTGCACGTAGGAATATACAACTTTATATGATCTTTGTAAACGAGGAGGGTGTGCAGTAAGGAGACTTGGCTCTATCAGTTATTTCCTGTCTTGGTTCATTCAAATGTCTAAAATCCTGAAGTCTGCCAACTTATGTAGGTCACA
The DNA here is from genome assembly GCF_015220075.1 of Falco rusticolus. Classification (NCBI taxonomy): domain Eukaryota; kingdom Metazoa; phylum Chordata; class Aves; order Falconiformes; family Falconidae; genus Falco; species Falco rusticolus. The sequence goes on along the minus strand of NC_051200.1, from coordinate 3,370,311 downwards.
CAGAAGAAATGATAATCAGGAGATGCTTGAGGAGCTCAAAATTTTCCAGAAATTATTATGACTAAACTTGGAGGTTTCATGAGAAGAAGTAGAGCAATGAATAAAGTTTTCCCAGAAAGGATCAAAGAGTGCTTGTTATGATGTCTGGATAGATGGCAAAACCCAGCATAAATGCAGCAGTGTGAAATGTTGGGGACCAAACTGTGGTTCCTCCTGTCTGGAAAGAAGTTCAGTGGAACACAGGAGACCAGGAAAGCTCTGAGATTTCTCAGCAGAGATTAGATATGTCAAAGGGTTAAGGAAGTAAAAGGATGGAACGTTTATTGAGCTTCCTTGGTAACGAGGGGATTTCCAAAGGGGAGAGGTCTACCAGGTCACGTCCAAATAATGCAAAACTGACTTAATGTATTTGATTCTAATCCATACCATATCTCAGTTGAACGGTTGGACAGAGTCACCCAAGTCAAGCAACGCTGCAGAATTTACTCTGTGAAAAGCTTTGTGCCAGGTAGTGTGAGCACTGGGTATGGGTTTTGGGATCAGCCATCAATTTCAACATAGCTAAATACTAGCTAGGGAAGTGGGAGACCATTTGGTTAGGTATGATTCGGTATCTTGTAACTTGAGAATTTCCAATCTTATCACCTACCCTTTCCAATGAATAGGTGTCTAAGTGGTGTTGCTTGGGTGCATTTGGACTTCCAGAGCAAGATCAGGAAAGTGAGACCCAGGAGGCCCCCAGGAGACCACAGGATTTGCCACTGAATTTTAATAATTCCTTGGAGAAGTTAAAATAATTATTTTTGTCATTCTGTCATTAATGAATATGACAGAAGCTGGAAACTATTTTTTGTACAACCTTGTTTTTTAACACCTGATCCTAATACAGCTCATGATGTGTGAAGATTTACAGAAATAATACATTGTTTGTGGAAACAAGATAAACTATCAATGAAGCGAAAAATGGAAGGGAACTGGTCAGTTAGGTGCTGGTGCCATGGAAAAAATGGATTCTAGAACATGGACTTGTACAAATATAAAATGAGACAGAGCAAAGTATCCCAAGCATGCAGGCCGCTCCCAGCTTGGTGAACAGACAGCAATGAAGCTCAAAAGGCAAAGTTTTGAGATACCAGTACCAATGTACTTAATGGCTTAAGTGGCCGGTTAAATACCAGTACTGAGGGTTAAACTATGAATGTATGATGAGATCTTTGCTCTATATGATACTAGTTCAGCAGCAGTTACCAGAATGGAGTATCTAATACGACTAAAGGGAAGTTCCAAAACTGAGTTGTCTAACTGGCTTCAGATAAAGGCACTGTCTGGAGACTTATGCTTATCCAAAACCTGAACTTTTGTCAAAATGGATTTGTGGAATTTAGAAAGAAGTCTGGGTAGCTATGAAAGTGAATGAATGAAATGATATTTTATTACAAGTAATATCTTCATAAAAGTGCCAGACATGTTCAGGCATTAAAAGCTTTAATAACGTGTCTGAGATGCAGGCAATTTGTAGGTGATTGGTTTTTGGGGTTGTGTTTTTTTGTTGATAAATTGATGCGTTTCAAAGGACAGAAGGTATAATAGCACTATAACTGTTGCTTCTGAGAAAAGATAAAGGGAGTATCTGAAAGTTATTTTGAAATCTGGAATCATAGTTGTGGAAGTTCAAATATTTTCCATTCTAACTGAAATAACTCTGATTTCCAAATTTCAGCTCAGTTCTTGGATCAATAGTAGGTAATAATATGCTGGTTGAATTATCAGAAGGCTTGTTCCAGAGACTTAGTATTTAGTTTTATTAGACACAATCCCAAGCTTACAGGAGTAATTCTTCATTCCAGTAAGTACTGCTGCTGTTATCCAAAATGTTACGCATGTGAGGAAAAACATTTATAGGGTAATCTAGGAAGATTCAGATAACTCTCTCACTCATTATAATTGTTTATATTGTATGTTAGAGTTCCCTAGAGACTGCTGGAAACTTTATCCATGTATCTGTGCACACACTCAACCTGCTCTTCACTTTTCCTTTCTAACTACATACATGTTTCTTGCTGTTGTAACGGCGCTAGTCATGTAGACCATAGGTCATCACAAGCCGCCAGGATAATGTTCTCCATATGTCAAGATGTTTGTGAAGAAACAATTTGAGCAAAAGCATTCTGTCAGACCAGAGTTTTCTGAAACGTCTGTTGCCTTGCAACCACACAAATGTTGGATTAATGGCTAAGCATTTTGAATAAGTAGTTTCTAAGAAACAAACCCTGAAAGAGCAGGCAAAATTGTGTTTTCACTGAAGCCTGTGACAGAGTTTACAACACTTTAAGCAGGGTTAGTATTTGCCTCTTACTTAATGTTACTGTCTTGATTTGTAGCTCCTGCCAGGAGTAGGTCTCATATAGTCTCTGACCGCATCTGTTCAAAGCCAGAGGACTAGCTGGCAAAAGAGCAGAAATGCTTTCAACAGCTCTTTGAATAAGGATCAGCTATTTTTAATTTACCATGGGATGAAAACATTTACATGGCGTTACCACAGCACAGGTGATGTACCCTAAAGGTTCATAACCTAGTTTACCCTGTGCTAACTTGTTCACATATCCGTGTTTAAATTTTATGGTAGCTGCTTTATTGTGTGGATCAGCTGTAATTAGCATGAACAATATGCTTATGTCATGTAAGGGAAACAAATCCTATTTTAAGAAATTTTCATTATATTAAATATCATTACGGTGAAGCACACAATTCTGTAACTTCCTCTGAATGCTTAGCAAACAGCATTTCTAATTAAACAAGTTTTGCTTGCCCTGTATTCCTCTTCATATTACACAAATGGTTGGAGCAGAAAATGGTTATTAAAGCCAGGACTGTGCCTAATAACTGGTGTGATAGAAAAGCAAATTGGTAGCTCAGTACCTTTTTAAAACAGCTGTAAAGTTTTTACTTGGTAGCAGAAGTCAATTGATTTTTTCCTTTCTTCCCAACTTTGCTTTTGGTCTGTAGTTTGAGGATATTTTTTTTGTTCCTGCCACAGCTGTCTGCAAAAGAGCCAGGTTCAGCAGCTCACACCTGTGTAAGCATTTGAGGTAGACTGGTGTGAATTAGCCAAAGCTGCCTGGCTAAAGCAGTTAGGCACTGAGGTGACTGAGGAGGGAGCTGCTACGAGGAAGGGCTTCCTGCCCTATAAAATAAAACATTTTTTGTAAAATCTAGGTCTCTGATGTTTCACTTTGACAATGTTGTATGTATTCTGGACTTTTTCTAGAGAGCTACGTGGGATTTTTATTATATTGTCTAATGAGGGTATCAGTGGAACTCCTTGGCTTCTGTTCTTGGAGGCTTTGTCACTTCTATATATTCATCTATTGAATCAATACAAGATCATTAACTGTGAACCTGAAATAAAACCTGAACTTTCCAGGATGGAGTTGTCCATTTTTATCATAGCAAGTTTTAATTTCAGATGAATCAAAAAATCTCTCGACTTTTCACTTGGAAACATTTATGAGAAACAAAGTGTTACCCATGCTCGTGTAGATAGGGCCACAGAAAATAATGTTCCACTGTTCAACCTGCTCAGTCCACAGAAATCATATTTTTATTTCCAGTTTTTCTATGATTATGACTTAAGGAAGAAAATTAAATGGGAACAGAGCAAGCATGTTGCAAATGCACAGCTTAAACATCTCAGTTCTGTGGCAGTTTCAGGTTCTATTTGTTATTTATTCCTTGGGTTTTGTAGCTACAGAAATAGAACTGGTCTCTTCCTGCTTTGCAGTCCTTAGGCTTTCCTCTTCCTGAGAAGTAAGTTGCTACAGGCATGGAGCCTACAAGATATAACAAACAATAGTCAGTGAAGTCCACCCCATTAGTAAGGACTACTCAGTGTATTAATACATTAGTAAGAGGGAAATTCCACATTTCTTATTGGTGTTTCTTGAACACCTTTTTCTGAGATCTTTGAAACTGAAGCAAACTCCAGTGATACAAAGACCAAAAAACTGTGAATGAGGACCCGAAACACAGCTGGAGAGGTGGTCGTGTTTATCTAGATGTTAACAGAAACTTTCTTAAATAGAAGCTATTCTCAAAATGTAGTCTAGTTAAGGAACATAGATTTTTTTTTAAAAAAAATGTAATCTGTAGCTAAGCTGGTAAACGCATAGAACATTTGATTTTTAATCTGTTGCATTAGACTGTGTGCATTTTTACATGAGTAGCTATGTGTATGAACTCCATTGCATGGAAGCCCAAAGTCCTCCTTTGGAGAGTGAATTGTTTCGGTTCTTTCCCTGCCTGAATGCATTGGGAGGGGTAGAGTTGAATGAAGCAGGTAGCTTCTGAGAAAGGTAGTTGTTACTTACTATATTTGAGCACCACCTTGGCCTCGGAGCGAGAATTGCTCTTGGGGAGAATGGCTGCTTTGGCAAAAGGAGAAACACTGTTTCCTGGGATTAACAGCAACTACTGCTGCTACTGTTATCTGGCTTTTGTATTTTTGCTGGCAAAAGTTATGGTCCTGCTTTATTTAATTCCAGCCAGCTAGTGTCATTTAATTCTGTGATATAGTGGAGTCATGTTATTTATGGCTGATAATTGTCAAATAGAACAATTCATTAAGCTCCTGCATCGGTTGATTTCTCCTTGTTTTCTTGTAACTCGGTCTTCTGTGTTCTTTACTACTATCTTAAGGATCTCATAATTGCCTGAAACATTTCTATGTTACCTTATGCATTACTGAAGACCTTATTTTTCACTGCCTGTTTTAGCTGGAATTTTCAGGATGCACGGGAGAAATTTTACTTGCAAAACCCCTTGTCTCAATACTAAATGGTGTTAGAGGGATAGGGCATAGTTCAGGAGCCATTCTTTTCAATTCTAACTACTGAATATGACAGCCTGTATTGTTACATGGTATTATATCAGACATGGTTTGAATGTGATTTCTCCTTATTGTTGTGGGGCTGATTGTTTTATGAGGCTGGATTTTGTGCAGTGAACTGTCATGGATAACTGTGAATACTTTATTTTAATAAATTCAAACATGTTTCCAGGTTGGGTCACTAGTTGGCTAAGTTGGGACAGTCGCTTGAGTGGGAGAATCTTCTGGGTTTATAGTACTTGGATTTAATCTAATTCAAAAGTTATAGACCCAGTTTAGCCATGTATGCCATTGTTATGGGACAAAAAGAAACTATGCACTATGTTAAAGAAAAAAACACACCAAAACCCAAAAAACCGAAACAAAAATAAGCAAACCCACAGCTAGATACTGTAAATAAACGGTGCAAATGTATACCCCATGCAATATAACTGCCTTTACTGGAGATGTACAGAGTGTGAATCAGTGGTGTTGGTTCCAGTGACTGCAATGATTCATTCTGTATTTCTTTTTTTTCCTTTCTCTCCTTTTATTTTTTCAGCATGAATGTGGCACTTGCAGAAGTCAAGGAGAAAAAACATTTGGCTTTGGCAAGCATAATGTGGGCAGAGTATAAAATTCCATGCACAGCTGTGCCAGTGTGCTTCAGTCCTAACTTACAACATTTCCTGCTATTGCCGAACTGGGCCTGTCTTAGAGAGATTGCTAGTCATGACACTTTTTATGGTGGTTTTGTGCCATGCACAAACGGGGACTAGAATGAAACCAGCACACTAATTTTAGTTCATGATCTTAAGTTTTGAATCCAGGTCTGCAGAAGTGAAAGATTAGTGTGTATTAGCTCACTGAAAATTTGAGCCCATTCTCCAGCTGGACTGTCTTGACCACCTGCTAACTTGTTGATGTGGTGAGAGACAAGGTTCTTTGGGTCCAATTCTGACCTCATGTACCCTGGTGTAACTTAAGTGGTTTTTGTAAAATCAATTTCAATTGTCTAATTTAAAAGCAAGGCCTAGATCTTTCTGCTTTTTATTAATTTAAATAATACCATAGCACATTCATTGTTGCCTGTATAATTTCCCCCCCTTCTAGTTTCTCTGATTTCTAAGCCATTCTTTAGCTACTGGTCTTGTTTTCCGTAATATCACCATAACTTTCTGTGTCGTCTGTCTGCCGTGATCTATATTCTTTCAATGATGTAGAATGCACCTAAAATTCTGTGCTCATCTTCTTGATACTGTTCTTTCTCTGCCATAATAAAGTTTCATGGCAATAATTCAGAGGCAAGATAGAACATCCTGTTTTGTCCTTGCTTTAGAGAAGGTCAATATTGGTTGAACGAGGGAGTTCTGAAAAGGATGCCATCATGCACCTACAGGCCAGCTACCTTATTTGAAATTATTTGATGCTCTGTAATGAGCCCTGAATCAAATTTACCTGCTACCAGTTTGACATGCACTTTCACCAAGTCCCAAGACTTGCTGGGAATAAGAGGGAGAGGCTGTCTCCTGGGTAAGTCAGTGACCTGGAATGGCTTCCTTTCCTTGCTCTGACACAGATTTCCTCCGTGGTTTTGACCATATCATTTAATTGCTCCAAGCCTGAATTTTCTTATCGGTATGCTGTCTAGAGATAGCAGTGCCTCCTTGCATCCTAATAGCACTAGAAACAGGTGTGTGCCAACTTGTTTGGCAAAACACACAAAGACCTTGTTGTTTCAGGAGAACTAAATCTTTACATATCATTGACTCTGCTGACTTGTTCAGCATACAGAGGCACTCAGGTGGATTTTCAGAAATTAATTACAGCTTTTCTTGGCTGTTTAGTGGCAAGAAGAAAAAAACCATGCCGACACAATATTTTCCTCTAATCTGAAGGCTATTTTAAACTACTTACAGTAATGGAATTGCTTGTTCATTTCTAAATATTTTTATTTAGAAGAACTAATATTTGTTAATGTAAACTAGAATAATTATTTTTTTTACTTTGTAATCTGGCACTACTATATTAGATGGTATTTCCTAAGACACATTTCCACATAAAGAATTAAAAATCCTAATTCTTGACCTGAATAAAAGTCGGGTACCTGTATTTTTTTCAAACCTGGGTGAGAAAAGGGCTGTTAAAACCTCTGAAGAGCTGAATGCTAGGGTGCCATCTAGTGCTACATTAATCGGCACTTTCACTGCAACCTTTGCATTTCTACAGCTTACTCTGTTATGTCTGTTGTCAAAGGGCTTACTTAGAAAAGCTTATTGCAAGTTCTGAAGGTAATTAATTGATGGTGAATGAAAGCTCACTCGAAGTGCTGAGGAATGGTATGGGATAGAAAGATAGAATCGTTTCCCCTAAACTTTACATGTTTTGTGTGAATTACTGTGGAATCCTGGACTTGACTTGAAGGAGAATATATAATACATATATGAGAAGTCATGACATGTTGAAATTAAAGAATCTGATTCTTTACCTCGTAATGGTGTTTGAAAACGAAGTGATGTACTGATGCAAAGGCAGTGTGAGTTAAAAAGAGAATAAACCCTGAATGCCTCAATTAAAATGAGCATCTAGTAGTTTGGGAGCTAATCCAGGCTAGAGAAATCTCTTCAGTCTTCAGTATAATCTGGAATTCCGAGTTTTGCAGCTTCTCTTAGTGATTTGGTTGTTCTGTCCACGAGCTACACAAAGGAAACCTACTGAATTGGGAAAATAAATAAACTGATGTATTTATTTATTTATTTTAGACTTTGAGAACATCACAAGTTGATGTGTGTTTAGCAACTGTTTACTGCTCTAACTTTTTTTGGGGAAGGGAAGAAGCTAATATGATTTAATGGTACAACATAAACTGGAGTTAAATAATCAGAGATGTCAGTTTTGATCTTTATCAGACTGTGATGTCACTGTGATAATACAGATTTCAATGAACTTTGAACTTTTTTTTAATTAACACTACTGTAGGTGATGTTGGAACTAGGAGTGAAAATGTGCATTTCAAGCAGAAACTTGTAAACAACTTTATAAACATGAGCTTTTCTTTCTGTACAATGAAGTTAATTGTATTCTTTTCAAAAGGAAATTAATATGGAAGAAAAATCTGTAAATACCTTTGACATCTCTTCGATGTATTTTTTTTACCTCTTAACAGAGCTTTTTTTTTTTAAATGAAATATACCATCCAAAACTGCTTTCCCCATATTTATTCAATAAGTGGTCTCTGAAACCCATATTGAAGGCTTCCCTCTGATGTGATATTGCATGTTTCTGTGTGTTTGCATTTTGACTGGGCTTCTTGCATGCTGAATTTTCTCCTTCTTAGCCTCAAGGAAGTGGTTTTGAATAATGAAGTAAAAGCCCTCCCTTAAGAGAACTGGTCACCAGCCCAATTAAAGAGGAGCCTTCCCTACCTCATGCTGGAGAGCAGAATGTTTTTCTGGCATAGTAGTTCTCCAGTCACGCCAAATAACCACGATGGGATTTCTAAGGCCCTAATGGCTTTTGAAAAAAAATACAATATGTAAGCCATTAAAGTACTGGCTCTGGAGCTGTTTCCCAAGTAGATTTGTGTGGAAGCAAATGGCAACTGTTGCATTTTGACAGTCTTAAGGCTTTTACTTTAATCTCTTGTCCTTCTTAGAAATTTCCTCTTGCAGGATCTCAAAGTCTCTTATAAGCACTAGTGAATGAAGTACTGTAGCTTGGCTGAATCCCTCTTTGTATTAACTTAGTGAGTGATTACAAGTGAATCACTTTTCACAAATGCAAAATAGGAATTGAAGTACTTGGATGATAATTTATTTGGCACAAGCCTCTCTATTGTTCCGTTCCACAAAAGCTAGCACAGCAGGGGCACAATTTTAGACTCAGTCTTGAAGTGCTACCACAACCCAGTTGCTGCACTGCAAGTAGTGCTGCCTTTATCAGTGGTGGCATGGGGCTTCATACTTGCATATCATGATGGAGCATCATCAAAATTAATTGGAATAGCATTAAATAATGCCTATGAAGTAGTTTTGGTTTAAACTTCTATTGTAGAAGATCTTATGTGCTTTAAATAGAGGGATGCTTCTGTTCTGTGGTGATATATTCATCACAGATAGTTATGATTTGGTTAACATCCTGCCCCCAATGAATAGGCAGAATTCCTCATCTGTTTGAATCACTTGTGGCATTGCATAACATTCAAGAAGTACATGGATACTGTTTTCAGATAGCAATTCTTTTGGAGCAAGTTACTGAAAGTTATGAAAAGCAAGGTTGAACCACGGTTCATTCTCATGCAAAGACATTCTCTTCATAAGAAGGGAAATGAAGGAAACACTTAATGAGTGAGAGCTTTGGGGTGCTCTCAGCCAGTTTGGCTATTAACATAAGTCAAAAGGATTTAATTTTTTTAATATTCAACCTAAGCATGAGATTGCCTTCAGTGCTATACCATGTTACAGGGGCACTCACTGTGTAGCTAAGAATGTAGGTCTAATGAAGACTGGCATGGAGGCCTACAAAGCAATCTATTAGTCTGAGTATGGCAGATGAGATGTCAGCGCTGGAGAAGGACTTATCACAAAAAAGTGTATTAAATGTTGTCTTTGAGCTGTATCATCAGGTCATGCTGAGAACACAGCCTCATGGGGAGGAAGAGCAGCACTATGACAGAGATGCACCATCTGAATGCCAAGTGTATTGTGGATGCCTGTTCCTGTAGGTGCCCCTTTTCAGTTCAGGTCAGGGCAGACTTCATGACAGAGTAGCCCTCTGTGACAGCGTGTTCTGATGTGTTACAAGCCAAACTGTTTTGTCAGTGAATATGTAATTAATTTGGGAAGGAGGGGGGTGGGTGAAATCTTATCAGAGCTAGACCAAAGGTGTATCAAAACACCTTTACTTCATAGCAGCCAGCTCTGAAGAAACCTTAATTGTAGTGGGTTGTTGAGTTGATTAACATCCCAGTGCAGCACACCCCTAAGAAAGCTGCCCAAGTACAATTTTTTTTTTTTTAATTAATTTTTTTAATTTGCTCTCAGGCAGTTGTTTTCAGTAGGGAATGGAAACTGAGCTCTGGTAAATTTGCTTATGCAAATGGCTGGTTAGCTGAAAATTAGGTATGTGGGGCAACAGAAGTCTGACATTCAGAGCTGTACCTGGCAGTGACTTGCCGAAACTGAAAAATCAGTCTGTTTCAGCCAGCCCAGGGCTCAGCGATGTTACCTGTAAAGATGGCCATTTACACACAGTCAGCTTGCAAGTCTGGTTTTGAATTTTAACCAGTCTTCTTTTGTAGAGGAGCTAGAACATTGGGGTTTGGCCTGGGCCCCTTCTGTATATAGCGGAAAGCATTTATAATCTTGCAGTATTTGTTTCAGTATAGGATTGATGAGTTGAATATTCCTGTTTACAGATAATGGAAATTCCGTCTTATTTTCTTGGAAGTTCATAAGATGCATTCTGTCCTTCAAGGAAGAGCCTACTTTTCTTTCTTGTCTTCATCTTTGCTCAAACCCAAGACTCTTGCTTAGTTTAAATTTCATGCTGAGAAATACCTAACCTCCTTTCTCCTTCTGAATTCAGTTGCTGTGCTACAAGATTTTCATGGGAGACATGGAAATGGTGTGTTTTGGATTACACAGATTTCTGCTGAAAGTTGCTATACATATTGAAACTTGTTCTTGGTTATATGTTGTTTTTTTGGAAGTGGAAGAATTGCTTTTTTCCACCTCTGGAAAACCACATTCTATTAAAGAGATTATGTTCCTATTGGGGAATACTTTTTTCTTTACTCTTGCAGGTGATGCATTTTCACCACCACCTAGAACGGAAGCACCCATGGATTTTAAAGAGAGAGGGCATCTAAGTGTCACTAATGTCTTATAGAGAAGGATTTTGAGAGCCGCTAAACTTAGATTAGATATTGCATTGCCTCATTTTGATGGATTAATAAAGAGATGAGGGGTTTAGAGGAAATTGTATCTCTCACAGATTGTTTAATGCTGAAAAATCCCACGGCACTTCATGCCAGCTGTTGAACGCTCATGAAATCTATGCAATTAACTACAAGAATCAAAGATACCATAAAAGGGAGAATGGGTACATAACTTGAAATGTTGTAAAGTTTTTGTTTGTAGTCCTACTCTTTGAAAAAATATCTGAGGTTTTGCTCAGCTTCTGCATTCTGCCATTTGAGGGAATGCTGCTTATTTCAAAGCCTTACTAACGACAGTGGAGGTGAAAAGATGGAGCAGAGAATGCCATGGGTCAGTAGTAATTATCTGCAGTTAGTTTGTCATTTAGTTTTAATTTATAATACCTTTAACAACATAGTGCTCTCAGAACCAGGCTAGGGTATTGGCTGAGCACCGAGTTGGAGGAGAAACTGCAGGGTATTGCCTTGATAAAGAAGAAATGGGAACAAGATGAGAGCTGCTCTAGGGAAGGGTTTAAGCTAAAGTCAGTGGCATAAAGCCAGCACTAGATTATGGCAAGCAGCCCTAGTGTAGTAAGATTAAAGTGTGCGGGGGATCCCGTATTTTAGACTGCTTAACTCCAGAGAGCACTTGCTGGAACGTATGTCCTTGCAAGGACAACTGAAGGGAGTGACTCAGCAGCAGTGAAGTGGTGCCATGCTATACAAAAAGAATCATTAGTGACCTATTTAGCTTGTCCTGTTCTGAACTTCTGCAGGTTGGCAGGTTGTTCTTTGTGTGTCCTGGATACATAGCTTTCTTATTTTCTTGAATTTAAAGGAAGGGGTAGAGAAGGAAATAATCAGAGGTACTATCCTGAGAGTGCTCCCTAGCTGCGCTTGACTGTATGGTCCCTGCAGCTGCAGGCGTTACCAAGCTTGGTATTGTCTAGTTGCTCAGAATGGTGTTTTTTCACTGTTAGTACAGTTTGTTTTGGCTTGCTGATGAGTAGATATCTACAGAAAGCCATGGTGCCCAGCCAAAGGCCTATTTTTGTCCTGAATCAATATAGCTTTGCAAGTGCAGGTCCAGGATCAACAGAGATTCATGGAAACTTTTGCTATGTACCTAGCAGCAAGGGCTTTGTGCTCTTCAGAAATTACTTTGTCTTTCTAATGTGTATGTTCAGAGTAAAGCACAAACTAGTTAAGGGGGAAGGTGGGAGGGAGCAGGAATATTAAATCCGTGCAATACTTCTGGAACAGATGAGACATTCTGGCACCTACAGTATAATCCTTGCTGAACTTTTCCCCACTTCAGCTCAAGCACAGGTGTGCAGTCATGACACAGCTGCTACCAGATGGCTTTAAATTTTCAGAGTTGTAAAAGAAGAATCCAGAATAACATAGGGAGAAAAGACATCCATCTGCTTTCATAACTACAGAAAAAAGATTGTATTATGATTGCAACTTTTTTTTCTATTTTAATGCACAACTGCCTTAAAATAAAGGTGAAAGCTTACCCCAGTGGGGAAAGCTAGACATACAGAAATGAGCCGGCTTGTCCTGTGAAGCATGTAACTGTTGGGATAAAGTTGGGAAATGTCATAACCTAGACATTCCATGGTCTTTCTGAAATCGCCAGCAGATAACTGTCCAACCTGATTCTTCCTGGCTGATAAAGCAGATTGGTCCAACCAGTAACCTGAATCCCAAAGCATCCTCCTGTATTGGCTGCTTGTGGATGGAAATAGCACAGGCTGTCATGGGAGTCTCTACATTATTTATGTGTCTGGGTGCTGACACAGGAAGTACTAATTACTCTAGATAAGCTGTGAGGTCTTATGGCATAGGACCTTGTCTTACCCAGTGAAAAGTAAATGCCTAGGGAAAAATAGTGCAATATTATTTTAGGGATACTTACTCTGAACTTTCTCCCAAGAATTTGGGATTCAAGAGCTGCCTCAGACAGATTGTACTTTAAACCCCCTCTGAATTTCTTTCATTAACTTGTCTGATCTTCCCTTGAACCTCTGTAACTTTTAGCATAGACAGTGTCTTGTAGCAAAGTGTTCCACTGCTAAACTATAGGTTGTATGCTGTGAAACTGAGGAGCTGTGTAAAATGCAGAGGTACTAATATTTTTAACAGCAGTCTAAATTCCTGTTTGTGAGCATGCTGGAAGAGTTTTTTGGGAAGTTGAGAACCCTGATGCTCTTTTTGCATAAGCTGTCTTGGGAGCCACAAACCAAGTATTCTGAGATTATTTTTTTTTTTTTTTTAAACCTATAGCCATTGCTGAGAAAAAACTTGGAAGAGTTAACCATGGACAAACTGCTTTGTTAACCCTTGTGTCTTCCTTAGAAGTAAAACAGGAAAATCTTCTGTTCCTCCATCATACATGGAATATGGCAAAAGTGAAAGAACAGTTTCTCACCTGTTGAAGCTGCTCAACTTTGCATAAAAGAAAATGAAGGTTCCCTGTGTTGTCTAAAGGTAGAGTGGCTGAGTCTCTAGTTTTGTTGTTGGGCTCTCATGTGAGGCGAGATGGGCATTCCAGCCCCTGCTAGCAGCACCATTTGGGTTTAGTTACAAGACTTGTTTGACTGCCTTAGGGGGTAGAACAGAGGGATTAAAAACTTTCTGCTACAGTTTCCTGTACAACTATTTTAACACTGTTCTACAGGAAAAAAAGATGTGTGTGCACAGTGGGAAGGGGAGTTGCAGCTGACTTCGTTTCGAAACAAAGCAGTGAACCTCTGAGAGCTCTTGGAAATTCGTATTATCGTGTATTTTTCTAGTAGCAACTTGAATAGAATGTCCTCCTGTAATAATCTTTTCTCTCTTTGGAATAATTCATTGTAATATCTTTCTAAAAATACACTCAATCACCCCAGATAAACTAGATCCTTAAAATTTCAGGCCTATGTTACAGTATGAGTAGGGTTATGTGCCATATGATGAGCAATAACATAGATTAGGACAAATTTAAATTATGATGAATAAGAAAGACTTTGAGACTGACAGGAAATGACTGAATTCAATTCCGTGTAAATAAATGCTGTACAAAATTAGGCATGTGGAGAAATGGTAATACAACCTTCACATGTAAAATGTGATCCTTACTACCTAAAAGCAAGACCTTGAGAGGGGTGACAGAAGTTCCGTGGAAAGATCTTCTCTGTACCTGGCAATGGTGGGAGGAAGAAAGTAAACAAATTATTGTGAATTGGTAGTATCGGATTAGAGATAAGTCTGTGACTTGCCTACTTCTTGAGTACTGTCTGTATCTTTAAAAGGACAAAAAAGAATGTAATAGGGAAGGACAAAAATGAGGGAAAAAATGGTTGGAACAGATTCAGTAATAGAAATGAGTAAGCTCTTCAGTCTGGAAGGAAACTAATAAAATGGTGGATATTTGCACAGTCATTAGGGGCACAGAGATGTTCAAGTGTTTATTATTTCTCCTACTATAAGAATTAAGGCATTTCATATGAAGCTAATAAGGACCTGTTCAAAATGGGAGAAAAGGAGGTTCTTTATGGGTAGCATTTATGCTACCCATACCTTTATGGGGGTTCATTATGGGTAGCAGTCCTGCAGGACTTGCCAAAGGATGTTGTGGATGCTACAAGCTTATGGAGGTTCTGGAAGAGGCAGCAAGTTCATGAAAGAGAAGCCTATTGAAGATTAATAACTTGGAGTTCAAAGTAGGTCGAGGCTGGGAAAGAAGGGACGTGTCATATATTTACCTTGATGTCATTCCTTATTAGATATCCAATTAAGATTATTATTTGAGGTGGGCTGTAGGGACCTTCGAGCTGATGTAATGTGCAATCTTCATGTGTTTCTCTATTAGATTCTGCCTGTATCGTCAGGTACAGCTGTGCAGTATGGATTAAAGAAACACCTTCTGCTCCAGTTGAAAGATCTTAGTTGCTCTGTCTGCACAGATATTAAAAAAATTGCCCAACTAGGTAATAGATTTGATATAAAAAAGGATTACCCAAATAGGCCACCATGGACAGATAGGTAAGCAGAATGCATCTAGAAGAAACACCTGTAAAGAAAAGATCATCTTATTGCAGGTGTTATTTCCCGCTGTCTTTTCAAGATCAGAGGGAAAATGCCATCTCTCTTTGCTGGTTGTCTTTACCTTTGAAGTGATGCTTTCAGCACTGCAGCTGATTTTTCTGCTATAGCAGAATCTAAAGTTTTGCAACAGAGAAGAAACAATAGGGTTTTCTTAACTCTCTTTGACCTCCTTGCTCTGTGCCATTAGAGATTAATATTATCAGTGTTTTCTCAGTAATTCTGTTAAAGAACATTTCCAACAAAACTTGTTCTTGGCATTTCCTACAGATTTTTCTAGAGCTGACTCAATATGGCTTATGTTTCGTATAGTGGAACTTAGGGTATGGTGGACTTTTTTCTAAAGAGTTTGAAGTAAATCAGGGAAAGGATTTTTTTTTTAAATGGTGAGATTTCTAATGTTTCTCAGTTGAATATTCTGGCATGTCATCTGTTCAAAATTGCTTAGTTTAAAAAGGCCAGGTGTGTCTGAACTGGATGATTTTATCAGGAACCTAAATTTCACTAGTCGTTCAACCTGGACTTATTTTAGTTTTTGAGCAGGATATCCACTTTTGTTATCAAAATGGGGATTATGAACTCCAAGTTGCCATAATGGAGAAAATGGGTAGGTAGAGAAAAACACTGAGGAGCAGGTACAAGCCAGCGGATGATGAATGGGGTATAGCTGGGGTCATGTTACTTGATAGATTTGTTTCTGGAGAGCAAAGGCAACTGAAATATCTCAGATTCCCATGACTAGTGAAGGTTGTGTGAGAATCACTATGTCGGGAGGCACTTTTTTAGGAAAACTACTTTCCTTGATTGGAAAAAACCCAACCCAAACAAAACAACAACAACAATAAAAAGTGTTTGCACTCTTTCCAGGTCATCAAAATCAGAAGTTTTATTTTGGAACTTCTGCTGCAGTTATACTGTAAGGTAAAGCATGGATATGTGAGTACCTAAAAGGGGGCTATGAAACTTTAAATGGAGAGAGAAAAATTTAAATAAATTATATCCCTGGAGGCTGAGATAATCTAAAGTACATAAGATGTATATTCCAGACTCCTTTGCTTTGCTAGCACATAGAGCTGAATCTGACTCTCTCACTGAAAAGCCAGTAAACTTTTCATATTCTTTGTCAAGGCTGTCCTTATTGATATTATCTTAATTTATGTGAAAAATTAAATGGGTTTGGTTTCTAAGGGTGGTGAGAAATGGAGATAAATCTAAAGGTATTGATGGTCAATTATTGTACATTTTATTTTCAGTTGTTGCTTGGTTTTATTTGTGGGTAGCTTTTTGTTTTTGTTTTCTTGGGTTTTTTTTAATTGTTGTTGACCATGTGGTTTGCTTTGCATTTAAAGTCAATTTGAAATTTAAACATAGACTTCCCAAAGTTGTTCTAGTATTTCTGGAGAATACTTGTTTGGTTTTGTTTTACTGGAGGGGAAAGATACTGTTTCCACTAGTATTCAGCTCAGCGTTAGTACTTTGACTAAAGTATTTCTGCAACCACTGCTTTTCTTCCTCCCTGGAATTGACTAGTTTTTGAAATGGAGCTTGTTAAGTTGATCATCTTGATAAGCTTCCCATCAAGTAAGGGAAAATAATACCCAAATTTAATAAATAAATAAATAAATAATTCTGCCTTCTTTTTGTTGTGGTTCTGACAGCTTTTCCTAATCTTCTGTAACTGGGGGGAAAAGCATCTTATCTTCGGTTGGACAATATGGGGGGGAATGAAATCTGAATTCTTATAAATGCAGTTATCTTTTAGAGAAGTCTCTACAGTATCAAAAGGAGTTGTTAGTCTGTGTTTTTTTTTGAACACAGTGGAATGCATCAAATTACTTCTCATAACTCTGAAATTATTGTTATTCACCTCTGTTACTGGAGATCAGTGGGAACATTATGTTTCCTGGTGCCCAGCACTCTGGGTTTTCATGGAAAAAGGGCAAATACTTTCATTTTTCCAATTTTTAAAGCTTTTTTGGACATAGGACCTGGCAGAAATTGTCTTTTCATATGAGTATTTGATTTGGCATGGAATGCTTTGGCTGGAATTGCTTTCTATTAGAAGTATTCCTCCAAAGAGATATAAACATGTGATTTATTAATCACTGGTATTTAATTTTAAAAGATAAATTTCTGCCTTTCCTTCTTCTTGTTCTGCATGTGGACAAGGTTTACACATTGTCACTGCTGAAGTTGGAATTAATATGATTAAATATGGAATTAGCTCAGGCTTGGGTGGATTCTGAAGGTGGACTGCTCAAGTGCTCAACAGTAACTAGTATCTTCATAGTTGCAAAAATCTGGAAGTCAATCCTGTTCATACATGGTTAGGTCTTAACTAACTCCTGGAATCCCAGTAGTGCAGAACAGCGAGAACCAGAGAAAATTGTCTGGTCCTTTGGTGCTAATTAATCACAGCTTTTATCTGATGCATGTAGTTAACAGATCTGATCACTGCTACACTTCATGAGGGAAAATGGTGCCTGTGGCTTTATTTTTAAACATGTAGGCTTATCCTCCTACCTGATTATTTCTGCTTAATATTCAATATGTGGGAAAGAGATCCCTCTCTAAGATGTGAAGAGTTGTTTTTTGTTTGACATTTTTTGTCTCCTTTCTGGGTCAGTCTGTAAAAGTCAGTTTTGTTCTTCTTAGGCTGTTACGTTCAATACAACGTTATCAAAGTACCATGTATCCAGTTAGTCTCAAAGTGTTTGGAAGTTTTTCTAGGATGTTTCATTGTGTGTAAAAAGAAGTAGGTATATGGGGAAGTGTAAAGAGTCCCCAGCTTTCTACTAGAGTTACTGATTTCTGGTCCTGGGAGTGGCTGCTAGAGGTCTTGCATGTCTTTGGAACGAGAGTTCCCTCTAGCTTAACAAGGAAAGCTTAAATGGGAAAGCTTAGGTATTGGCTTCATGTAGCCTGTAAACCTGACACCTTAGTGACAGCAAGTGTTGTCTTCAAGTTCTACCTCGTCCTCATGCCATGTGAACAGCCCTGGCAGAGCGTGGAGGAGCACCTCAGAGCAGTGCAGCAAGGCCTCTGTAGCCATAGTTCTTCTGCTTGCGTGGGGACTGACAGCTTGAAAACCAGAAAGATGTTTCTTAATGGCACTTCTCAGTTAGCCTTCCTTAGGGAACTGAACCAGTGCTCCAAAGCCGTCTCGCTAGTTTGGAAATTGCATGGGAAATAA
Organism: Falco rusticolus; assembly: GCF_015220075.1. Classification (NCBI taxonomy): domain Eukaryota; kingdom Metazoa; phylum Chordata; class Aves; order Falconiformes; family Falconidae; genus Falco; species Falco rusticolus. The sequence goes on along the minus strand of NC_051200.1, from coordinate 3,352,245 downwards.
CAGATTCTTCTGTGGGCCAGCATTTTGTTCAGTACATCTTGGTGCATTTTACATTAGTTGGTATATTTACATTGTCTTGTTCTAATAAAAAAAAAAAAAAGGGATTATGATGTATCTTTACAATTTGTTCAACAGTTCCAAGTCCACAGTGTACAGGTAGATACCTTTTTGTATCTGTGCTTAGTGCTGGAGACTGGCACAGACCCTGTTTCGAGTCAGATTTTCCTGAAGCCCACAAAAAAGGCACAGAAGAGGTGGAAGAAAAGCAAGATATTTACATTTACAGAAGTGATAAGGCCACATAATCCTTATGGGAAGTTTTGGGAAAAAAATTGCCTTCAGTTCGGATGGAATTTGGGGCCATGAATTGAGCTTCACACGCTTCCCATTCTTGCTATTTCATCCTACATTTTATGCTTTTCTATGGATGGTGTCATGGTTTAACCCCAGCTGGTGACTAAGCACCATGCAGCCACTCACACACAGTAGGATGGGGAAGAGTAAAAGTGAGAAAACTTGAGTTGAGATAAAGACAGTTTAATAGGTAAAGGAAAAGCCACAAGTGCAAGCAAAGCAAAACAAGACAAGGAATTAATTCACCACTTCCCTTGGGCAGCCAAGGTGTTCAGCCATCCCCAGGGAATCCCCAGGGCTCCATCATGTGTAACGGCTACTTGGGAAGACAAATGCCATTATGCCAGTTGTCCCTTCCCTTCCTCCTTCTTCCCCCAGCTTATATACTCAGCATGATGCCATATGGTATGGAGTGTCCCTAGGCTAGTTTGGGTCACCTGTCCTGGCTGTGTCCCCTCCCAATTTTCCATGTCCCTCCAGCCGTCTCACTGGCAGGGCCTGAGAAACTGAAAAGTCCTTGACTTTGTATAAACATTACCTAGGAACAACCAAAACCACCAGCGCGCCATCAGCACTGTTCTCACACCAAATCCAAAACACAGCACTACACCAGCTACTAAGAAGAAAACTAACTCTGTCCCCGCTGAAACCAGGACAGATGGGTACTTAAATACCATTTTAGGAACTGGCATGTAAGATGCATCAAACATCCAGCTTTTATTAATGTTCTTTCAATCTTGTGGGGTTGGTTTTTGGTTTTTTTTATTATTTTTTTTATTGTTTTCTTTCTAGCATACCTGTCTTGATGGCAATTTTGTGGTAGTTCTTGCTGTTAACTCACAGGTTAAGCTGTGTTACAGAACACTACCAGCACTGCATGGTGCATCCACATGACTTCCATAAGGGCTAACTTCTTTGCATTTACAAAACTTTCCATTTTTTATTTTCAGTCATTCACTCAACCCTACTCTGAGATAGGAGAGGTTTTATTGATAAGAATATGTAAATAGGAAAATAAAGAACTCTTGTCCAAGCTCAGAACAGCAGTTATAATCAAAACCTCGGGGTTTTCTGAATTCCATTCTTGGGGTGCTATATTGCACTTTTCTCCACTGTGCTTTGTTTTGCTTGTGCTGTTGAGGCAGCAACATGTGCTGAAAAAGCCAGTTCTTAATTGATTTCATTCTGAAGTCTTCTGTGGTGACATCCTTTTATGGTCTGCAAGTATGCCCCAACCTGGGATCCACTGACTGTGGAAATAACACTTTTATAATGTATAGTAGTATTATTATTAAAACCCACTGAGTTAAGATAATGGAAGTGACTTGTACGTGTAATGTTTTTTCTTGCTGGCAGAGGTGTTCTGCAGACTTGGGCCTAAGAAAACTATTGACCTGGACGTTCCCTGACCAGCTTTTCTGAGGACTCAGTACTACAGGGTCTTTCATGATATTTTGGGTGTACCTCAAATTCTTGCCAAACCCTTTGGAACAGTTCAAAAGAGCGTTGATTTTGTGCAGTCCTCTGCAGTAGGAGGTGCCAAAATATAAAGGTCTTTTTTTAATATTTTCCACAATGTTGCAGAGCTATTAACGTAAATTACAAAAATATTTTTTGGTTATCGAGGCAAGCTACAAAAAGGGAAAATGTGGTGTAATCCATATAAATCACTTGACTAAACCATGCACAATAAATCCAGTGTTGGTGAAGCTAAATTCTTCAATCTGGCACCACAGTTTGCTCTTTACAATCAACATTTACTTTCCTCATTTGACAGTTGGTGCTTGCTGTGGACCATCTTCACCTTTGTTCACATCCTTGTGATCTGTAGCCATGCAGCATTGTGACTTCGTTGGCATTATAAAAAAATCCCAAACCTAAAATCTGAAAAACAATAGGAAAGTTGCCACAGAAACAGTTAAATATTTGACCCTGTTTACTGCCAGCTTAGATAAAAATCAGATTTATTTCCTTGTGAAGAAAAATTCTTCAACACATTATATGTGCACTGACAGTCATAGGTTTATTGCAGCCCATTGGAATAAGGGATTTCACATGTGTTGCAGTGGAGGGAACATTTTAAGCATTTGCTTCTGTTTGCCATCTGTTTTCTTTACCAACTTGGTGCTTGTGTGAATTTCACAGCTGCAGATGGTATTTCCTAGGCCAAAAAGAACACAAGCATCACTGCCTCCTTCCATATGTCCAAATTAGTTACAGCAGGGAGATGCAAGGTGCTTGCTCCTGCCCTAGGTGTGTTCTCCCTAGGGACTGAGTGGGGCTCAGCCCCATCTTCCCTCAAACAGAAGACTGAGCTGACGGGGAATGGGATACCTTGCGTGGCAATGGGCTGGGTCACCGCTGTAACATGGGAGCAGTTGAAATGTCCGCTTTTTGTGCAACTTACAGAAAACTCTGTGGCTTTTCTCCTGTAAGAAACTGTTATTACAAATGTACACCTGTCTTTCATTGCCATCTAAGTGGTTGATTTAGGATACAAATACTAATTAAGAACTAAGGGCTTTGTTGTACATGCTCTGTTAGATGGGAGTGAGATCAGTTCCTGGGAGTGTTTCTTTGATCCGGTGCTGGTTGAGTTGGGTGGTCATGTTTCTGCTTTGGTGAAGCAGTCCTTCTGCTCCAAGGCTGTACTTGGTTCTCTTTGCCATGCAGAACACCCTCCAGTAGGGATAGCTGAGAGAAGAACATATAGTTTGTAAATGTAATCAAGCACTCTATGTGCAGTTTGAATTGTAAGAGCTCTAGTGACTACTGTATTGCTGAATTCTTGAATGGGAAGTGAAAAATACAAAATACCAGCTGGAGGCAGCTTTATTTGGCTTAAAAGACCAAGCCCAGAATGGAAATGGGGACAGATGAATTATAAATGAGAACCTAGGCACTGTGCTAATTTCATTTTTGTTGTTCTATTCTTTTAATGATCAAATTGAGGGAACTGTCTTCAAATTGAAGGCATTATTTGCTTTATTTGATAATGTTATTGTAGACTCTTAGGATAAAAGGTGCTCTACAAGTTCTACTATTTTGTTTTGTATGTGCTTAGCTACCTGGGGGTACGTTTGTTTGAGATCTGAACTCTCTGGAAATACCATTCGTTGAAGCAGCAGCAATGAAGATGATGTCGCTTTGGAAAGTACCACCTTCAAGACACAGCGTATGTGAGAGTGAAGAGAAACTGTGGCCTTTGCCCTTGGTGCAACTAGAGGTGCATCTGCTGGCTGTCTTGCCCCACATCTGACTCTCTTTGGCTTCGCTGCTTATACCTGTCCAAGATTCTGAGTGGTGATACTAAACACAGACAGTGCTTAGTGTGTCACTCTGCTTGGCAGTTAAAATTGAGGGTCAGTCCATGTGTAGAAGGCTCAAAAGAATTGCTTTTATTTATCTTTTAGCTAAGTCCTGTCTCCCCATTCATCCTATGTTTATCTCATAACTTCAAAAATTATCCACTGATGCCATAAACATAGTTTTCAAGGTTTCTCTCTCTCTTCCCTCATCCCAGTGTCAAAACCAACTAATGATAGCTGCATAGCACTAGCTTATGTAGTTAACAACTATTAAAATATTTTCATTTATAATTGATAAGCAAACATAGAATTACTATATTCACATCTATGCAGGTATATTTTGTTCTGAGCTGTACCTGTAGCGCCCTTAGGAAAACCTAAAGTAAAGTGAGCACTGGTATAGGATAAATGTGTTCTCCTTTCAGGGGTTAGATATCTTTCCCATCTGTTTTCAGTTCTTGAATCTTTCCACATGATCCCATGCCCCTGACTGAAGAGCAGAGATGACTGTAAAGCTGTATCCTGCACAGTGCTGTTGCTTGACAAATGCCACTACCCTATGACACCGGTTGAAGGATTTTTGGCAGCGTATCAGTGCAGTGAAACTGATTCTACTTTTCGTGGAGAGAGTCTAGTGTATCCGATGTGATTGATTAATGATATTACAAAACATCAGTAGGTGAGCTACAGGTGCTTCAGAGTTTCATTCCAGAAAGGTGCTCACAAATCTGACAAAAGATGACAGTCCCAGGACTGTCGAGGTCTCTTGGATGTACAAGACGAGGTTATGAGGAGAACATTTTTCATGCGACTTTGGATTCAGAGTACTGTGAGCCTTGCTGGTGATCCTGCATAGACACAACTGAGCAAACCTCAGCCTGCACGTCATGGGCACCAGCCGCCATGAACCCAGAGCAGTGTGGATGCATCCTCAGTGGTCTCAGTAAACAAAGCTTCCGCAACCCTAATTTTCATGAAGGGTGATACAAACTTGATTACAGCTAGCCGTACAGCTAGGCACACTGCAGTCAGAGCTGTATTTATGACTTCAACTTTGATTTAAGAAAATAAGGCCGTCAGAATCTTAATCTGGAGTTGCTGTAATATCCGCTGAGGAAGCAACCTTTATATGAAGTTGTATTTGTCATTCTAGCTATAACATACGTGGGTGCTTACAGTCAGGTATTGCTGTCTGCAGGATATGAATATACCATCTATTTCTGTTTTGGCTTGCATATACTCTAGCACTGGTGCTAAATGACAATGATCAGTTTTATTTATGGCTCAAGTAATGCTATTTTAACTGTTCTTAAAATACTATGTGACAGAATACAGTTTCACATGAATGTATCCAGCCCAGCTAGAGGGCTTGTATCGATGTTGCTCTGATCAGACTCTTTCTGCTTTCTGTGGTGTCAGTGAACTGCTGGATGCAGGTGCAAGTGGGTGTTGAATTTTCCAATTAACTGCCTAGTTCCAGAGCCACCTCTCCATCTGGCTCAGCAGGCAGTTGCTGTTTGACAGGGGCCCACAGCACAAATACCAGTGTTTGACACGCCAGAAGTGAGATGTATTGGCAGAGCAGTGCTGGAACTGAAGAGTGTTTACAGATCAAGACTGAGTGGATTGACATTGCTGTGTATGAGGAAAACTGCCTTCTCTCTCTCTGCCTGGCGTTAACTAGCCCATCACCGTTGTGTGCTCAAGCTGGTAAAGGCTGTGTATGTGGTGATAGAAGAACAAGGGTTGAGACTGGCAGCCGGGAGTGTTAATGATTGTAATCCTGTTGCACTGACTCACTCAGTGACCTTGGGTTAATCACTCGACCTTCTCTTGCTAGTTAGCTGCAGCTGTGAAAATGGGCAAAAGGAGTACTTCATCAGCCTCCAGATGCTGAATCAGAGTGGAGTTTTCTTGGAGAAGCAGCTCATACAGAATATTCATTTCTATTATAAGTTAAAAGAAAAATGGGTGATGGTGGCTAGTTAATTTGTCAGTAGTTTGTTAGGGAGTCGTTCCCATCTGAATGTGATATTGACAGTATTGCAATGTATACTTATAAAAAGTATGTTAAATTTTTAGTTTGTATTCCTAACTGTAATGTTTTGAAAAACAACACATGAAGTTCTTTTCATTCAAACTTTCTCCAAAAGGGGAATTTTAGAGAACAGAAAGTTACAAAGCATTTCCATTTGACAGCTACATGTCCTTTTAGAGTCTTTGAACTATAATAGATCCTCATATGATAGATTATGTGTTTTATTTATAGGTATTTGAAATTAGTTACTCATGTGTTATGGGGGACAATGAATACCGAGGGCTTCTGGCCAATACAAGAATTTTCTGTAGCGCAGACGAAGGCTTGTTTGTTTTGGTTCCGAGGTATTTTTTGAATAATTGTGGTTTGGAAAACCAAGTACACATTGAGTCCTTTGCTGTGTTTCAACTGTGGATTTGATTCTCAGATGAGAGCACATAAATTGGCACGTGGACTCTGGCATTTAAATGATTAAGTAGTCCTTTCAGAGGGCTAAGATGCAAGATGAAGACAACTGGAACATAAGTCTAAAAGTTAAAGTATACACTGGGATGAAGACGTGCTGAAATGCTGGAGTTAATGCGTAAGATAATCAGCACTCAAAATAACCTGACACCCTATTTGTTAATTAAGTTTGGGTCCAAATTCACCTTTAATGAAAAGCACAGCGTACAGTGCATTTTGGTTTTGGTTTATTGTCATTTTTGTCTGGATACGTGTGTGTATAGACTGTGCATCAGTCTAGAAGCATTTCCCTTTAGAAAGTATTGTCTCTGAAGTTGTACACAGTGTTGCATGGTGTTGTGGTTTTCTTACAGAGAGATTTTTTTTACCTGGTATGCAATACTTGTTAACAGTCACATGATATCCATCCAGTTGGTAAGAGTGCAAGTCAGGGCTATCCCCTCAGGCAGACTTCATTTAAACACTCTTCTTTGTGCCAGATTTCTAGGCATTTTTCTCTTCTAATGAATGCATGTGTTTTAGAATGGAGACCTTTCCAGCCCTTCTCTCCCCTTCCCCCCAGTTCTGCACCTATTTCAGTGCTGTGCGTTGCATGGGGGTTTTACTCAAATGTTGCTCCAAAGAGTTTCAGAAAACCTGTCAAAATGATTAAGAGTCTGAAATTCTATATTACATTAATGTTTTTAAAGTATTTTATTCAACAGACAATATAATGTGAAATATAACAAAAAAAATCAAGTACTGGCTCTTACATAACACTTCTTGAGGGGTTGCTGTCACTTTGTTGAAAGCAAATATTTTGAGAAGTGTGTCTAGGTCTGCAATGTGAGGAAAAAAAATTGAAATAGTCTGTGCTGGTGTCAGTTCATTTTTTAATAAACTGAGAGCATTTATAGTTTTCAGTCTCCATTAGGAGGTTTTTTTGGGCAGATTTGACTGTAAACTCATGCAGTTTATTTAAAAAGGACTTCAAGACCATCTGGGATTTTGAAGTTTGGGGTTTTAAAATATTTTGTTCCTTACTGTGATGAGCAAGAAACTTCTTTGGAAATGCTTCATGTTGGCTAAGCTGGCAGGGCCCTCCAGCTCTTAAAGGGAAACTGATTCATTTAGTAACTTTACCCGAGTCGGGAGAAAAAGCATAGTACTAGTAAAGTAACAAAAGAAACCCCTGACTGAATGTTTAATGACCTGGAGTAAGATAGGACAATGACGAATAAGGTGGACAGTTCTGAATAAAGAATACAAGATATGAATCAAGGTGATTTTCAGAACCTATTTATAATTTATTGTTTTCTTCCCTACAGATTTGAGGGTTTAGCCTTTTAATTTGAGGTCAGAGCTAAAGCTGTTGAACTCCCAGAGAATCACTGCGTCACTCTGTGTTCTTGCAACTTGTTTCTTTTATGTTTTAACTCATAATCCACCAGAGATGGTGGCATAGTTTAGGTCATTTTGTTTGGCTTCCTGAAGTTTATTACAAATAAATTCATGCTATGTCTCACGGTGGTTTTATACCCTGCCTTTCTGTGTGTCCTGTTCTCTTAATGTGAACTGAATCTCAGCAGATAAGGATGGGTGGGTTCTTACGGCATTTTGCCCACCAAGTAAGTAGAATCAAACTACACCTGGTTTCCTTCCAGTGCTTTCAGCTTACCTGTTCTTAAAAGCCCCAGTGATGCCATTCCAACCTTCTATCAGCAATTTAGTTAATTAAGCTAGAACTGCTGGATAATTTCTTACGTGTCTAATTGGAATATTTTGTGATTAAATTCCGTCCTCTTTCTTCTCATCCTACTCATCAAATACTCATCCTTTTCACAGCAGCCCAGTGATGTATCTGAAGGCAGTTATCCTATCTACCTCCACCCCTGTCTCTAGACAGTATGATATCATATATTCTTTTTCAACTTGGGTTCTCCAGGGAATTAAGTTTCTGTAAGTTTTGTGGAAAAGAGGCATTGAATAAAGGGAAAGATGTGTGAATTGGTGCTTTTACAAAAAGACATGTATGCAGAATTCAGATTTTACCCATTCTGAAGCATCATCTTGCCAGTGAGCTGGCTCACAATTACTGGCTGGTTGGCCAGTATAAACGTTGCACATGCTGCCTCTTATCCAGACAGATAAGAAAGCAGCATGGGTGGGAGCTGGAGAGCTTGGGAGACTTGAGTGGGGTAAGGAAGGAAAGGGGATGCTGAAACCAGGATTATCTTAGATAAAATAAACACTGAGATTATTGTGGTGGAGGGAACAAAACTAAAGGAGAACAGAATCTTCTAGTTTCAATGTTCACTGAACTGTTGATGTTAAGACTTGTTTTGAGCAGGTGTGGGAGTCTGGTACATATCCTAGGACCCAAAATTCCTGAACTTTTCTTAAGGTCATTTTGTAGTCTGAGCCAGTCTAATTACTTGATAATGGGATGTAAATTATTTGCAGAATGTATTGAACTGAACGTTCAGACTCACAGGTTTTGTTCCATGTTCTACTGCTGGAATGAGAAGAAAGAGATCTTCGTATCAGGATTTTCATTATTAAACTGGTGGTAATTATCTGTATTTTCAAATACATGAGCGAAGAACACTATATACATACTGAATTATCAGTCTATATCTTTTATGAAAGGAGGGAAAAATGTTAAATATCCTTCAGAAGTATTATATAAAGAAAAAAACAGTGCAATTTGCCTAACAAAAAAAGTACCACGTCTCTACAACTGAGATCTTGGTACCTTGTTCTTACATGAGATAATATGCCAATCTAAGCATTTCAGCAAGCATATGATTTATACTTGGGGTTTTTTTGTGCTGGAAAAGTATGGTGATCTGTAGAGGAAAAAATCAGACTTGTCATATGAACTTACTTTCAGCATAACAGTCAGTCAAGAGAAACATTAGAGAAGCATGTGTATGAAGCGGAGACTCGCTGCCAGGATTTACTTACAGTGATTTTGTTCATCTGTGATTTCCATTGCACTTTCTGTTTTGATAGATTTTCCTCGTAAATGATTCTAAGCTCCAGTTTGGGTTTAGCTAGCATTATTTGGGATGCAAGTTGCCAGGGTGTCAAGAGCTGTGAATATTGTCATGCTATTATGACCATCTTTTGATGGTCTCTTTTAAAGTTCTCATTTAACCTATTGCAATCACTCCACAATTTGTGCATCAGGGATAACAGGATTTGTTAATTTATTACACTAAATCCATGTGAGAAAGCTTGATACACAGAGATTATTCTTTCCTTGGTCAAAATCAGTGATGGTTTTTTTTAATCTCAAGTTTTTATTTCATGATTTTATGGTTTCTGAAGGAGCTCTTCTGAGGTGCTGAAATAAATGTCAACATTATTGGAAATGCAGAATTTGCTTGAGATGCTTCTTGAGATTCTATAGTTATCATTTTTCTGTATTGACTGGGTTTGGTGAAGTTTTAAGTGTAAGGATGTTCACAAATTCTTAAAAACTGGGGAAATACAGCAGCTGAAAAAAAGCAAATGTGGCACTTAGGAATTGTACATAGTCTTCAAAGTGATGTTTCAACAAAGACTTCTGGAAAGATTTTTTTTTTTTCAATAAAACAGTCTGCATGACTCTGTGGAAATAATGACACATAGGTTTGTGCCAGCAGATTGATAGTGGAAGGGTGGAAAAAGTGTAAGAAACTTTGTTCTTGTTAAATGGTAAACTAAACTGTGTTGCTTGCCTGTTCAATAGCAGATGTACCTGCTAGAAATAGTTCCATGAGGAGATCCGCAGTCAGGAATCAGAAGCTCAAAGAGTATTTCCTTCCCAGGTAAAGGGTTTTCACAGATGGCTGTGTAAGAACCCCCGGCACAGCTGAATCGTCTGTAACCGAGAGGTACTCACCCTGTGCTAGCACGCTTTTTCTCACCAATGAATTTAAGTATTTATAAGTAGGTAATGAAACTTCCAAATTTTTTTTCACCTTTTTCACAGGCAAGGAAAGAATGTACAAAATGTGTTTCCAAATTATTTTGGCAAACAATCCCAAGAAACCTAACCATGGTGAACAGTGACATGGCTGAGGTCAGGAATTGACCAAATCATTGGTCTGTTTCCCATTTAAACCACTAAACCGTACTCCTGAAGAAAGCTAACAAGTGATACGTTAGACTTCTGTATTCTGGATTATCGGAAGCACAGTGTGGGTCTGTTTATGTATAGGGGAGAGCAACAGATGAACCAATCAAATTAAATTGCCTGGAATTTTGCCAGAAGAGGGAAACAATTTTCTGTGAATTTTTGAAGAACTCCAACCCTATTAAAGAAGGGCAAATGTGCACACATAAGAGAGCAAGTGTGTGGTTAATAGTTTCCTGCCCTAGAGCTTCTCGGTTTAATCTGACAGTCTGCATGATTAGACATCTTTCACATTATTTTAGCCAAGAGGGATATTGAAGTGTCCATCCTGCTTTGTGTTCACCAAGGGTGAGGTGGCTGGTCAGAGCACAGAGATAACGTGAACTGCACAGCCCACAGTGCTCACAAAATGATTCAGGAGCTTGTGATCTATTGGAAGGTCAGCACTGGAAGGACTGGGAGTCCTGGGTATAAATATCAGCTGTTACACCAAGAACTTCTGCTGTTCACTGTGGATCATTCACATGCTTGCTCTCTTGTCCCATTCCTGTTTCTTTTTCCCCTGTCCATCAGTTAGCACAGAGTGGATGCTGGGGTGGATAGGCTTTTGGTTTGAACTGTTAAGTTATCCCCCCAATTCTCCATTTGTCCTTCACTTTTACCAATTTATCATGGCTGTTAAAAGCTAATTAGACAGAATTACTGGATTTTGAATGTGAAAAAGTATCTAAACCGCTAGTAAATAATTCTTATGAGATTTTGACTCTCGGGTGGTACAGTGTTCCCTTCACATACATGCATTTTCTCCAGTACAAGTCCAGTCTGAAAATCGTATGGCTTCACTGAAATAAATAAATTTTATAAATAAAACCCATACGTGGTCTTCATACTACAAGCTCTGAACATCAGGTAGTCCTTTGAAATCAAAATTCCATCACTGCACCTAGAGTGCAGTGTAGTAGACTACAGTCCTACAGCACATACAGGTGGCCCGTGGAAGTAAATTTTGCTGAAAGTTGTATTTTGAATACAAACTGAAATAGATGACTACTTTTACATGGCAATTCTGGAACTTGAGGTCTTTTTCTTGAAAGTGGTTATTAATAACAACAACAATCTGAGACTTCCAGTCTCATAAGAACGTTTCTCATGAAGGGCCATGTTAAGTTGTTTATGTACCCTGTAGTCAATGGAAGGGTGTTGTGCAGTAAAGAGTGAGGGGACTGAAGGAATTCACAAAACTAAATTCAGCTAAATTCTGACGCTAAATGCCTAAGAAAATGTATCAGAGAATCAAAGTGATGCTGTAAACCCATGACTTATGGCACTCTAATAGTCTTTATTTTCTTGCCCAGATATTTCAATACCCCAGATAAGGATTCCAGGATCTGACTATAGTGGTTGATCAAGAAAAAGGTTTGATTTTCACTTTGACTGTAGCTAGTGTAATTTCACTGGCTTCACCAGAATTTGCTACTGGTTAGTAGCTATTTCTGGTAGCAGTTATTTCTAGATCTGAACCGGAAATGGTGGACTAGTGGAAGCTTGAAGGGGCAAGGTGGCAGTGGTGATATGACCTCTCCTGTTGAACAATCGTAGTTACTGAGTCTGAAAAAGGCAATAGTTTCCATTCCCCCAAAATGATAAACTTAGTAATGTGACACAAAAAAAGACAGTAACTGTTCTTTCTTGTTCCTCACTGTGGGGAACAAAATGAAACTCAAGCCTGTAAGTCTTGGTGTTAACCCAAAAAGGGAAAAAAAAAAGCTGTGTCCTAAGTATGATGCATCTTTCCAGCAATTCGCATTTTTCTTCTACTTTTCCATTAGTAAACGTCTGCTCCATTGTAAGGCTTTTCTCTGAACATTTGGAAATATTTTAATGCCCTTAAAATTGCAGATTTCTATTAACAGGCTGTGCTTTCCTCTTGCTTTGGTATCCTCACACCTGTTTTGCCTTTGGCACTAGGCAGTGGATAATGAGGTTACCTAATGTGTTGACTGTTGGCTCTAAGCACTTTAATAGTCCAGCAAGTTGCCTTTCCTGCACTTGTTTGGGGCTTTTTTTGGTGGGAACAGGGGAGATATGATATGTAAGGAGTTCTTCCTTATGTAAGTGTTTGTGTTACTTTATTTGGTATTGTTTTGAGCTGAGTTTTTGATATATCATGAATTGAAGGAGAGATGTGTCTGCTGTCAGTAGAAAAAAGTGCTTGTCTTGGCTTTGAGATGGCATGAGACTTTTTGTGGGAGGTGAGGTGCTCCAGCTCTCGTCATTTTTCCTACCAATAGAAAACCATGCTCTTGGAGATGGTTCAGCTCCCTGATGGAAGATGTCACAGCTGCTTCTATGGCAGCTGATGAAACTGGCTGCACAATGATGTGCAACCTTCTTGGCAAGAAGGAAGAATGGAAATTCTCTACCTAGGTTCTACTGAGATTTAGAAAACATGCTAATAAGCACTTATTTTTAAAACATCTTTTTACTGAGAGATCTTATTTTACAGTTGATTAATTTTTCTAGTGATTTTTTTATTATTGTTATTATTTTTATTTTGCACACACTCACTAGATGTTTGAAACCCTGTAGTCAGACATTCTTAGGTGTTGCACCTGAGGTACAGAAGGAAGTGTATTGAAAGACCTGCAAACCAAACCTTGCTATTTTAAAGTTCTTTCTCTCATTCCCACAGACTTGACAGCAGTTTAATGACCATCTGTCATGCTAATCAAAGAGTCTCAGTCTCTTTGCTTCTCATCACCTGTCCCATATCAATGTCATTTTGTGTCTTACATTGTAGAGTACCCAGGGAGAACCTACTTCTGGTTTGTATACCAGGCACCACAACTTCCTCTAGAATTTACTGTCTGGCTTGATGCACGTTCCAAGCCAAACCTGTCTGTGCTATACCTCCTTGCCGTCAGTGAAGTCACAATAGTGTGAATTTGGGCTCTTTAGTTGTATCCTGCCCAGTGCAGGCACTGACTTCGATACAAGCTTTTTGTGAATGTTCCACTAAGGATCCAAGTGAGGGTCATTCTATTAAATCCCAGCATGATGCATATTGTAAAGCACTTGTAAAGTACATCTAACTCATAGTGCTTGCTAAGTGAAATTCACCTTTTGTTTTCATCAGTGTTGATAAATCTGATGCAAATGAAAAAAACATGCCAGTGCGTATATACAGAGCAATATATTCTTATTTCCTTAGTACAAAATAGGTGTGCTTTAGTGAATCTATGAAGATACTGGTTCAGTGCTTAGCGGTGCCTTGTTAAGAACTGTGATGAAAGGAGCAGGACCAAAGCATGAAAGCAACACAGTCTATTATGTAAATCCCAGTTACAACCTTACCTCTACCAGATTCTAGTTTCCTTTGACTTGTGAGGCAACAGAACTAGAAGAACCTGTAAAAAGGCCAAGGGTAATGGGAGGTGCAGAGTGGAGGAGAGCTGGAGTAGCCTCAGACCATCCAGACTGGGAAAGATGGTTGAGAGAGTGCAGGTAGGAGCGTGTTACAGGCAAGCAGGAAATTATTACTCCCTGGTTTGGTTTTTTTTTACAATACGAAAGTTAGGGAACATGCAATAAAATTAATAGGTAAGGTGTTAAGACAAACATTAATGCTTTTTAGACAACTTATTTGAAAACTTCCTAAAATGAGACAATGAAAATGTCTGTTTCAATAGCACAAGTAAAAGAAATGGAATAAATGAGGTGTTTCTGGTTAATGTACTTATAAAATACATGGCAGAGTGTGTGTGTCCGTGTCCAGGTTGTCCTTGCCGTATGTGTTAGTGCTAATCCAAGTCAGGATTTCCCTGTTTCTGAAGGTATGGGTATGCAGCAGTCTTTGCTAGGTGGCATAAGAATGTTTAGTAGAAAACAAACAACAGAAGAGAGATCCCCCTGTCTTTAGGATGGGCAGTTTCCTTCCTGTTGAAGTTCAGAAAGTTCCTGTTGAAGAATCAGAAAACATTTTTGACAAATTATCTCAAAGGTCTCATAAAGGATCAATTTTTAGATTTACGGTCATAGCAACTTAGCTTCTAGAACTTCATTCCACACCTCAACAGCATAACTGGAAGCAGAATCAGGCTTTGTCTATTTTTCAAACAAGGTGGCAATTTTTTTTTTTTAACGGTTCTGCAAGTTATGTGAGAAAGTTCGGAAAGAAATCAAGTCTATGGTAAGGTTTTACAGTTGTTCAACTGTTCTGAATTTCTCCTGCCCAGTGCAGCAGTCAGACCTCTGATTCTTCTAGGCAAGATTTGGAGTTACGTTTTGTGCCATCCTATAGGAAAACTTTACTGTAGTTCTTACAATTTGGTGAAAAATGTAGGGAAAATTAAATCCATATGCTACCCCCTGAGGCAGACCTATATCCCCCTAGTTATCCTAAGCTCCTGAATTTCATAAACCACTTATTTCTTGTTAAAATTAATACCACGTTTAAATTAGATAAGGTCACATTGTTTAGTCCCCAGTGAAGATATCAGAATTGAAATGATTTATAGTGGAAATAGAATTGTAGTGAGAAAATTACTGCTTTTTCTTGCAGAACAGTGAGATGAGGCCGTTGATTATACAGAGATATAATATGGCAAGAGAGATATAACGCAGAGCTCTTTGATGCTGTTGATGCTTTATTCTGGATGCGCTCCCTGATTTTTGAGGCTTTGATTTTTTTTTGAATACTTTTAAATTTATTATTTTACTGAGAAAAAGGTGTAATTGTCTAGAACGAATGAGTTTGGCATGCAGGAGAGGTGCTTGGTGGATGCTATGGTTTAAGCATCAGCAGGATTCCTGCCCACTCTGTCAGCGTGGCCTGGAAAGGCCATCTTTAGAGTTAGAAGATAATTCAGGCAAAGGCTGCTTTACTGATGTTCTATACAATTGCAGTCATAGGTGGTTCTGTTACTAGAAGAGCAGAGTGGGAGCATGGTTTCCTGCTCATTTTAATCAAATCGTTTAGAAAGACTCCTTTCTCAGATTGTTATATCTTGGATACAGATGCTTTGTCTAGGTAAAAATGAGCTTTGGGTTTGTTTTTTTTTTAAACCTTTGACTAGGATTCCCAGACACAGAGTGATGGGTTGCTGGATGTCTGGGAATCCTGGATGTGCTTCCTGTGCACACAGATCATCTCTGCAGCCTATGTACAGCGAGCCCAATGCTCCTGGGAAGTATCAGCCCTACTCCACATGGACTGAAAGAAAAATATGCACTCGTCTAGCAAGGCTGATCATCCTAGCACTTGGATCTTGCCGCACATGTGTGCTTTTTGCCTTTGGGGGGTGGGGGGAGAAGCTACTCTAACAGACAAAAAGCACAAGTATCGTCAGCGTGGGAGTCAGAATCACTTTTACGTCCAACTTACTGAGTTTTGACAATGCATTTCAGTGTCCTGTGCCTTTTTCCTTCATATCTGTAGTGTGTTTACAATATGGGGTCTGCAGAGAAGGTCTGTTCCTTAGTAGAGACACAATGCCTAGTGCAAGGAGGGAGGGAGCAGAGAGAAAGTCTCGATCTCAGTTTGGCCCTCTGGGAAATTTTGTACTGTAAATAGAAGTAGTAAAAACTATCAGGTGATGACACTTTTTGGGCTGAATTTTTTTGAACTGGAGACCTAAAGGTGAAATCATCTGTATTGCATTACCCACCACTGTGCTGTCCAGACAGTCTTAACTTTCCATGCATTGACAGATTACTACTTGAGTAGCACACTGTATTGTGGAAAGACTGCTGCTTTGCCCACAAACAAAGCTTAATGTGTTGCTTTGGAAAGCCGTTGTTGGGACACTCTTTTCATGAGCTGCCACTAATCCTGAAGGATTTCTTAGGCATTTATTTTGTTCAAAAGGAAAAATTCGTTCCTTAATTTGAATGCTATAGCATTTGTTACTGTGTTTAATTCCCAAGAAACTGTAAGCATGTGGAGCAGTGTTTTTCACAGATACAATATTGAGAGCATAAAAAATTGACAGTCCCATGTAGGTGACAGCTGTTCAGAGTCAGCCTAACACTTATCTTTGAGAATTGTGTAGATTGTTTCTTCTCACCATTCCTTTTCTTTTTCCTACTGTGCGTTCCCATGTTTCCTTCATTCCATCCATCATCAATTTTGTTTCTTGTGCCATCTCCCATTCTTGTCTGTCCCTTTTGTCTTGTCTGTATCCTGTCCCTTTTTTTGACAAATATTTATAAGATAGTTTCTGTTATGATGCATGCATCTTTGCTATGTAGTCCCGATGTGGAACATGAGTGTACATGTTTGTACTAACATGCTTTGGCCAGGAAAGAAAGTTGTCTTCTACTTGTAACACCTTGTTAGTAATAGAGGTCATAGCTCTTTGTATTCATTTAAATCTCAGGTGAGATGAAGCCCTTTTCTCTAGAACACCACTGTTTTCAACTAACTTCTATTGGTCTGGCAGCCTCAGTGTTTTACAACTGCTGCTACGTCTCATCTGTTAGTTTAAACAAATTTAAGCAGCTGTGCTGAGCCCACTTCTCTTGCCACTTAGTACAGCCTCCACATTCACTTGATGATATTCCTACACCATTAGGTCTATGAATTTTTATTCAGACACACAGCTATTTTAATTGTTCAATTGTTTCCAGATACACTGCTACAGTAAAAGAACACAATCTGTTTACAATAGTAATAATAACAACATACACTGCAAAAGTTTGGGAGTTCAGATTTGTTTATGGATTGAACAGCCAGTGAGCTCTTCCACTTAGCTTCTGAAACATTTTACTCATTATACAGTTAAGAGTCCGAATGTCACCTCCTGTGGTGATTTTTGAGTGGTTTTGTCCCACTGATGTGCACAACCAAATGAAAACAGAGTAATATTATGTTCTTTCCACATACGTAGACTAAATATTTTATCATTATCTTTCTTTCAGATAATGGTCCTCTAACATATAGCCTAGACTTTACTGATGGAATAATGGTGCAAAGAAAGAATTGTGAAGGTGATCCCTTAGATTCTCTGCCCAGATTGAGCTATCTTTTAAGTTCTAATAATCACATGCGCACAGCCATTGCTTCTGATAAAGTGGAATTTTGATTGAAAAAGTCTGACCCACAGAACACTCTCAGTTAACTACACCTGTGCAGTGCCAGGAGTAGCCAAGTTCTCTTTCCCGTAATTTCTAAATAACTGCGAAACACATAAATTCCTAGCCTTGACCTTTTTGTGCATTCCATACAATTTTGGCATAGGAACAAGTTGCCTCAAGCCCAGACTTGTGTTGCAGTGTAACAGATCATGGGGAGGAGAATGATGCAAATGTTCTGTGCAGTTGCACATTTATATCCATTTCTTCAGGGACCATAAAGCAGGATTTTGTATGTTTTAATATACAACTTAACTTTTTCCCGTAAGCATGTAATTTCAAGGCCATTTGCCTCAGATGGTTATTCATGTCTCCCAACATGTGTAGTTGGATTGCATCTTGTTAACGTTGGCCCTCTCATTTAAAGCCTGGAACTGCTACACGTAAGGCTTGAACAGAGGCAGAGTATGCAGGATGAAACAGAGACATATGGAACCTTATTTCTGCATCCAGTTTCTTAGCAATTAAGAGATATTTTAGTTCATAAAACTTGGAGATGACGATAGTTGAACCTGTGTGTTATCTAAACAGGAATTAAGTTATTTCAGTTGAATGGAATTGCATCAGTTAAAGACAATTTCAACAATATGAGATCAATCCAATTTTAAAATGGTGACTCAAAATATTTGGCTGAATAAGATGCTAATTCTTGAATTGCTTACATTAAAGAGGCCAAAACCTTTGAAATTCAAATAGTGAAGAGTAGGTTGGAGCAAGGTGTTTGGGGTCTTTTTTTCCTTTGAAGGAAATAGAGGTATTTCTGAATATATGCTGCAAAATTGTCATGATCAGAGATGAGAAGAGAGCATTGACTGAGAATCATTTTGGGAGCGATTTAGGATGGAAAAATTGGAAACCTCTTTAGTAAGAATATGCCTTTATAAGCAACAGAACCACACAGTAGATTCTGAAGTAGCTGTATGTCTCATACAGCCAAGGCTTGGCTTTTTTACTTAACATGGGATCCTATCAAACAGAGGTGAGAAGAATGAGAACATCTACTGTGACTAGAGCAAACCTTGACTGTAATTCTTGATCAGATATTTGATAGGAAAGCTGAAGCTGTAAATAAAGATCTGCCGTTTTGAATAACTTCAAATGTGGTGGTTCTTGGCTAAATACCAACATCTGATTCTGCTTCTTCGAAGGAGTGTTTGCTTCGAGCAGCCCAGCAAATCTAAACTCCAGCAGGTGTGTCATCAGAAGTCAACAGGCTGTGCATCTGTGATTAATTTGTATCGTAAACTTTCTTTATTGAAAGCAAGAGGCCAGATAGGTTTGGGCCATCCTGATGACAAACTTGAATGATATTCTTTAAGTTTAAATTCAGTTTGGGTGGAAAGTATAGACATGAACAGGGACCTGTTACAGTCAAGCTAAAAGAAACAAAAAATGTGTTGGGGTTTTGTGTATGTTTGTGTTTTTAAGCATAATTGAAACCTTTTGATACTATTCAGAATAGGAACTTTCCAGTTCCAAAGCCTGAAACAAAATAGGTAGGAGAAAAACTTGCAGATGTCAGTGCGCTTACCTAAGTTTTGGTAATCTCTTTACATGGCAGTGGTACGGACAGAGCCTTCGCTGCTCTCTAAGAACAACTGTGCACTGAAATGTGTGTGTTAGCTCTACAGTTCTGTAGTGTCGTCTTGTGATGAAAAAAGCTGCATAAACAAGCGGGATTTAAGTCTTTGTGAGATAGAAAAAGTAGTTTGATATTTGATAATGCATATTGTGATTAATAAATGATACCCATTTAATATCAACCGAACAAATTAACTTGTTCACTGGCTAAGAAGGAAACAGTGCTGGCTTTTGTTGTGCCCTGAGAATCGATAAGTGATGCTGTTGCTTTATGCTGTTCAGTGAAGAGGGAAGTGAATACTTGAGTCTAGTAATCTCAGGGTTTAAGTAACTTTGTGTGAACACAGATGTTCTTCAATTGAATTACAAGATCTTTTTAAGGAGAAAAAAAAAAAAGACTGCAGATTAAAAGGAGACAGGGAAGCAGCTTTGAAGGTGAAAATATTCTATTTAATGTCCTGCCTGTACTCACTGCATCTGCCTGTTTCTCTCCAGGGCATCACACCTACACAGTGTAGGTATGTAGGAAAGTTTGGGTTATTGTGCCATGCTCAATTACAAAAATCAGTTAAGTCTTAGGTAACCTATTTGGACAGTGTGTGCATAGCACAAACCCATATCTTGTATCTTTTGCAAGTTGATCAGGCTAGTGTTTTGTCCTCAATTCCTTTAAAATATTTTTCTTTTGAGTAGGGGTTGGTACTTGCTGTCATTGAACTGTAGTAATGGTTTTGTTGTCTTAGTCCTGGACTAATGTTAGGTTTAAATTTTTTACATGTTTTTAAATTTCTCTGGTGCTTTGGTACTCCTTTCTCCCTTTCTGCCTCATGCTTTGCATGTGCTTGCTTTGAATTTGCTTTTTTTTTCCCCCTGTAGGTATTACAGAAAGCATGATCTCAGTTCTTTTGGCTTGTACTGTTAATAGCATACCTGAATACTTGGCAAACCCCATCATTCAATGAGTGCTGAACAGCTCCAGGTTTCTTTGGGTAGCCAAAGGAAATATAAAATTAATTAGCAATGTAATTTAGGTCTTTACCTGCCTTGTAAAAGTGCACAAATGTTTGTACTATGTAGAGGCTGCTGGCTAAGATCCTGTTCTCCTGTTTGAGGATATCAAATGCTGAAATTCAGCTGAATTGCTGAAAAGTTGACAATTAGTGTTGGAGATTCTCCTAAAGTGTTTCACTGTTTTATGTATACATTTGAGAGTCAGATTGCTTTTGAAGTGAAGTAGCTACTAAAAAAGAAAGGGTTTTTTAAGTAGAAATTTTAATATCATAAGTGAAGTTTTCCTAGCTGAGGACATTGGCTACCTTGGGATTACATCTGATTTTTTTTATATTGGGTTTCTTTTTGCAACTGGTTGTTTTCACCACACAAAAAATGGGGAAGAGAATTCCAGCAGAGTTGCAATACATTGAAAACACCTTAAAACGTATTTTTATTAATTTGTAACTATTCATCATTAATCTAAATCAAATTATTTCCCATATCAATGCTACTGGACAAATAATTCTTAAATATATCCATTGTCTGGAAGGAAACTGTAGTATCTAAGCCATTAATCAGAATTGTCTTCGAAAAGGCAATACGGCAATGTTAGTGTTAATAATGTGCGATGCAAACACATACATAAAAGTTGCATTATATTGCATGACCGTATAATTATGTATAAACATAAATACTGTTGCTATACAATCATTCATTTCTATATAGTTCAGAAAGAATGCTACCTGAGAAGGATGTTCTTCTCTTACAGGGGCAAGTGCTAGATTGGGACCACTTGATCATGATGTTACAGAACTGTGTAACACCAGTGAATTGTGGCTGGAACAGTTGAAAAAAGAAGTGATATAACTGAATCATTTCTGATTAAATACAATTTTTCTTTAAACTGGTTGATAATCTAAGAAACGGACACAACTATTAAAAGATAACAGTTACTGAAAACTCTGCTTCCCAAAGGAAATGATTGGGTAGGAATTAAAAAAAAAAGTAATACTGAATATTAATTTATACATAACAGAAAAAGTGTATAATAATAATTTAAAAAATTTATATCAAGAGTAACTGTGAGACCTGTCAAAGCATAAAGCATACATTCAGTATAGAATTCATACACCATTCAGATAGACAGTGATGCAAACTGTGCTAAAGCTTTGTACAACTCAAAGCAAAGGGAAAAGAAATATGGGTAAATTACTTTCATGAATATATTTGTGGAAAACCGCAATGTTATGAGAGAAACAGTGTCATAAGCTCATCCACTTAGGAGTTCTATTTCCTGCTGCCCCTTTCTGAAGGAGCAGGGTTGCCACGCTACATAGCCCAAGCCACCAGGTGCTGCTGGGGACTGCATCTTCTCTGAGGCTGTGGAACTGGACAGTTTTGAGCAAGAGCATACAAATCCTTCTCAGCCCCTGCCATGCAATTTTGTGTGCCCATTGTGTATGGGATGGTGCCACCTGTGCAGCTGGCTGGCTGGAAGTCATGGTGCCTCTTTTTACGTGCTGTTAGCATACTCTTCTGAGAGGGTGGAAGACAGCATGGTCTCTTTCAACAGCCTGGCCAGTGCAGAGTAGGCAGAGCAATGGGTTAACAATGCTTCTTTTTGTGGGTTGTGAGAGAAATGTCAGTTAACACAGTTATAGGAGGAGAATGGGTGGTGTTTACTAGACAGAAAGAAGTGCAGGAATGGTATGGGTGAAAACGTGGGCATGAAACAGAGAAATATATTTGATAGTCATTCCACTGTGGATCAGAGGATTGAGACCTCTGTGCCTCATTTTCTCACAGTTTCGGGTAAGGGTCTGAGTGGTCTCTCTTGTTGTCCATCAGCTACAAAGAAGATGAATTCATTAATATTTCTGAGATGGTGTGATACTATAGTGATAACCCAAAGTAGCAACAATTCAGGAATACTTAGGCTGAAAAGGAAAACTAAGTTACAATTTAGAACAAAACTAGGTGGTCCCATCTTTATTACAATGCTTGAACAGCAATCTAGTGCAGCTTCAAGCCAAGCTTTCTCTGAGAATGGAAGAATTAGGGGGTTTTAGTTACAAGCATTCAGGTTTCCCTTCCTTCCTCACTCTTCCTTTTTTCCCTTTACAGATTTTTAACAGGGAAAAAATGCCTTTTCTTCTTCCAGGAGGGATGAACACAAGTGTGGGAACTTCTTCAGGGAAATGAGGGGGAGGGAAGCAGGACTAATAGTCTATTGGGGGAAAAAAACCCACCTGAGAGACTTATCTTTTGGTACAATATCCCTTCCCAGATCTTTCACGGATTATTTGCAAGAAATTAGGCTGAAAAGCAACAGTACTGTCACAATTCTGACAAATCACACTTCATATTGGAGATCTACTGGAAATTCTTACAAGCCTTATTCTTTCTTTCTTTCTTTGTTCTGGGATGTCTGTTCTGAGCATTAGAGAAATAACAGTTGTGTCATACAGGACATCAATAAGCTCACGTCTGCTTATTGAGCATCTGCCAGGACAGATGACAAAGATTGTTCTATTGGCTTCTTCGTGTAAATGCAGCACTGACTTCAGACCGCAGCCTCAAACAGAGTTTGGGTTTTCCGTGGTACACACAGCGTGTATAGCCTTGTAGGTGAAGCTTGCATTATACATCACTTGTCAGTGATTACTTTCTGTTCTAAGCGTTTATTTCAATAGAACCTTCTTTTTCTCCTCTTCTCTCCCTTCCCCATAAATGCCTTTATTTCAGCCCATTCACCTTTATGTTTTGTCTTTATAAATATAAACCTGATACTGGGACTGTAGAAACTGTTTCAAGAAAAAGTCATAAGAGCCTTCACAGCCAAAGGTTTAAATTTAGTTTGCTCATTAAGGAAGAAAAAACCTGAACATCTTTCTTTTGATACTGAAGCTCACTTTCTGAGCAATTCCTCAAATTTTGCCATTTTAGTGACATCTTTCTTAACTTTGGCAGTTAGGTACCGCACAACAGCTGTCATCCCTGGTAGGCTTTGCAGCTTCTGTCAGTACTGTAGAGTTGTCACATGTCTCGTACCAATATAATGAATGTTAATTAGTTTTGAAGAACAGAAAACTGTTTTGTCACGTTAGGATTAGGCTGATGTATCCTTCCTGAACTGAGCTATGGTGTTTCACCCAGTGTAACTATCATTATATTAGAGATCAATGTTTGCACTTCACTTTGCAGGTATTTTTAAGAGTTGTAGGAGTTTAACCTTTTTGCAGACTCAGTATTTTCTTAGAGGCCTGCAAAAGGAGAAAGGTATATTTAGCAGCAGTGACCTTAAGGCAGTGCTAATCAGTTGCAAAGCCTGAAGTAATATGTAAGGAAAGTGACCGATGTCTTGATATCAAGGCCTGAGATGGGTGACCACTTCTTGTTATAAGGAACACAGTGTTTACCCTGAGCATGAAATTTCAAATGATAAATGTTGATCCAAATTCTAGGTTCTGCCTAAATTACACTTAACAGGGTTTCCCTTGGTTATAAAGGGAACAGTTAATTTCTTCAGCACTAATGATTCTCTGTCGTCTGTGCCTCTTCAGCATTGCTGCTTGCCCTGTGCCCTCTCCAGAACATCGTGCCTTTGCAGGCAGTGGGAACCCCCGTAGGTGTTCCGCTGCTTTTAAAAAAGTAAATCTTGGCAACAGACACCTCAGCTACAGGGATAACTCTATTAGCACCTTTCTGGGCTGAATGCATATGCGGAGTGGTATCTAGTACTGTTCCTAGCAGATTCATTTGCAAGTGCAGTGTGTATATACAGATAAAAAATGTAGTGAAGCTTGATAAAGCCACCTTTGTGAAATGGTACATGCCAATAATCGTATTGATTTACTCATATACTTAGCAAACAGAATAGAGGTCAGCTGGAAATGCAGATTTGCATCCATCTTATATAATCTCCTCGTACACTAGTTCTCTGTATGGATTAGTTATTTACTTGGAAGTTTGTATTGCAAACAAAATAGGTTTAGATGGTTTCTTGCTTTCATAAGGAAGAAGACAGCATAACATGTAATAGTTTGCAGAATTTTGGAACATGCATTTTCTGTCTGGATTGTTTTGTTGCATATAAAATAACTAGCTTTTGTAAGCGATGAAATACCTCAGTTTTTCATCTTGGTGGGTTTATAAAGCTCAATCAACATTTCTCATTTTATATTAGGCTCTGATTCTTGAATTTTTATGGGATTTCATCCCTTGGAGAAACTTATGGGAGAATCTGATTCTCTGTGCGCCCTTTGTACTTGCAGTTCATTTGTCTCTCTTAGTCTAAGTATTATTTCCTGGGGCTTAGCTGATTTTTGTAGTGGTGTGTCAAGATGATACATTATTTCCTTTCTTTTAAAGTTCCTTAATCCTATTTTCTGGAAGAAATAGTTCAGACTTCATTTTATTCCCTTGGCAGGGGACCAGTTTTAAATCGGGACATGTATCCAGACAGCAGACGGTCCATAAGATGCTGAGCAATAGGTGACTCAAGCCCATCATTAGGGTGACACAAACTTTCTCAGTTCCCATTTTCCAAGGTTGCGTGGTAACCAAAAGGTCAGCCTTATTCCCTAAACAGTGGAAATCAAACGTAAGTTCACAATACTGAGTATTTTTCATTCATCAAATCCTTCAGGGCCCATTCATCGCTAGTGTACGTGTTCGGGCGTATCTTTGGTTTTCCATGATTGCTTTGTACAGCTGGACAGATGTGCAGTCTACGTGCAGTTGAGCCAGATGAACATCCAAAGCTACCCTGATGGTTCAGCATACAATTGCAGCTTCCTTGCAAGAGAGTGGAGTCTTCCTTTTTTTTTTTTTTTTTACTTTTTTTTCCCCAAAGCAGGGTAATTAGGTGTACATGGAAATGTGCAAAAACACTTTTAAAGGAAGGTAGAACTGTGATATTCTACTACTGCTCACAGGACTAATTATGAATTATAGGTAGCGTTTGATTATCTAGGAAAAACTAAGACAATCTGTTTCCTTTTCTGACAAACTGTGATCGCTAGGATCAGTGAAAAGCAAGCTGAAACACTATATAATAAATAGCTTCTTTTATCTGCTTTTATACCAGTGTTTTCATATTGGCTCATGTCTTGCACAACTGTAAATGATTTGATAATAAAATCCAGTGAATCCAGAGAGGCTTTGGAGCTCTGTTTTGAATGTGATTACCTAAGAAATTTACGGTCAGTTTTCTGTAGCCCTGATTCAGTAACCGATCTCTTTTTACTTAAATGTGTGTTCAGCAGAGCTTCATGTGTGTGTGCGCTGTATTCCTTTGAAAAAGACCTGTGTCTGCCCATTCTAGTTCTGGTGTTGGAGTCCCAATTTTAATGGAACATACAGCTAGTTAGAAAATGCATTACTTACGTCTTCCATGAAAAAACTTGGACATTTTCTTTTTGATTGTTCCAGACCTGTCTCTATATGTTTTGGTTTAATTAAAAATTTGAAAATTTATGTGGAAGGCAGAAATGTGTCCATTTCCTTTGCCAAAATGGAAGATACTGATGTATGATAATATTGCTGTTAAATTTTTGGTCAGCCACAGTGAGAAAAAAATGAAACAAGTAAAAGGGTCAGTTTATGATTAAGTACAGGGATGATACATTCATAAAAGTAAATACCTTGTATTTATTCTCCACTTCAAATGGTATCAACAAATAAAAGGTGATTATCTTTGACCTAAAATTTATTACAGAATGGCTCTGAAGTTGTTATCAGCCTGTAAAGTTCTGCTTTACAGAAAATGAAGTTATTTTGAAGTCTGATTGACTCAGCAGGCCACTTGGCAAACCTCTAGTTTTGTTCGTTGCAGTACTACATAGGTGAACTACATTTGTTTAAGTGTATTTTTGTTTGGTTTTAAGGTTAGAAAAACACATATCCAGGCCTTGATTTAACTATCTGTTGGTCATAGTAAAAAAAAAATGAGACAAGCGGTAATCATCTGTGACTTCTGGCATTCCATGAAGATGATTTAAACTTTTAAAAAAATTTACTTTCTTTCTTGTCTTAATTTAAATGTGAATTTTGTCGAAGTAAATATTGCAAAGATAAACTATATTTTCATGTGAGTGAACATGTTGATTTTTCATCATGATTAATGTTTAAGTGAAAAAACAGCACTCTGCCTTGCTTCTCAAATACGTTGACATGGACAATGTAGCGCAAACACTGCACGTGTTCCGTGCCAAACAAATACGTTATCTTACTGGAAGTTCCCCACTGAAAGTGGACACTTGAACACTGAAACCTCCCGTATATTCCTGGAGGGCCATTGCAAAGTCGCTTTCAAGGCTTTAGCGAATGAAAGAATGAGCAATCTTTTGGCAAAGAGTTGGAAGATGTTTCACCTTGGACTCTGTGCTGTCTCGCTTCAGCAGAAGGAAATTTGTGATTCCGCTTCCATTGCTCCGGTTCATCCTGTATCTCTGGAGATTCTTCCACTTTGAGTGTTGCCATAAATGAGGAACTTAGAAATTGGAGGCAGGTCAGATACCCTGCCTTTTAACGAGTAAAAGTCTGCAGACAGTACTAGTGCATTCTGTGTGCTAAATAAGATAAGTGTGTGCACAGTGATGTGCTCCCTGATGGGTTGGCCACATTCCCAGATGCTCTTCAGGTTCTACAACTCCCAACCCTATGTGGTACTTCACCAGGTGCCAGATGAAACATCCCCACGTTGCTTTTTTAAATGCTTTATTCCCCAGGTAAAGCAGCTATAATCAGTCTCCAATGAGAGAGGGTCTCAATGACCTCTTGCTAACAGAGGACCACCTTTCTTTTGCAGTTGCCTCTTATCTCCCTGCTCGTTTAAGGCTGCTGTCACTCTGTTCTGACAGACCTATCATCCTCCTGTCAGAACTCTTCGTGTCTTCTGGATGGTGGTGTTCTCTCCTTTGTCTTGTGAGTAGAAGACAGCAGTAAACCATGTTTGTCTCTTCTGTGCCAAAGCAACAGTTGCTTGTGTTTACCTAGAATTTATTTCACTGCCTTGTAAATTACTTGTTTTAAACAGCTATTGCCTTTCAGCACTGCTGATCAACTTAACTTTCCAGCAGATTCTTCTCAGAATTTGGCCTGCTCTTTGTTTTTTATTTGGTCTAAAATACAAGAGATTGGATTTTCAGAGAAATGTGAAACTTCTGTGTATATGCATATAGGTTTTCTTGCCAAAGTACCAATGATTAAAAAGAGCATTTATGACAGCAGGAAAGTTTTCTGTTACGTTTCTCCCTTTACACAAAAATATACTGTATCTGGGACTTGTAACTGAAACAAACTGTGGTGACAAGATTCTTTAGGACTAGGAGACCCTGATTCAGTGAGATTCCCTGACTTCTATTGAGGAGAATAAAATGCTATAAGGGCTGAAAATTGTGGGTCTTTTATCACCAGATAGCAAACAGGAGTGACTGCCATCTCGGGACAAACACGTTACATCTGTGTAACTGAGTAAAATTGTTTTGCCTGTGTTCTCAAGGGAAACAGAAATCTCTAATATTCCCATTTTTTTATAGGCTCATGGCTGTTTGTCACCCTTCTTACACTTTGCAACACCAGATTGCTCTCTATACTGCTGTTACGTTAATTATTGTTAATCTTCATTTGTAATGAAGATATTGATAATCTTACCTAATTCTGTGATGGTTTTGGGAAACTTTTACAGGGGTGTGACATTCTGCCTCACCTGATCTATACTATTTCATGCCAATCTGAAACACTTCAAGTGATGGCAATCTTTCGAAAAACTTTTAATCACTGTTTCTTCTTTTCTGCAGTAGGCTTCCAAATCAGTCTGTTTTCTTTCTCCTTGCAGGCCTGCTGTCCTGTGTCTTCATCATCTTCTGTTCCCTTAGAAGGGAAGCTGGGTCCAAAACTCAGCCTGAATTCTTGGACAGGCATTATGCCTGGAGCTTCAGGTGGCACAAGAGTGAGGAGCTATATGCTCTTAAAAGTGGCCATGGACTTAAAACCATGTTTTGATCCCAAGCTGTATCAGAAATTTCTGTTTACTTTTCACCTTTCCAAGATTCTTATTGCATTCTCATTTTGTAGCTGTTGTGGGCATAGTTTGGTTTTGGGGATTTTTGTTGGGTTTTCTTGGATTTGGGTTTTTTGGGGGTGTTTTTGGATTGGTTTGGTTTTGTTTTGTTTTCTCCCTTACTTAGGGTTCCAGTAAAATGCTTCCCCAGCAAAGGGCACAGAGATACTTGTCACAAAGGTTTTTCCAAGACCTTCAGCATCCCATGGAAATACCGCTTTCCAGTGATGAGCTGAGGCCTGATGGAAGAGGTAAAAACAGAACAGGCTTTTTATGAATAGGTTTACTGTTATCTAGGATTGTGACTTTTTAATTCTATCAGTAATTGCTTTGGCATCACCAGGCTTTATGCATTGGGTAGTCTTATCTTCTTGAGAACAGGTCAGCCCTTCAGTACAGCAACATAAGTAATTAATCCACTGATACTGAACATGGTTAGATATCAACTTCTGATGTTTAGGTCTGGCATGCTCTTCCACACAGATATGGAGATGTGGCATGTTGCTGTCCTGTTATTTGGCTCAGCTGAAAGCAGTGATCCCACCAGCAGAAGTCACTCAAAATACAGTTTGGTCCCACAATCAGTGGGAGAACAGACCCAGTGTCTCTGGATTATCTTGTGTCTTGTCATCTACACTGTGTTTTGAAATTCGTAAATAACTTGCTTTATTATTGCAATAAAGATCTGGAAGTGACTGAATAACAGTTAATGATCCTAATAAATCTTCTTGCTTTCTACTGCTTTTGGCAATGAAGGCCATGTTTTCTGTCTGTTGGCTTTAAAGAGCAATTATGGTCAACAGTGACTGAAAAATACATTTTTTAAAGCTTGTAAAGGCTTCAAGTAGAAGGTACATCACACTTTTCTGCAGCTGCCTATCTAGTCCCCTATATTTCTGTAAGGGTATATTGTAAGCTCCCTTTTTACATATTCTTTCCTTGTAAAAACCTTTTACTGTAAAATAGGAGATTATGTTCTAGTAAACATACCTGCTACTTCCAAGTAATAAAGTCATTAAAAAGTCAATAGGCCTCTTATGTAACTGCAGTCTGACTTGCTTTCCCTGTTCACGCTCTCTTCTGTGCTGCTATATTCCAACCAACACCCATATCCACTAAATCAGGGTGTGCGTAGTAGCTCTAGGGTCCCAGACGCTGCTCCAGAATGTATTTTTCCAGGAGCTTTGGATTTGCCTGGCTGGCTTCTTAGCTGGCCTCAGCTCAGGCATTTTGGCTGTCTCTGCTGTTGGCTGCTGTCTGAACTCCCTAAGGGTCTGATAATGGGGTCAGCTTGCTCCTTGAGACACCATTTGCCTTTTTAACTAAGCTCAGATTGAAAATAGTTCACACAGTTACACCAAATATACAGTCTAGTGAGCTGTGGTTAATACTGGTAGTGACATATAGAGAGGAGGGGGAGAGCAAAGAAATAATCTGAGCTTCTTGAAGTTGGTGTGTGTGTCAACATGTAGTCTTATTAGTGTGTCTAATTTCTAGACAGTGCTGCTTGGTTCCTGGGCTTTCACTTAGTGTGGCTGGCAGAGCACTGGCTTTGGATCCTGGTCTCAGCTTTCATTGAGCTACTGGTGAAAAGAACAGCATCAGCAGGAAAACGTCTGAAAAGGCTGACGGGAGCCTGTGACTTTGCTGGGTTACTGGCACCACTATTGCATGTTGGAAACCAAGAACCCGTTCTCCTGCTGTAACAAGACTGTGTGATAAAGAAATCACCGGCAGCCCCCTATTCTTTCAGAAGTAGATTGTGCTACACCCAAATTCTGTCAATTTTTCTTTCTGCAAAATGCACACTGTATATACGCTCCATACGATACCTGTAGCTATACTGCTATACATTAGTTTCTGTTTTAAAGGAAATTTAATCTTTTAGGGCTAGACACATGGACAAAGTATGAATGAAGGCAAGTGCTGACTCAAGGAGGGTAGAGTGATAGCTGGCTGGTCTGTGCATGCCTGATTTGTGTCAGTCAGGAGTCTAATTCTGGCGTTTTTCTCAAAGATGTGAAAAGTCTGTCAAGAGGCTGCTGGTTTGAATGGGCGACTGTCCTGCCCTGCTTCCCTCTCTCTGCTCTGATGCAGTCTGCTTACCCCTTCTTAACAATTACCTCATGAGTATTTCACAAGCTCTGTCATAGAAGCATTTTCGACTGCACGGTCATGGATCGAGAGCTGAAGTTGTTTCTCTGCAGAGCCCGGGGAGGCAGGAGAAGGAGGGAGGTGCAGTGTGTGTTAAGCAGCCACAGTGCCCCAAACCGGAGCAGCTCTGACGGAGGAGTGAAGCCGCCTGTGCAGTTTCCTTTCTCCCTTGCAAGGCAGCCCAGGAGCCAGTGGGTCACAGAGAATTCAAGACTCCTTGAGTCAGAAAGAGTAAAAGTGCATGACTTCTCACTCCTGCAGTTGTAGCCCTTACCTAGGAGTAAGGTTAACCAGTGAACAATATCAATTAATCAGCCACACTTGCACACTATCTCTTGCTTGCTCTTTCATCCGACTATTTACTTTCAAAACATTAGAAACAAGTGCCTTTTTTTAATGAGGAAAGAGCTCATCAGCAGGAGAAGCATTACAGTCACTTCTTTTAATGAATTACAGATCTGGTCAGAAATTATTCCATTGTGTTTTACTGTAAAAATACAAATCAGACTTAGACTTCCTACAGCTACCCTGTTTGTTCATGGGGGAAAAAAGCTTAATAATAGTATAATATTAAAAAGTTGGTACAATTCTCAGAAAGCAGTCTTATCTCAGAAACACGAAATAGTAAGCAAAGTGACATCAGAAAACCAAGAATGGAATTAATACCTTTCTTAAGGTATCCCTTATAAAATTTTAATTAATATCAAGAACTATCCTTGAAAGTATTTTTAGGAATGGGTTCTTAACCTAGACTTCTACTTTCTTATGGGTGTGTTAACTGCTACAAATTTGCAAATTTTGATATCACATAAACTTTTAATTTTAATTATTTTAATTTCCTGTCTCCAGAGTATGTAACCTTGAGGTAAATGTGGCATATGTTTCAGAAAGGAGTACAAAAACCCTTATGCTCAGCAACAGAACTCCTGCTAAATCATGAGTAGACTGTCTGTTGTAGTAGTACAGCAAACTTTTCTTGGTCTTCCCTCCTGAGTTCATATTTGTGTGTTTTGCAGAAAGGCAAATATGCAGAAATTTGGTTTAGGAGAATCTAAGGGGCTGAAACTGTGAGGAATTTCTGAATAAAATTAGCGTTCTGGCCCTTTCTGACAGTCCTGCTTTGAAATTTCCTTTGTTCAGGAGTTATTCCATGCTTCTTTATAGTTAGCACTACCTATTCCAACTTCTACAGGGTGTTCTGTAAGTGTGTCTGAGACTCACATCTATCCTACAGATATTGTGCTGCTCAACACCAACTTAAAGGCGAATCGTGGCATTAAGAAATCCAATTGCTTGCCCAAGCTGGATTTCAAGTTAATGAAGGAGCTGGGAAAGAACACAGAACTCTGGATTTCTTGTGCACTCTTCATTTAGGTCTGCATTTATCGATACCATCATGATTTAAAACAGGGGAGAGGAAACTCTCAGCCAAATCGAGCCATGATGTAAATGGGTAAAATGAATTTGCATAGTTTGATGCACTGAGGGAACTGTTGGTTCAATGATCAAACCCTTAAAATTGGAGAGGATATGTTAGGGAGAAGTTGATCCCAATTGTTATTCTTTCTGGTACACTATATGGTTGGAAAATCTGTAGTCCCATGAATGAAAGCCTGCTCTGGCACCCTCCCCAGCTAGGGGTGGAGGTGGAACAAAAGGAAACTCCACATTGTAAATATTCAGAGAGCCACCACAAAGGCAGAAAAATATTTTTACTCTGACTAAGTAAGGTCTTTGCATGGCTCAAATGATCTCCCAGGAATTACAAGCTATGCTGAAGAAATCTGGGAACAACCCTGATAGGTTCATTAGTCTTTTTCAGGCTAATAATTTCCAAATTATTGCATTAACCTTTTTACCTTTATCTAAAGGTCAGCAGAGGTGACATGTTTGTGAAGATCTCCTATAAAAACACTTCTTTTTTAATGGCTTGTTTTCCTTTCCTTAACACGGTGTACTAGTTGGAAACATCTAGTCATATGTTGGATAACACCCCACTTCATATTCTCAACTCTCTGATATTACTCCTTTCAATTTTTAAAGCTATTCTGGATATAATTCTACAATGTCTAAAATCAAAACTTATTAATTTTAAAAAGAACAGGCTTCAAACATACAGATTAACCTTTTTTTTAATATTAAAGGTTACGTCCAGCAAAGAACTGCAGCCTAATGGATGAAGAGTGAAATTCATTATCTTGAACTGCCTCACCCTTTAGGACTCTTTTTTGAGGGGCTGAATTTTAATGAAATCTGCTTTGGAAACTTTTCTGCATGGTCCAGCTCTGGAAAAATGCTGTTGGTTATGGTTGGATATTCTTTTGCACTTTTTTTTAGTATGAGTGCCGTTGACTGGAGACTCATAAATCGACATTTATCAGTTGCTTATAATTTATAGCAGGTGAATGGTTGCTCATCATGAGTATGTTTAAAAGAATAAACAAGAACAAGACTTAAATATCTATTATTCAAGATACCCATTACGTGCTCAGCCAAGATCATCTTTTCTTGCTTTGTTTTTCCATCTTCTCCGCCCCCTTCTCAACTCTAGTGTTGTGCTGGGCAAGGGATAGTGGAGTCCCTGAGCATTACAACCTCAGCTGCCTTTGCCTGCCAAGGAACAGCCCCTCCCTATCAAGTGCTGCAGCAGCTTGAGCCATCTAATACAGAGGCAACATTGCCTAGTGGTTGGCACACAGCACAGGCTCGTTATTTTTTTCTCCCCCTTATTAGTCCTTGTTATTGTTTAAACAACCATCTCTGTTTTCCCATGGTGAATATTTCCATCTTCTTTTCGGTTTTTGATCCTGGGTTGCTTTACATGACAGCAGGCCTGCTGGCAACAGACGGGGTACACCTGTCTCAAAGGGGGAAAAGGATCTTTGCGCGGGAGTTAGCAGGGCTCAGTGAAAGAGCATTACATTAGATTTGAGGGGAAAAGGGATAAAACCAGGCTCAATAGAGATAAGCCTGGGGGCAGCATGCCAGTGTTTGAGGGGTGGTGTCCTAGCAGGGTCCTTTGGTCTGCTTAGTGGAGGTAAGGGATGGAGATCCATGTGGCAGCAGAGGTGCAAGGGTTAGTGATGTGTTAGAAACCATGAAAGCGCCTGAGAACGGTCACATAAGAATTAGGGTTTCTCCCCCAAAAAAGTTGGTGGGGTCAGTAGCCCAACTGAAGTGCATCTACACCAATGCCAGCAGCATGGGCAACAAATGGGTGTCCCCAGGGCTCAGCACTGGGGCTGGTCCCATTTAGTATTGTTACCAGTGATCTGGGTGAGGGGACAGAGGGCCCTGCCGGGCACGTTTGCAGGTGCCACCCGGCTGGGCCGTGCTGACCTGCCAGGGGCTGGGGGCTGCCGGGGTGCTGGGCTGAGGGGCGATGGCCGAGGCCGGTGGTGTGAGGCTCAGCACCGCTCCGTGCCCGGGGGGACACCAGCCCCAGGCAGCTGGGGGCAGGGGGCTGGGAACTGCCCGGCGGGAAAGGGTCTGGGGGGGCGGCTGGATGTGACCCGCAGGGTGCCCAGGTGGCCAAGGCCAACAGCACCCTGGCTGGTA
This sequence comes from Falco rusticolus, assembly GCF_015220075.1. Taxonomy (NCBI): domain Eukaryota; kingdom Metazoa; phylum Chordata; class Aves; order Falconiformes; family Falconidae; genus Falco; species Falco rusticolus. Next base: position 3,318,496 of record NC_051200.1, on the reverse strand, counting down.
GCCGAAACAGCGTGGCCAGCAGGAGCAGGGCAGTGACCATCCCTCGGCGCTGGTGCGGCCGCCCCTCGAGCCCTGGGGGCAGGTTTGGGCCCCACAGGGCAGGGGGGGCACTGGGGGGCTGGAGCGTGTCCAGCGCCGGGCAGGGGCCGGGGTGGGGGCACAAGGCTGATGGGGGTGGCGGGGGGAGCCGGGGGGTTCAGCCTGGAGAAAAGGAGGCTCAGGGGGAACCTTCTCGCTCTCCACAACTACCTGAAAGGGGGGTGCAGCGAGGTGGGGGCCGGTCTCTTCTCCCAAGGAACAAGTGACAGGACAAGAGGAAACAGCCTCAGGTTGTGCCAGGGGAGGTTTAGTTGGGTACTGGGAAAAATGTCTTCACTGACAGGGTTGTCCAGCACTGGGACAGGAGCCCAGGATGTAGTGGAGTCACCATCCCTGGAGGGATTTAAAATACGTGTAGATATGGCACTTAGGGACATGGTTTAGCGGTGGACTTGGCAGTGTTGGTTTAATAGTTGAACTCGATGACCTTAAAGGTCTTTTCCAACCTTAAAAATTCTATGATTTATGTATCTGTGAAGGGATTCACAAAACTGTGAAGAAGATAAATGCAAAATCTTAGTAAAAGTAGAAAGATTTTCTGTGATTTCTTTACATATCCCACTTTCTTTGGGAACTGTTGCTCTATTCTTATTTACTAGATGTCAATAACATGAATAACCACCAATTCTTTAATAAACTGCAGTGCAGTACTGTGATCCAGTGGAAGGGTGCTTTGATGGAGTCTGAAATACTTAATTCCTGCCGGAGCTTCACCTAAGGCATGGAGGTCACAGGTACAGTGGAGCCTTTAGACCAGGGCTCTTTATTCAAAAGCCAAATAGCAGCCCCAGCAAGCGTGGCTGGAGGCAGCGTAGGCAGGCTGGCAGGGTCCTCCTTGGGTGGCGCTGAACGAGTCTGTCAAGGTCTTTGCCATGATGATGACTCCATACGTTGTGCTTTGCCTGTCCTACAGCTCTAAGCACAAGGGCTGGTGAAGTTATTTTCCACAGCACTAGGAATGACCTCTTATAATGTGAAGCTGCCAGTTTTTCTGGTTAACGGGCTTGTCAGAGGACTAGTGCAGTGTATGTCGCTCCCATATCCTGGCTGGTGGGATATCTGTCATATCTCTGCTCTCTGATTGAACTTTAGGAAGAACATTAATCAAAATTATTTCCTAACCGATGGAGCAGTGTGTGAGCTAAACAGGGCCTTGAAGTTTCAATTAAAGACAAGGGTAAATGTGAGGTCTTTTCAAGGAAAAAAATATTCCCAACTGTCAGACGTCACACTATTGATTATTGTTTAACTTTGAAATCCATCCCACTGTTCTTTGACTGACAACACCACCAGAATTAGGCTTGACAGGACAAAATGGGGCATAGTTTAGAGTGTCTGCCCGCCTGTCTGGCTGTCTAGGAGAGGGAGCACTTCTGAGCAGCACCTGTTTGAGCATGGCGACACTTGGTTTATTGCTGCAGCTACAAAATGGCAGCTTCGACACTCCATCCTGCCTGGGACCCAGCCATACATATCGGGAATTTCTTTTTTTAAAGCTGGATGATATTTTCTGTACATACTATGACAGTAAAGGCAGGATGTTTGCTGTCCGCTGTTAGTTATTCTTTGGCAGTGTGAAGTGGAAAGTACCAATAACATTAAAGGCTGCAAAATCATAATGTTTTAATAGGCCTTCACCTTTTGCAGTGTGACACCCTTTTAATACTTGGATTTCAAACAGCAAAGGCCAATTTTTCCCTGTTATGTTTTGCAAATTACTACAGTCATGGGGCCTCTATTTATTTATTTATTACTCCCATCGCTAACAGGTACGTAGTCTATAATCCAATTTTAGATACCCAAAAAAACTGATTTAATTTTATGGTCACCACAGCAACTGTAGTACTTGACATTAATAAGGTTAAGGAAGGAATTCCATTGCCTGAAGTGTTCACTGAAGAACTGGGAAAACCTTTCTAATAACAGAAATGTTTGATTGCCAACCAGTGGCCCATAAAACCAAAGGGTAGACGTTTGGAGAAGAAAAGACCATGCTGGATGGGATAGAAGAGCAGATCTGAAACACTGGGGAGGGAGAAGGGGAAAAGAGACAAACTGCAAAAAAAACAACAGAAGGGAAGTGGGAGCTCTTGTGCTTAATCATGTAAAAATTACAATTGATGCTTAATTTCTATGCTGATAGGGAAGTGGGAATAAGAGACATTCCAGCAGGCCCTCCTCAAGGAGTAAAGCAAGCCTAGGGAGGGAAAGGAAACAAAAAGATTCGGGGAAAGTTTCTAAATATGCCATGGGCTTTTTTTTCTTCCAGGCTAAGTTTTACTAGACAAGCCTTCTACTTTTCATCTCCTCCTATTTTCTGTCTGCCTACCAGAACTGCACTAGTCAGAACAGTCTGCCTACCAGAACTGCACAACCAGAACAGTCACCAACAAGAGAAGAAAAGGTTGCAGTACCTTTCATAAAATTTTATGGAATTGCTGTTTGCTGCTTTGTTCTAAGCTAATTCACAGCTCAGCAGTCTAGTCTTTCTTCAAATATTCTGTAGCTGATTTCCCATAAGGAAACCTGCAAATTGTATACTAGGGACTGGATTCCCAGAAACAAATATTATGATCTCTTGTGCATAGTACAGTCCTTAGAATTCCACATGTGGTTGAACAGGCCTCTTTTAAAAAGACCTTGGTCTCGACTGAAGAGCCCTCTGTGATGGAGTCCTTGATGTGCATTCCTTGGTAACCTGTCTTCACTGTTAAAAACTTCCATCTTGTTTCTAGCCTGAATATAGCTGGTTTCCAGCATTTGATCTTGTTATACCTTTGCTAAGTACAAGTTGTCTTACTTTTTTCTTATAGAAGTAGTTCTGAAACACTGTGTTCACATTGTTTCTTATATGGTTGTTTTTTTCTGTGATAAACTGAATAGATCAGGCTCTTTCAGGTCTTTTATTAAGTGTATTTCTCCTGAAGTTTCTCTCTTTAATTGTTAAAACTCCTTTTTAAACATGGATGCTGGACTAGCTCCTTGCACACAGCCGCAGTAGAGAACATTCTAGTCCACATATTAGAGCAGAACCAAATCTACTTCTCCTTAAAAGCAGACAGCTTCAAAAGGCAAAGCAGCAATAAATAAGCTATGATTGTGGGTCTGGAGAAACTGAAATTTCACCATAATGTGGTGAAAGAGAGGAATGTTTGAACCTGTTTCTGTGAGTGACAGAATTATGTTGGTGGCTTATTCAAACACATAGTAGTCCTCCTAACAGCTGTGTTACCTGCCATGGCCAGGCACCAGTCTCAGCCCCAGGGAGATCATCAACCATTCAGATCTCTGTGGAAAATTCAAGGGTCATGTTCAGTCTAGACCAAAAGAAAACTGTTGGGAAACGTAAGCGTCTGCAAACATATTTAAGTACCATTACGAAGAGGACAGGGACCAATTATTTTCATTAGGCAATAAGGCCAGAACAGAGGCGACTTGGGAAAAAACTGTCTAAGAAGAGTTAGTCGATGCAGTAAGGTTCCAAAGGAGATGACCAGTCCCCCATCAGTTGAGATCTTCAAAGCTAAGCTTGACACCTGTTTTGGGGGGCTAGTTTAGGGATAGTGAGATCACTTCAGCCATGAAGCAGAATGATGGATTGGGTTGGCCCAGCTGAGATTTCTTCCAAGCCTAATGATCATGTGGTTCACATTCTGCCAGCACACCCAGTTAGGCACTCAGCTTCTCAAGCAACTTTCCAGAAATAAAATCTATTAATATTAAGTGTGTGTGTATGCACACGTGTGTGCAACTCTAAGCACAGGGTAGCAAGTCATGTAACTGTTTGGGATCTATTTCTACGTTGCAAACAGTGTTTGAAAGGCCGGTGTTGTGCAGAACTTGCTGTTTCATCTGTGCTGCTATGGACTGTGCCACAGAACTAAACCCAAGGTAATTCTCCGAGAACATCCTGTGTTTTCTTGCAGTTCCAAGTTTCTGTCTGTGTGCTCATGAATCTTCCTACCTCCCTTATATAGCAGGCGTCATGGGGAGAAGTGTGAAGAGTAAGTGGTGTAGGAGGTATTTTGAGACATTCAGCTTACGTCCCACTTTCTTAAATATCCCCAGTGTTTTCCTGAACTTAAGGACACATCTTCACATTGGCAGGTGCTCAGAAGAGTGTCTTTGGATCTGACTGACTTAGAAGGCTTTGGTGCTACAGGCTTCAGGAGCCTAGCTTCGAAGTGAAAGCACTGTGAAAGCAGCTGTTAGCATCTAGAAGATATCCTTCCTTCTCCTGCTTAAGGACATCACTCCCAGGGAACTGGTTGTAGAACATTGATCTAGGACTACTGGAATTTTGGCAGTTTGCCACTTTAGTGAAAGGAAGGAAAGAGAATCAATTTAAGGAGGAAATGAAGGAAAAGATACATTACCTTTTTGAAAGTAAAAATCGGGTGCTAGAGCTCATTTTCTATGAGGTTCAGTACATCTAGGAAGGTTTTAAGTTCTATTGATACAAAATATCTCTGTGGCTTCGTTCAACAGCATCACAAATTCCTGGATTTTTAGAAGTTTGTTTTTCAATATATCCTTTGCAAGTCTCTCTTGATGTTATTCATGACTGGGTGGAAGGTGGGTAACTACCTTTCATCACGATCATTCTTTGGCTGCGCATTTTAACAGCTGCCTTCTAACTGAAGAAAAGCACAATAGCTGCAGAAGTTATTTTCGTGACCAGCACAGTAGTTATCCAGGAGATGCATGTACGTATGCTGACATTTACAAGCACAAGGAGTGGCGGTGGTTGACTCTAATGAGGTACAGTTTCTTAAAAAGCTGATGGCAAGACCTTTAATTTGAAAACACCACTTTTTCTGCTGATGTTTATGCTGCTTGCTTTCTGTGTTCCGTGAGGTAGGAAAGTGAGACTAGCCTAATGCCTTATAAATACCTTATACCAGCCTGTATAAGCTGATGGTGTAGAGAAACCTTTAGTCTTCATTAAATGAGTTCAGATGGGCCAAATTGTAGGACTTGAGTTCAGGAATGTTTGGCAAAATTTAACTGTAACTCAAGCCTTGAACATGGGGGTTTGAGAGTGGTGGTGTGTCTCCTTGTTGTGCTCTGGTTGTGTGAAAATCGGTCCAGTAAATACATACTGCCAGGCTGCTTCTCACAAAGTGTGAGTTCAACAGCTTGAATTTTAAAAAGAGGTAAATGCATCCATCTGAAGTTTAGCTCACAACTAGCTCTTGGATCTGCTGAATCCATGCCTCTGAAAAAAAGACAAAAAAACCCAAAAATGAACAAAAAAAACCCCACACAAAACCCACCAAACCAAATTTTTTCTCCATTTAAAAACACTTTGTATATGTTACTTAATATTTTCTCTCTCTGCTTTTAAAACCAATTAATTTAGTGCAGAGACAGAAGATAGAGGTAGTATATTTGTAAACCTTGACTATCATCTGCTGTCTGGACAGGTCTATGACAAAATAAGATCTGAGGCTTGGACACTGAGCCACAGCGCTTTGTACCAGAGCTGAGTTCAGCTGCCTAAAGACAAATTATGCAAATACCATTTGCCTGTGGTATTGTTACAGTTTATCCCATAAATAGTGCTAAGGAATACTTAACGTGAAATTCAATAAAAGTAAACAATACAGCCTGTTTATTTTTCAGCTTCCAAAACAAAAAATAATCACATTCACAGAATTTAACCAATCTGACAGCTTCTCCTTTAATCACATAGTTTTATTATGAAATCAGGGCTGTTCACTGAGTCATCATGCTGGTGAGTCAGAGCAAGATCACCTTCCATTTGCTTATAATGGTGAGATCTTCTAAATTCAAGAGATGAACTGTATACTGAGTATAATGGTACAAAGCCCCAGTGGAAGTTTCATTGCACTGAACTAACACCCTGCCCTAGCTCCAGCTCTACCCTCCATCCTGTTTCATCAGGACTAAAGTAGAAATTGAAATTTTAATACTCTGCTCCATTACAATGGTGTAAATCCTGAATAATCCCCTTTAAATCAGCTGAGTTACTGTGATGTAACTAAGTGCAGACTGTAGTCACAGTTGCCCTGAAGGCAGTCTTTTTTTTCTTTTGTTCTTTCCCTCCAAATATAGAAAAACCATTATTGTGCTACTAACGGAATATCTGTACAATAGAAATTTGCTTTTATTTGTTCTCTAGCTCAGCAGAGCTATGAGAAACCAGTAAATGGAAGTGAAGATTCTGAAAACCACATCATTCCTGGAAACTTTAAACACATTATTGCACTTTGACACCTTCAAAACAAGCAGGTTACAAACCTTCATGTTGGGATTTTATGTTCTTATTACACGGAAACTACAAATACATATATATCAAAAGTCTGAGCTTATGTGGCTGTAAATCCACTCTGAAAGGAGGAGCAAATAAGCAGGTTTTTTCTGGTGGAAATTTTTAGGATCTTTTTGTCTTACATTATGTCAAAATAAGTTTTAAGTATATTTGACTTGGCATCTTTCACTTTGATCCCCCAAACAATTGTTAATCAAATCCTAGAATCCTGATGGCGTATGAGAGTAGAGATGTCAAACTGATGATGTGCAGTCCACTCGAGGGATTTCTGGAGGGGCAGGTTTAAGTTTATGCCATTCTGTTTCTGTTTATACAGCTATTTAGGGTTCACCTTTGAGGTATTTTCAACCTCATGTTTGCCAGCCATCGTTACTGTAAACCCCTTAGTTCAGCCTGTGTCTGGTATAAGACTTGTTCCTCCCCTGGCTGCCTTGCAGCCAAGATTTTTCTTCAGGATCTTGGACCTTTTTCCAGTCGTAAAGCCCTTGAGCACAGGGAGTCTACCTACGACGGTCAGAATCACAGAACCATCTAGGAGTCTTACAGGGCAGCTTCTGGTTTCTGAACCTTTTCTGGGTTTTGTCAGTTTTTAAGTACATAGAGATAGGGCCAGGAGGAAAGACGCACAGTTCTCAGAGATAAATCTTAGAACCATTCCCCAGAGTATAAAAGTGTGATTTGAATGATTTTGTTGCAGATTGCAGTGTATGGTGTGGGCTGGACATGGGGATATCATGGTTCACTTGACTAAAAAAGCCAGAAGGTCACCTCTGCATATCTGTATAAGCAAATCCTCTCCTTTAAGATGTGCAGAAATGTTATTTATTTACTATCTCTTTTCCTATGCTTTGACTTTTAAAAGGTGATTTTCTTTTGAAACAGCTTGATCGTTTATCTTTCCAAAAGCATACATAATCACCTACAGCTAAAATTCCTGCACGTTAGAACCTACTGTGGACAAATATTTGATTTCACATCTCACATTAAGCAGTATTTCCTGGTTTGCATTGAGTAGCTATTAGGATTTAATGCTTTTATATGGGTATTGCAATTTCAGGCAGTGCCAGGAAAAAACTAACAACTCTTCTTTAGCAGAGCTTAGGTTTTAAAAGTTAATGAGGGACACTTGAAAACTGGCAGCTTTTCAGTCTAAGAAGAAAGAATAGGACTAAATATGATGTAACGAAAAGGGGAAAAAATAGAAGGCCCTACCTTCCATTTGTCCTGACCACCATATGCTCTTTGCGAGTATGGAGTTGAAGGTGTGATGTTAGAGTAGCAGCAGTGGAAGGCCACTAATGCTCCCAGGTCTGTTTTCAAGTGTCTGACCAGAAATGCAAGTTTCTAAGTGGATATGCAATGGTAGGAGAGGCAATAAAGGACACACAAGCGTCTTCTTTTTTCTTACCTTTTTTTTTTTTTTCCTTTCTGGTCATTTCCTGGATGTATAGGAGGTAGTATTTATGTGTGTGCGTGTAACTTAAAATTTAAAAAAACCCTGTAGTCTGGTAATTAAAACTAGCAGAGTTAAATCATAAATATTGTTTAGTCACTGCTGGACTGCCTGAAAATCACAGAAGTATCATAAAGTCCAATGAGAAAGGATTAGGAATATTAGTGGGGGAATTTCTGTAGGCTATAGAAGTGTTATTACAGAGTTTTTACCGGGGATTATGAGCATTAATCTGTGGTTACATCTGCAATTTACAGACCCCCCGGGATTTTTTTTCAAAATGTGGCCATACACTGATAATAAATCACAGCCATGTGGTTATTAAGACATGTACTTTTGGCACAGGGACGGCTGAGCATTCAGAACCCCATTCAGATGTTAAGGCCCTTATTTGGTTTTATCTCCATCCTCTACCACCTTTTATTTTGGTTGTATATTTGCACTTTGTCTAATGTAAAGAGCAGTATACAAGTGGGCGAGTGTGTTATGTTTGAGAATGGTTATTCTTCTGCCATGATTGTTTCTAATGTAGGCCACGAGTAGTGTTGGATAACTGGTTTATGGGCTTCAGAAAACCTGCTGGAATGACATCTATCACAGTATTTCACCTAGGAGCAAATAGAATTTACAGTTTTCCTGTACCAAAAAAAAAAAATATGAGTCAAAGGCCTTAGTGGCCTGTTTTATCCATTTTATGCTGAAAGACCTGCAGCAGAGGACTCAGAAGAACTGGTTTCCTTTGCACTAATACGCTGCTATACAGGGATTATCGGAGTCAGTCAAGCCCCAGTCATGCTTGGTATTGCAGTGATGAGGAAAATCATCATGTGGGTGAAAGAGCTTGTAAATGCTTTGAGACTTCTGGATAAAAATATAACACGGGAAAAAAAGTTATATTTTTCCCTCTATAGTTGCTCTCTCTCTCTCTATATATATATATATAGTATGCTCTAGGTTTAGAACCAGCTATCACACACTTGTAAGCATGAAGATGGGTAATACTAAATGTCAAGAACGTCAAGGAGGGCATCAGCTGACTCCCACTGTGGCTATTTTCCCCAAGGAATCCTCATACGAGCTGTATGAGTCATTAAACAATTAAAATCTGTTTGCTGAAAAATTGTAAAAGTTTTCACCGCAATTGTTAGAAAATGGTAGGAATTTAAAAATTTTGTCAGTCTTGCAAAAACGTCACCAGCTCATTTGTCAGCCAAAACATTTTGGCTGAACTGTAACAGCAAAATCTTTCCAGAACTCGACACTTTGTTGAAAGCCATGTTTGAAAAATGAATTTTTTTTCACTGGAAATCACATTACTCTAAGAAATTGTGAGCAGAAAGTTTGATTGCTAAGTGGAGAAGTAAAAGCTCCATTTTGGTTTCGTTATTTTCAGGTAACAG